>NC_043972.1:57285882-57943382 GCF_902148855.1 Sphaeramia orbicularis
AAACAATAACTAACTGACACTGTATTGTGTGCTTACAAAACTAACTAAAACTTATAAAAATTAGGGATAAAATTCCATTCGTTTTCATTTTTACCAAGGTCAGATTGGTATGAAATTGCTTTATTTCACTCAAGCAATTTTATCTGTTGTCACCATACGACACTTGACAGTTCGTCACTTGTGGTTTCCAGTCGTCTTCTGGTCCCCACTCTACCTGGAAACATGGAGACTAAAGTTGGGAGAAAGCAGCAGAGTCCTGTCTGGGATTTATTTGAATACAATGAAGAAGAAGATAAAAGATATGAAAAAAACTAAAACTAAACTGAAACTAAACATTTAGAAAAAAACAAAAACTAATAAAAACTAGCAAACCTGCTCTAAAAACGAATTAAAACTAACTGAATTAGAGAAAAAAAAGGTCAAAACTAAATAAAACTAAACTATAATGAAAAATCCAAAACTATTATAACCTTGCTACAACTCACATCTCAGAGCTTCTCTGAAATAAAACTCACACAGACACGTTTCAGAACAGACCTTTATTTGTCTCCATCATGAATTTCCCCAAAACCATCAGAACTCAAACCTGTGGAGGTTTAAAGTGCTGTGACGCTGCTACCCATCAGTCATCTGCATTGGAACACACATGATCTATGTGATCACATGATCAGCATTTATTTAGTCACATGTTTATGTGGAAGATTTTCATGAGAACTTCATGACTTCTTTGTTTGGTCTTTGAATGAACTACTAGGACTTGTACAACTATCAGTACTATCAGGGTTTAATATAAACTGAACCAAAATGAACAAAAAACTAAATTAAATAGAGTGAGGACAGCAAAGTTACAAAGGACATCCTTTAAATTTTCAACAAAATCAATATTTTATTAATTTTCTTTGAGTGTTTTCTTCATTTTTCTGATTGTTTTGCTCAGTTTTTTCAATTTTGGCTAATTTTGCTGAATAATTTTATATTTTGTTTTATAAGTTTTGTTAATTTTGTATTTAATTTTGTTTTTTATTCATTTTCATTCATTCATTCATTTACTGATTGATGATTAATTTGACTGATTAATGTGTTCAGTTTTTATTCCTTTTGTTGAGTATTAGTGTTTGTGATGTGGTACCAGGTGAGGTTGTGCAACTGGTTTTATATTCACACTAATGTGGCGTCTTTCCTTGTGACTGCACAGCTAGCAGCTAGCTTACAGCTATAAAACACACACATCACCAATCCAACATATGGTCATTTGTGTCACAGTAACAGTGTGTGAACCAGGGACACAATTACAAACAAGTCATTCTACAGTCTTTCCCTAAAGTCAAATTAAGCTGTTCACTGATCAGTAACTGCAGCTGTTTTGTGTTTTCTTCTGTCCATCAGATTTCTGTGAACTCACCCTGGATCCAAACACAGCGCACAGAGAACTGAAACTGTCTGAAAACAACAAGAAGGTGAAACGAGTGGAGGAGGTTCAGTCATATCCTGATCATCAGGACAGATTTAAGTTCCATCGTCAGCTGATGTGTTCAACTGGTCTGACTGGTCGCTGTTACTGGGAGGTCCAGTGGAGTGGACGGGTTCATATATCAGTGACTTACAGAAGAATCAGAAGGAAAGGAGAGGGGACAGGCTCTCTGTTTGGAAGAAATGATCAGTCCTGGAGTCTGGTCTGTTATGGAGGTGGATACACTGTCTGGCATAAAAACAAATACACAGTCCTCCCTCAGTCCTCCTCCTCCTCCTCCTCCTCCTCCTCCTCCTCCTCCTCCTCCTCCTCCTCCTCCTCTGGTACAGTATCAGTGTATGTGGACTGTCCTGCTGGATCTGTGTCCTTCTATGGAGTCTCCTCTGACAAACTGATCCACATCTACACCTTCAAAACCACATTCACTGAACCACTGTTTGGAGGATTTCGACTGAGGACCCAGGGATCCTCAGTGTGTTTGTGTGATGTGTAGTTGTGTTGTATAGTTGTGTAGTTGTGTTTTGTACAACATGAAATTGTTCCAGTCAAATCAGTTGAATTTTAACTCAGTTCTGTCTGAGTTGATCATCTACAAATACACACAACATTTAGAAACACTAATAACATAAAAATCAGCCTTAATTCAACAACAATTAGTTTGCTTGATTTTGACACTTGTTTTTTTTTTTTTTTATTTTACTTAATTATTTTTATTTCCGTTATAATGATGAATTATTTATCCTGTGTTTTCATTTTTCTTAGTTTATGTTCATTATTGTGTAAATTTTTCTGATCATTTTGAGTTTTCTTTATTCATTTTAAGTTCACTTTAGCAATTATTTTGTTAAGTTTTCTTTTACATTTTAACGATTCATTTGTTATATTTTTTCTTCATTTAGCTGAATATTTTGTTGATTTCATTTAATTTATATTTTCCTTTTTTTCTTTTGCTTGTTTTTTTTTTTCATTTTCTTCATTTGTTACTTTGTCCTTTTTTCCCCCCATGTCTGTTTTATTGTTTTGCCAGTTTTCATTTTGATACATTATGACAATTGTTTTGTTTTTTTGCTTATTTTGTTAATTTTCCTTAATTCTTAGTATTTACCTAAATATGATGAATAATTTGTCCTGTGTTTTCATTTTTCTTCATTTATGTTTATTATTGTGTTAATTTTTGTAAATTTTGGTGATTATTTCATTAAATTTTTCTTCCTGCTGTTTATTTAGTTCCTGTTGATTGTTTTGTTCTGTTTTTCAGTTGCAGTGGTCATTACTTATAGGTTCTTATGCTAGAACACTCCTGCCCATAATGTTGGAATAAAGTATTTTTCCTCTTGTCATGAAATGATTGTGAATATGTGATTTCTTGTTCATACAGTGGAACTGGACTATCCAGAATCAATCCCCAGTTGAATGTGTGAGGTTGTCAGGTTCTGTCTCTATGTTCCAGTCCTGTGGTCTGGATGCACATCAATCTAACTATAGAAGTGGGCGGGACTTTCACTGGAGGAGAACTCAACTCATCCAATCACAGTCCAGATATGACTTCTATCAGTGATCAATAGGAACTAGACTGATATCTGGAACCATTTACATGTTAGAAACTATCAAAATATGGACCATTAGAAGGAAAGGAACATTTAGAATATTTGAAAAATCTTTATTTTGAAACTGTGAACAAACTTTGTAAATGTTGTCCCAAAGAAGATCCAGATCAAATTTAAATTAATTCAACCAATAGTTTCAGGGAAGAAGATGTTTGAAGAAATCACTAACGGAGACGACGCCTTCACAATAACTCATCTATCAGCATTTTTACAAAGTGAGAGGATTATGGCTTTAGGCTGAAAATGACCATTACTTTAAAGGACCGTATTTACAGAATAAAGACATAATGTTTGGAGAAAAGTCATGAAGAGGTGGAAATATCTGGATAATACCCTCCACGTCTGCATTCAGTTCATCTTTTGGGCTGAAAGTTGGAAAGAATTTTGACTCTTTATTCATAAAATTATATTTTTGTTCTAATATTATAACTTTACCCTTTGTACATTTACATCCATAAACACCTGTTTATTGGTGGAATTACAGTATTTTAGTCGTAAAGGCTTGTGAGTGTTATTTCCATCTGTTTCTACATACTTCAGCATCTTTCAGCGGTAAAATGTTTACATTCATTCATTCATTCATTCATGTCCAGACTTTGTGTAACATGTTGTTTTGTTGCTTAAATGAAGAATTACCATAAATCTGAGTCTGATTTACATTACATTGACATTTACAGTGAAAAAAAAATTGGATTCATTACAAAATTCATTATAATTATTATCAAATGGAGTAAAAACCTCATTTCCAGTTTTTTCCTGACTCTAATCCAAAGTTTTTTTCTCCTGATAAAATCCAAACAAACCCAACATTTCATATATTTCTCATCCCGGCCTGTGTTCTCCACCTGATACTGATCAGAGTTCCAACATTACACTTGTCATTATCAGTTTATTCACATCAGAAGGTGTCAGAACATACTAGTACATTTCATTTATGTTCATTTATTCCATCCACAATTCAAACTGAGTGTTTTTACAGCCACGTATGTTCAGAAAAAGCATTAAATCCTCACAAAATCTGCTCCTTTTGGACTGAAAATAGACTCAGATATGTGACTTGTTTAGTGAAATTCCTGCTCATTTTTGGATCATATGTGCACCAGGTTGTGTTTTTGTGTGTGTTTTTTATTTTATTTCATTATTTTTGTCAAACTGTGACTTTCTGTTTTCATAACATCTTACACTAGAATGAACAGCTTTATTCTGAAACAGCTTCCTACGATGGATATTTTTTACATCAGCTCCATGATACTATTGTTTAATTGTATTTTTAAATTGGGTGTAAGGAGTCATAAAGGAGTGTTTTGGAACTGGAGGTGAAGTACCATCAAAGCACAGACCATGAAATAACTGCTAAGATTAAACTGCCTAGATTCTTTTTTTTTTTTTTTTTTTACATGAAAGCTGCTGTAATTGGTCGTTTCATCATATATTTGCTGTCCATATTAATTTCCATTATTTTTGCACGATTTTTAATTTTTTTTTTTTTTTTTATTTCCCCCCTCAGTCGGAGGTACCCCCACTACTTATGGTGATGAGATTGGCATTGATGCTACTAAAATGACAATATGTTGGCAGTTTTTTCTTCACAAAATCAACCTTGACTATCTTTTAGCTTCAACCCAAATAAACACATTTACAACAGATGGTTTATTTTTACCGTACTGAACCGTGGATAACCTGTACCGTTACATCCCTAATGTACAATAGGGAGATGCTGCTGGAGAGAACAGACTCTGTGGTTCCTCTGTATAATGAGGTGAGGACAGCTGGGCTCAGATGGGCTCTCTTTAACTGGCAGAGGAAGTGCAGGTGGTGGTTGACCTTTTGAACCACAGAGTTTATGTGCAGGGACCAGGTTAGATAGTCAGAGACATGAACCCCCAGGAATTTGGATGTTTCCACTATCTCCACAGCAGAGTCTCTGATGTAAATAGGAGTGTGTGGGGGGGGGCTCTCCTGAAGTCGATCACCATCTCCTTTGTTTTCTCCACGTTCAGGATCAGGCTGTTCTTGTTGCACAGTCAGTGAACAGTCTCACCTCCTCTCTGTAGTGTGTGTCGTCCTCGTTCTGGATGAGCCCCAGCACTGTTGTGTCATCTGCATGTTTTATGATGTGATTACTGCTGGTTTTTGCACAACAGTCATGGGTCATGAAGGTGAAGAGGAGGGGACTCAGCACACACCCCTGTGGAGAGTCTGTGCTTAGAGTGATGGGGTCTGACTGCCCCCCCCCACACACACACACACACACACCCACCCACCCACCACACAAACTGAGGTCTATTTGTCAGGAAATCTAAGATCCACTTTCACAGGGGGGTGTTGAGTCCCAGTGGGCCCAGTTTGTACATCAGATGTTGTGGGATTATGTTGTTGAACGCTGAGCTGAAATCAACCAGCAGCATCCGTACCCTTGCGTTCCTGTTCTCCAGATGTTGCCTGAGTTTTTCAAAGTGTCCACAAGGGGAAAAAGTTGTAACGTTTTCAAAAAGAAACAAAAGTCATTTTTGAATGAACATCAATAGTTTTCACTGTGTCTTTGTCCTTAAATATCATTTCTCTGTTTTCACAGACAAGTATCTAAACATGTATGTGTACAAACACAGATGGTCAGCCTTGTGTCTAATTGTAGTTTGCTCTTCTGGATCTACATGTATTGGCTGCACAGGGTAGTCCTCCTGTGCCCACACAACAAAGTCCCACCACTGCTTCCCTGTCATTAACAGCTATCTTTGGACTTACCAGTAATATGCATGGCTCCTCTGGACTTTAGGGGAACCACATTCCATTTGCACAGACTTGCAGTCTATGAAGTTGTGTCCATTTGAATGAATTTATTTGGTTTGTACCTTAACTGATGCACTTAGTACAATAATTATAATAAACATAAAAACCAAAAAAGGGATAGTCTAGAAGCAAAAGTTTATTTTTTTTTGCCTGTCCTTTTCACCTGATCCACTGCTTACATTAAATTAAATGTGTACAGCGTCGAGCATCCACACCATAAACCAAAAAAATCTACAACAAAAACATATCTACCATCTCAATTCTGTATTCCTAAAAAATTTTGGATGAGCAGACCACAGGGGGAGGAGTTAACATTCCTGAGCTTGCTGTACTCAGCTGACACTGCAGGCTCCACCTCTGCTCCTCTTCTCATGTCCGCTGTCTGCCCTGTTCCCTTCAGTAGACGCTCTGTAAGTGACTCTCCACAGCTCTGTCCTCTGACATGGCACACCTGTGGGATCCCAGAGGCCGTCACCCTGGGTCTGTGGAACAGGTGCCACTCAGACCAAGAGCTGTGGTCACGTGGAGCCTCTTCAGTTTAGTCAGCCATGTCTACACTTACAGATCCACTGTGAAGATGCAGAATAAGGCTTATTATTATATTCTGTCAAACAATAATAAAATCATTATCAGAGTCATTTATTAATTTCCACTACCCATAATGGTTTGACAGTTATTGTTCAATTTGATCTTCATGACAATAAAACACATACTGACCATGATTTCCATGTTGGATTTTTCAGTAGGATTGGAATCAAGGTTATAATAGTTTTGGATTTTTCATTGTAGTTTAGTTTTATTTAGTTTTGACTTTTTTTTCTCTAATTCAGTTAGTTTTAATTAGTTTTTAGAGCAGGTTTGATCGTTTTATTGGTTTTCATTTCCTTCTAAATGTGTAGTTTTAGTTTAGTTCTAGTATTAATTATAGTTTCGTCATATCTTTTCTCTTCCTCGCTGTCGTATTCAAATCAGTCCAGTTCAGGACTCTGCTGCTTTCTCCCAACTTTAGTCTCCATGTTTCCAGGTAGAGTGGGGACCAGAAGACGACTCTAAATGACAAGTGACGACAACTGATGGACCGTGAAGTGTCGTATAGTACCGCTAGCTAAAATTGCTCAAGTGAAATAAATCGATTTCATATCAATCCAACATTGACAAAGATGAAACCGAAGGGAATTTTATTCCTAATTTTTATCTGTTTTAGTTAGTTTTGTAAACACACAATACAGTTTCAGTTAGTTATCGTTTTTTCTTTTAATAATAGTTTATATTTATTCCAGTTGACGAAAATGTTTTTACAGTTCTAGTTTTTGTCGTTTCGTTAACGATAATAACCTTGATTGGAATCTAATCAGAGCCCAATTTTCCTGCCACGTTCAAGGACACCTGGACAAGTGGACGTCCTCCAAGGATGGAACCACCCATGTGGAGGTTTGTGATACACCTGTTGTTCCTCCTCCAAAGACACCACAACATGAACAACCACAGTAAACACCACCATCTTTAGTTACTTTACTACAATGATTTCAGTCAAAAATCAGCATTTTACAATCAGTGTTTGTTAACGGTGTGTCGAAATGAACAGAAACAAATGAACAGATACAGAAATGACACCAATGAAAACAAGCAAATGTGACTTTATTCTGTTTCAGCTCTTCTACAGCACAATAAAATGTCAGAAATGATTTAATGAACATACATGGAACAAACAAATGCAACATCCATTTATGTCCAACTTCATCTCAGTGTATTTATAATGTTGTAAAGGAACCTACAAAACCAGGACCACGGCCACAATAAATCCAATATCATTATCTTTACGGTATTTTATCATTAACTTCAGTGCACATGAATATTTTCTAAACAGAGAATTTAATGTCATCTGATTTTATTTTGTTTTTTATTACATTATGAAGAATAATTCTAGTGTTATGTTAAATGCCATACATTCAGTATAAATGATTGTATGACTAGTATGGTGTTCTGGCTTTGGCCTCACAGTGATCTCATGGACGTCTACTGATAAATTCAGGGTCAGTTGTGTTCACAGGACAGAATGTTCACAATAGAAGGAGATATTGTAGCTACAGGGAGCTGAGACCTCACATTCCAGTAGATAAACTCTGCTCTTTGGCTTTTTCACACCGCATTGGATGTTGATTTTATGTGCATGGATATTTTATCTGGGATGGACAGTCTGTTAATTTATTTATTTATTAGAGTTCATTGTGTTTTTATCTTAGTATTTTATCTTTCTATTATGTTTTATTGCATTTGTTTTATTGTACAGCACTTCAGAGACCTTTGTGTTTGTTTAAATTTGTGCTTCATAAATAAAAATGGAGTGGATTGGATAAACGTCTAAGACAACACTCATAACACTTTCTGTAGCAAATAAGAATGAATGAATGGAATCTTTATTTCGAACATGTAGACAGTGATATCAAAACAAAAATCAACCAACAAAATATAAGTACTGGTAGATAAACAATTGATAAGCAAACAACAAACAAACAAACAAACAAACAAATAAATAAATAATGGTAATACATTTATTATTATTATTATTATTATTATTATTATTATTATTATTATTATTATTATAAGATAAATAAAACAAATGAGATGAAATTATACATGCTTGAAAAGGAGTAGGACGAGGTAAAAACTTATGTACTCCTGCTCCCAATTTCTATTCCTTATGATAACTATAAAGCAATGATTATTTTGTATGAATATCAATATATTACTATTACTACTACTACTACTACTACTACTACTACTACTACTACTAATAATAATAATAATAATAACAATAATAATAGTATAACAATATCACACACCCTTTTTCCTATATACACTAATATGATAATACCCATTTACAACTTATCCTACCAGATATTAATCAAAACTAAAAAAACAAAAAGCAAAAAACCAACAAACAAACATAAACATAAAATAAAATAATATTATAATAATAAATTGCATTTCTAAAGCACTTTTCATTCGGCTGAATCTCAAAGTGCTACAGAGCGAAGTCTTAGCGTGTTCTTTTGTTGGAAGCTCCGAGACTAAGTCAGGATTCTTTTCGGTCTCATCTTTATAAATTTAATTTTGACTTGACCTGATAAACAAAAGTGGAACTTCGTGCTAAGGATCCACACCACAGAGGAAATGGATCCAGACATTCCATCACACATCACTTTTATCATCCTTGTAAACTGATCCCCAAACTGTGGGCTGACCCCCCTGTGGGCTAGGTGGGTTCGGTCACCAAAAAAAGGCTGGTGTCATCTGACTCTAAAGTCAAACAGATGTGATACCTCAACTCTATTTATATAACCCTAAACTGACAGTGTGGTTACCTCTTATCTGTTTTGGTTTCCTATGTGGGCGTGTGGATTTAAAAGTGTGCCTAAAGTAAAACCTAAGTTCTCTGATCATAAATCTGTCAGTTTGGTATGTTGACCAACATGTGACCCATACTATCCTAAGAAGTTTACCACTAACCAGTGAAACAAAGGAATCCTAGCTTAAAACATTAACTACGAATTACTAAAAAGATTTAACTTAAAACTTAAACTATCTAGATTAAAATAATGTTTCAGAAGACAGTCCAATAAAAAATAAAATAGTGTATCAGGAATGAAAGACTAAGCAAATAAAACAAAGCGTCATGGTGGGCCGTAAAAGGCCTGTCTAAACAGGAATGTCTTCAGTCCCTTTTTGAAAGAGTCCAGTGACTGTGGAGCTCTGAGGTGGTCATCCCAGCAGCAAGGCATGAACTGACGCTTGGCAAGTCAACGAACATATGAGACCATAATAATTTGGTGACCCCGATGTGATTGGTCAACTCTGGGACCGGGTTCCTTGGAGGTAAAGTATTATTTTAATTTAAACAGTTGAAGTTTGAAGTTTAATCTCATTAGAAGTCAGCAGTTAATGTTTTAAGATAATGCTAAGTTCTCAGGATAGTATGGGCTGGTTTACTGTGTGGAACATCTTGGTCAGCATACCAAACAGACACACTTTTAAAAGACTTAGAAAGGGAGACATCTGGCTGCAGACGTTTTGTCTGATGCACTTTATCTTCATCTTGTGGGCACAAAGTTGACTTTGGAGGGTTCAACTTGATTTCGTGCTTTTTTATGATTTGAAAACTTGTTTTCGTTTTTATGTATGAAAGTTTGTGTCTGTAACTGTTTAATGTACTGCTGCCGTCTTGGCCAGGACACTTTTGGAAAAGAGGTTTTTAATCTCAGTGAGGTTTTCCTGGTTAAATAAAGGTAAAGAATAAAAAAATACACATTCCTACATAGGACTGTTGATTGTCCTGATAGTGCACCTAAATTTCATTGTACATTCTGTTTAAGGACAATAAAGTATCTTATCTTATGTTGAACACAGGAGACAAGTTGTAGACACAGTGTCATCACAGGGTTACATAGAGTTGAGATCTGTTTGACTTAGAGTCAGAAAACACCAGTCCATTTATCGTTGACCCAACCCACATAGCCCACAGGACCAGCCCATAGTTTGGGGATCAGCTTATAAGGACAAGAAAAGTGATGGACGTTGGAATGTCTGGATCCATTTTCTTTCTGGGTGGATCTTCAGTTCTGAGTTATATCTATTTCTGATCAGATCAAATCAAATTAAATTAATAAAAATGAGACAGAAGTGAATCCTGACTCGTCCTTGGAGTTTCCAACAAAAGAACACACTAATAGAGGACTGTGTCCAGGAGGATCAGCAGAGATCTGCTCCAGACAATTCTAAGGCCGGACTAACAACAAGGTAAGAAGAAAACCTTTGGAATTTGTAAATCAGAATTTCAGTGATTAACTACTCTAAATTAAATCGTCTGTGAGTAGCAATTCTCTGATCTCTAAATAAACATTATGTGTACATATATATATATATATATATATATATATATATATATATATATATATATATATATATATATATATATATATATATATATACACACACACACACACACACACACAAGTGTGTCTGTGTGTGTGTGTGTGTGTGTGTGTGTGTGTGTGAGTGTGTGTCTCTGTGTGTGTGTGTTTGTGTGTGTGTGTGTGTCTCTGTGTGTGTGTGTTTGTGTGTGTGTGTGTTTTACTTTATTTTAGTATTTTATATTATATGGGTTTGTTTTCTTTTATTTATTTCCCTTTATATTGTTTCATTTTTATTTCTTTTTTTTCCCTTTTACTTCATACAATTTTAGATTGTATTTCATTTTACTTAACAAGATTTTTATTTTATATTTTGCTGTAATTTTCTTTCTTTTTTTTTCCATTGTTATTCCGTTTTATTTTCCTTTTTTATTTCATTTGTTCAGCTCCACTTTCCTGTTTTAACCCATACTTTAGTGACCCCTCCATTAGTGAACAGTGACTCCAAACAGTCATTTCCGGTCCAGATGTCGCTGTGGGTCTTTAGAGGGTTCGTGTGTTTCCATCATGGAACACTGTATAGGCGGAACCTTCGGACCCGGACCAGTTCCACCCGGGCCGCTTCAGGGTATCGGTTTTCTCTTCAGACCCATTCCGGACCAGTGTTGCCAAACTGGAGAGGAAAAAAAAAAAATCTGGAAACTTTTCAAATAGTCTTGGCGACTTTTTTTTCTTTTTCATAAACGACTAGTGACAAATGTGTGTCCTTTTTCTGCTTCTGCTGCAGACTTTGATGGGATTTGGAGACTGGGACGTGAAAGCACGGATCGTCCTGCACAGTAAGTGATCTGCATTATCGTCAAACATTCACGGGAGGGAGTGCTGCATTCCAGAGGACTGGCAGGTAGAATCTATCTGACTTGGACTGAACTCCATCCCACCTCAAAGTATTCCAGCTGATCCACGTTGAACAGAAACTACAAACATGGAGATGGCAGATCTAAGCTCCTATTTGCTTTGATACTGAGGAGGCATTTGGACTGTGGACAGTCCAGTGTTCTCATATACTCTCTCTCTGTATGTATGTATGTGTGTGTGTGTATATATATATATATATATATATATATATATATATATATATATGTATATATATATATATATATATATGTATATACGTGTGTATATATATATATAAATTATTAATATTTAGCAGCTGGCTAGCTAGCTATTTTATCCCTCTTTCTACAGGGTGTCCCATAAGTCTCCATACACAGGAAAAATAAGCGTTTCTTGACATAAGCCATTTTTATTTATATAATATGCTCTATATGACTGCCATTTTGTCGGGAACACATTTCAATGTGTGTCCTCCACTGCTGAAGAACTATAAAGAAGAAATATAAAGAAATACATGTTAGAACCATATGTATTATGTCTCCTATGTATGGAGACTTATGGGACACCCTGTATAGATACAGTCTGCAACAACGGGAACACCCACAAACGTCACATCCAGTTAGAGCTGAGGGGGAAACCAAACCGGTCTCTTCCATTTGCTGTCATACTGAAGAGGTGCCACAGTATGTGCCTTTTTGCAACGCAAATAAACCCCCCCAAAAAAACCTCACCTATTAAGGTTATACATTTTACCAGTTAATAAAGCGGAACCACTGAGGAGGACAAAATGGATTCAAGCTTTCAGAAGAGAGGAGGAGTTTGGCAGATTATGAACCTAAAAACAAACCTGCAGTCAGCACTTGATTTCAGGTCAGTTTAATGTAATGTTCATCATTTCCAAACAATCGTTGACTATGTCAGGGGTATCAGGAATATTAGATTAACGTTTAAGCTCTAGTGAACTTTGTACTACATTTGTAATTTGTGTAGATTTCCTCCTACAAAAGTACACATTCAGCACCTAAGTAGATGTACAGATACTTGTGTACAAAAGTCTGGTTCAGGTAGAAGTACTGATTAAAGTTCTTTACTGAGTACAGTTTATGTAAAACATAAGTGCTGGCTCAAATGTACTCCAAGCATAAAACCAAATCTAGCCCTCTGAAGGACATTTCTATTGCCTGTTTCTGTTCAAAGCTAAAAGAACCTCATGTCATATTGGACCAACAACAACATTAATTAACATTAATTTGTCTATTTAATGTCCAGTTCTGAAATTATGTTGAGTTTAATTCTTCATATCTATAGCAAAAGTGATATAGTCCCTTACCAGGTGACTCCATTAAGTAGCAGAAGATGTCAGTCCACTGAGTCGGATCATTGGCCCAGTCTTTTAAAACGTATGGACAAAAATCCAACCCCACTGGATTTCATTTTTTAATATATCAATCCTTGTCAGATGGCAATAGCGACTCAAAGTACGTCATGACAACTTGTTAGCGTTTGCAAAACAAGTTAAAATTCCGCATTTTTACATTATAGCGAACAGGTGGGAAGGATTGTTTTCCCCCTCGGATTTCCCCGCCCCCCAGCTGTGATGTCGTTGCCCACTGTATCGATCTGTTCTCTCTCTTACTATGCCTATTTGGGTCTAAGTTATGTATTTATTTTCTGACTTACTTGTAGTAAGCAAGTCTCAGTTCCAATTGTGAAGAGAAGACTTCGAGTTGGAGGTTTGATGGGTCCAGTTGCAGCTAAAGCCATTGCTGAGACTTCAGAATAAGAAAAAGAGGCTTGGCTGGGCCATGATACACCACCAGTGGACTACTGAAGACTGGAAGAAGGGGTTCTGGACTGATCAAACCTGCAACTGGAAGTCTTCTGTTCACAGTTGAAACTCAGACTGTCTTACTACGACCACTATCTTCTCTGTGCTTTCAGCTGTTGTCCTGTCAGTCTCACTCCAGCTGTTGACTGTCATAAACTTGTCTTCTGGTTCTGTTGTGGCTTTGCTTCTTCCAGACCTCTTCCTGTCAGTATTTCCCAGTCCAGTTTCTGACTGCCTTTGGATGGTGAAGGAAACTGGACTTACTGACACTGGACTTTCTTGGACATTTCTCTGTAGGACAGACCTACATTTTTAAGTGTTATGATGGTCTGTCTCTCTTCTATGGTTAATTGCCTTTTCCTCTTTTCCATTTTATAGTAACACACTACTTTCTGCAGTCCAATACTGTTCAAATAATACAACGGTATAGTACCAAAGTGTGTTCCAACACTACTTTGATGCAGACACAGGGAGTTGGAAGGAATTCACAAACATTGGGACATCTGTAGGAATTGGTAGCACCAACTTTCAAGGCTTGATAAACCTCCATTACTGCAGAACTGCTTTAAGTTGTTAACCCATTTCTTGTTCGCCTTTTTGTATAATTCTGAAATGTATATTATTTTTCAGTTTTGTTTAACCTTACCTTTTTTTTTAACCTCTAGCAGTTCGCCGTTTACCTTTGTACCATTTCAAGTGTTCATTGGACTTGAACTGCTTGAATTTCAATACAAAATGGGAAAAATTGGGGTGTTTTAAAACTTTTGACTGGTAGTGTACATCAGACCAATCACATGGCTCTGTGTCATATAATAAGCAGATGATTGCACCATACATGGTTAACATAAACCAATATAACTACATGCACATATAGGACCTGTTAGGAGACTCCGCAGAGAGACGGCAAAGCTCTGTCTGTACGACTTTCCTCTTGTGCACAATAAAGGATTTCCTGACTGAAGCAAATCCATTCTCTATGGAGTCTTAGTTGTTTTGCCACCACGACGCCGCTGTCCTTTTGTGATGCTGTGCTGTGTAGTCTGCTACAGGATGAATGAAAAAAGCCAGGCCTTGTGATCAGCAGAATGCAGCTGTCCTTAATGATGTCGTTCCTTTCAATCTGCCGCCTCAGTTCATCCATCTTGTTGCAGAGTGACCTGGAGTTCATCAGAAGGCGGCAGAAGAGCGGTGGTCTGTTTGGCTGCCTCCGTAGCATAGCTAGCGTGGCGACACGTTCTACCTCACCTTTCTTCCTCTTTTTACTATTTGTTAAAGTTTGTTTAAAGTTCAATAATGTTTCTCTTTTTTAAATTGAGACTTGTAACATTTGTTATCATTGTGTCATTTTTATTATGTAAATTGAGGGAGCAAAAGCAATATCATCTCAAGAAAATCATCAGTCTGTATTGGCTAAGACTGATGAAAAACAAAATCGATGTCGATATCAGCATCGGCCCTAAAAAATCCACACATCTACATATTTTCTTGTACTTACGTGTATATCAGTGCACCAAGTCTGGTCCAAAACATCTTTATCCCAGGGTTCGAAACGTCCAGGCCAGGTGTGAACTGTCTCATGCTCCAAACGTCCAGGGTCTAAAAAGACCTGCTCCCGGCTAGCATTAGTTGCTAACTTTAACTAGCTAGTACTAGCGCTAAACATTAGCTTATATAACATTACCTGTCTATATGTAACTTTAAAGCAAAATGATGTGTGTGTCTTGTCAGTTATGTTATCAACTAACCATATGGTACTTGTTTTAACATAGCTAATTAAACGCTAATGTTACCCGGGTACAGTAATGTTAGCTTTATTGCTAAAATCCTTATGTTTGCTAGCTATTCGCTCTCACCTCAGCCTCGTAGCTCCTCTTTTTCATTAACACCTGAACTTTCCCTGTCAGACCTGGCATTAAACTAACTCTGATAAATCTAATAATAATAATAATAATAATAATAATAATAATAATAATAATAATAATAATAATAATAATAAAATGTGATTTATAAGCGCCTTTCGCGACACCCAAGGACACTGTACATCAGAGGATAAAACAGACAATGCATAGAATACAAAATAAATAAATAGATAAAAGAGTACTTACAATCCATAAAAAATCCAACAGTCAGACATTTGGGATCAGAAATGTTCCTAGTTGCAGCTCAGTGGGAACTGGCAACCTGGATGAACAAACACTACTGACTTTGTGATTGGGAGATAGGTGATGGGCGGAGCATCAGACCAAAACACAACCTGACAACAGAAACATTAGTTGTGGGCTGACACTTAGGTTTTCAAATGTGAACATTGTCAGTATTTGAAATAAACATGATTCCTTCATTTTTGGTGAATTCAGGGCCCTTTTCTGATTCTTTGGAACATAATTCTTCCATACAGCTCCTTTAACTCTTAGAACTCTATTTGAGTTCTGACAGATCAGATCTCTTTCAGCCGACTTTGGGAAGTCAGCAAAGTAGGATGTGTGTGTGAAAAAGGTGACCAGTTCCTGGACTCCAGCCACTGCTGTTTACATTAACAGCAGGGGTTTGGGCACCAAAGGGATTTGTGATGTCACACTAGTCATCAACGGAATAATAATAATAATAATAATAATAATAATAATAATAATAATAATAATAATAATAGAAAACATCTGACAGACAATAGGGCCTTTGCAGCCAATTCTCAGCCCTTGGGCCCTAATAATACATTGAATTGGTCTGACTTTACTTTCAATGACCAAGTGAAACAAGTTTTTGCAGAGTTTTGTGATTCTGTAACTATTTAAAGAATCTGCCAACACTGGAGACAACCTGACATTTTTCATCATCAGTTTCTCCATTATTATTTGCTTTTTCTGGTCTCATACAGGAAACACATCTCTTGAGGAGAACCCATCAAATACTGGTTGTTTTGAAAATGTCCTGTCGATGACCTAACGAGTTAATTTTGTCTATATGCTTAATCTGGTCCTGAAGAGATGTGTTTGTTCTGTTACATTCCATTGCATTTCAGTGACCACCTCGTCTTCTTTCTCTTTGTTTTGATGTAGAAAGAAGCTGAAGGTGGATTTTAAGTGAAACCTAAAAGTCGTATCAGGGGAAGATCACCTGATTCCAGCAAATATGGAAAGAAAACTCACTTGTGACCAGTGTGGGAAGACTTACACCCACATGCATCATTTTAAGACACACCAATGCATCCACAGTGAAGAAACACCATATAAGTGTGACCCGTGTGGGAAGACTTTCACCCAGATGAGTAAACTTAAAAAACATCTGCGCATCCACAGTGAAGAAAGACCATTTGAGTGTGAACAGTGTGGGAAGACTTTCACCCAGATGAGTAACCTGAAGTCACACCTACGCATCCACAGTGGAGAAAGACCATATGAGTGTGACCAGTGTGGGAAGACTTTCACCGAAGCATCTAACCTTAGGACACACCTACACATCCACAACAGAGAGAGACCATATTCATGTGAGGAGTGTGGAAAGGCTTTCACTACCAGGAGTCACTTAAAGAAACACCAACGCATCCACAGTGGAGAAAGACCATATGTGTGTGACCAGTGTGGGAAGATGTTCATTGATATGAATAAACTTAAGGCACACCTACGCATCCACAGTGGACAAAGACCATATCACTGTGAACAGTGTGGGAAGACTTTCACCCAGATGTTTGTCCTTAAATCACACCTACGGATCCACAGTGGACAAAGACCATATGACTGTGAACAGTGTGGGAAGACTTTCACCCAGGTGAGTAGCCTTAAGACACACCTACGCATCCACAGCGAAGAAACACCATACGAGTGTGACCAGTGTGGGAAGACTTTCACCCAAGTGTCTACCCTTAGGACACACCAACGCATCCACAGCAGAGAAAGACCATATTCATGTGAGTGTGGAAAGGCTTTCACCACCAGGAGTTACTTTAAGAAACACCTACGCATCCACAGTGGAGAAAGACCATATGCATGTGGCCAGTGTGGGAAGACATTCAATGATATGAGTAAACTTAAGCCACACCTACTCATCCACAGTGGAGAAAGGCCATATCACTGTGAACAGTGTGGGAAGACTTTCACACAGATGAGTGGCCTTAAGAAACACATACGCATCCACAGTGGACAACGACTATATCACTGTGACCAGTGTGGGAAAACGTTCACCCACGAGTGGCCTTAACGTACACGTACGTGTCCACAGTGGACAAAGACCATATGACTGTGAAAAGTGTGGGAAAACTTTCACTCAGATTATACACCTATGCGTCCACAGTGGAGAAAGACCATATAACTGTGACCAGTGTGGGAAAACTTACACCCAAGTAAATGGGCTTAAGGCACACCTGCGCATCCACAGAGGAGAAACACACCGAAACAGTTTGAGTGTTACCAATGTGAACAAAGATTCTTGCCACACTCTGCTCTCTCCTACCATCAACACAGATGTGAATCATCGTCTGGACCAAACAGTACCTCAGCATCAGATGACAACAAGAAATGCAGTGTCTGAACCAGCAGCACCGACTTCTTCTGACAAGAACATCAAACCTAAAAACCTCCAGATCTGGCTCCATAGAGTCCAGATGTAAGGCACACCTATGCACCCACAGAGGAGAAAAACCATAACACTGTGACCGGTGTGGGAAGGCTTTCAGAGATAGATAGATAGATAGATAGATAGATAGATAGATAGATAGATAGATAGATAGATAGATAGATAGATAGATAGATAGATACTTTATTAATCCTGAGGGAAATTCAGCAGTTTTGCATACAGCACAAGACAAAAAACAGACAGATCCACACAAAACAAAACAAAAAACGGTGGGTTAGTAACAAGGCTGACATTAAGGTTAGTATATACAGTATACTTTAAAACACACTTGCTAAAGAATTACCTCTAAAAGAGCTTCCTTCACAATACTGTTAACAAAGACTTCTCATTGTGTTTACACATTTCAGGGCAGTGATATAAAGTGAAACAGTGATTGAAGTGATCTACGGTGGTCTGAAAAGTAGGTGTAGTCCAACTACAGAAGGTGCTTTGATGTTTTCCAGTGTCTTCGTATCAGTCCTAATGTGGTCCTGACAGAGACCCAGACCCCCCCTGACCACTCAGTGATCAGTTGTCCAGTCTGATGTCCAGGGGGATGACAGAGTTCCTGAGCCTGTTAGTGGAGCAGGTCAGAGACAGCAGCCTGGAGCTGAACACACTCCTCTGTCTGATCCCAGTCCTGTGCAGAGGATGCTGGGGGTTGTCCAGGATGGACACTATCTTCTCCAGGGTCCTTCTCTCTGCTACTGACACCAGGGAGACTAGCTCTGTGCTCCCCACTGAGCCAGCTCTCCTCACCTTGTCTGAGCCTTGTCTGCATGATGTTCTCACTGTCACGTTCACCACAAGAAGTTGATGTCCCCATGTGATAAGTGCACCGAGATCCTCTGGTCGTCCAACTTTTACAAGTGTCACCAACAGACTCATACTGGACAGAAACCTTACCAGTGCAGATTTTGTGACAGATCTTTGATCACAGGTTCACAATGTCCTAAAGAAGAATGTGGCAAAACTTTCCACAAAGGACACAAACTGAACATACTGCTACTTATTGACTTTGTGGACATTTAATCAGTCACTTGTTGTGATTCTGTTGCTGGTTGGGGTTCTCACCTGTTCATTGTTCACAAATGAAACCAGCTGCTCCTGTCACAATTTTCCAGTATTGTTCTGTGCAGTTTAAGTTCAAGAAAGGCAACACCGCCACAGTTATAAAATGACAGAAAGCAAAGTATTGCAGATCGCCTTTCTTTTTTCCAAATTTTACTTTTTATTATGTGTATCCAACATACTGTGGTGAGATTTTTATACTACTTTTTCCAAAATTACAATTTTATTGCATGTAAAGTTTGGGACTTGGGGGGGGGGGGGGTTGTTTTTGTTTTTTTGATGGTTTTATTTGGAACTGGATAATGAAAATTACAGAAAGTAAAGATATTTAAACCTACTGTAAGGTACCTTTTACAAAATGTTTGTAAATTATAGATAAGTATGTGAACTTTGCATGTATTTTTCTTTGATCCATTACCGACAACTCTCTTACTTTCACTAAATATTCTAATAATCCATCCTGAGCACATGGTTCCATAACACTGAAGCTTACCAAGTGTACACAAATATGAATTAACATCAACTTATGTATTGATGAAGAACAGGGTGGGTCAGAATTACTCACATTTATTCCCTTTTTAGAATTTCTTAGGTATATGGAACAAACATTGGATGCATGTCCAACAGAAATGTTGTTTCCAGTGAATTATCTAGAACTTTTTTTATCCAGTTTCCTTCAAAACGTCCTCACTAGAATACCTATGTGATTTCATGGCCTATAGGTACCTATAGGAAGTAGTGGTTTTCTTCTGCTGCCATGCAGAGTGGTGGCTTCCTCACACTCCTACCAAATGAGGTAGAGAATTGGGTGGAGGCTTCTGTGTCTGACTTTATCTGATCGACTGAGTGTTTGAGTTCCCTCCTGAGGAGATGAGCAGTGAGACTGAAGTTCCAGCAGAATGCACAAACTGTCATCTTTTGTTAGCAATGAGAAAAGAAGAACATTAAGGTACTCAATTTGACCTTTTTCTTGTATTAGCTATGTTGTATATAATAAAGTTGGAATTGGAAACTTATGGGTTTTTTTTTTCCAACAAAATACTCTGTACTTTTGAGACTATAGTTCAGTGGTTCCAACCTTTTTTACTCCTGACCCCATTTTAACGTCACAGATTTCTGTCCACCCCAGACATTCAAAACAGACTTTTTTTGTTGTTGTTAAAATTAATTTGTTTTTGATCCTGTAATAGTTTTCTATCCTCTGTTTCAAATCCAGGTTAATGTTAGAGGACATTAGTCTATATAATGTATATTATTGTGGATGGAGGCAGTAAATCCAGGTGTAGATTACTGCACAAAGGGAGAATTGGATTTTCCTTGGTCGGGATATGTACAGTCAGTCCAGCTGTGATTTACAAGGAGGACAATTAATACTGAAGAAACAAGAACTCAAACTATGAATTATGAAAGAGCTGCAGCATCTGAAACCGACCACAATGAACATTTGACAGAGAAACAGAACCACAGAGAAACAGAACCACAGTGCTGCAGTTTCACAACCACAGTTTGTCTGACATGGATTGGATTGGCTCTGTCAACTCAACACATTTATATTAGTAAGTTTTTTATTTTTATCAATTCCTAGAAATTTCAGGCAACCCGATGTGGGGTCCCGATCCCAAGGTTGAACAACACTGCTGTAGTCTGTTTTGATCTGTTACTTTCTTTTGCTCTGAATGAAATTTTAATTATGACACATTTTTGCTCCAACACTAACTGGTGTTATAGAAACACATGTTAGTCAACATATTTAATTGTATTTTATGTGAAATTTTGTCAGAAACGGGGCATTTTAGCCAATTGAGTAAGTAAAAAAAAAAAAAAAAAAACAGATTTTTTCATTTGATCCCTTACCAGGCTTATTTTATTTATTTATTTATTTATTTATTTTTACCACAAAAACATAATTTAAGTTAATTATTATTCCTGCCATATCAAAGTACTGATAAATATGGATCAAAATATGTTTATAAATTTCTTTGGGTTATTTAGTTGAAAGTGTATGCCCATTTGAACAACAATGTGATGATGAGGTTTTGTATTGACAGGTGAAGAGTCTGGTGTGTTTATGAGGGACAGGGGGTCGACATGGGGGACAGGGGGTCTGCCTGCCAGCCTTTTCTCCTGACACCATACACAGACCCCCAGGAACCACAGCAGACCTACAGTCATGTCCATACCAGGATCCAAATGACCTTTGACCTCCTGAAGGCAGGCTTTCACTGTCTTCACCACTTAAGGGTCAGCCCTTTGAGGTCATGTGACATCATGTGGTCTGTACTGTCCTCCACAATGTGGCCTGAGGATCACAGACTGTCAACAACATGGCTTCCATGTACTTTGACTGAACTCCTAAACTGTGTGAAATCTGCAGATGCATATCTTTAATGTCCTACAGATTGGACAATGACCGGACTGATCAGGATCATCAGGCTTGTGACAGAATGGTTCAGGGAGGATGAGAGATCATTTTCATACATGGATTCGCCTCCATGAAGTCCAGACTCTAATTTGGGATGTGATGAAGAGTTGACACAGCTGTCTCATTCTCCATCATCAGTAATCCAAAATTAATGCAACTATGGATGGAATAAATATTATGAACCTCATTGTGACACTTCATGAGCATTATGTGGTAAAAAAGATGTGACAGTGAATGTCTCCTGTAATCCAAACCAAAGCTGGTGCAGTCAAATATTACATATGGGACTTTTTTTGGGGGGTCGGGCAGTGTATATAAAGCTGTAAATATACAAACATATATAGCTCTGAATATATATACCAAATATATATATTAAAACAGTCTATTAAGACACAAAACATAAATTTGTACAATATGTGCTAGAGAATATATGATCAATATGATAATGAATGAAATATACATAAATAAGTGTGAAAATATGGTTGTGTTATTAAAATGATGTGGTTCTAATGAGGCACAGATGGTTCAATGTAAACCATGCAGATAGTTTGAGTGTATACTGTGACATTTGTCCTCTGTATTTTTCATCCAGCTAAGGACACCTGGATGAGTGGGTTTGAAATCAGATTTATCATCAGTTTCTTCTTCACTCTTCAACTGTCGCTTCCTTTAAACTGATCCTGTTGGTCTTTTTGCAGGAGTCTGGGTTGTACGGTGGTGGACGTGCTGACACTAAAGCCTCCCTGGGCTGAATTCGAGGCCATGGCGGCGATATTCCAGCCCACCCCCCAGCCCACCAACCCCCTGCTGCCCTCACACACGTCTGAACAGCTGTGGGACTTCATCCTCTGCATCTCGGTGGAGGCCAAACACAGGCTGAGTGCCCAGGAGCTGCTCAGGCATCCCTTCTCCCAGATGCTGATTTCAGATGAACATATATATATTCCTTGAAGTTTAATGGGAGGGTTTTCTTCTTAAGCGAGATGTGAAGAAGGTAGATGGTTAGTTGTGGTTGAAATGTTTTATTTACAGTCAGAGCATGAGAAATATTTTAGAATTTTTGAGGTAGAACATTTAAAATCATAGTCATGGATAAAAAAACAATCAATGTTGAGAGAAATTAAGTAAAAACCATCTCTGATTTTGGAAGCAAAGATACTACTGTACTGTACACTCAGTACAAGAGCATGTGTTTGAAATGTCACAATATCACAATGTTGTGAAGAACAAACCCCAGATGACGCACATAATCCAGTCCTCCAGTTCTTAGCTAACGTTCACGTCAACCTGTTCAAAGTTCTTCCTTCCCTTCCGAATCATGTCTATATGATCCACATCCAGTTGGAATCCTCTGTCCACTTTACTGGGAGGTGTTGGACTTGGTCCAATCTGAGGAACATCACTGATATGAAGTTTTGGGAGCTCCTGAAGACAGCGCGTGTAGACCGTCTCCATAGGTACACCGGAAACAACACAGCAGTGTTGACTTTGGAATATCTGGTCGTCATAGCAACAGCAGCGTAACTTCCGTGTTGTTCCGTCAAACTCACGCTGAATCTTTTCCTCGTCCACCAAGGACAGAAATGTGTGAACCTCCTGGACCGACCACGGTGTGGTTTTGTGGGCTGTCATCATGGATTAGCCTACCGCTATATTTACTGTACACTTCCACATCTGGGTTTTAAAAATGGCGGTCGCGCATTGATGACGCAATGATGCTGACACAACTCCATGACCAGTCAGTGGTCTGCTTTGTTTACACGTCACATTTTAGTATCTCTTCACCCGTTTTGGAACAAATTCTAAAAAACAGATTCCAGGTACTTTTACGGATTATAAACACAAAAAGGCCGAGTCGAATGGAGCCAGTACCATATACACGCTTTACTTTACATGGACGAATCACAACGCTGTATTGACATGGCCAACCAATCAGAATGCAGCTTGTATTCATTCCCGGAAGTGCCAGCCCTGTTTGTTCCTCCTTTGTTTTTGCTGTTAGAGCCAGAGACAAGCCGTGAAGCGGGTTCATCCAACTTCATTCTACTCGATGTTAGTCGGTGGGTTTGGACACAGATTCTCATCTTTTGATACTTAGGAGCAGTTTGAGCTCAAATCTACCCAAGTCTTTTTCCTCCTGGATATCTCGGTGCTCTCCGCTATAGTTAGCCGGTACCGGAGCTGCTAACTCTCGTGCAGTGAAGCGGAGACGGTCACGTGAGTTTGGATGGATTTCCTTTTCAGTCCTCGCGCTGCTTGAACATGCTCCGGTTGTTTTCTATGCGCTGCATAGGAGTTTGTTTAGAGCCGTTGCTATGGAGATAACATGGCGGTAGTAGGAACACGAGAGCACCAGCAGCGCTGATATTTGTAATTCCGCCCAAAATACACAGTTGAATCTTATTTCCTGTTCAATAGAACAGAGTTTGTTCTGATATAGATACTTGTACATTGTGATGAATAACAGTGACTAACGCCCCCGTTTGTGCCTGAGCACCCCCCTCTCAGCTTTCTCATCCAGAACGCCCCCTGGGGGGCGGTCCCACCCCCGTTGACAAACCCTAGTGGAGGATGTTAAAGTCATGTCTGCTGTTTGTTTGTTCCACTTGTAGATTTCCTGCCTCAGTGGATGAAATCCTGGAAATGCAGAGCCATCATACAGACCTTCTGGAGCTGCTGGGTCACAGATTGGATCTTTAGGACTGCAAAGCTTTTCTGAGGTCAGTGAATACTCCAACTGTGGGATGGTTTGGATTGATTGAACTGCTGATTTCCTCTGTTGAGTCTATTAATGCCAGTGAAGTTCCTCTGCTCTGCTTTATGTTTATCTATGAATTTGTCCAACCGTTTACTGAATAGTTTTTCTAGAATTTGTGAGAATTGAGGTCGAACTGAAACAGGTCTGGAGTTTGTGAAATGGTGGTTAATCCTAGATTTATAAAGAGGGAACTTTAGCAACTTTCCTTTGGTTTTAATTTAGACATAGTCCAGGTTGACTGTTGGTTTACAGAAATATGTATTCCTGATGTTTTATACACTGTATAAGTGTTTTTGTGTGTTTTTAATTTTGAAGAGGGTTTTATCAGAGATGAGAGTTAGCAGAGTTTAGTGCGTTCATGTCTCACAGATAGCTGCTGTCTAGGTCGTCTGACTGAATTTGTCGTGTATGGAGCAGGAGATGAGGAGGGATTTTTCCTCCTGTTGCTCAGTACATGTGCAGACTATTAGTAGATGGAGTTGTAATGTAAAACAAACTTCACTTTGTTCTTGCTCCTTAGTGAGTCCTGTGTTGTTTGTATGTGAGGTTATATCAAATATTGTTTGTCCTTTTAACATTGAGTATCTGCTGCTGATTGAATCAGTTGCTTTGCTTCTTTGAACTGGTGTTTGTATTGTGTTATTTTGCAGATATTGCAGAATTCGTATCAGTAATGCTATTGTTGTGTTTCTACTTTTACTGTTGAGATGATGTGATATGAGATGGTGCAGACTATTGGTAGATGGAGTTGTAATGTAATGTTTAGTTCTGGCTCCGTGGTGAACCCCCCCACCCCCATTGTACTTCTGATGTTTGTTGTAATTGTTGGCTTTCCTGGCCTTTGTCTCCCTGAGCCCCCTCCTCAGCTGGTCCATAGTGAGGGAGAGGGGGAGTGGGAGGTGACTGGAGGGCCTCCACTGTTACAGGGAGGGGCAGAGGAGTCTATAGTCACAGTGGTGTGGGGGGGGGGTATATTCCACCAATGGGTGGGGGCTGGAGTCAGGACAGATTCAAACCTGTTGAAATGCAAATTCAGCTCGTTTGCCCAGTCCTGATCTCCATTAAATGGTGGGCGGTCGTTACTTGATGTGTTCAGGGTGCAGCAGTGAATTTGGATGCATCACCAAGAAAAAGAAAACTGGTATAACTCAACAGTTCTTCATCCAATCAGCAACAAACTCCATGAGCGTGATAAGAGTCACACCCTGAACATGAAATGACAATATTGAGGCAGACTCATATGCTGCGTTTCCATTATATGGAACTAGCTTGACTCGACTTGAGTACCAGGTCCTATTCCCAGAGACCTTTTCCATTACAGGATACTACCAACTTTAGAGTACCTGGACGTCATAGCAATGTGGCACGTTGCTTCTGTGTTGTCTTCTCAGAGAGTCGCTGATAAACTTGCTCGTTGTGTGTTGTCCCATCAAACTCATGCTGAATTTTTTTCATCGGCCACCAAAGACTGAATCTCCTGACTTAATGATGAAGTTTTGCGGGCTGTCATCATGTGGATTAACCTACCGCTATATTTACTGTAAACTTCTGCATCTGTTCTTTGTAAGACGGCGGGTCACAGAGAAAACTGTCTGACCAATCAGTGGTCTGCAGTGTTTACATGTCATGTTTTAGTATCTGGTCCCCAGTCTTGGAACCTTGGTGGAGGTGATACCAAAAAACTAGTACCGGGTACCAGATTCCAGGTCCTTTTTCATAATGGAAATGCAAAAAGGCAGAGTCGAGTCGAGCCGGTACCACGTACTGGAAACACGGCAATAGTGCCACCTATTGGTTACAATAAATTACATATTTTAGTGTTTTGATGTGCAGATTGAACATGTCCAACTTAAATTTCCCCAGAAAACCTTAACAAGTACATGATTTTATACGTTCCAAGTTGGTGACCTTAGGTAACATCATATGATCGTGTTGGATCTATGAGTTCTGAGGTTTTTTTTGTTTTTTTTTATGAAACAATTAAATAGTTTGAACTCATTTGTACACTGTCAAATCTGCATCAGTTTTCACATGTAGAATAAGAAGAATGTTTGAAAATGTCCTATTAATTATCTAACTAGTTAATTTTGTCTGTCTGCTTAATCTGGTTTGAAAGGGATGTGTTTGTTGTGTTCCATTCCATTGCATTTCAGTGACCACCTCTTCTGTTTCCTTGTGTTTTGATGTAGAGAGAAGACAAAGGTGGATTTAAAGTGAAACCTAAAAGCTGTGTCTGGACAAAGATCACCTGATTCCAGGAAACATGGATGGAAGACCCACCTGTGACCAGTGTGGAAAGACTTTCACCAAAACAAGTCACCTAAAAAGACACCAACACATCCACACTGGAGAAAGACCATATGAGTGTGACCAATGTGGAAATGCTTTCACCACAGTAAGTTACCTAAAAATCCACCATCGCATCCACACTGGAGAAAAACCATATGAGTGTGACCAATGTGGAAAGAGTTTCACCCAAAGAAATATGCTTAAAGATCACCAACGGATCCACTCTGGAGAAAGACCATATGAGTGTGACCAGTGTGGAAATGCTTTCACCACACTAAGTTACCTAAAAACCCACCATCGCATCCACACTGGAGAAAAACCATATGAGTGTGACCAGTGTGGAAATGCTTTCACCACACTAAGTTACCTAAAAACCCACCATCGCATCCACACTGGAGAAAAACCATATGAGTGTGACCAGTGTGGGAATGCTTTCACCACAGTAAGTCACCTAAAAAAACATCGACGCATCCACACTGGAGAAAAACCATATGAATGTGACCAATGCGGAAAGAGTTTCACCCAAATGACAGGGCTTAAACTTCACCAACACATTCACACTGGAGAAAAACCATATAACTGTGACCAGTGTGGGTATGCTTTCATCACAGTAAGTCACCTAAAAAAACACCAACGCATCCACACTGGAGAAAAACTATATGTCTGTGACCAGTCTGGGAAGTCTTTCACCAAAGCTAATCACCTAAAAATCCACCAACAGACCCACACTGGAGAAAGACCCAAGTCCATCCCATAATTTCACACCCACAACCCAAATCCATCTACACTTCACATCTGTCCTCACTTTAGTTCATTCACAAATATAAAAACCTCTGAAATTATAATTACTCTGTTAATGGAAAGAAATCTTGAGTGCTATTTGGAACAATCTTATTTTTTACTTTCTAAATCATTTACACTATCCTGCAATTTTAAGGGTTTCAAGTGGAATAAATCAATTATTGGTTGCTTCAAAATATCCTACTTTATTACTTACTTTACTAGTAATTTGGTATGTCATCAGTACGGGTTCAGTTAGTCACGTTTATATCAGTGAAATATGACTTTGTCCTTATTTGATGTGTCTGTGAGACGTATCTTATGCTAAATGGCAGATAAAGTGTGACTTTGAATCTTGGTCTAGGTCATGCAAAAAGGCTCTGTACTTTTCTTAATGCTATTGTAACACTGCTTACCTCAATATAAAAAAACAAAGTGAAAATTTATGGGAAAAAACAAAAGAAATGAAATGTTATAAGTTCTTTGCTTGATGAGTGTTTTTGATTTGTAAATCTGAGCTGTATTCTGATTTATACTTTGTGTATTTTCACCTTTGTGCTGAACAGTGATGAAAAGGTCAGGTTCAGCACAATGTGCCTTTTTTGCAACGTGGAAATGTTTTGTGGTTAAGGTGAGCATAGTGTAATCTGAATTATGAACTTGGAAACTTACTGTGGTCAAGAAATGCTGGCCTCCCTGCGCAGATGTTCGACCAAGGCGTAACTCTTGAAGCTCTTTGTGGTGAAGCTATGCTATCTAAGCTGAACTCCCTGTGCAAATGTCAAACCAAGGCGTGACCCTTGATCAAACTGTCAAATGCATAAGTGCTATTTTGCAGATTTTGCAGATGTCCAATGCACTTGTTAAACTTAAAGTGAACTTTCAAATGGGTGTGTGCTCAGAGTGATTGATGTTTATACTGATGTGTTTTGATTGACATGTGTACTGACGCATTTTACCCAGCAATTGTTAACCAATCATATGTGTTTGTTGAACTTATGTAACTGAATATGGGAGTCACTAAACATTGGAGTCTTCAAAGAGCCACTAAAGACTATAAAATGTAATGGAGAAGATTTTATATGTTAGACGAATAGTGTGTTTGATGGGATACTAGTGGTAAACTGCCTTCTCTGACAACTCACAGTTTTTGGATTTTTGTGAATCATTGCTGTTTTCAATAAACCACATTCTGGGTTTACCTTTTTTAAACTTCAGCCTTGCCTATTGGTGGATTTTTCCTTCATTCTCCTATTGTGTGTTTCCATCGGCAGCTTTAAATGGTAAGTTTCTTTACCATATTAGTTAACCCCCATCGCTTGGAAGCCCGGCCTCTGGCCGGACCTCAGTTTTAACGCAGTATCTGAGCAGGATAGAGAACACTGGCAGTCATGCACTTTTCAGGCACGTAGAGTTAAGCCCAGGGCACAGTGAAGATAGTTACCTGGTGTTAAAATATAAAGGTATCTGGGGCAGTAATCCATGAACTAATATTATTGTAGTTTGTTGTGATTATTGTGCTACGTGCTTAACATGTTATCATGTGCATCACTGAGAATTCTTTAAGTCTTATTAAAGCATAGACTCAGTAATTCAAATAATGCTGAAATTCAAATAATGTCAAAATTGAAATAATGCTGGAATTCGTCAGACTCCTGCTCTCCAGGAGGCAGAGACTCAGGCATGACCTCTTGATTTTTTCCCCATTTTTCATGGTTATCATCACATAATTGTCTTCTGTGAATCTCCTTGGGGGCATTTGTGAATTTTGAGGAAAATCCAAGTCTGTGATTTGAACTGTTCTGTTTTTTACAAGTGGACACCTAGTGCTGTCATCAGTCAGGTTTGGCCACAGTGCAGGATCATCAGCCACAACTGGAGGACCTTCCTTTGTTGATAATTCAGGTGCAGGTGAGGAGGTGGTTTAGGAAGTGCAGGCTGGGACATCCTCTTGGGTTTCCTCAAAGGACTCCTCATAATCTACACTGAATAAGACCATAATGATCAGCCTAATTATTACCATTTTAAATAATCCCAATTAGACATTATATTAGACTGGATAAATACTTTATTAAACCATAAAAACCCAAACACACACCATCGACCAAAACCATCTACTGATCTAAAATGTTAAACCCTTACTGATCCACTAATCTTAATACATGTCAATAATTGGTGTAAAATGCAGTTTTTCATCTTTTCATGGTCATCAGATATGACCCATTTGGACGTTCAGAGGCTCCGTAGTTACCGTGGAAACACCATCATCTTCTACAGTATTGATTCACCAGTAAAACCCATGGAGTTGAATAAATGACAGTGGATGGACACACTGGGTTTATGTTTAATCAGTGATATTTTTGCTGAAAACATAACTTTTCCCCAAATTTTTTTTTAATTTGATATAATAACCTTTGAATTTACTCTGAGCTTAAATGTACATCTGCATGATCAGTGAATTAAATATAGGAAAATACATGATTTACACTGAAAAAAATTCAAATTAAGAGGATAATATTACAATAAATGGTGATAAATCACTTAAGAAAGTTTATAAATAGGAAAAAATCTATTTGGGAACTGACACAAAAGTATCAGTGGGTCTTTATGGGTTAATCCCAAATTGGGAAATTGCTTTTTTGCAGCAGCAGTAAGTATAGTAAGAAACAGAAATATAATAGAAGCACACAATCAAGAATAACTATACACCCAATAAAATGAAATAATTGATAAATAACACACAAACCTTTATCTCTAGAGGTTGTGGCAACTTTGTGAGTAGACACAGTCAGGAATTTAAGCAAAGCATCGAATGAAAAAAGGTAACACCAGTGGTGTAGTCTACGTGATACGCAGGTGTACACTGTATACCCACTAGAATAGGTTCCAAATTTCTGTATAACCACTGAAAATTGTGCAAAGATACATGTCAGCATGGTTTATGACATACTTTCACTTTCCTGTTCATAAATTTGCCTACGAAGCGGACACTTTTGGACCATAGGGGCTTCTGTCAGGCGTGACGTAGAACCGACGTTAACTGATAAGGAATCACTGAATGTGTATGGAGGGCACGAGTCAACTACTTGAACTGGTCTAACAGCGTTTTCCACGTTTGTTTCCTGTATCTGCGCTCTCTTTACTAAAGAATCCAATCTAAGGCCATACACAGCAGCTTTACCTGATGGTAGGGAAGGGGAGGAGCCTGCTGATGCTACGGCCTACAGTAACCGCTATTGGAACAGCAGGTGATTGGCACATTGAATTATATCTAAAACTAGCAACTAGTGGTTTGGGTGTGTGTGTGTGTGTGTGTGTGCGTGCGTGCGTGTGTGTGCATTGTAGATGAGAACTGGACTGGGCTGTGAATTTAAAAACAGGCATCCTTGGTTAGAGTGGAAAAACGGAAAGTTAGCTAAATACTAGACGGCATTTAAAGCTGATAGAAACCATTTAAATGTACAAAGTTAACGCTATATTCAAATGTCAATATACTGTACATAAAATACAATAAAAGTCAGAACTAAAATCATACATAAAACACTAAATAAGAACATACATATAAAGCATCACCATTATCTGAGAAGGAACTAAAAGTATAACAACAATGTTCCTTAAAAGCATCTCAAAGCAAACCCCAATTCAATCGATTAGAAAAACATCTATACCAGATTTATCCTTTTCCCATTCATTTAAAATGACTTTGAATGTTTGAAAACAGACCAGTTCCTTTAGTTTTATCTCCTTCTGTAGATTGTTCCAGAAAGTGGGAGCAGAAAATTTGAAAGCTTTCTATTCCAGTTCAGCTGAGACTTTTGGAACTCGTAGAGATAACAGATCCTGGGACCAGAGAATGTAATTACCTCTGCCAAGGAGGTTATGTGTTTGTCTGCGTTGGTTTGTCTGTCTGTCTGTCTGTCCATGTGCAAGATAATTCAAAAAGTTACCGACGGATTTGGATGAAAATTTTAGGAAATGTTGATATTGGCACAAGGAACAAATGATTAAATTTTGGTGGTGATCAGGGGTGGGGGGTGGGGGGGCCACGGGGGCCCACTAATCTGCCTTGGTGGAGGTCTGTGCTCTACGAGTGCTTCTAGTTATTGAAGTCTTTCCAACAGATGTAGACCAGCAAATATGATGGAAGCAGAAATAAAATACATTTATAGAAAAAAGAATACCAGTGTTTAAAACTATTAGTTACTATGGATGACTAGGATTAGTTATTATGGATCTCATTTTGTGGGAAATGAAAAACAAAATCTAAATGAAATAAAATAAATAAAATTACAAAATACAATAAAACCAATCAGTGGTGAGGGTCAGCGACACCTCCAGGCCTTTGTACATTTAATGAGCCATTATGTAGGTCATTATCTGGACGATGGTGAAACTTGCGTGGCACAGATGTTCGGACTGCATTAGTAGGAGACGGGTGGTGGTGTAGACCCCCCTGTTGAGAGAAGGCCGTTCCATTTGCACACAGATGGGTTCTTTCAGTCCTCTCCCAAACCATCCGTCTTCCCTCTCCAGGATGTGGACGTTCTCATCCTCCAGTGTGTGTCCTTGGTTCTTGAGGTGAAGGTAAATGTTAGACCGTGCGTTTGTGGAACAGCTGTTTAGTTTCTCCTTTAACAGATCACTACATTCAACTGCATAAACCACATGGATCAGCTTCATGCATTCCTGTGTTTTGTCCTTTGGGTGGTCCAGTCTCTGTCAGTGTTCCTGGGCTTGAAATGCACAGGGATGTTGTGTTTGGAGAAAATCCTTCGGATCCTCTCAGACTCCCCCTCCACGTATGGCTCATACATACAAAGGCCCAGAGGTGTCGGTGACCCCCCACGACTCACAACAGGACTCATGTGAGCTCTCAAGGTAATGTCCATCTGGAGAGGATCAGTAACCGGCTCCTGCACCAACATTCTGAGAACTGAAGAAGCCTCTTGGATGAGAGGGGAAACACTTTCAGACCAAGAACCAAGTCCAGTTACTTCAGATTCAACCTTTCAAGGAGCTGAATTTGCATTTCAACAGGTTTGACTCTGTCCCCACTCCGGCCCCCACCCATTCATGTCCCTCCTCACACCAATCCAGAATGGTAGCCCCCCCACCCCACTGTGACCGTCGACACTTCAGCTCCACTCACCCCTCCAGAACGATGCCTCCCCCCTGCTGATACCACCATCACCTCTGCCCCTCACACACCTATCTACACCCCCCACAGGGGAGTTTCCCACCCCCCTCGACCCCTCACTATGATGTGATAAGGAGGCGATGTGATGTGATTCACATCTAAATCACAACACAGAACGATTAAGCACATTCTGATTCAACACATTCATTCTGGTAAAAAAAAAAATGCAGTACAATTCAATGAGCTTGATTATTTATTTATCAAATAAGACCATGACTTTTCACAAAGTGGCTTTTGTGTCATTTCAGAACACGTCTCACATACAGTCAGTGAAAAAGTTTGGACTTTGTTTTCAAAGTTGTTTCTCTGCATGTTTCTAACACTCAACTTCCTGCTCCCTCACTGAATCCATTTTTAATGTAATGTATTTGTAATGTAGGTAAAACAGAAAAAGGTTCTGTCACTTTAAGAGACACCTGCGCAAGGTATTCTGGGATATGCTGTTAGATATGCATGACACTGTTTAAGGAAGTATCTCCGGTATGTACGGCAGTTTTCAGTACAGTTGATCAAGTAAAAAGTACACGTTCATAAACCTCATGTCGTCACCTCCTATGTCTGTCAGATTCACATACACACATTACAGTATTCATCGGTTGCACTTGTGCCACAGTCCATCCACAGAGCTCAGACTGTTAGTGTACAGTCTACCCAGCCGCCAATCTGCGGTCTATGTTAACGTGGGTCTGAAGAAAAGATAAAAATTTACCCAAATAGAGAGTAACACTTTTCAATTCAAGTACAAATATATTCTATTGAATGGATCAAATTTAATCGATACAAACATTCAATAACTGATGCATCGCAACATCATTCCAAACTTTTCATTCACTTGCAGCTTCTCTACCACTGCACTTGGATTGTGCACGCGTCTGTCGGTGTATCGGATAATTTTCCAATCCCTATTGGCTATACATAATAAAAAGTAAAATATAGAAAAAAGAACTTCATATATTACATTTATCAAATTTTTACAATATTTCCTAAAAATTTGAAAATTGCAATTCCCAGATGTGCTTTCACTGAGCAGATCTGCCCATCTTTATATGACTTTTTTTTTTTTCCCAACAGGAATTTTTCTAAACCAAAAACAGATCCAAAAACTAGAAAAAAACTGCTGAAAAAAAGAGTCATAATAGGGTATTGAGGGACAATTTAATTTTTTTTCACCACATCCCTCCCCTTGACCAGGCTCATATATGTTCTCTTTTTTGTAGCAGTGTGATGTTTTGGAGGAGACTTTGTAGAAACGTGATTTTTACAGCCTTACTCAGAGGTTCCCCTGTTTATTTTACAGTAAGGATGAGCTGACTCACATGTTTATGAGCAGTTATACCAAGAACGAGTTGAATGTGTATGCAGAGATGCAGAATGTGAATATCATTGAATCTGCAGTAAATTCAAAGCCATTTAACTGTCTGAGAGTTATGTTTTTTTAAAAGATCTACTGAGGACGAGTCAGGTGTCCAGTCCAGATCACATGATTTGCTTATAACATGAAAACAAAATAATAATCAAAATAAAAATCACATTGTTTATTTTTTAGAAAACTGTCTCCGGCCTTTGATCAGTTCAATTTTCTTGCAATGCAATGTAAGTGTGGATAAGGTCAAAGGTTCCTTCAGGTCTGCAGACTTACGCCATCAGTGTCCAGGTCACAGGTTGTTCAATCGGCCTCCACAGCAGCCAACAGCTGTCCCAGGGTCTGCCTGCAAATGTATATTAAAATTCATTCAATATACTAAAATAGTACGACGAGTACAATGAAATTATATTGTGGGTAAAATCTAAACCTTTCTAGACTTTGTGGTTTTTAATGAAAAATGAATACATTAACAACATTTATGAATATAGTCAATAACTTGCTATTTTCAACCTACTTCTATAATTACATTAAACAAAGACACATAAATGTAGTGATTCTGTGGGTAAAATGTGGGCTATCGAATTAATTTGACTGTATCAAATGCCCTGAGACATTCATTCATTATCCGAACCCGCTTTTTATAAGTAGCTGCCCTGAGACAAATTTAAGAATTGATGAACCTACCTCAGGTTGGTGCTAGCTAATGCTAATGCTAATGATCAGACAGAGCTGTCCTTCAGTTGTCAGCATTAGTATACATGCTACTGAGTAAAGAAAATGGATACACACATGAAAATCTACAATAACTTTTCCTGTTTACTGAGCACTTCCACACTAGTTTATTCCACACTATTATTCCACTGGAAAATAAACTTATCTTCCCGTGATGAAGAACACAGGGCCTTCAGTCCACAGTAATGACGATCCAACCAAGAACTGTTAGACACTTAGTGCTTCCTTCCCCCAAGTCTCCTCTGTTTTGGTTGGTTGATTGATTGGAACAATCACAACAAGCTGAACTCCCATTAGCTCATCTAATAGTGAAACAGACTTCTGCCAGAACCCCTCAGATGCTTCATCTGTCATTATGTCAACCTGCTGTACTCCTTCTGCATGCCGAAAAGTCAAAGTGACACTGTCCCTGAATGTCAGAAAAAATCAGAATTCTGAGGAAGAAAGTCAGAATTATGACCTTAATCTCAGAATTCTGACTTTTTTCTTGGAATTCTGACTTTTCTCTCAATATCTGAATGGATGGGCCATAACTTTCTTCAGTTAAACAGAGAAAAAACTGAGGTGGTCGTTTTTGGACCCAAGGAGGAGCGTCTTAAAATCAGCATGCAGCTCCAGTCACTTCAGTTAAAAACCTCAGACCAGGCCAGGAATTTGGGTGTTGTCATGGATTCAGACCTGAATTTTAAAAACCAAATACAAACAATTACAAAGTCAGCTTACTATCACCTCAAGAACATTTCTAGGATTAAAGGACTGATGTCGCAGCAGGACCTTGAAAAACTTGTCCATGCATTTATCTTTAGTTGAGTTGACTACTGTAACAGTATCTTCTGTGGTCTGCCTAAAAGTCTATCCGACGACTGCAGCTGATCCAGAATGCTGCTGCTCGAGTCCTCACTAAGACCAAGAGAGTGGACCACATCAGCCCAGTTCTGAGGTCTCTACACTGGCTCCCTGTCTCTCAGAGAATAGACTTTAAAATTCTCTTACTAGCATATAAAGCACTGAATGGTTTAGGCCCAAAATACATCAGAGACCTTCTAGTCCAGTATGAACCATCCAGACCACTCAGGTCATCTGGTGCAGGTCTGCTCTGTGTCTGTCTGCAGGTCTTCCCAAAGTCAGAACTAAACATGGAGAATCAGTGTTCAGTTTCTATGCTCCGTATATCTGGAACAAACTACCAGAAAATATCAGGTCTGCTGAGAGTCTGAGTTCTTTTAAGTCCAGGTTCCAGACTCACCTGTTCACTGCTGCCTTTGACTAAAAGGCTTTTGACTTTTTAAATTTTATATTCTCTTTGAAACTCTGCACTGCAACTCTTACTTTGATATGTGTGTTTTTATTTTTATTTTATTCTATTTTATTGTTTTCGATTTTATGTGTTGTTTTATTACTCGCTGTTTTTAATCACCTTTTTACATGTTTCTTTTATAATGTTTTAAATGTGTTTCTTTTTGTTTCTTTTATTTCAGTGTCCTGTGTGAAGCACCTTGAATTGCCTTGTTGCTGAAATGTGCTATACAAATAAACTTGCCTTGTCTTGCCTTGCCTCAAAATAATAATAAAAAACATTATTGGACCTTTCTTTTCCCCAGTGGTCCTAATCCTCTTGTGCAAAAAAAGGGATAGTGTAACATCATGTTAAAAAGCTGATTTGAAAAAGGAATTTGGCCTGTTCTTTATTTCATTGTTGTTCCTTTGTAAAACTGTGATTGCCTTCTCAAACACATACATTGTCACAGACTGATGAGCTATTTGCATATGAGGCGACACCAATGTGAAACCTGCTGAGCAGTGATTGACTTGATCGCTATTGTACGGCCGCTGTTGTTCTGCAAATTACCAATGCAGGACACGCCTGTCACCATTAAGTGGGTGGGAACATCTGCACACAGGAGGTAAAGTCTGAACCAGCTCACTTGTTTTAGTTTGGTCATTGATCATTCAGAAGGCTCCTACTGTAAACTGTGAGGGAGAATATTGTCTCTAAGGTTTGGTAGGTTTTCATTGGAGTTCATTCTTTGGAGAAGACAACTTTTGAAGCTTCAACTTCCTGTTCTTCTAGCCAGGGTAAGTAGATTGTTTTGGATTATAGTTTTTGAGAGGTGATTATATGGAACATGAATTAAAAGTGGACCAGTCCTATAATTAGATGAACAGTTTAACCCTTGTGCACCATTTTTTAAGTGCACAAGTGTTATTTATGTCTGTGTAGTAGTTCTTCTTGGTTCAGTTGGACTGGTTTAGCATTTGGTCTGTCGGAAAACATTTTCAAAAGAGCTAAACCAGTCCAGCTGAACTAAGACGAACTACCAAGAAGGTTATTTCTGTCACAGTGTATGTTCCTTTATGTCCTAAATCCTTTAAAAAGGCCTTTGAACATTTTCATTGAAGGTATTATTTCTTTTTAGATGCCTTTCAAAAAGAGGTCTGCTGCTGCAAAGCGCCGCATGGCTGTGTATTTGGCTTCTTACCCTGGAGGGACACGACAGAAAAACCGTAAGTAGTTTTTTCCATGTATATATTCATTTTGGAATAAATAGGCATTTTATTAATAGTATTAATAGCATGTTTATATTTTCTCCTTAAACAGAAGCTCTGATTGGGTCCGGCACACGTCCACCAGTGTTTGCTTGGAGAAAGTCACGCCACAGTGGGAAACAGCACAAGGTCTTCATTCCACAGGAGTCCACCAATAAGGAGGTGACTGACATGTGTAAACGTACCTACACAGCTCAGCATAAATATACAATGAAGTATGTTATGTAAGATTTTAAAGGGGCTGGCCAAGGGAAGGTTAACATCTAGGTCAGTGGTTCTCAAACTTTTTACAGTGGAGTACCCCTGAAATATACTTTTTTATCCAAGTACCCCCAACTCTCACTTCAGCATTTTTGATTGAAAAAAAAAAAAAAAGGCAAAATTTGTTCCTGTGCCAAAGGTGTTTGTTTGTATTTACAAAACTGTGTAAACAAACAACATATATTTAACTGTAATATATATTTAAAAAACTGACAGTAAATTCTTTACAAAATATAAACTGAAAAGAGCCCTCTTTCTTTGATAAGAAAAATAAATAAATTGGTCATTCATTAATAAATGAACCTTTCATCAACAAAAAATAATTTCTTATCTATTCCAATAACTTCATTTTTAATTATATAAAATATAAATGTTGTTCAAATATTACCAAAGCTTCAACAAGATGATTGACAATAAAACTATTATATGAACATATTTATTGGGTTTTATAATTCTGCATTAATTATCATTATTTATTTTGTATTCCGTACATGATGACTTATTTAAAGTTTTTTTTTTTTTTTTTTTTAATTTCCAGTACCCCTGGGGGTATAGGTACCCTACATTAGGAACCCCTGAGCTAGATCAAAAAATTTATTTAAAATCACCTTTTCAAGACTCATATACTTTAAAAGTACAACACTTCTAGTGTCGATCACAAGTTTTATTTTTTGTTTTAAAAATACTTAGATGGCATTATATTCAGCATAAATATCTGTTTTCATTCTTTATCCGTCAGTTCAATTCAAAGCCTGACTCTGATCCTCTTCTACTGGACCTATATTATACTTATGATCAGTTGGAAGGTCCATTTAAAAAACCTTTTGCTGCTCTTTTTACAGTGGTTACAAATATCTAATAAACTGAGATAAATATATGTTCAAATGTATTACATTAGTTTATTAAGGTATTTGACTACACATATATATATATATATATATATATATATATATATATATATATATATATATATATATATATATATATAATATGTATTGTATATACTAATAAATATGCTGAATAATTAAAACTTGTAATTCTTCTCCCTTGTCCATCTGTTATCCAAACACTTAGCAAAACTCTTGCTACTTTATGCCCTAATATATTGAGAAAATACAAACTGTTTACTGTTTTATAAAATAGAACCCCTAGAGGACCAACAGTAAACATTTGACAGTTTTATGAAAATTGGAGCTGTATTTTAAGGCAGGTTTTATAAAGTGGTCAAAAACAGACATTCATTTTCTGTCCTTCTGTTACTGAGTGTTTTTTTTTTTTTTTTTGCGATTTTTAAGCCAGAAAATTGGGTTCAAACATTTTGTTCATCACACATCTACAACTGCTCATTGTTCCCTGCAAATTGAGATATCAATCATCTTTCTACCATAAATAGTTATGAAAGGACAAACACAAATGTAGTAAGGCTGTCCATCTGTTAGCGCTTGGTAAGCCCCAAAAGTTAACAAAAGCCTGTCTCTTTTTTTTTAGTTGGTCTTGGTTGTTGGTGATTCACATCTCAGGTCCTTTGTGGAGGGAGATGTTGTCATCAGGCCACATGGTCCGTATGGGTTTGGTTTCTCTTCGTCCCTTGGGGCCACTGCACATGAGCTGGAGCTGGAGGTCCAGCAGCTCCATGTCGACCGTCAGGTGTCATTGTGTGTGGTCCTCGCAACTGGAAATGACACCGACAAGAAGACTCTGACACAAGCTGGTCAAGACTTCGAGCGCCTCCTGTCAACTGTACTCCGACGCTGGAAGAAGGTATGTATATATTTTGACATTCAAAGAAAAACTGAGCAGAGGTGTCAGAAGTATTCCCATTCATTCCTCAGATAGAAGTATAGATATTAAGTTTTAAAAAGAGTTCTGTAGAAGCTGAAGTATCAACTCAAGCTCTTTACTCAAGTGAAGGTGTAAAAAGTACTAGTTTCGAAACTACTTAAAGTATAAAAGTAAATGTAAGAGGAAAAATGCCATTAGGACAAAAGCTTGGGTGGTGCCACAGGGGCCTATAGTGCACTACCCCACCTCCCCTAAAAACATTTTTCTAAAGGCCATAATGACGATAACACTAGTCTACCTATTTCAGCCGCATATATGCCCATTGAAAATGAACGCATTTGAGTCCAATGCAAATGTGTTAAAGAACCATATATGTGTCCTACTGAGCATGAACATGTGTTTAATGGAGCTGAAGATATGATGAATAGTTGAAAATAAGTACTGGAATGGTGTAAAAAGTCAGGTGTGATGGATCGCATACAAACCAATAGGGTGTCGGAATGGTATATGTTTATACTTCTCATCCAACCACAATCAAATTCACTCCATCTGGATGGCACCATTTGGATAGTTCTTTTTTACATAAACGATGACAAGCTAGAATGAAAACAAGCCAAAATGAAATGGGAGTAACGAGGCTATTTTTAAAATGTAAGGAGTAGAAAGTACAGAGAACTGCATGAAAATGTAAGGAGTAGAAGTAAAGTCAGCTGAAAAATAATCACTCCAGTAAAGTATAGATAACCAAAATTTCTAACGAAGTATTTGTACTTCATTACTTGACACTTCTGAAAAACTGTATATGCCTATTTCAATATTTAATATTTTTACTTATAATTATTTTTTAGGCATGTGTGGTCGACTTCCCTACTTGCCACACAGTCTCTGAAGCTGTGCAGAACCAGTTTCGTCAAGAATACAGAAGACTGGCAGAAGCTAATGGTATGAAAAACTATATTTAGCATTGTATAAGTTTTTGGTATGGAAGAGTATTGTTTTCTTAAATCATGTCTATTTTTCACAGGGTTGCGGTACGTCTCTTGTGCTGACAAGTTTCCCATGGATAACCTTGGACTGTGGGTTAGGGATGGTGTAAGTGAAGAGGGTTTGTGTTTTTGGAGCATGTTTTAGTTCTTTGTTTTGAGTAATTACGTGTTATGTGTTTTGTCATTTCAGGTCCACCTCAGTGTACCTGAGGGCGTGCAAGTCTTGGCTGACTTGATCTGCAAGGCTGTTAAGGACGAGGTGGTGAACACCAGGGCGCCCACCTCCTGTCCTGGGGAGGTCACTGCAGCACCTTCCAAACCCTCGACAGAGTTTCCAGATTTGGTTCCGATCTGTCCTCCACCAAAGGCTGTCCAGTCACCTGCTCCATCACATGAAGGTGGGGTGTCTGTTGGACATGACTCCAAGGTAAGAATGTTCAAGTAGAATTTTATTTTGTATTTGATACTGTTTATTGTTGACATATAAATATCTTTACCATAATAGTGGAAGGTCTCAGTGTCTGTCTTAGAAATGTAGGCGTTTTTAACTGGCCAATTTGGTACCTACAGCTGAGGAATAGTCCCATCTCCGCATTAAATGTCTTCTTTCTTTAAAATTCCATTTTTTAAAGTCAGGAGGGACTGATTTAATTCATGTTGCTAAGCAGTTGCCAGGGGGAGGGACAGGAAGCAGTCTTGCATGTCAGGAGACAATGGGCGTCCTCTGGTGGTCAAACACAGGAGGGCATTCAGGTCTTTGTCAGATGTAATATGCTGATGCGTTTCGGCCAAAAGGCCTTCTTCAGAGCATGTAACACAGTATCATCTAACTGAAGAAGGCCTTTTGGCCAAAACATGTCAGCATATTACATTTAATGAAGACCTGAGCCTAAGTCTGTTAGTATTCTGTACAAAGTGTGCTGTTATTCGTTCTTTGGAACATTTTGATGAACTCTATGTGTGGCTAAGCACCTTTTAAAGACCAGAGGATTCGTACCTGCTCCACATATTGTTGGTGGGAATTATTTGGTCTCCTCGATGAGCCGGATGGCACCCTGCCGGGTAGCGCCCGCCATCAGTATGTGACCATGTGTGAATCGGTGAATGACAGACATGTATTGTAGAGGGTTTTGAGTGGTCGATAAGACTAGAAAAGTGCTGTATCTGTACAGTCCATTTACCATATTCACTGTGTCCAAACTGTACTTCACACAGCAAAGGAACCACAGCAGTGCATCACCTGTGAGATCACGAGAAGGCTGAAGAACCAGGAGTGACAGGGTGTCACTGGATGGTGGGGTCCAGAGTTAAACCCAGGGACAGGTAGGTGAGCACAGGCAAAGCATACACAGATTGGACTTGTTTCATTAAAGCGAGGTCAGATCAGTCATAACGAGAATTTTTTGTGCAAAGCTGATGAGTAATTTTTTGCATTTCCCATGTCTCCAACAGTAAGCCAACAGTTAATATTGTTTGTGCATCTGTGTTTGCTCTTCATGATCCAGAAATTTAGGGAATGAAAAGGCTCCTGGGGTTAGGGTTGCCATCGTGGTCTTGTGTACAAGCTTAAACTAGTTTGATTTTATGCAAACTGTCTGAATCTGCATTTGTCATTACTAGTACAGAGGGTTTTCGTTGAAAGTGAAACATTTCTTTAAGGTTGTTTAAAGAAATAGTACAAATAAAAATTAAAAATTAAATTCTGCAGTAAGGTAAAAACTGTTCGGTGAATTTTATTTTGCCATTTTTTCTATTTTCCCTTCAGATGCACGAAAAGTCCAGCTGATGACTGACAATCCGGAGCAGGATTCTCCTTCATCTGCTGTGGTGTACTGTCACTTCTGTCTTCACTGACCTGTTGTTGCATGTTTTGATTTTATTTTATACACTGGATAGATTCTAAATTAAAGGATTCTACATTAAAAAAAAAAAAAAAAACTGTTATGCTTGTCCACAAATATGACCAGAGCTAAAGTTTACAGAGCCCTCAGGCATTTGGCCAATATTGTGGAAAACAACATAAAACTGAATTGGGAAATACAAGCTAAAAACAGCAGACCACAGCCTCTCAGCTCAACAGCTCTGCACCTGGTTCAAAGGTGAAAGTATGACCTCATCATGATACAAATGCAAAAAGATCAGATTGACACCTGGGAGCTCTGAAGAACTGTTTTTGAATAATTATTTGATATTGTAAATTTACACCTGAATAAATGAAATAAAAGTGTTTTAGAAATAACAGTGGTGTGTTTTTAATTTGTAATTAAGTTCCCCACCCAGTTTAATTGAAACAGTGAACATCTTTAGATGTATCTATTCTGTATTTTCCTAAGTATGTTTTCAGTTTAATATGTATGTTCCAGTTTTTATTTGGCAGCCGTTGCTGCCAGTCATCTGACCATTTTTAAATGTAGTATTTAAGGTTTATTGAAGGCATTTGATCATAATAATTTAGGAAAAATCTGTAAAATAATGGTATTTTTTTCTGCAAAACTCTTAGCACTGTCACTTTATGAACAGTGTTTGATCGTAATATTTTAGGAAAATTTCTGTAAAATAATGGTATTTTTCTCCAAAACTCTTAATGAAATTTTATATAAATTTAATGTGTTTGCTCTTCATTTGATTTAGGTTATTTTACCTTAATTTTATGGCTTTTGTTTGGCAGTCATAGCTGCAAGTTGTTTCCCTTTTTTTTTTTTGTTTTTTTTTTTAACAGTGTAATCTTGTGTGTGTCTCAACTTGTGTGGGTCAATATCACTATACGGTGCATTTTAAACTTAGGAGATTTCCCACTTGACTTTATTTTTTTAATGCTATAATTGATTTTCTTATTTTACTAGTTTTCATTTTATTTTCAGACGTATTGGCTTTTTATTTATATTGTTGCACTGACTGGAAAACATAATGACAGTAAAGGCTATTCTATTTGATGTCATGATAATCATCTTTACCTGTATAAAACTAACAGAAGTAACATATTTTATCATTATTTTCACATTTTTCTCCATTTTCAGGTTTGTCTCATTAGGTTTGTGTTGTTATTTATTATCTGATACTAATTTCTGTCTGATATGTTCACCTGAAAAACAATAAACCTCTTCATTAAACTCCAGTGGAGCTACTATTAGTCATTAGACATGAAGGTTCATAGATATGAAGAGTTGTCTAAGGGTGGAGCTTTCATTGATTTATAAGAGACAGCGATAAAAACAATCAGCAGAAGTGAAAAAAGAACAACTCCGTCTCATTAACACTGTACAAAGTGAGCATTTGTCCACATTCACTGAACAGATGAGTTTTTCTTATGATTAGGCAGCTTGAAAATGTTGTTGAAAACTTTTCAGAGCTTCGTGGCGTTCCTCAAAACTGCTCAGTGAGTGAATCTAAACACAGTAGAGGATATGAATGAAGACACAACTGAGTGGATTTGACTTGAAAGACGCTGATTCTGAAGGAGAACATCAGGAGTGTGTGTTTGCATCTGTCAAACCTCCTCATCTGTGTTTTGTCTCCCCCTGCTGGTGACTCCTGTAAGAGCATGTGTTTGGGTTTTCACTCCAATACCTCTGTGGATTTAACACTGACCCCTGGACCGGTTCCGTCTGGGTTAAAGTTCACGGTCCGGGCAGATTTCATCAGAGGATCTGGGAGAAGGGATGCCTGAGCAGCTCCTGGGCGCTCGGCCTTGATTCTTCTTGATTGGAAGAAAAAAAGAAAAAAAAACATAAGTTTCCAAATACAACTTTATTATATACAACATAGCTAATACAAGAAAAAGGTCATATTGAGTACCTTAATGTTCTTCTTTTCTCATTACTAACAAAAGATGACAGTTTGTGCATTCTGCTGGAACTTCAGTCTCACTGCTCCAAGCCTCCAAGCTGGTTTGCCAGCCTCTATGACACAATAAAGCTGCAGAAAAAGAACGAACAACCACAACAACAATGGCCGGTGTCAGAACAAAATACGTGCTGCTAACTTTTATAATTCAGGGCCACATCCAGCAACAACCCAACTTCATCGTCTGTCCAGACAAAGAAGTCCTGCGTCTTCGTTCTACCACTCACCATTGTTGTTTGTAAATAGTGTTGTCCGCCTATTCTTCTTCTTCTCATTTAAAGGCTGTCTAAACCGGACATCGTTTGTGCGCAGGCGCGTGTTTTACCGCCACTGTTTCACTACAGCTCTACATCGCCAGCTACTGGTCTGGCATGGCCACTACAGCGTATTCAGCCGTCCTTGCGGACTCATGTGAACGCAGATCGTTATCATAGCGGCTTCGTCTTAACGCGGAATGATTTTATAACGCAAAGGAGAAATCCTTGCGGAATTGGATCTTAGTGTTGCCGTGTAAACGTAGCCTAAAAAGGGAATAAATTTGAGTAATTCTGACCCACCCTGTTCTTCATCAATACATAAGTTGATGTTAATTCATATTTGTGTACACTTGCTAAGCTTCAGTGTTATGGAACCATGTGCTCAGGATGGATTATTATAATATTTAGTGCAAGTAAGAGAGTTGTGAGTAATGGAACAAAGAAAAAGACATGCAAAGTTCACATAGTTATCTATAATTTACAAACATTTTGTAAAAGGTATCTTAAAGTAGGTATAAATATCTTTACTTTCTGTAGTTTTTAGTATTCAGTTCCAAGTAAAGCCCTCAAAAAGAAAAAAAAAAAAAGAAAAAGAAAAATAATAATTTCATGGTAATGGATCAAATGCCTAAAATCTTCAAGTCCCAAACGTTACATGCAATACAAATGTAATTTTGGAAAAAGCAGTATAAAAATCTCACCACAGTGTGTTGGATACACATAATAAAAACTAAAATTTGTAAAAAAAAAAAAAAAAAAAAAGCCATCTCCAATACTTTGCTTTCTCTCATTTTATAACTGTGGCGGTGTTGCCTTTCTTGAACTTAAACTTCACAGAACAATTGTGGAAAATTGTGACAGGAGTAGCTGGTTTCATTTGTGAACAATGAACAGGTGAGAACCCCAACCAGCAACAGAATCACAACAAGTGACTGATTAAATGTCCACAAAGTCAATAAGTAGCAGTATGTTCAGTTTGTGTCCTTTGTGGAAAGTTTTGGCACATTCTTCTTTAGGACATCGTGAACCTGTGATCAAAGATCTGTCACAAAATCTTCACTGGTAAGGTTTCTGTCCAGTATGAGTCTGTTGGTGACACTTGTAAAAGTTGGACGACCAGAGGATCTCGGTGCACTTATCACATGGGGACATCAACTTCTTGTGGTGAACGTGACAGTGAGAACATCATGCAGACGAGGCTCAGACAAGGTGCTGTCTCTGACCTGCTCCACTAACAGGCTCAGGAACTCTGTCATCCCCCTGGACATCAGACTGGACAACTGATCACTGAGTGGTCAGGGGGGGTCTGGGTCTCTGTCAGGACCACATTAGGACTGATACGAAGACACTGGAAAACATCAAAGCACCTTCTGTAGTTGGACTTCAATTGGATCACTTCCAACTTTAGTTGGATCACTTCAATCACTGTTTCACTTTATATCACTGCCCTGACGTGTACATGAAATCAGATGTCTTTATTTAAAGTACTGTACAGGAAGCTCTTTTAGAGAGAGTTCTTTAGTTCTTTAGCAAGTGTATTTTAAAGTATACTGTATATACTAACCTTAATGTCAACCTGGTTATGAACCCACTGATTTTTGGTTTGTTTCGTGTGGGTCTGTCTGTTTTTTGTCTTGTGCTGTATGCAAAGCTGCTGAATACTTGAATTTCCCTCAGGATTAATAAAGTAAGTAAATCTCTCTCTCTCTCTCTCTCTCTGAAAGCCTTCCCACACCGGTCAAAGTGTTATGGTTTTTCTCCTCTGTGGGTGCATAGGTGTGCCTTACATCTGGACTCTATGGAGCCAGATCTGGAGGTTTTTAAGTTTGATGTTCTTGTCAGAAGAAGTCGGTGCTGCTGGTTCAGACACTGCATTTCTTGTTGTCATCTGACGCTGAGGTACTGTTTGGTCCAGACGATGATTCACATCTGTGTTGATGGTAGGAGAGAGCAGAGTGTGGCAAGAATCTTTGTTCACACTGGTAACACTCAAACTGTTTCATTGTGTTTTACCTCTGTGGGTGCGTAGGTGTGCCTTAAGCCCATTCAAATGGTTGTAAGTTTTCCCACACTGGTCACAGTGATATGGTCTTTCTCCACTGTGGACACGTAGGTGTATGTTAAGATTACTCAAGTGGGTGAAAGTTTTCCCACACAGTTCACAATGATATGGTTTTTGTCCAGTGTGGATGCGTAGGTGTGTCTTAAGGCTACTCTTCTGGGTGAAAGTTTTCCCACACTGTTCACAGTCATATGGTCTTTCTCCACTGTGGATTCGTAGGTGTGACTTAAGGGTAGACATTTGAGCAAAAGTCTTCCCACACTGTACACAGTTATATGGTCTTACTCCACTGTGGATGCGTAGGTGTGCTTGAAGCCCATTCACCTGGGTGAAAGTTTTCCCACACTGTTCACAATGATATGGTCTTTCTCCACTGTGGACACGTACATGTATGTTAAGGCCACTCATGTGGGTGAAAGTTTTCCCACACTGTTCACAGTGATATGGTCTTTGTCCACTGTGGATTTGTAGGTGTGTCTTAAGGCTCCTCATCTGGGTGAAAGTTTTCCCACACTTTTCACAGTGATACGGTCTGTCTCCACTGTGGATGCGTAGGTGTGACTTAAGGATAGACATTTGGGCGAAGGCCTTCCCATACTGTTCACAGTTATATGGTCTTTCTCCACTGTGGATGTGTAGGTGTGCCTTAAGCAAATGCATGTGGGTGAAAGTCTTCCCACACTGTTCACAGTTATATGGTTTTTCTCCACTGTGGATGCGCAGGTGTCTCTTAAGTGAATGCATGTGGGTGAAAGTCTTCTCACACAGTTCACACTTATATGGTCTTTCTCCACTGTGGGTGCGTATGTGCATCCTAAGGCTAGTCATGTGGGTGAAAGTCTTCCCACACTGTTCACAGTGATATGGTCTTTGTCCTCTGTGAATGCGTATGTGCGTCTTAAAGCTATTCAGGTGGGATGAAAGTCTTTCCACACTGGTCACACACATATGGTCTTTCTCCACTGTGGATGCGTAGATGTATCTTAAGATTACTCATATTGGTGAAAGTCTTCTCACACTGGTCACATGCATATGGTCTTTCTCCACTGTGGATCCGTAGGTGTTTCTTAAAGTAACTCCTGGTGGTGAAAGCCTTTCCACACTGGTGACAGCTATGTGGTCTTTCTCCAGTGTGGATGCGTTGGTGGATTTTAAGCACCTCCTTTCTGATGAAAGCCTTTCCACACTCCTCACATGAATATGGTCTTTCTCCAGTGTGGATGTGTAGGTGTGTCTTAAGCTGACGCATGTGGGTGTAATTCTTCCCACACTGGTCATAAGTGAGATTTCCATCCATATTTGCTGGAATCAGGTGATCTTCATCTGATACAACTTTTAGGTTTAGCTTAAAATCCATCTTTGGCTTCTTTCTACATCAAAACAAAGAGAAGGAAGAAGAGGTGGTCACTGAAATGCAATGGAATGCAACTAGAGCCCGACCAATTAATCGGGCCGATTATAGCTTATCACCGATTAATCAACATCGGTCAATATGTACCCAATATATTAATTCAAGTTTTTTGCTGCGCAGAGATTCTGTCACTCCGTTCCTGTGTGTGTGTGCTGCACACTGCCTGAATACCTGGCCCCTCCCCCTCACACACAGAGCGGCGAAGTGCACCAACAGCACTGACACTCACTCGGCTGCAGCAGAGAAGACGAGAGAAACGGCGAAAGAAACTGCATTTATTTTACTCCGTGGTAAGCTGTGACTTTGTAAAACAATATAACACTACACTTTAGTGCCCCATGAGAAAAACGTCCTCCTAGAAACACGCTGTCTGGGTAGGCCAAAGAGAACATTCCAGTCTTTTCTCATGCAAGTTTTAGAGTGTGTTACAGCATTTTAACGTCACGTAAGTTGCATCTCTGTGAAATAAACAAAGACATATGCAACTGTTAATCAACATGTCCACCATTACCTAATATCAGACTATTATACAGTGTTTTAAAGTTATGTAAGTTGCATCTTTGTAAAATACAGATATATGCAGCTGTTAACTCCCATGTCCATCATTCATATCAGACTACTATACAGCGTCCCACTTCACTTCATACTGTCATGCAGGATTTACCGGGGCTCATAAATTCACAAGTTAATGTTTTCATTAAAATAATTCTGAAAAGGTTCCAAGTAATGTATTTAGTTGTAATTTTATGTATTGCATGTTTTGAAAGCAGCTCCATTGTTACATAAAATGTAGTTTAGTCCCTTGTATTAAGTTTAATAACGTGATGCATGTTTTATTTCTTATTTTGTTTGTAGACAACTTTTTTCCACTTTTTAATGTTTGCTTCAACATTTATTTTTGAGCTGTTTGCAAATACCCAGTGGCTGCAGATGGAACTTTTCATTAGCTAGTAAATATGACTAATTGATATTGGTAAGATGTTTTTGTGAATAAGCCTTTTAAAAACACATCATGTATTAGTTTAAAAACACCTCACATTAGCCTATGTATTATCACTTTCAGCTAAATGCAGCCACTTGTTTTTATTTTAAAATGGGCAACTATAGAATCAAGTTCTATGCTAATAACCAAAATGCATTAAATGTACATATATGTTTTCATTTCACAGGCAGAGGGGAAGAGTAAGGTGTGGAGCCACTTCACAAAAGACTCCACAGGAGCTCGATGCAACATCTGCAGGGCAAGAGTTAGGCAGGGCTCCAGCACCAGCAAAGCAGGGCTCTAGACTAACTTTTTGACTTAGGAGCACTGGTGCTCCCAACTCCAAAAAGTTGGGTGCACCAGCAAAAATCTAGGAGCACCACTATAAAGTTGGGGCCAAAGCAAAACTCTTGTGGATATATCAAGTAATACCCTTACTAATCAATGTTAACAACCTGGAATAAGGTGTTTGAATAGATTACAAAAGAAAAAAAACATAATTCTGCTGCATTAAAGTCCTATATTGATTGGTAGTAGGGATTTGGCGATATGAACATTTCATATCACGGTTATTATTATATCGCGGTATTGTTGAAATGTGTTCAAAATATTCAAAAAGTACTTATACAAACACTGAAATAATATAACCAAGTTGTATTTTGAAAAAACTAATAAAGTAACATGCACATTGTACTTTCTGTTGCAGAAACATTCAAGTAATTACATGTAAACAACAAACATACAAATGTGATTAAAGTTGGCACCTTATGGACACAAGAGATATCTGCACCAGGGGTGGAACTGATAGGATTTGATCAATATCAATGCCATTATCAGTTCTGCTTATCAATCCAATCTTATCAATTCTCCTATTGATTCCTGAGGTGTTTTTGAGTGTGAAAAAAAGTAGTTGGACAGGTCATAGTGGAGTTTGTTTGAACATTTTCCAGATCAAATCATTCAGTGACAGTCAGTGTATATGTCACAGTCATATTTTCCTGAACTATTTAATGAACAAATGTAAATATTCTGAAAGAAGGAGGATTTTAAAACATGTTAGGCTGGTCTGATCCAGACTGGTCAGTGGTTCACTCCTGGTCAGTGACAGACCAACCACAACAGTGTCCTCTGGTCCAGTTCTTCTGGAGGTCAGTCAGTGGATTTCCTGTTGAATGTCCTTCAGTTCATAAACCTCCTCTCCTTTGGTTTTCACACACATCATATGTCTTTGTACAGTTAAAACTCACTCATTTGGGCTCATTTGAACTGACATGAGTTTGTCTTGAGGATCTATATTCAGACGGTTTCAATGTTAGGTGAGGATCTGAATCAGTAGGGGCCGGGGAGGGGGTAACACTAGCATGGACCGGGTCTGTGCACTCGCTTGCTTGGACGGACTGAGTCCGTGCGCAGTCCTTGTTTAGACCGACTGGGTCCGTGCACACGCGCTCCAATGGACCAGGTCCGTGCACTCACATGCTCCAACAGACCGGGTCCGTGCGGGAGCCGCTATCCCCGAATCTTTGCAGCTGTCGGTGCAGGTGCCTTCACCATGTTTTCAGAGGCCAAACATTCCAAACTGTGCACACACGCCTGAAGTACCGCTGCTTCTCCTGGAAATGAACAGTACTGTGAGTTTTCTAGGTGCAGTAATCAAACGTGGTTATCATAATAATTAGAATTTAAACAGTAAAACTAACTGTCGGAAATTTTAACGTGGTTTATCATTATACCGGTCATCATTACGTCCCTAGTCGCACCAGTGCGACCCTGATTTCATATTAAGTTGCACATTCGAAATTATAGGCGCATATGCGCCCATTTCAGTCACAATCTAGAGCCCTGCAAAGCAAAGAACACTACAAATTTACTGATTTATCATTGTGTTTACAGTTTGCTTTTCTTATATCATTGAGTTTACAGTTTGCCTTTTCTTATTTATCAGTGAGTTTCCAGTCCTTATGTCGCCAGTGTTACTAATTAAAGTTCCTTATTTTAATTTAGTAGCCTTCTGCTTCTTTGTGTTGAATCATATTTTGGGTATTATATGAATTTATGTTCATGTACAGTATATATCCTGTGTATATCAATGCTTTGATTTCATATATTGGTTATTGGCCAATACATCAGATTTTGGCTGATATATCAGATATCGGCTTTTTTTTTTTGCCCCCAATCCATGCGTTTCCATGACAACTTTTATTCCTGGTTTAATCTGATTAAACGTTAGATCCTATTTAAGATGACCATGTAAACACCTTATTCCAGTTGAAAAAGAATAGTTTGGATTAAATTTAAACCCGAATAAAGTCACTGGTTTAATCCCCTTTTAATTCCGAACTAAATTCTTCCTCGGACATGTAAACCCTTTATTCCGTTTGGACTTTATTCCTTCCATTCTGCGCATGCTCGTTGTCTTGTCCTGTCATGATGACACACACATTCTGCGCTGGCGGAAGAATATGCAATGCAGTCTAGTCAACCCAAACCGTTCCAGTGGGCTATTCTGATGGGATCTACCAGCCTGGAAAACCCTGAAGGAACAGTTCAACACTTGTTTTTTATTAATTCATTTGTCATGCACTAATGAGTTCGATAAGTGGGCAAATCAGTTTGCACTGCAGTGCACCAATTGCCTTGTTCTCACAGCCCTTCTGTTAGCTTAGCTTAGCCTAGCTTAGCATAATGGCTTCATTCCTCTGGTCAGACGTAGCCAGGCTTTTAGAGGTGATCTGTTGTATTTTAGGAGTGATTTTGTAAAATTCATTTCTCCCTAATCATTCCTTTAGTCTGCTGGGGTCAATATGATCACAAACTGAGGCTCAAATCATGGTCATGTGACTTACTGCAGTAAGAAAATCTTGGGAAATAAAAACTAATGCAAAGCTAAAACGGTAAAGCAAAGCTAAGTTAGCACATGCATCCCTTCCAACAAAAAGATTTTCCAACTTCCATCAACACAACAGTCCACAGATTGTATGAGTGCAGTAAGTCGCGGATCTAAAGAAATAATTAGGGAGAATCGGATTTCACAAATTCACTAACAAAAGACAAACAAATCAGCTTTAAAAAACTGGCTACATGTGACCATGGAAATGCAGTGACTATGCTAAGCTAAGCTAACAGAAGGGCTGCCAGAACAAGGCAACGTGAGCACTGCAGCACAAACCCTTCTGCTCACTTATCTACCTCATTAATACCTCATGTAAACCTTTATTCGGGTTTAACATTTCCATGTAAATAGAAGAGAAAATAGTTTAGTTCCGAATTAATTTCTTCTGGAAAAATAAATCGGATATAAAAAAACATCATGTAACCGTACCCAATATCGGTATTGGCCCCAAAAATCTCTTATTGGTCGGGCTCTATATGAGGCATGCTCAATACAAATTCAATAGAATTCATTGGTCCATGTTTAGACAGACAGAAGAACAGCCAATCAGAATTAAGCAGCGCTGCACCGAACCAATCACACTAGAGCCACGTCAAGTTAGGTCGACGGCCACAGCACAGGTGTAAGAGCAGCTGCAGCACACACACTAATGTTTGGGCTGAAGAGGGAGTTAATGAGTGTTCCCTCCCCAGCCAGCATGTCCATGTGGGCCCAAGAAGGGTTCCATCTGGAGCTGCATAGAAGGGTACCATGTGGGTTTGTCCACAGTTTCCATGGTGACCACACACGTGTTTGACCAGAGCAGAATCAGAATCAGAGATCTGAATCTCTTTATTGTCATTGTAGCAAGTACAACAAAACTGAGGTAAAGCTCTAAAGTTCAGTGCAAGAATTTACAGACAGACAACAAATATAAGTAAAAAAACAACAAATATCAGTAAAACAACAACAAATATCAGAAAAAGGCACAGTTATTTACATTAAAAAATAAAAACTACTGCAAACTAAGATATTTGTAAAACATAGAATTTCAGTAGCGCAAATAACATGAAAGATAAATATCGTGGGATAAATAATGTGAAGAATAAATAATATGACATATTCAGATCTCTGTTCCTGATTCTGATCTTGTCAAACACATGTGTGGTCACCATGGAAACTGTGGACAAACCCACATGGGACCCTTCTATGCAGCCCAAATGGAACCCTTCTGGGGCCCACATGGACATGCTGGCTGGGGAGGGACTAAATGTGACTGAGAACTGGGGCGACTGGGTGACTGAAAAGTAGGGTGGAACCGTTTTGGTTCAGGGCTTTCAATACAATACAGAGATACATGCAGCCTACGTGAAGAACGCAAAGACTCACCACGCTAAAGTTGGCAAGAGATTCACTGATTCACACTTTGAGGCTCAATAATCATTGAGACACAAATGACGGCTGTATGCAGCTTTGGTAACACACAGAGGAAACTACAACCCTGTTTACATCCAAACAAACGGTCCTTAACGATCAGTAGACGGCATTATCACAAATATGGAGCCAGTTAGTGAGCGAAGGTTTAGGGACCGTCTGAAAAGTGCAAACTGGAAAATTTCTACATATTTAAAATTCAATCATTTTGCTTCTAACCTGACAAACCCATGAACCCCTTCTGCACACACTACAGCACTGAGACTGGACAGATATCAAACACAGATTAGACTGAGTATAATATGAGCTACATCTGTGTTTAAATGGGACTATATAGTCTGTCAGCAAATTCTGTATTATTTGCTTGTTAACCCTTGTGCCTCCTTCAAAAAAACCCCTTTGCTCACCCTTATGGACAAAAATGTCCACACACAAAAAACTACTATAAAAATCATCATACGTCAAGATTTTTTTTTTGGTTAGAAGGTTAGAAGAAATAGGCATTTCTGACTTTGCATCAGTACCTGACACAATGGAGCCAGATTTCAGCCCCCCCCCCCAGCTATTTTGTGATGTCCAGCCCCCTGATGAAGGATGGTTCGGTGTGTCTGCCAGCTGTCTCTCTGGTTGTCCTGGCTGTTTCTGCCTGTGTTGTGGAAAAAACTCTGTTCATTCGTCCTCAGAATAAAAAATGGAAACGCTGTCTGCATGAGTGCACACAGACTACAGCCTGTCATTGTCTCTTATATGAAACTAATTTTAGAAAAATCATGTTCTCTCTTTGTTACAATGATATCTCATGTGTGCTAGAATGGAATGTGTGGGAGTACAAGAACAAACTTCTGTAAGAAAGCCCCTCTTTTCGAAAACTGATGTCCATGTGTCCTTGAGCACACACAGTGCAGTATAACCAGTAGTCTAATAGGACTATAATCAGTCTCATATAATACACAGTTCAAACAATCTTATATGTAATATAGAATATACGTCAAATCACTATAACACCTGTTAGCTGCCTGCTACTCAGCTGTCAGCTAGCTCCCACGACGATCCAGCTGCACTGAGCAGACAGCGCTCCTGTCACTTCTTATAGATGAGATTAATTATAATGGACAAAAAAATGCACTGATTAAATCCTACATGGTGCCCTCATGTCTAATCTCTTCCCTTTATCATTAAAAAGGAAAAATCTGTCCAAAGATTATCCTACAGAGATTATAGTCAGGATTAGAACCAGACACCTCCTCTACCCATATCACCAAAAGAAAAACAAACACATTTTAAAACTTTAATGATATCTGTCCTTGTAATGAGTTTCTGGAACAAAGACTCAACATCAATAAAATCAACTGTGTTTTTCTGATCTGCCGGACTCTGTCACAGCTCATAATCGTCATCAGAACACAGCTGGTGTCCAGAGTTGGACACAGCCTTCTATATAAACACAGTTGGACAGATCCTTCTATATAAACACAGTTGGACAGATCCTTCTATATAAACACAGTTGGACAGATCCTTCTATATAAACACAGCTGTGACACTTCCATAAACTCCGCTTGTATAAAATGGTGGATGAAATCTGGCCCTACCTCTGGGTTCTGGAGGGGCTGATGTTCCTACATTGAGTGGAACGCCGTCGGAACACATTCATTAAAGTTATTATTCGTGAGTTAAAGGAAGACAAACTTCTGTCACTTGGCGTTTGTAAGATCCGACTCATCCTATAAGGATACTGTTGAGTTTGAGTTTGTTCATGTTGAGTTTTGAATGAGTTTGTCGTCCGTGCTAACGCTAGCATGCTGTTAGCCGCTCTGCTATCCGCTGGTGAATGCCTTATTGTGTGTGTTCTCAGAGCAGAGCTTGGCAGACACACAGTGTTCACAGATAAACACTGTTTTCTGCTTGGACCTCAGTCCTAGAATAGTCCAACTGAAAATACTCAATTGTCTCTCCTTACGAGTTCAGAACAATTTCAGAATGAATGAACTGGTAAAGTTAGCACCAGTCCCGGAAGTAGCCTACCCATGCTAACACCAAACCTTCCCCCAAAATGGAAGTTTTCAAAGGAATAAAGTCAGTCCTTTCAGTGGTCAACCCCACTGCTCAAAAGCACAACTAACACAACAATACATACAGTAGTGACACAACGGTTGTGTGCAGTGATGTTACCTCAGACACTGAAGCTTCCAAACACGCTTCAAAGTCGATAGGTTACTGATTGTGGAGCAGTGGACCGGAACTGGTTCTTCTTCTTTAGTTTTTACGGCGGGTGGCACCTAGCGTTAAGGTGCATTAGCGCCCCCTACTATGATGGAGTGTGGAGCAGCGGTGACAAAAGAAAAAAAAAGTTATATATCTATATTTACGGTGGCCCAGAGGTGCAACAGCCCCAAAAATTATCCACTATAAGAAAAGAAGAGAACAGCCCAAAAAATTTTCCACTCTATATTTTTAAAGTAACTTTATTTTAGTTCACCGACCTCCACTTCCAGTGGGTTACTTTTGTTAGCATTAGCCACATTAGCTGAAAGCCTTAAACATTTTCAGCCTATCCTTTTATTTTTTGTGGTGGCCTTAATTTTAAAGCAAGAGACCTTTCAGGTAAACAGTGCCCCCTTAATTGAAAAGGTGGATGATGTTTTTTTTTTTTTTTCTTCTGTTCATGGATATCTTTTAGGGCTGCTCTCTTTTTTTCTTATACTGGATAATTTTTTGGGCTGTTGCACCTCTGGGCCACCGCACTATACACACAAAATGTAATAATAACAACAATACTACTACTACTACTACTACTACTAATAATAATAATAGTAATAATGTAATCCTCCTTTTTAATCTCTTTCACTCTTGGGTGTACTTTTGACAGTGAATACAAACATGTTGAACTGATTCTTCTTCTTGGCAGTAATTCCATAATCCTGTCGGATGCTTCCTGATCAGCTTCATTCTTTTCTTCAGTCTTGTATGTCCTACCCTCAGCCTTGTTTAGACAGTCTCTTCTTTTCTTCTCCTTTTGCTTATTCTCTCCGTTCCCACTTGCTGCTGAACTGCATACAGATGTTTTCCTCTTTTCCTGTATCCCATCTGTTTTGCCATTCTTTGAAAATGTTCCTTTTAATTCTTGCCTTTGCCTCAGATTTACTCAAAGGGATGTTCATCATTTCTTCTAGTTTTACAGCATTCTCAGCTCATGTGTCCACTGTCTCATTTCCTTTTCCTCTCCTGTGTGCTGGTATCCACAGAAATGGGATCAAATGATTCATGTTATTCAGTCTGTGGAGGTTTTCATATATTTCATGAACTCAGTCCTGCCTACTCTCAGATGTAAATGACTGCAATTCCATTAAAGAAGGATATGAATCTGAGCCAAGAACAACAGTTTGAATGTGCATCTCTTCTATCCACTTCAGTTCTGTTGCTATTGCCAACATGTCAACAGTGAATACTGACAGGAGGAGGGGCTACTGTTCCAGATGTAGCCGCCTGGGGCCCAATGAAGACGGGATCTGAGATGGACCCCCTCATGTGCCCCCACCCTACTGCATCTGTCCAGACTGGAACTCCATCTGTAAATGGACGTCCATCAGTCCTGGTGCATCTCCAGTCTGTCCGTCCATGGGAGTGGGTCTGTCCTTCACTGTGCTTCTCCCTCAGGTTTCTCTTTTTGGGTTTTTGGAGTTTTTCTTTGTCCAGAAGGAGGGTCTAAGGACGGGGGGGTGCCCAGGACATTCATCCATTTCCTTCATCTACTGCTGTTTGTTTTCAGATCCAACTCATTCTGTAAAGCCCTGTGAGGAAACCTTGTTGTGATTTAGAGTTCTACAAATAAAACTGAATTGAACAAAATAAATGAAATGAAAATGAAATGAAAATACATCCCATTACTTCAAAACATTTAAAAAATACTGCTTGTTTCACAAACTATTTAAATACACACAGTCACTCAACTTGCTGCAAAAACTTCTTTTCCTTAATTCAAATGTGTAACCCTCTGCCTTGTCCCCCAAGTAACAAGTCCACAAGCACTCCAATGTCCAAAAGGATTTGGACCAAACTTTCCCTTTAATTTCACATTTTCAGTTTTACTCTAACATTTTGTTTTCTTAATTCTGCATTTGACACACCGTATTAGTTATAATATTTTGCTTCTATTCAAATTAATTGGAATACATCTAAATTCCTTTTATTCAGTAAACACATTAATTCATCATTTGGTGTCCACCGTCCACTGAAGCGACACACTCCACACTCTGAATCCAGGCAGCCTGCAATGATTTTTGAAGTCCACCAGATGTCCCCATTAAGCCACACACCAACACAGTGTCCACTCAATTAGGGGAATGTGCCACACACCTCATCATGCGTCATTTGTCAATTCAGTTGACAATTCACCTATCAATACAAAACCTCATCATCACATTGCTGTTCAAATGGGCATACAGTTTCAACTAAATAACCTAAAGAAACTTATAAACATATTTTGATAAGTATTTATCAATACTTTGATATGGCAGGGATAATAATTAACTTAAATTATGTTTTTGTGGTAAAACAAAACAAAACATAAAAAATGAATAAAGTAAGCCTGGTGACGGATCACATAAAAAATCCGTTTTTGTTTTTTTTTTACTTACACAAATGGCAAAAATGCCCCGTTTCTGACAAAACTTCACATAAAATACAATTAAATATGTTAACTAATATGCGTTTCTATAACACCAGTTAGTGTTGGAGCAAAAATGTACCATAATTAAAATTTTATTTGGGGTGAAAGAAAGTAACAGATCAAATTACCCACTGAGTAATAGATCAAAACAGACTACAACAGTGTTGCTCAACCTCGGGGTCGGAACCCCACGTGGGGTCGCCTGAAATTCAAATGGGGTCACCTGAAATTTCCAGTAATTGATAAAAATAAAATAAATAACGTATTAGGGTCATTCCACCTGAAATCAACAGATGTTAAGAAAATTTCCCACCTGACCCTCTCAGATTTTCCTACATTTTGACACCCAGCACAACTTGCTTCTATTAATCCTTCTATGTTAAATGTTCAAATTAAATATGGATGTTTCCGCCCTCATATTTTAGCATCTATATGACAGTATAATGTATAATAGTGATAATAGTACACAACATTGTTTTACTGAAATATCCACATTATAACCCCATTAGATCCTTGTAACCACAAAGTTCTTGGAAAACCACACAATGCCAGCATCAGTATTCAGTAACATTTCTATTTTTGGTTCTTAGTCATAGACTGTCAGATAGAACAGCATGCATATTTACAGTTTGGATTTATAAAATTCTTTAGTGCCACATATGCGCAGTATAATTAAAGTGTTAGCACTGTTGAGAAATAAAACCTAAATCTAGCATGGCCAGCAAACTTGCATCATGTGCAGTTGGACAGCACATGTCTGATGAGTCAGAATGTCACAAGAAAACTTATTGCAGGAGTGATTATCTTCTTAAAATATCTGAATAATCTCTAGAAGAAAATGACCTACTCTTTGCAAGATGTGGACTTATGGACACAAAAGTAACCTCAAGTATGACTGTGTGTCTTCACCACAAGAAACTTTATCTTGACAAATATGAACACTTGCAAAAATCATGCTGTAATCCTTTCTCCCTTCACGCTAAGTCTGTGAAAGGGGCCTTGCGTGTAGTGGGTATTATAACAACAAATGACTCAAGTTCTAAAATGGGAAAGGACATAAAACCTCATCAAAAGCTTTGTCCAAAATGTCTAGCCAAAGTTAAAGCCAGAGAAACTGATACTGAGACTAAGAGTACTGAAGAAGATCCATCCTATGAACCAAGTGAAGATACATTTTCTGAACTAAATAAAAGTATAACAGCATTAAGCTGTTCTCCCCTTAAGCCTGCAAAAGTCAGCAGTAGGGATACAGCTTTGTATGCAAAGAGAAAACTGTCAGAGGCAGAACATGCACTGAAGAGAACAATGGTGAAGAACTGAACCACCTTTGCAAAATATTGTTGAAAATTTCTAAGTACTTAATATCTTGACTCTGCAATACATACATTTGAACACTTGAAAATCACCAAATTTACTGTTATATGGCTAAAATATGAGGGCGAAAACATCCCTATTTAATTTGAACATTTAACATAGAAGGATTTACAGAAGCAAGTTGTGCTTGGTGTCAAAATGTAGGGCAATTCCTGTCCTTTGACATGGTGTCTTTGATTTTGTGATTCTATCTATCCCACATGCTGATATTGACCTTTGAATCCGAAGGTCGGATAGATATTTCTGATTTTAAGCTGTTCATACATCATACATAACATAACATAGGACCTTCATTTTACACAGATCCATTCCCTAAGTAGCCAACACATAGCACATAAAATTTCTAAAGAATATGATGATTAATTTTTGTGTAATGAGTGGCCAAAAGTAGCATTTTAGAAGTTTGCAATGGATAAAATCTCAACTTTGTCATTCTCTGTAACATGCAATTATAAATTTTAAGTAAATATTTTCACATTTCTTAGGACTATAGATTCCTGTGAAATGATTCTGAAAATTTCAGACCTCTAGCTCTTGTTGTTCAGAAGTTATAGAAGCCTGGAAAGAACTGAAAATTTTAAGTCTTAATTTTGGTCACTATTTTAGGGTACCCCCTACCTACTTCAAAAGGTCATAACTTTGGAACTATTTACAGTCAAGCCTTGAAATTTTGGATTTTTCCATCACATATAATGTACTAGAAGTATGTAAAAAATTTAGAAAAATTTGAGAGGGTCAGGTGGGGACCACTTGATGAAATTATATGGAATGACCCACTTATAAAATTCTGTGTTGAGTTGACAGAGCCAATCCCAATCCATATCAGACAAACTGTGGTTGTGAAACTGCAGCACTGTGGTTCTGTTTCTGTGGTTCTGTTTCTGTGGTTCTGTTTCTCTGTCAAATGTTCATTGTGGTCGGTTTCAGATGCTGCAGCTCTTTCATAATTCATAGTTTCAGTTCTTGTTTCTTCAGTATTAATTGTCCTCCTTGTAAATCACAGCTGGACTGACTGTACATATCCTGACCAAGGAAAATCCAACTCTCCCTTTGTGCAGTAATCTACACCTGGATTTACTGCCTCCATCCACAATAATATACATTATATAGACTAAATGTCCTCTAACATTAACCTGGATTTGAAACAGACAATAGAAAACTATTACAGGATCAAAAACTAATTCATTTTAGCAAAAAAAAAAAAAAAAAGTCTCTGTTTTGAATGTCTGGGGTGGACAGAAATCTATGATATTAAAATGGGGTCAGGAGTAAAAAAGGTTGGAACCACTGAACTATAGTCTCAGAAGTACAGAGTATTTTGTTGGAAGAAAAAAAAAACAGATTAAGTTTCCAATTCCAACTTTATTTTATACAACATAGCTAATACAAGAAAAAGGTCATATTGAGTACCTTAATGTTCTTCTTTTCTCATTGCTAACAAAAGATGACAGTTTGTGCATTCTGCTGGAACTTCAGTCTCACTGCTCATCTCCTCAGGAGGGAACTCAAACACTCAGTCGATCAGATAAAGTCAGACACAGAAGCCTCCACCCAATTCTCTACCTCATTTGGTAGGAGTGTGAGGAAGCCACCACTCTGCATGGCAGCAGAAGAAAACCACTACTTCCTATAGGTACCTATAGGCCATGAAATCACATAGGTATTCTAGTGAGGACGTTTTGAAGGAAACTGGATAAAAAAAATTCTACATAATTCACTGGAACCAAAATTTCTGTTGGACATGCACCCAATGTTTGTTCCATACACCTAATAAATTCTAAAAAGGGAATAAATGTGAGTAATTCTGACCCACCCTGTTCTTCATCAATACATAAGTTGATGTTAATTCATATTTGTGTACGCTTATTTACTTATACGCTTGTATAAGTAAATAACTTGTACACTACACCTGTACACTTGTCCGCTTATTTATTTATACCCATATTTGGGTAAGCTTCAATGTTATGGAACCATGTGCTCAGGATGGATTATTAGAATATTTAGTGCAAGTAAGAGAGTTGTCGGTAATGGATCAAAGAAAAATACATGCAAAGTTCACATAGTTATCTATAATTTACAAACATTTCGGAAAAGGTACCTTAAAGTACGTATAAATATCTTTACTTTCTGTAATTTTCATTATCCAGTTCCAAATAAAACCATCAAAAAAACAAAAAAACACTAACTTTGTGGTCACGGATCAAATGCCTAAAATCTCCAAGTCCCAAACTTTACATGCAATAAAAATGTAATTTTGGAAAAAGTAGTATAAAAATCTCACCACAGTATGTTGGATATACATAATAAAAAGTAACATTTGGAAAAAAGAAAGGCGGTCTGCAATACTTTGCTTTCTGTCATTCTATAGCTGTGGCGGTGTTGCCTTTATTCAACTTAAACTGCACAGAACTATTGTGGAAAATTGTGACAGGAGCAGCTGGTTTCATTTGTGAACAATGAACAGGTGAGAACCCCAACCAGCAACAGAATCACAACAAGTGACTGATTAAATGTCCACAAAGTCAATAAGTAGCAGTATGTTCAGTTTGTGTCCTCTGTGGAAAGTTTTGCCACATTCTTCTTTAGGACATTGTGAACCTGTGATCAAAGATCTGTCACAAAATCTGCACTGGTAAGGTTTCTGTGCAGTATGAGTCTGTTGGTGACACTTGTAAAAGTTGGACGACCAGAGGATCTCGGTGCACTTATCACATGGGTACATCAACTTCTTGTGGTGAACGTGACAGTGAGAACATCATGCAGACAAGGCTGAGACAAGGTGAGGAGAGCTGGCTCAGTGGGGAGCACAGAGCTAGTCTCCCTGGTGTCAGTAGCAGAGAGAAGGACCCTGGAGAAGATAGTGTCCATCCTGGACAACCCCCAGCATCCTCTGCACAGGACTGGGATCAGACAGAGGAGTGTGTTCAGCTCCAGGCTGCTGTCTCTGACCTGCTCCACTAACAGGCTCAGGAACTCTGTCATCCCCCTGGACATCAGACTGGACAACTGATCACTGAGTGGTCAGGGGGGGTCTGGGTCTCTGTCAGGACCACATTAGGACTGATACGAAGACACTGGAAAACACAGGTGTCAAACATGCGGCCCATGGGCCAAATCCGGCCCTCCAAAGGGTCCAGTCCGGCCCGCGGGATGAATTTGTGAAATGCAAAAATTACACTGAAGATATCAACAATCCTTTTAGTTCAGGTTCCACATTCAGAACAATTCAATCCCCAGTGGGCAGGATCAGTAAAATACCATCATAATAACATAGAAATAATGACAACTCCAAATGTTTCTGTTTGTAAATGAAAATATTTTCATGTATTTACACTGAAACAAAGCATAATTTTGCAAAAATGTGAATAACCTGAAATGTCTTAATAGAAGTACAATTTCAATAATATTCTGCCTGTTATTAAATGTTTTGTGTGTTTGTAGATCCACTGTGATCTGTAAGTTCTAATGTACATGTGTAAATGATAAACTCAGGCAGAATATTGTTAAAATTACACTTATTTTTTTCAGATTGTTCATGTTATTTGCATCTTTTGATAGGATAGTTTGTAGATGTAAACCTTTTCATAATGTAAATTTACTTTATTTTCACCCTAAAACATAGAGAAAAGTTTGGAGTTGACATTATTTATATATTAATATATTACTGATCCATAATGCACATGTAGAAATGATAAGTTGAGGCAAAATATTGTTAAAATTGCACTTATTTTTCTTAAGAAATTTCAGTTTTTTCAGGTTATTCACATCTTTTTTGTTTGGATAGTTTATAAAAGTAAGTATTTTCACAATTTAATGGGTTTTTTGCACTAAAACAAAGACAAAAATTTGGAGTTGTCATTATTTATATATTATTATGTTATTATTTTACTGGTTTGGCCCACTTCAGAACAAATTTAGCTGAATGTGGAACTGAACTAAAATGAGTTTAACTCCCCTGCTGTAAAACACCAAAGCACCTTCTGTAGTTGGACTACACCTACTTTTCAGACCACCATAGATCATTTCAATCACTGTTTCACTTTCTATCACTGCTCTGAAATGTGTCAACATATTCAAAAGTCTTTCTGACTGTCCTTCGAAGAGAGCAGACATGTTTTCTGAGCTGTCCTGCTGTTTCTTCCTCCCCCACTCTGCTTCCTACTGATTCTCCCTTGCAGTTGTCCCGTCTGACTTACTTTAACTTTTGGATCCCCTGCTTGTTGAGCTCTCGAACAGCAAATATGGAACTGATCAACTGGTCACTCAGCACAATTGACAAGATTTTTTCACCCAGGAAGATGGGGCCCGCCTGCCCTGACGGAACTTTCGCAGCCGGATACACCATTGACGCTTGGGACAAGTGGAGGGTGGTGTGTCTGTCAGTTCTGTTGGTGGAGGATATCGAAGACTTCTACTTATTTGGATTTATGATAGCGGGACACCTTCTAATTGGTCTTGGAGTTGCCCCAGTCTATCGCAAAATTGGAAAGACAGCAAAATGCAAAGAGACCCCGCTGCTGTCGGTTGAAATTAAGGAGCACTTTGGAGCGGTGAGTGACAAAGTTAAGGAATTACAATGGGTGGTGACGCAGTTGGGGGATAGTGTGTGAGACCTGGCCAGACAAGCTGCGGACTCGCATAAGAAGTTGGATTACATCGCTGGTCAGACGGTGGAGGGGCTTCGGCAAACAGCGGGACTGAGAGGAAAAATGGATGAACTGTGTAGAGACGTGACTGCTCTGAAGAGAGGAGTAATGCTGAGGCCAGGTTAGAACAAAAATGTGAGTTAAAACTAAATTAAGCAGAAATCAAGTTTTCCCTGGTCAAATTGTTTCCCCTGAGAGCTGAGGAAAAGCAGCTGGATTTTTCTCTAATCCAGGGGTGTCAAACTCATTTTCTTTCAGGGGCCATATTCAGCCCAATTTGATCTGCAGTGGGCCGGACCAATAAAATAATAGCATAATAACCTATAAATAATGACAACTCCAAATTTTTTAGTGCAAAAAATAATATTAAATGATAAAACTATTTCTATCCAAAACAAAAAAGATGTGAACACCCTGAAAAAGATGAAATTTCAGAAGAAAAATAAGTACAATTTTATCAATATTCTGCCTCAACTTATGATTTCTACATGTGCATTACAGATCAGATCTACCAAGACTCAAAACAGGCAGAATAATGTTAAAATTGCACTTATTTTTCTTTGGACATTCCAGGTTGTTCATATTTGTTCAGGTTAGGGCTGCACGATTAATCAATTTTAAATCGAAATCGGATTTTTTAATTAGGACGATTTTTAAAAAAGGGAAAACGTAAAATCAATTTCATCTCTCTCGCGCCTCCGGGCCGCGCACTTCCGGGCTACCGTAGGCTCCTCCTCCTATCAGTGACAGCGGTCTGTCACAGAAGTCCGTGTAATGACTGGACTTTAAATGTGTTCATGAGCCCGCAGTACTTATACCAATATAAGCCGTGGCTTCACGCACGGATCCCGCAACTGAACTATAACTGCATGTGGATCACTCATCTTCCGTTGTCCCGGATCCGTACCGTACTGTCTTCTTCTGAACCGGGTCCGGGTCTCGGGGTCATCAGCCTCAGCAGAGGAGCCCACACAGGCCTCTGCCCACACACATCCACCAGCTCCACAGATAGAATCCCTCCAGTGTGTCCTGGGTCGGTCTGTTCCACACACGGATCCCCCAGTTTAAATAGAACCACATGGGGATCACTCACATTCTGTGGTCCACGCACGCACGCACGCACGCACGCACGCACAACTGATGCCTGTCACTGACTTACACTGGTATCACCTCTGTGGGCCCAGATACCCCAAAAAGAAAAAAAAGAAAAAATAAAAAAAAATTAATAATTAATTTAGTCCTCTTACTTGCTAAATTTTTCATTCACAAATGTAAGTTCTGTAACACAAAACCAAATATTTATTTTTTGAAAGATGTTGAACTTTATTTAAAGCTGTTAGATAAATCTGGAAACATAAAGGCTCTAAAAAAAACATAAGTATTTGCTCTGATTTGGACATTGTATTATAGTGTATTCCCCCTAACAAACTTATGTTATTTTCTTGTTGTATACATTGTTTGTATACTCTACTTCATTCAATAAAGATTTAACTAAGAAAAACTAAACTTCTGTGGTTTCACCACATGATACCATCACAGATTTGAGGTCAGAGTAGTGCCTTGCATTGTGGGCTGCTCACAAAAACGACATGCTGACTTTTGTTGCCTTTTGTAGTTTTATCCAAAAATAGAAATTGAAAATCGAGTTTTCAGAGGAAAAAAAAAAAAAAATCAGGATTTTTTTTTTTTTTTTTTTTGCCAAAATCGTGCAGCCCTAGTTCAGGTTATTGACATTTTCTTGTTAAAGGATATCAGAATTTAATGTTCTTTGCAACAAATAGAAGAGAAAAAATTGGTGTTGCCATTATTTACAGACATGATGCCATTTTTCTTTTTTCACATTAAACCAAGAAGAAAATTTGGACTAATTATTTCTAGGTTATTATGCTGTTATTTTCGAGTTTGATGCCCTTGACTGTTAATATCTTCAGGGTAATTTTTGCATTTTGCACTTTGTAAATTCATCTTGCGGGCCAGACTGGAACCTTTGGCAGGCCAGTTTTGGCCCCCGGGCCGCATGTTTGACACCTGTGCTCTAATCTACTCCCCCTGCAGCCAAAACATTTCCATGATCAAGACACAGTAGGGAGTGAACTGATAAGGACTGACAACAACTGAAGGACAGATGGATCTATTGTGTCTCTTATTTTGCACACAATCCTCCAAGGACACACACAACACACACACATTCTCCCCCTCCCCACTCCAACCTGTCTGCCCACAAACTCTGTTTTTTCACCCTGTCCCCAAAATCCTACCAAATTCATTGAAAACGTTCCAACATGTGTCCATGTGTGATGTCTTATGTTTGTGTTTGCGTTATCCTCTGTTCTTCACTGCAAATTTTAAAAAAAAGGGTTCTGTGGCGGCCCGACTGAAGTTGCAGCGGCTCGATGTCATCATTGATATTAATTTTGTTTGATGTACTCTGTGCTGTCAAATGACAGTAAAGGCCATTCTGATTCTGAAGCTGTTTTAGAGGGAGTTTTTTAGCAAGAGTATTTTAAAGCGTGTATACTAACTTTAATGTCAACCTGGTTACGAACCCACTTTTTGGTTTGTTTTGTGTGGGTCTGTCTGTTTTTTGTAATGTGCTGTATGCAAAGCTGCTGAATACCTAAATTTCCCTCTATCTATCTATCTATCTATCTATCTATCTATCTATCTATCTATCTATCTATCTATCTATCTACCTACCTACCTACCTCTGAAAGTCTTCCCTCACCAGTCACAGTGTTATGATTTTTCTCCTCTGTGGGTGCATAGGTGTGCCTTACATCTGGACTCTATGGAGCCAGATCTGGAGGTTTTTAAGCTTGATGTTCTTGTCAGAAGAAGTCGGTGCTGCTGGTTCAGACACTGCGTTTCTTATTGTCATCTGATGCTGAGGTACTGTTTGGTCCAGACGATGATTCACATCTGTGTTGATGGTAGGAGAGTGCAGAGTGTTGCAAGAATCTTTCTTTACATTGGTAACACTCAAACTGTTTCGGTGCGTTTCTCTCTGGATGCGTAGGTGTCTCTTAAGCCCATTTACTTGGGTGTAAGTTTTCTCACACTGGTCAGAGTCATATGGTCTTTGTCCACTGTGGACATGTAGGTGTTTTTTAAGGTTACTTATCAGGGTGAAAGTTTTCCCACACTGTTGACAGTCATATGGTCTTTCTCCACTGTGGACACGTAGGTGTTTCTTAAGGTCACTCATCTGGGTGAAAGTTTTCCCACACTGTTCACAGTAATATGGTCGTTGTCCACTGTGGATGCGTCGGTGTTTCTTCAAGTTACTCCTGGTGGTGAAAGCCTTACCACACTCCTCACAGTCATATGGTCTTTCTCCACTGTGGCTACGTAAGTGTGTCTTAAGGTTACTCATCTGGGTGAAAGTTTTCCCACAGTGTTCACAGTGATATGGTCTTTCTCCACGGTGGACGCGTATGTGTGCCTTATGGCTACTCATGCGGTTGAAAGTTTTCCCACACTGTTCACAGCAATATGGTCTTTGTCCACTGTGGATGCGTATGTGTGTCTTATGGCTACTCATGCGGGTGAAGGTCTTCCCACACTGTTCACACTCATATGGTCTTTCTCCACTGTGGATGCGTAGGTGTGCCTTAAGGGTAGACATGTGGGTGAAAGTCTTCCCACACTTTTCACAGTGATATGGTCTTTCTCCACTGTGGATGTGTAGATGTTTCTCAAGATTACTCTTCTGGGTGAAAGTCTTCCCACACTGCTCACATTCATATGGTCTTTCTCCACTGTGGATGCGTAGGTGTGTCCTAAGGGTAGACGCTTGGGTGAAAGTCTTCCCACACTGGTCACAAGTCAGTTTTCCTTCCATATTTGCTGGAATCAGGTGATCTTCTCCTGATACAACTTTTAGGTTTCACTTAAAATCCACCTTCGGCTTCTTTCTACATCAAAACAAAGAGAAAGAAGACGAGGTGGTCACTGAAATGCAATGGAATGGAACAGAATAAACACATCTCTTCAGGACCAGATTAAGCAGATAGACAAAATTAACTCGTTAGGTCATCGACAGGACATTTTCAAAACAACCAATATTTGATGGGTTCTCCTTAAGAGATGTGTTTCCTGTATGAGACCAGAAAAAGCAAATAATAAGAGAAATTGATGATGAAAAATGTCAGGTTGTCTCCAGTGTTGGCAGATTCTTTAAATAGTTACAGAATCACAAAACTCGGCAAAAACTTGTTTTGTTTGGTCATTGAAAGTAAAGTCAGACCAATTCAATGTATTATTAGGGCCCAAGGCCTGAGAATTGGCTGCAAAGGCCCTATTGTCTGTCAGATGTTTTCTATTATTATTATTTTATTGTTATTATTATTATTCCGTTGATGACTAGTGTGACATCACAAATCCCTTTGGTGCCCAAACCCCTGCTCTAATGTAAACAGCAGTGGCTGGAGTCCAGGAACTGGTCACCTTTTTCACACACACACATCCTACTTTGGGCGGCTGTGGCTCAGTTGGTAGAGCGGGTTGTCCAACGACCAAAGTACTGGCGGTTCGAATCCTGGCTACAACTGTCCACATGCCGAAGTGTCCTTGGGCAAGACACTGAACCCTAAATTGCTCCAATTAGGGCCAGGCAGCGCCTTGCATGGCAGCAGTCGCCCGCTGGTGTATGAGTGTGTGTGTGTGAATGGGTGAATGTGAGGAATTGTAAAGCGCTTTGGGCACCATGAAGGTGTAGAAAATGCACTATATAAGTTCAGTCCATTTACCATTTACTTTGCTGACTTCCCAAAGTCGGCTGAAAGAGATCTGATCTGTCAGAACTCAAATAGAGTTCTAAGAGTTAAAGGAGCTGTATGGAAGAATTATGTTCCAAGGAATCAGAAAAGGGCCCTGAATTCACCAAAAATGAAGGAATCATGTTGTCAGGTTGTGTTTTGGTCTGATGCTCCGCCCATCACCTATCTCCCAATCACAAAGTCAGTAGTGTTTGTTCATCCAGGTTGCCAGTTCCCATTGAGCTGCAACGAGGAACATTTCTGATCCCAAATGTCTGACTGTCGGATTTTTTATGTATTGAAAGTACTCTTTTATCTATATATTTATTTTGTATTCTACGCATTGTCTTTTTTTATCCTCTGATTTACAGTGTCCTTGGGTGTCGTGAAAGGTGCTTATAAATCAATTTTACTATTATTATTAGATTTATAATAGTTAGTTTAATGCCAGGTGGAAGTCTGACAGGGAAAGTTCAGGTGTCAATGAAAAAGAGCTACGAGGCTGAGGTGAGAGCGAGTAGCTAGCAAACACAAGGGTTTTAGCAATAAAGCTAACATTACTGTACCCGGGTAACGTTAGCGTTTAATTAGCTATGTTAAAATAAATACCATATGGTTAGTTGATAACATAACTGACAACACACACACATCATTTTGCTTTAAAGTTACATATAGAAAGGTAATGTTATATAAGCTAATGTTTAGCACTAGTACTAGCTAGCTAACGTTAGCTACTAACGCTAGCCAAAAGAAAGAAAATATGTAGATACGTGGATTTTTTAGGGCCGATGCCGACACCAGTTTTCTTTTTCATCAGCCTTAGTCGATGACCGATACAGACTGCCAATTTTCTTGAGATGATATTGCTTTTGCTCCCTCAATTTACATAATAAAAATGACACAATGATAACAAATGTTACAAGTCTCAATTTTTAAAAAAAAAAGAAACATTATTGAACTTAAAACAACATTTAACAAATAGTAAAAAGAGGAAGAAAGGTGAAGTAGAACAAGTAATGTTGTATATAGTAGCATTTAACAGCTTCATCTTTGTTAAACTTTATCAAATATATATTCAAATAAAAAGCAAAACTAAAAGAGTTCAGTGCTCTTAATTCTTCAACTAATTTCTTTGAAAATAAAACCATAAATAAAATTCTTACAGTATTGTACACAGTAGCAACAAGCAAGCAGCATAATATAGTGCACAGAGTCCTGTACTGAATTTTAAAGGAACCATTTCCCACTGAGTCATTTAATGCTTAGGCCTGAGTTTTAGTGCACTTCCATAATCTCTTGTAGTGCCAATGGCCTTCCTAAGATAAGGAAAGAGTCAACAGCAATACAAAACCAAAAACAACTGAAAATGAACTGTGCACAATATGCAGATTGACCCACTTCCAAAACTATTGACCTGGTTCTTAATATTCCCAGTTTAGGAGCTGTGGGTTATAATGGAGGAAACGCAGACGCTCTGCATTTTCCCCTGTCAGCCTGTACCTCTGAAGGAGAAGCCATTTATTTCACTGATAACACACTTTATCTGGAGCTGGGGGGGTGGGGGTGGGCAATAGCGGTCCATGACTGTGATTACGTAGCAACCAGCAAGGGCTGGGCCATAAAATGATATACATCGCGATATAACTTTTCCTCAATAGAAATATGAGACATGCTCGATACAATTTCAATAGAATTGATTCGTCCATGTTTAGACAGACAGAAGAACAGCCAATCAGAATTAAGCAGTGCTGCACCGAACCAATCACACTAGAGCGACGTCAAGTTAGGTCGACGCCCACAGCACAGGTGTAAGAGCAGCTGCAGCACACACACTAATGTTTGGGCTGAAGAGGGAGTTAATGAGTGTTCCCTCCCCAGCCAGCATGTCCATGTGGGCCCCAGAAGGGTTCCATCTGGGCTGCATAGAAGGGTCCCATGTGGGTTTGTCCGCAGTTTCCATGGTGACCACACATGTTTGACCAGAGCAGAATCAGAGATCTGAATCTCTTTATTGTCATTGTAGCAAGTACAACAAAACTGAGGTAAAGCTCTAAAGTTCAGTGCAAGAATTTACAGACAGACAACAAATATCAGAAAAACAACAACAAATATCAGTAAAACAACAACAAATATCAGTAAAACAACAACAAATATCAGAAAAAGGCACAGTTATTTACATTAAAATATAAAAACTATTGCAAACTAAGATATTTGTAAAACATAGAATTTCAGTAGTGCAAATAACATGAAAGATAAATATCGTGGGATAAATAGTGTGAAGAATAAATAATATGACATATTCAGATCTCTGATTCTGATTCTGATCTGGTCAAACACATGTGGGGTCACCATGGAAACTGTGGACAAACCCACATGGGACCCTTCTATGCAGCCCAAATGGAACCCTTCTGGGGCCCACATGGACATGCTGGCTGGGGAGGGACTAAATGTGACTGAGAACTGGGGCGACTGGGTGACTGAAAAGTAGGGTGGAACCATTTTGGTTCGGGGCTTTTAATTCAATACAGAGATACATGCAGCCTACGTGAAGAACGCAAAGACTCACCACGCTAAAGTTGGCAAGAGATTCACTGATTCACACTTTGCGTCTCACTAATCATTGAGACACAAATGACGGCTGTATGCAGCTTTGGTAACACACAGAGGAAACTACAACCCTGTTTACATCCAAACAAATGGTCCTTAATGATCAGTAGACAGCATTACCACAAATGTGGAGCCAGTTAGTGAGCGAAGGTTTAGGGACCATCTGCAAAGTACAAATTGGAAAATTTCTACATATTTAAAACTCAATCATTTTGCTTCTACTCAGTGAGATGGCACCAGATTTATCTGACACACCCATGAACCCCTTCTGCACACACTACAGCACTGAGACTGGACAGATATCAAACACAGATTAGACTGCGTATAATATGAGCTACATCTGTGTTTAAATGGGGCTATATAGTCTGTCAGCAAATTCTGTTTTGTTGGCTTGTTAACCCTTGTGCCTCCGTCAAAAAAAAATACCTCTGCTCACCCTTATGGACAAAAATGTGGACGCACAAAAAAAAAACTAGTATAAAAATCGTCATACATCAGGATTTTTTTTGGTTAGAGGGTTAGAAGAAATGGGCATTTCTGACTTCGCATCAGTACCTGACACAATGGAGCAAGAGTAGAGCAGAGCAGAGCAGAGCAGAGCAGAGCAGAGTAATTGTTTCCGGTGTGAACATGAGCCCAGTGATAGAAACAGACAACTGCAGTTTTCTCTCCACTCTGTGTCACCTGTATGTTAGCTGTGTGATTGGGTTTGCATGCAGGAGCATGGATGGTAGACCATGGATGTCCATTTGAATATTCATGTCCATGTGGACTACCATGCATCACATCAGGTCACAACCACAACTTCTACACATGAGAAACCGATTGGGGGAAAAAACCTGTTTATCCTGGATGAGTTGAGAAAATTATGAAACCAAGCAAATAAACAACAAGCTAAATTTAGTCGGAGCATTAGTTTCAATCCAAAGAGTCCGTGGGGACAGTTTTCTTTAGTTTCACTGTCTGACTCAACTGGACCACGTACACGAATAAACAGTATGGAAAAGTGTTTAATCTAAATTTAGTCGCGCGCGGCTGACCATCTATCTGTATCCGCTTGTAGAGTTGCTGTAGAGCAGAGCTCTGATAAATAAAAGTTCATTAAAGTTATTATTCATGAATTAAAGGAAGATACACTTCTGTTACTTGGCGTTTGTAAGATCCGACTCATCCTATAAGGATACTGTTGAGTTTGAGTTTGTTCATGTTGAGTTTTGAATGAGTTTGTCGTCCGTGCTAACGCTAGCATGCTGTTAGCCGCTCTGCTATCCGCTGGTGAATGCCTTATTGTGTGTGTTCTCAGAGCAGAGCTTGGCAGACACACAGTGTTCACAGATAAACACTGTTTTCTGCTTGGACCTCAGTCCTAGAATAGTCCAACTGAAAATACTCAATTGTCTCTCCTTACGAGTTCAGAACAATTTCAGAATGAATGAACTGGTAAAGTTAGCACCAGTCCCGGAAGTAGCCTACCCATGCTAACACCAAACCTTCCCCCAAAATGGAAGTTTTCAAAGGAATAAAGTCAGTCCTTTCAGTGGTCAACCCCACTGCTCAAAAGCACAACTGACACAACAATACATACAGTAGTGACACAACGGTTGTGTGCAGTGATGTTACCTCAGACACTGAAGCTTCCAAACACACTTCAAACTCGATTGGTTACTGATTGTGGAGCAGTGGACCGGAACTGGTTCTTCTTCTTTAGTTTTTACGGCGGGTGGCACCTAGCGTTAAGGTGCATTAGCGCCCCCTACTATGATGGAGTGTGGACCAGAGTTGGCAAAAGAAAATAAATAAATAAATAAACAAGAAAAAAATGTAAATTAAGTTAAGTGTGTATATATATATATATATATATATATATATATATATATATATATATATATATATATATATATATGTGTATATATATATATATATATATATATATATATATATATATATATATATATATTAGGCCTGTAACGGTACACAAAATTTTCGTTTGGGTACATTTTCAGTATTGAACGACACGGTTTGTTTTTTTTCCGGTTCGGTGCAGGAAGAAAGAAAACCCCTCAAAATGTCTTTAATGCATTTATGAATTTCTGAACATTCTTCCACCAATTTTTGGAGACAATGTAATATAGAAAAACAGGAATAATATAATTCTGCTGCTATAAATCAAATAGAAAATAAAATATTATTAAATGTATTTTAAACATTAGTAATGCACTTTTCCCTGAAAGGGAGTTTTGAACAAACAACAAAAAAAAACTAATTACATTTCTGTCAGTTCACATTCTGCATTAAAAAAACAAAACAAAACAAAAATTCCACATGAAGTGCAACATTACCAAGAAGGTAAACTGGTATTCTGTTTAAACAAACTGAAGAGAAACACTGACAAATAAATTAACCTAATTATTCATTTTAGGACAACTAACAAACTGTTTAGGCCACTTTGTGTATTTGTGTGTGCGTGTGTGTATGTGTGCGTGTGTGTGTGTGTGCAAGGTGCGATTTGTCAAAAACACAGAAAGGGGGCTTTTTTTTTTTCTTTGTCGGAGGCGGGGGGGGGGGGGCATTCTTAAGGAGATGGGCCCCTGTGTTGCTCATAATGTTTTGAACTAAAAGAGCAAGCCCCCCCCCCCAACACAGACACACACACACCACACACACACACACACACACACACACACACACAAATAGTTTTTGTTTTGTCTTATTTTTGTTTTGTTTCTGTTTTGTTCTTCTTTGTTTCATTTTGTTTTCATTCTGTCTGTGCGTAAACTTGTTGGTATGAACTTATCTGATGTGATACTTCAGTCTGTTTTCTTTTGAGTATTTACAATCCAAGTCTTATGACTGTATGTTGAATGTCTATGTGTCCAATTAATAATAAGTAAAAATTAAAGCCGCAAGCAGCATTGAAAGGCCCTCGCCACGGGCACGTCCAGTAAAAGTATGTCCATCGTTCAGCAGGTGGCGCTCTAGCACCAAATTTTATGTCTTCTGATGAATGGGTGTAGGCCTGGGAGATTGACAATTGACTCAAATTTGAGGCAAATCAGTGTTCGTATGTCCGAACTGAACCAATTTTTGTATAAGGAAATCTGTAGGGGGCGCTATGGAGCCAAAATTCAATTTCTTCCATTGAATGGGTGTAGGCCTGCGAGACGTAGCACTGAGTCAAATTTGAGCCAAATCGGTGTTCATATGTCCGAACTGATGCAATTTTCGTGAAGGTAAATTTGTAGGGGGCGCTATTGAGCGAAATGGCAATTTCTTTTGATAAATGGGTGTAGGCCTGGGAGATTGACAACTGATTTAAATTTGAGCCAAATCGGTGTTCATATGTCCAAACTGAAGCAATTATCATAAAGGTAAAGTTGTAGGGGGCTCTATAGTGCCATATTTCAAATTTTTCTGATAAATGGGTGTAGGTCTGGGAGATAGATGTCTGAGTGAAGTTTGAGCCAAATCAGTGTTCGTATGTCCAAACTGAAGCAATTAAAACAAACAAACAAAAAAAAAACTTATAGGGGGTGCTGTAGTGCAAAATTTCAATTCCTTTTGACAAATAGGTGTAGGCCTGGGAGACAGATGTCTGAGTCTGAGCAAAATCGGTGTTCATAAGTCCGAACTGATGTCATTTTCTTAAATGTACATTTGTAGGGGGCGCTATAGTCCAAAATTTCAATTTCTTTCAATAAATGGGTGTAGGCCTGGGAGATAGACGCCTGATTCAAATTTGAACGAAATCGGTGTTTGTATGTCTGAGCTGAATCAATTTTTGTAATGGTAAATTTTCTAAGAAACTTTGCAAAGTTTGCGACATCGTCACACAAAAACGGTGACACCAATCCCAAAAATTCGGCTAACTTTTGATGCCCCACTTCTCTAGATACTGTACACCGATTTTGAGCTCATTTGGCCAAATGCCCAAGGAGGAGTTAGTTAAAATACAACGTCAGCAAAAACGCAGACTCAGCATTTTGGAAATTTCAATCCAATATGGCCGACTTCCGGTTGGTTTAGGGGCATGGCCATAATATTTTTTGTTTGTCTCCTGACGATGAATCTGTGTACCAATTTTCGTGGCTCTACGAGAAACTTTACACTGGACGCGGCCCCATTGGTGTAATGCATTTCCACTTTTCAAGGGGGCGCTGTCGCAACATTTCTTTACCAACATCTATGAAACCTATATGTAAATTAAATTTTGCACATTTCTGAATTTTGGGCAAACTTTGGTAAGTTTTCGCGAATGATCAGGGGGTCAAATTTGAGCTCAAAGCGCAGGAGAAAGAAAAATAAATAAAAAAATTTTAAAAATTAAAGCCGCAAGCAGCATTGTAAGGCCCTCGCCACAGGCACGTCCAGTAAAAGTATATCCATCGTTCAGCAGGTGGCGCTCTGGCACCAAATTTTATGTCTTCTGATGAATGGGTGAAGGCCTGGGAGATTGACAATTGACTCAAATTTGAGGCAAATCGGTGTTCGTATGTCCAAACTGAACAAATTTTCATGAAGGTAAATTTGTAGGGGATGCTATTGAGCGAAATGGCAATTTCTTTTGATAAATGGGTGTAGGCCTGGGAGATTGACAACTGTTTCAAATTTGAGGCAAATTGGTGTTCGTATGTCCAAACTGAAGCAATTATTGTAAAGGTAAAGTTGTAGGGGGCGCTATAGCGCCAAATTTCAAATTTTTCTGATAAATGGGTGTAGGTCTGGGAGATAGACGTCTGAGTCAAATTTGAGCCAAATCAGTGTTCGTATGTCCGAACTGAAGCAATTTTAATAAAAAAAATAATAAAAACTTATAGGGGGCGCTGTAGTGCGAAATTTCATTTTCTTTTGACAAATAACTGTAGGCCTGGGAGACAGATGTCTGAGTCAAATCTGAGCCAAATCGGTGTTCGTATGTCCGAACTGATGTCATTTTTGTAAATGTACATTTGTAGGAGGCGCTATAGTGTTTCAATGTCTTTCAATAAATGGGTGTAGGCCTGGGAGATAGATACTGTACACCGATTTTAAGGTCATTTGGCCAAACGGGCAAGGAGGAGATAGTTAAAATACGATGTCAGCAAAAACACTGACTCAGCATTTTGGAAATTTCAATCCAATATGGCCGACTTCCGGTTGGTTTAGGGGCGTGGCCATAATAATATTTTTTGTTTGTCTCCTCATGATGAATCTGGGGGGGGCGGTTGAGCCATCTGTGCTGCTTGTAGTAAAAGTGAAACTTAAGGCTCATTTTCCTTTTCCCTTTCAAACTTTCATTTGAGTGGGCAGGACGTTTGGCTTGGCCTATTATATATTATAGAGGGAATGCACGTACGTCACTTCCCCCTGGGCCACGCCCCTCTAAGTCAGACTGAGTGGCAAAAACAAACCGGCTCTACATAGCGGAGCATAGCAATATGTGACTGTATGTGTGTGTGTATATGTGTATGTGTGTATGTATATGTGTATGTGACTGTATGTGTGTATGTATATGTGTATGTGACTGTATGTGTGTATGTATATGTGTATGTGACTGTATGGGGGTACAGATTGGTAGGACAATCTTCTGTTGTATATCAAGTGATTCAGCACTAACAGTCTGAGGACTGGAATCAGGAGGTAGGACTGGATAAGCAGCGGCTTCTTCCTACTCCCTTTCAGGCACAACAGTTGTTCTTTTTTTTCTATTATTTTATTTTTTGTTTATTGTTTATCATCATTATTATTATTTTTCTATTGTTTATTTTTTATTTGTGTATTGTTTGTTATTATTATTATTATTTTTATTTTTGTTCCATATGCTTTGTATTATGTCTGTGTCTGAAATAAACTAACCTAACCTAACCTAACTACAGCGAGACCGGAACATGAAATTAAAGACAATTGGACTGGACATGGATCCATACAAGCTACCAAACAACAAGTGGTCTACGAATATGTGGCCGGAAATCACACATCCTGACATTTATATGAACCTGATTTCAACGCCGGGAAAATCCACAATGCAAAGGCTGAAAGCATGCAAAAGCCAAAGAGCTGTTGACATCCTCGTCAGCGTTAATTAGAGGATTCCAGCTGATGAGTGCTTTAATTCAACATACTATTGTTTTGGAGGTTTTATGTCAGTGCAGACGGATTTTCTTGGAGGTGATTGCCAAGGTAAAGGCCCAGCAGTAGTGCTCACAGTTCACTACTGATTTACTGGAGTTGAACCCTTAGTACTGACCCAAGTGAGTGGATGATCTACTTGTGCTTTTGATATTTAAGTAGAGTTAACATCAAATACTGGATCCAACACAGATCCAACAGCTTTGTGCTAGAGTACCCCCTTATTTGGAAAACTAGGTTAGCCTCAGTTTAAGCTAGTTTACAAATCATGTAGAGCACAAGGTTCACAATCACACAACTGAAGACACAAACGATTCAGTTATGAAATATAGAACTAAATGACAGATGCTAACATTAAGAGCTTTACTAAGAAGGAACGTTAGCCAAAATTATATGTAATTTAAGGTATGATTTTATGCAAGAACACAGCATAAATTAACGTTACCTGACACAAATCCAGGTTCGGTTGCCTGGATTCCAGTTATTTCTGCAAATTGCAGCGATCCATCTGCTTCTTCTGTCTTTGGCTTTAGGTCGCCGCTAAAACGATAACTCCGAGTGCTTTTAAACCTATTTGTGCAATCAATGGCACAATAGCTCTTCCCCATTTTTTAGATTGTTCTAAAGTTTTCGTAGTATTCAAGCCAAAGCCACTGCTCATCTCTCTCTTTCTGCCACCCAGTGGACGTAACTGCGGTGACTTCCGCTAGTGGTGACGTCACGTGCAGACCCTCTATACTTATGTAGAATAAGTCTGGTGATGATTTTTTTTCTTTGAAATTTATGGTGTGGTGGCAAGGATTAGTGGAAACGCTAGCAGTAGACACTCATACTGGATCTGGCAACCCCTAGACTGGGGGGAGGCGGAGAGGATACCACGCTGTACAGTATTTTGAATGCAACTGCAGTATCAGTTTTGGCCTCAATCCTACATACGGCACCTTTAAACATATAGTGAACAGTATTATTTTAAAGAGCATTGCTGAAAATGTGTATCAGACACCAACTTACCTGTGTGTGGTTCCGCTTCTGATGTGGTGTCTGGCCAAAAAAATCCCTGGGGGTCTTGGACACTACTTAAAGGTTCTGGGAGAGTGAATGCTCACAGAAAGTTGAAGGAGGGGTTTCTGGTTTTTGGGTTAACTGTAAATATGTTTATAAGTATTTAGTATAGTGGTGTTTTGGGCATATGGGTTTGTATTAATATTTGTAAATAGTTTGTCATGAGTTTGTGTTGATTTTTAAAGGAAGTAATGCATAGTTAAGTGTGTATATGTCGTCTCCCCCTGCGTAAATGTTTTGCCCAGTCACATGCACAGTGCACACACACACACACACACACACATATATATCACAGTCAATGAAAACTTTGAGACCATATTTTTCCACATAATTTTTATTTTGAAACCCTAAACTGGAATTTTTTCACATGAATCATTTGTTTAGGATATTGGCATACAGAAACAAAAATCTAAAGTTTCAAGAATAATTTCAAAACAAAAAACTTAACAAAAGAAAATGGCACCTGCTAAACACAAAGTCACAACAGTAGTGGTCCTGGTCAGGAGTTGTCACTCTCTCTCGCCCTGGACGCGGTCTCTGGTCAACAGAGCCTGTGGTGTTGTGGCGTTCAACCAGGTTTCTGATTGTAGGTTGGGAACAGCCCATACATAGGCCTGGCTGTATCACTGTAGCTCAAAGCGGCCTCCACCATACCCAGTGCCCAGAGACATTGTTCATGTGATAGATGTGGCAAGATGCCGTTCACTGGACTAACAGTGGTGGCCTTTTTTGGGCCTTTATATAGGCCTTCAAAACCAATCCTCAAATTGTGCAGATACCCACTGAGTATTGCTCAATGTGTATTTGGTCCACTTTTGCAAAGAGACCAACCCATGTGCAGTGAACCATGACAACATGACAACTCATCATTATCTCAACTACCCGAGCACTAAGTCATCAATAAATCAATAATGAATAATTACAACCCCCTACAAGTAGAGACATGCATACATTTCTACCTCAAAGTTTCTATTGACTGTCAGTACATATATCAGTCAGTGTCTGTATGATGATAGTGGAGGTTGTGTTCCTCACTGCTTGCAAGTAAATAAATACCAAGTGCTTTTGCTGCTACACCTGGGTCCAAGCTCCTCCTTAAAAACGCGCCTGGTCTGCTTGAGTTATCACAGGGTTGACCCCTAGTTTCTTGTTGTCAATTTTTAGCAGTGGTAGCCTTTGTGGGCCACTTAATTTTGTACTTGTGGCCCATACACTGTAAAAACTGTCAGACCAGTGCCAATGTCGAGCCTTGACATGACTACAAAGCCCCCCATCCCTGCAGCCTCCCACAACTTCTGGTCTGAGTTTTTGGGGGGGCGGGAGGTGGCGTTGGGCCCCCCCCCAATACAATTGTAGGGGAAACTCTGGATGGATTCTCCTGTGAACCATCTTTTTAATGACTTGAATCAGATGCAAATATTGACTTGAACAGATGCTCAGATCCACCATAAAGACCAGATGGATTTAATAAAAGTACATGACACATGTACACATCTACACATGACACAAACACACTGAGGATCCAGACCAGAGTCTAAATCCTCCAAACAGTGGTTCAGTGAATGTGGTGTTGAAGGTGTAGATGTGGATCAGTTTGTCAGAGGAGACTCTGTAGAAGGACACAGATGCAGCAGGACAGTCCACATACACTGAGACTGTACCAGACCAGGAGGAAGAGGAGGAGGAGGAGGACTGAGGGAGGACTGAGTATTTGTTTTTATGCCAGACCCTGTATCCACCTCTGTAACACTCCAGACTCCAGGACTGATCATTTCGTCCAAACACACAGTCTTCACTGCCTCCTTTTCTTCTGATTCCTCTGTAAGTCACTGCCATTCGAACCCATCCACTCCACTGGACCTCCCAGTAACAGCGACCAGTCAGACCAGTTGAACACATCAGCTGAGGATGGAACTCAAATTTGTCCTGATGATCAGGATATGACTGAATCTCCTCCACTCGTTCCACCTTTTTGTTGTTTTCAGACAGTTTGAGGCATTCATACGCTGTGTTTGGATCCAGGGTGAGTTCACAGAAATCTGATGGACAGAAGAAAACACAAAACAGTTGCAGTTATTGATCAGTGATCAGCTGATTGACTGACAGTCTGATCACATCGCTGGGTTCAATTCAACTGTTATTGATGAATAGATCATGTGTGAGTCTGACTCTGATCAATACTGATCAATAACAGATAAATCCAGTGTTTTATAGATGGATCTGTTGTTTCTGGGCACATTTTCACCAACAGACATTCAATAAAAACAGAATAGATTTGATTTTCCTGTTTGATTTGCCTGATCAGAAACAGCAGATTCAACATTTCTAAAAGACTGGATTTTCCTTCTTTGTCAAACAGAAAATAAAATGGTATCGAGCATATTTTCAGTTATTGATAGAAACACAAAGAATGGGACAAATGATGGATTTGAGCCCCAGGTTTAGATCAATTCAACATGTGAACCATTAAAGGAATTGTTGAAAAGAACAAGTGAGTGGAAGTGTCCAAATGTGTGGAACTGATAATGGATTTGATAAGAGCATCATCCAAACAGTTCAGAGAGAGGCTGGATGGAGCTGACAGCCAAAACCATTCTGAGGTTTATGACCAGGAATCTGCATTGAAGACAGTTAGAGGATGGAGCCAGTGTTCAACATGAAGGTTGAATGTTTCTGTCATGGTTTGGACTGGGCTCAGATGTCCCAACAGCTTCAGGGCTCTGATCAAATGTGTGTGTTTCCAATCAAGACAGCAAGAAAAAAACCAACAACACAAATGGTCCGGTGAAGGATGGCCCACTGGAACAAACTGGTTTAATGGATCCACCACAGGACTGAAATGTGGAAATGGACTAAAAATACAGATGTGATAAATGTTGGACTGACTTGATGAATCCATATAGAAGAGACTGGACCGAACCACAGACTTTTATTGACTTGGTTTATGATTCACATTATTTTCTGTTTGGTTGAATTGCTGTTGTTTTTATCGGTTTAATGTTTTTTTGTGTTGATGCATGTCACATCAGTACCTGGACTCTTGTATGTTTTGTCTGTCTTGTGTGTCATTTCCTGTTTTATTTTGTTAAACCCTCCTCTTGTGTCATGTCTGGTGTCTTTGCTTCCTCTCCCTGATTGTTCCACCTGTGTCTCATTGTCTTCCCTCCCTTCTGTGTATATAAGCCCTGTGTTTTCCCCTGTCCTGTGCCAGTTCGTATTCCTCCCTAGTGGTGTGCCTACCTACCAGCGTTTCTCTGATCCTGTTTGTTCCTGACCCGGATTGTTCCTCGTTTTTCTGAGCCTGCCTGACCCCCTCATCGGTACTTCTGCCTGATTCTGCCACACTGGTGTTCGACCTTTTGCCCGGATTCACGGTTAGTGCTTTTGCTTATCCCCTATGTACCGTTGCCTGAGTATTAGACTTCCCGTGTATGACCTGGTCTGTCCCCTGACACTTCTCTGCTTGTTCCTAGTCGGGTTCCCCTCGTGTGCTCCCGACCCGGGCAGAGAGCTTCCTTTACTGGATTCGGACGTCGTGACGGATCCACACAACCTAACCTGCGAGGATTCATTCAAGAAACCTTTTTGTGAACCGTTTTTCCTGTCCGTGTTAAATAAACACTCATTAACTGTATTCCTGTCTGTGGGTTGTGCATTTGGGTCCAAACCTTGTGTCACTGGTTCTAACAATGCAGTGGTTTGGAGACAGGACTGCGCAGTGACAGATTGTGTGTGTGGTTAACTTGGACTTGTTAAAGAAAAACAAAATGAAAAAAGAAAGAGAGAATGTTAAATTATGTCTCTGAGAGTCTGCACCCGCCCTTAACCCTTTATCTGGTCATGTCAGTGGTCCGTCCTCCAGGGTCGGAATCTGACACCCCCTACCCCCAATTGGAAAAGTGTCATTAGACAACATTAGTTATGATGTGACACTGTATGAATAAAATTTGACTGACTGAATAAAAGTCTGACTCCATGATTGATATCTAATCTTTAAAACCAGTTTCTGTTTATGATCATATATTGATCCCTTAACATTCAAAGACTAAAAGTATGTTACATTTTTTATACATCCGTTTAAAACTCCAAAACAGAATCTAATCCCATCAGTCTTTTTTAAGTTCTTCTAGACTCTTAGTGTTTGAGCCGTTTGTTCATGTTTATGTTTATTTCCTTATAATGAATCTAATGTTGGATTTGTAGATTCCAATCTTCTCCACAGTGATTTTGACTGTTTACTAATTGGATATAAACTCAGTACTTTTGGTCATTGAATCAGATTCTTCATCTGATGAAGAGTGTTGGGAATAACGGTGTTAAAAATAACAGCGTTACTAACGGCGTCATTATTTTCCAGTAACTGGTAATTTAATAAATTATTTGAAACGTTACCGACAGTAAAATGCGGTGTGTTACTTTGCACTAATATCCAACAGCTGTTCTTCACGTGAACGACCCATGACATCTCCGAATTTGAGTTGTCCGCAGCACACCCCATTCACCTGAATGCAGCTGTGTGCACAGCTGACTTAAGGGGAGGAGTTATCAGTGAGAGTCCGACTGACTGGACTGGAGACATTTACCGCTGTATCAGGGAGGAGTGACTGGAAAAAGTAGAGATGTGGGATTAACTGGAGGATCATCTTGTTCCTGTAAATGCAGATCCCCTTACGTGGTGGAAAAGCCAGGCCCTGGTGGACCCCAGCCTCACCAAAGTCATGGATAAGTAGCTCTGTTCAGTGAGAACATCAAATGAGTATTTTCTCTAAAACAGGACTAATATTATCCGAGAAGTCGCCCCAAGACGCAAAAGTTCGATCACTTGTCTTCCTTAACTCAAATTTGCCAAAGGATAAGAAGGAGAGGCAGTAGAACCCACAAAGGATGACACTGCGTTATTGTTTCAGGGATGTCTTCAATTTTGTTAACATGCCAATAAATATGAAGTTAAATGAAATACCTGTCTGTTGTTCTACTCTATGCAACTGACCTGTGAAACACGCTCAAAAATCTGTTTTCTTTTACATATTTGAAGGTTTTTTCAAAAAAGTAACACAATAATTACTTTCCCTGGTAACTAATTACATTTCTGAAGGAGTAATTCCGTTACTAATTCAATTAATTTTTTGGGTAAGTAACTAGTAACTATAACTAATTACTTTTTTAAAGTAATTTGCCCAACACTGCTAATGGATAATAACAGTTTGTAGAAGTGTTTTGGTGGTTTCATCTGAGTTTGTTCCTCAGACAAACTTCTCATCCTGATGAACTCTATTGTGTTTTGGATCTTCTTGGTTGTATTTGTATTCTTTGTCCCACAGTGACAGTACAGACTGTAAATGTGCATAAAGACACTAGAGCTCTGATATGCACTAAACAGTCTGGGACTGGACCTGATGACTCACTGCTCAGGGTATGTGGGTCCATGTGGTACCAGTCCTGACCAATCAGCTATCAGCTCATCCTTCCACTAAACAGACTGTCTTCATGAACACTTTAGATGTTTAGAATGTGGAACTAGGTCCCAGTTTGGGTTCAGGTGGGTTTGAATCAATCTAATGAAATCACACTTACACTTCCTTAGACCTGGTCTCAACCATCGGACTCCAGCAGGATCCAACCTGAAAGGAGGAGGAGGGTCAGAGCAGCTGGAAACATGGACAATCATCACTGTGATCCACTGAAGCTTTTCTGTTCACATCCACTAAATGGTTCCTTCTGAATCACTGACTGAGTCTGTTTGTCTTTGAACATGGGCTGGACCTTCATACAGGATGGATCCCAGCTCTGACAGATGGTTCCTGTCAGCTCTACCTGTTCTATCTGCCATTATCTGTGGATGCATCAGCTCAGTCCATACCTGACAGTGTCCAGTCTCTGGTGTGGATCCTCCACTAGAGCAGACAGCTCCTGTCCTGAGGCTCCTGGATGGTTGTAGCTCAGGTCTAGCTGTCTGAGATGGGACGGATTGGACTTTAGGGCTGAGACCAGAGAAGAACATCCTTCCTCTGTGATCAGACATCCTGACAATCTGCAACACAAAATATCACATCCATCAACTGAGGATGGAGATCAGTGGAGTTGGAGTCATTGAACAGAGTCTGTGAATGCATGGGACTTCACCAACATGACTTCAATGTGTAAAGTCTATGAGTTCCAGACTCTGAACACAGTTGAAGATCAGTAGAACTGGTCTGGAGTTCAACACAACTACTGACAAGTTCAATCCATCCAACAACTGGAGACAAACATTGAAATGATGTGTTGTGTTCTTTGTTGAACCCTGACCTGAGAGTGTCCAGTCTGCATCCTGGACTCTTCAGTCCATCTGACAGTATCTTCACTCCTGAATCCTTCAGGTCATTGTTGCTCAGATCCAGAAGTGTCAGACTACAGGACTGGGATCTGAGAACTGAGGACAGAGCTTCACAGCTTCTCTCTGACAGGTTACAGCCACTGAGTCTGGACAAAACAAAAGGGATGAGAATAAAGTTATTGATCTGGTTGAAATGATAGATCCATATTTGAGATGTTTGATCAAACTGTTTGTTCTCACAGAGCTTTGTTGGAGGCTTTGACCACTGGCAGCAGCCTCAGAAGAACCTCCTCTGAACCAGAGTATTCCTTCAGGTCAAACACATCCAGGTCTTTTTCTGATGACAGTAAGATGAAGGCCAGAGCTGACCACTGAGCAGGAGACAGTTGTTCTGTGGACAGACATCCTGATCTCAGGTACTGTTGGATCTGATCCACCAGAGATCCATCCTCCAGTTCATTCAGACAGTGGAACAGGTTGATGCTTCTCTCTGCAGACACATTCTCACTGATCTTCTTCTTGATGTACTCAACAGTTTTCTGATTGATCTTTGAGCTGCTTCCTGTTGGTTTCACCAGACTGTGTAGGAGACTCTGATTGGTCTGCAGTGATAGACCCAGGAGGAAGCGGAGGAACAGGTCCAGGTGTCCATTTGGACTCTGTAAGGCCTGGTCCACAGCGGTCTGGTAGAACTGAGTCTCTGGAGATTCAGATCCATGGGATGTGGTTTGTTGATGTCTCAAGAGTTTCCGTATATGTTTGTATATAGTGAATGTGGACTTAGACCTCTGGGATGTGGTTTGTTCTTCTGACAGCAGATTGACTCCAGTGTTGATGAAGGTCTGATGAACATGAAGAGCAGCCAGAAACTCCTGGACACTCAGATGGATGAAGCAGAACCTCTTGTCCTGGTACAGTCCTCTCTCCTCTTTGAAGACCTCTGTGAACACTCCTGAGTACACTGAGGCTGAGCTGATATCGATGCCACACTCTGTCAGGTCTGATTCATAGAAGATCAGGTTTCCTTTCTTCAGCTGCTCAAAGGCCAGTTTTCCCAGAGACTCAATCATCTTCCGGGTCTCTGGACTCCAGTGTGGATCTGTCTCAGATCTTCCATCATACTTGACGTTCTTCAGTTTGGCCTGAACCACCAGGAAGTGGATGTACATCTCAGTCAGGGTCTTGGGCAGTTGTCTTCTCTCTGTGGTCTTCAACACGTCCTCCAGAACTGTAGCAGTGATCCAGCAAAAGACTGGGATGTGACACATGATGTGGACGCTTCGTGACGTCTTGATGTGGGAGATGATTGTGTTGGTCTGTTCTTCATCTGTGAACCTCTTCCTGAAGTACTCCTCCTTCTGTGGGTCAGTGAACCCTCTGACCTCTGTCACCATGTCAACACACTGAGCAGGGATCTGATTGGCTGCTGCAGGTCGTGTGGTTATCCAGAGGCGAGCAGAGGGAAGCAGGTTCCCCCTGATGAGGTTCATCAGCAGCACATCCACTGAGGTGGACTCTGTAACATCAGTCAGGATCTGAGTGTTGCTGAAGTCCAGAGGAGGTCGACACTCATCCAGACCGTCTAAAATGAACACCACCTGGAGGTCTGCAAAGATCCAGATTCCTGCGTCTTTGGTTTCAGTGAAGAAGTGATGAACCAGTTCCACCAAGCTGAACTTCTTCTGTTTCAGCACATTCAGCTCTCTGAAGGTGAATGGAAATATGAAGTGGATGTCCTGGTTGGCTTTGTCTTCAGCCCAGTCCAGACTGAACTTCTGTGTGGACACTGTTTTCCCAATGCCGGCCACGCCCTTTGTCAGCACTATTCTGATTGGCTGATCTCTGTCAGGTGGTGTTTTAAAGATGTCTTCACATGTGATGGTTGTTGGTCGTCTGTGTGGGTTCCTGGATGCTGTTTCAATCTGTCTGACCTCATGGTCCTGGTTGACCTCTGTAGCCCCTCCCTCTGTGATGTAGAGCTCTGTGTAGATCTGGTTCAGGAGGGTTTTGGGGTTTCCTGCTTTAGCGATGCCCTCAAACACACACTCAAACTTCTGCTGCAGGTTACGTTTCAGTTTCCGCTGCTGAACTCCAGACTGACTTCCTGAATGCAGACCCAGATAAAACCATCAGTCTCACAGTAAATCCAAGTATTTTCATCTGTTCAATCTGTACAGAATGGTCTTACTGCGGTGCAGACGCTCAGCCAGCTCCTCCTGCTTCATCCTCCTCAGGAAGTTCAGTGTGATCTTCAGAAAAGCCTCTGAGCTCCTCCTCTGCTCTTCATCCTCATCCTTCACACTCTCTAAGTATTCTGGGTAATCTGTACTCAGAACCTGGTGGAACTTCTTCAGTTCATTCTTGACAAAAGTGTAGATGTTCTCCTCCAGCAGCTGGAACACAAAACATGATGAAAGACACAAAGTCCACCCATGGACCAAAGCTCAGGTCCATGTTGGACACAGTGATGTCCACTGGTCTGAAACCAGCAGCAGGAGATGTAATGGTGCTAGTACAAACACAGAATCCAAATGCAGAACTCAAACGCCAAAAATATAATTCAAAAGGTTTATTTATCACACACAGGTGAAAAATAATGAACAGTGACAGAATCTTGAGGATAATGGTCGGTGATATCCTTCTCTGATTCCTTCTCTGGATCGGGGGCGACAGCCCGTCTCCCCGTACGGTGTTTGGGGTGTTTCTCCCGACTAGGGAGAAGCAAAGGGAGGTCAGGGACGGAAACAGGTCATACACAGGTAGGCAAATTCTCGGGCGACAGGACATTAGGACAAGACAAAACTCACGTACCGGTAGTCAGGGCGAGAAGGTCAAAACCAGGAATCAGGAGAGGCAGACAAAACCAGACAGGGAGCAGGCAGAAGACGAAAAACCGAGGGATCCAAAAACAGGTCAAAAAACAGGCAGGCAAACGAACAAACGAGGTCAAGAACGCTGGTCTGAACTGCTAGAGTTACAAACTGGCGATTGACATAAGGAAGAGACAGGGTTTAAATACACAAAAGGGAGGGAAGACAACTAGACACAGGTGGAGCAAATCAGGGCGGAGACAGGTAATCAGGACAGAGGTCAGGATGAACGGGGAACAGGAAGTAAAGACGACAGACAAGACACATGAGGGAATACTTAACAAAATAAAACAGGAAGTGACAAACAAAAACACAAAGACAGACAAAACCAGACTAGCGTCTGGCAGCAGGTGTGACAGGAGATGATTGGACAGAACAGATGGACCAGTAGATGTTGGACATGTACTCACCTTAAATATGGAGTCCAGCTGAGTCTGATCCTGTAGACCAGTGGGAGCCTCTGAGCTCTGCTGCTCCACTCTGTGGACCAAACATCAACAATGAGCTCACATTATGTCTGTCCACACTGACACCAACAGGTGGACACACCTGGACCTCAACACGAGTCACATGACCCCCTGTAGTGGGAAAGGTGTCCTGGTCCTGCTGATCCCACTGAGAATCAACATCTGAGTCTGGAGTTTGAGTTTGGAGCTTCACACTCACTGGGTTTAGTTGATCTCATCAACATTTGGATTAAACCAACAGCTCTGTCCTAACAATGTGTGTTCTCACCATCTGCACTCACAACATGTGATACAAAGGTGTTCAATGGACCAGGAATCAACCCTGGACTCTGATCCAGTATCATCCAGGACCAGGTCCCACTACAACAACAGGTTTTTATTGATCAGGTTTAGTGTGATTCTCCTGCCAGTGTCTGAACCATAGACTGAAGAAAAAGACCATGTGACACAGATGGTGCAACGGGACTAACTTTAGATCGGACATAGAACATCATGCTGAAAACCCTGTAGGTGAATCTGGACCAGATCTGAGGTTCACTTACTGAGTCTCGGAAACACGTCCTGTTTTAAAACATATCGGGAGAAACATGGAGTGATCACTCTTCATGGACACACAGCTGGGTCCAGGTCCAGGTCCAGGTCCAGGTCCAGGTCTGTGAACATTGATGGTACAGTGGTTTTAATGCTGAACTCTGACATTAAACTGTGGTCTTAGTGTGATTTATATCCTACTGCAGAAGAATCCAGTTTCATGTGGACGTTAAAGGAGATGCTGTTCTCTGTCAAATGTTTTCTGACTCTGCTGTGACCTCTGACCTGACGCTCATTAGGGTGGTCCTTCAGTAGAGCCAAAAAATAAAGTTCACAATATTCTGGCTCTGACCCCCAAAATGTGTTCCATTTGACATAAGATGCAGACAGACCAACCTTCATACATTTTAAATATTGTTGAGTGGTTCCTCAATGAGTCTGAATTTTAGCCTCACAATCATTAAAATGTTATTTCAACCAAGCTGCTTTATTCTTCCTCATAAACTTTTACAACATTGTCAAACTGGTAATTTTAAACTGTCTCACTTCTTGTGACACTAAAAACAAAATAGTCACATATGATTTGACAGGTTTGAGATCAGCTGAAGCCCGCACAGGTGGTTCGTTGTTGCCTATGCTAGTTTTCATAGAGTGAACAATTTCTGACTTTATCTCATACAGAACATCTGAGGTCATTGTGGCTCAGGAGGTAGAGCAGGATGCCCAATAATCGAAGGGTTGGTGGTTCAGATCCTGCTCTGTGCCGTTGTGTCCTTGATAAACTGCACTTCAACTTTGGAGACACTGGACAATTTAAACATTATATTGTATGAGATCCAGATAATGGCAGATATCTTCCATGGATTCCAATGCACTTGACACTGATTTTCAGTTAAAATATTCCACTTTTTCTGAGATGAAGTCCCAAAAAACTATCATGATACCTGTCACTTGGTTTTTCACAAAAAACAATGAACACTTTAAATTTCAACCTGTTTGAGCTACCTATAAACTTTTTAATAATCCCACCAAAAATTATAAAATAATTTTTTTCCTGATAGAAATTCATTTCAAGGGGTCAAAGACTTAAAAATGAAACCTTAAAAGCTAAGGACCACCCTAATGACCTGCTCATATGTGAGGTTCATACAGGAGCACATCAGCCCTGTGTTACAAGTCCTTCAGTGGCGTTCAGTCCAGTTTAATACATTATAATCCTCCTTCTTAAATATAAGACCATTAATGGTATGGGCCCTCCTTATTTCACAGATGCTCTGGTACTGTATCATCCTAACAGAACACTTCGCTCTCAGAATGCAGGTCTACTGGTAGTTCCCAGGCTCTGTAAAAGTACAGTAGGAGCTGGAGCCTTTAGTTACCAAGCTCCTGTCTCATGGAATCAGCTTCCAGCTAATATTAAAGAAGAAGACACAGTCTCTCCATTTAAGATCAGACTGAAAACATTCCTCTGTGAAAAAGCTTATGGTCAGGTTAGTTAAAAACAGACTGAACCCACAGTTCAGTCTAAGCTGCACTAGGAATAATAATACTGGAGGAAGTACAGAGCACTGAGTCCTATCACCTGTTTCTGGTACTACGGACCACTTTAGTCTGTACTTATAATTTACAATATTTAGTTTACTTCGTCTGCTCATCACTATTCACCCTGTGTCCCTTTTCCCCACTCCCCTCTGGGGGAGGGGCTACTGTTTCAGATGTAGCCGCCTGGGGCCCAATGATGACGGGATCTGAGGTGACTCATCTGTGCCCTGTCCTGACCTGTGACCCCAGACCTCCTCCCCCACCCTCACCTGCTTGGATGGACCCCCTCATGTGCCCCCACCCTACTGCATCTTTACAGACTGGAACTACATCCACAAATGGATGTCCATCAGTCCTGGTCTCATCTATTGCCTGTCCGTCCATGGGAGTGGATCTGTCCTTCATTGTGGTTCTCCCCAACATTTCTCTTTTTCCACTCTGTTTTTGGAGTTTTTCCTTGTAGAGAAGGAGGGTCTAAGGACGGGAGATGCCCAGGACATTATTCCATTTACTTCACTGACTGTTTATTTGACTGTTTATTTTCAACTAATCCTGTCAAAACCTATGAGACAACCTTGCTGTGATATTGGGCTCTACAAATAAAATTGAATTGAACTGACTCAGGGTCCAGGTCTAAGATAAGAATGTGTTAAAGCTGAAACAGATCAGTGGACCCTCAGACCTAAACTCAGACTGAGCTCTATGAGTCATTTATCTGCACCTTGTATGTTCGTCCACCGAGGGTCACTCAGTGCTGTTCTGATACTGACGTTCACTTACTGAGGCTCACAAACATGTCCTCTTTTAAAATATATCTCTCGTTCCATGGAGTCATCACTCTTCATGGACATCCAGCTGGGTCCAGGTCCGTGTCCGGGACTCCAAGGAGGGGCTCCCTCCTCTCTGTCCTCACTCTGATCCATTCTGCTGAGTCCACATTAGAACACAAATCATCAGTCCAGACCTGAATCCACACTGATTCATCCTGTACATCAGGCATGTCCAAAGTCCGGCCCGGGGGCCAATCACGGCCCGCGGTCAGATTTTACACGGCCCACAGCTTGGGTTTTATATTATATTATTTATGGCCCGCTTGGACTGTTGAACCGAATACATGAATCATAAAAGGTTCCGAATGCAGTTTCTCCTTTCACCTCATGGTGGCAGCACCACTATAACTCTATCGGGCTCTGTGACCTTACCGTGAACCTTTTTCGCTAATTTCTAACCATGGCGCCTGTAAATAAAAAAACGAAAGTTGACAGTGAGGGCCGCCGCTTCCAGGAGAGGTGGGAATTACAATTTTTTTTTCACTGAAAATCGAGGCGATTGTGTTTGCCTAATTTGTCAAGAGACTGTTGCCTTGTTTAAGGAATTCAATGTAAAGAGACACTAGCAGACAAAACATGCTAACGCATATGACAAGCTAGCAGGGAGTGAGCGTTCTGAAAAAGTGAAGCAAATTCAAGCTGCTTTAAACTCATAACAGTGACTCTTCATGTGAACCTGGGAGTTCAGTGAATTCACCACCAAGGCAGGCTACCAAGTTGCCAGGTTAGTTGCCGATAACTGCTGGTGTTATGTACTTATAGATGTGACACAAAATATTACTTTCTAAATGATTTTGTGAAAGACAAGAGTAAGAGTCATATGTTTTCATCTGAAATGTTAACAGACTTTGCATTACTGAGTAATATATGAGTAATGATTACTCATATAAGTCATGTTTAAAATGAATGTGGGGTTAAGATTTGTATCAACTTGGAAGTTTAAGATACTCTATACAGTTTGTTCTATGTTATCTGACTCCAGATGTGAAAGGAAGGCAGAATTGTTTTGTTTTGTTTTGTTTTTAATTTGTTCACACCTGAGTGGCTCAGATTTATTTACATTGCCATTTAAAAAAATGATATTGTGACAATGAAAATAAAATTGTTGTAGAACAGCGCATTTACATGTAATTTTTACTGTTTAAAAAATGTCCGAAGGGACCACTGGCCCCTGGTAATGTCCACATTATCAGATCTGGCCCTCTTTAAAAAAAGTTTGGACACCCCTGCTGTACATGATAAACAGTAGCTGAATCTACTTCTATTTTGAAAGGTTTGACAGGAAGTGTTAGTGTCCTGTTGTGTCAGACTTTTATCTGTAGACGACGACTGAGGAAGGTCATGAACATGTTGAAGTTGGTTTATTTGACCTAAACAGCAGCTCTTTATCATCTGATCAGATTCTAGTTCATCAATAATTGACTAAACTGAATGTGAAAGGTCAAAGGTCAACAGTTATCAGAGATCAATAAAAACAATGTCATGAACCCAGACTGACTTTAAACATCAGAAACATGTGTAAAGTGTTTCCAGATCAGTTTATTGTCACAGACTCAGATCAAAGCGTCCTGATTGGATTCAAAGACAAAGAATCACAGATAAAACTCACCTGTGGTCCAGCAGTTCTGAGATAAACCGGACTCAGGGTATTGGAGCAAGACCTGCATCCCACATCTCATATGGCCGTGGTTCTCAAATCCAGTCCTCGTGGCCCAGTGTCCTGCATGTTTTAGATATTTCCCTCTTCCATCACACCTGGTTCAGTTAATGATCAGCTCTTCATCAGGCTCTGCAGAATCCTGATAACGATGGAATGGTTTCCTGGTGTGAAGAGGGAAATATCTAAAACATGCAGGACACCGGGCCACGAAGACTGGATTTGAGAACCACTGTCATATGGTGTGTGTTTAATGTACAGTAGATGTGACTTAATGAAGGTGTTCGTGGGTGCTGTTCGTGGTGTGAGTGTGAGTTGAAGTGTCATGGCTGATACATATGTGTGTGTGGGGACACGAAACTGTTGAAAGTTTATGGAGAATGAATCAAATACCATAAAGATGGGACAGAAACAAGAGAAAGAATAGAAAACTGACCTGTGGAAGGCTGATGGAAGAGTCTAAGTGTTGGTGTGTCTCAGGTGAACTGTGTCCTGGAATAAAGCAGAAGCTCACCTGGTCCCACAGGTTCCACCAGCGCCTGTGGGAGGAGCTTAGTTGGAATGTCTGTCAGGTTTGTTTAACCCTTTTAATCTCAGTCTGAGTAGATGTTCTGGAACGTCAGCAGACGTAGATGCATAACAAACAGAGGACAGAGATACTGTTTCTCTCTCACCTTGTTTAATGTCATGTATTTAAAAAGAGGTAAAAAAAAAAAAAAAAAAAAAAAAAAAAGAATAAATAGTTTAAAGAGTAAACTATAAGAGGATCTAAAGCAGGGGTCTCAAACATGCGGCCCCGGGGCCAAATGCGGCACACTAAAGGTTCCAATCTGGCCCCTGGGATGAATTTGCGAAGTGCAAAAATTCCACAGTCTTGAATTGAATTAAGCAAAAAAAGAAATTCAGCTTGACTTAAGGGAACAATCTTGAATTAAGCAAAAAAAATTTCAATTAAATAAAAAAAATCTTGAATTAACAACTTCAATTTTTTTTTCTTTGTTTTAGTAGAAAAAAATAACTTTATATTATGAAAATATTTACATTTACAAACTATCCTGTAACAATTAAATGTGAATAACCTGAACAAATATGAACAACCTGAAATATCTAAAGAAAATTAAGCAGGAGTTTAACAATTTTCTGCCTGTTACTAAGTGTTTAGTGTCTTTGTTGATCCGATTCCAATAATGCACATGGACAAATGATAAGTTGAGGCATAATATTGTTAAAATTGCACTTATTTTTCTTAATATATTTCAGTTTTTTCAGGTTATTCACAAAGTTTATAAAAGTAAGTATTTTCAAAATTTAATGGTGTGTTTTTCGCACTAAAACAAAGACAAAAATTTGGAGTTGTCATTATTTATAGGTTATTATGTTCTTATTTTACTGGTCTGGCCCACTGGAGATCAAATCCGGCTGAATGTGGCCCCTGAAAGAAATGAGTTTGAGAGCCCTGATCTAAAGTGTCCATGTCAGTGTGTTTACAGTCGCAGCAGTAGTGCAGTCCAGTTATGGTTCTGAGGTGAATGTTAGAAGAATCCTTAAGTTCTGATGGTTTAAACGTTTTTACAATCGACTATATTAATATAACCTGAGGTTCAGTTCACTTGGGAAATAAATATGTGGTTTTCCAGTTTTACATCTGTGTGTACTTGGACTACAGTAAAGTATGTGTCATATCATGTTGAATTATAAATGACTGGACACAGCCTTCACTGTACTTAGTGTAACTGGACACTTTGCAATGTGGGACACTCCCTGTTTTGTCGTCATAACAATAAATCACTGAGGGTCAGATTAAGTGTCACATAGATCTGGGCGTGTTTCTACTGTAAGTGGGAGAAAAACAATGACAGTATTGTGTAACATTTTTTGTGAAGTGAAACATGATTAAAAAGACCTGATTCCATCCTGCTCAAGAACAGACTTGTAAAATACCAAACCTGGAAAAGTAGTTAAACACAGGTTTATGGTTAACTTTTTACAGTGTTTTTTAGATCCTCTGCGAACTGATAAAAACCTTATTATGTTAGTGGACACAAGGACTTCCCTTTTCTGAGGCTTTTAGAACACTGAGTATACTGCACTAATAAATACTGTCAGCTCTGTGGTGAGTTTAGACCATTTACTGGACTTTGCATTTGACAGGATGATAAAACGTCACTGGAATACTGAATTGTAAAAGTGACCTCCTTATTTCTTACGGTACATCCTCTTGTATGTTGTCTTACTAATAATTTCCAAGAATGACAATATGCCATTTAATGAAAATATCCTTTCAATACTGTGAATGTGGAGGTGTAGATTTATAAATGCATTCATGGTGTAGATTTGGAAGTGGAGACACAGGATTGTCTATTTTTGCATTTACCCCCAATAGAAACATCCAAACATGTCTTTGACTTGTGCTTGATCTATCCAGATCTATATCTACTTTGGATCTGAATTATGAGCTCATACAAACACTGAATCTTTAGTGATAAATCCACCACAGATGCTTTTACCAAGACCTCAGCCTGTAATGGATTTGATCAGTGTTTCCAACAGTTCTGCCTATTCTAGTATTCAGTCAACTCCAATATTCCTGAAAATCCTCCTGAAATACAGACATGAATTTAGACCAATCAGGAATGAGTGAAAATGTAAGGAACGTCTGAAAGCTACAGGATAAAATATTAAATACACATCTATTAAATATACATATACTACTAAAGTACGGCAAAAACTACTGATATGTACAAAAAGCTAATTCTATACAACAGATGAGAAATATATACAATAAATAAGGATATATACAGGTTATTTGGGATATATACATGTAATATAGAGTATATACAGGTAATATAGGATATGTACAGGTAATATAGAATATATACAGGTAATATAGGATATGTACAGGTAATACAGAATATATACAGGTAATATAGGATATATACAGGCAGTATAGGATATTTATAGGTAATATAGGATATATACAGGTAATATAGGATATGTACAGGTAATGATAGGATACATACAGGTAATATAGGATATGTACAGGTAATGATAGGATACATACAGGTAATATAGGATATGTACAGGTAATGATAGGATACATACAGGTAATATAGGATATGTACAGGTAATGATAGGATACATACAGGCAGTATATGATATTTATAGGAAATATAGGATATATACGGGATATAGGATATACACAGGTAATATTGTCACATCCCTGTCTGCTCTGCTCTTTTTTCTCATCTCTCTCTTTCTTTCTTTCACTCTGTCAGCCACACCTGCCCATCTCTCTCTCTGCCACACCTCCTCATCAGTAAATATCCCTCACCTGTGAGCCCAGCTGGGCTCATAAGGCAGGGTGTATATATTCACCTCTCTGTCCTCTGTTCTTTGCCAGATTGTATCTACCTTGTGTATTACTCTCCAGCATGTTCCTATGATCCTGATCCTGTTTGTCCCCTGACCTTCCCCGCCTGTTGCCTGGATACCTACCTACCTGCTTGTCTGACTACGTCTGCCTGTCTGCTTCCCCAGTGAATCACTTACCTTCGTCTGACCACGTCTCTCTGCCTGAACCCCGAATGACCAACCTGCCTTCCGTCCCCAACCACGTCTCCTGCCTTCCTCCCTCTGGTCCCGTTTGGATATCCTGGTTCTTGACCCACCGCCTGTCCCTGATTCACCTGCTGTCTGTCCCTTGCCTGTTGCTTGTCTGCCAGAGAATAAAGACTGTTCACCTTGAGCACCTGAAACTGCACTTGGGTCCTCTGTTGTACTTGTTACAAATGTAGGATAAGTACAGGTAATATAGGATATATACAGGTAAGAACAGGTGTGTCTAATTAATCAGTAGTCACAACAAGAAGTAGCAGACACACCTGGATTAACCAGTGTGTCCAATAATGAAAGACAGGAAATAAAGGACCCACCTGAAGTTCAGGAAGTAGTGGGGCTGTGCATAGCGTCCATTAACCCCCCTGTAGTCTTTTGGCAGAAATGACCCGTGGCTCCATTTTTCTCTCTCTCTCTGTGTGTCTGTCTGTCCTCATCAGGTTGAACGGACCCTCTGAATTCCAATTTTGAGTATAAACTGCCCTCCCACTGTCCTTGTCGGGTCAAAGAGGGCCTATTGAGCTCAAGATGAAGGCAGCGGAAGGGTTAAGTTAATCATTTAAGTTCAAAATAACTTCAGTTTTGGCTTGAACAATACAAATAAACTCAGACTGCTCCTTGAGAAAATATTTGTCCAAATAAAAACAGGAAATGTGCAATTATCTACAACTATGACAATAAAGTTAAGCCTTCACACCCCCCCCTTTGGGTCCCACCCCACCGTTTGAGAACCACTGAATTAGACTGAACTAACATTAGCCCAAGTACAAGCCTGGACTGGCTGGAATCTCCAACACACTACCCCAGCTCAGCAACACTGGAAACCAACAGGTCAAAGGTCAACCTTGTGAGCCCCTCCCACCTGAGGAATCCTCTGTACCACTGAACCCAAACCCATCCTCTGTGGACTCATTTATGGAGGAAAGGTGTTGGTTCTGTCCTCATTTACTGAGGTTTTCATCTGAGGGCAGATTTGACCTGCTGACATAAAGGATGGAAGAAGAATACGAAGAAAAACTGAAGATCTGTCACTGAGGATTCATCCCAAAGTCAGTGGGATCCAGTTTGGGTTCTAAATGTGATAGAACTGGAGGTAAAGTTGGACCCAGATAATGGTTCCTATCAGTCCATGAAGTAACGACAGTAGAAACTGTTGTAAACATGTTCTCTGTTCTGACTCCTCCTCCTCTCATCCACTTCATGTTGGCTTCATTTCTACTTCCTCTCCAAACGGCAGCAGCTGTGAGTCTCTGCGTCTCTCCATGAAGGACCTGTTTGACTCTCACCTCCTTCACTGTGGGTTCTTTACTTCAGTAGAAACTGGATGAGCTTTAATCCATGTGTTGGAGTCCGTCTGAAGTGACTGTGATGAGACCAAGCCTCAGAGTAGAAGATGATGTGAAACTCTAGGGTTTAACTCAGTGTTGTTGTTGTTGTTGTTGATGTTACTGAGGGTCAGGGTTTTCTCCTCACTGGTCCATTAAACTCTGGACTATTTAGATTAGACTGGACTGTGTGTTGAACTGGTAACTTTACCATCAGTAAAAGTACAGAGAAAATCAACAGTCATTAGATTCAAAATAGGGGAAGTGAGTCTCAGCCGCTTTGTGACAACGCCTTGAGTTAATGTTAGGACACAAAAACGGACGTTTAAAAAGAGGAAGTGTTGATGTGTCTGAAGCTGACCCACTTCTGAGCCTCAGGTGGTTGTGGACCAGCTGAACCACTGTAAGGGGGGGTTGGACTCACTGTCCCACATCCATCAGAAGTAAGTCAGTAAAGTTTATTTATATGGAACTTTTCACAGAATGAATTCACAAAGTGCTTTTGAGTCAAATAGAAGTAGGATCCACAGACAAACACAGACACACAGCTGTGTCCACAGACATAAAAACTAAAGAACATGGTCTGAAAACCCACAGCTCATTCAAAGCCTGAGGAAACAATAAGGTCTGGAGCTGCTTTGGAAAAGACTCAAGAGAATTTAAAGGGCAAAGTGATTGGAAATGTCATCTATAGTCTGGGGCACTGTTTACAGGCTCCGCCCCCTCTATGTCGAGGTGGGCTGGCACCTGCAAAGCAGGGGGCCGGGGGGGTTGAGCCCCTGCCACTTTGATCCTCTGCTTACAAGTGCCCTTTTTACTCGTTTTTTTTTTTTCTTTTCTTTTTATTGCACAAAAAACTGCGTGACTAAAATTTTCGTGACTAAAATTTTGATCAATGATAATAAATGTTAAGAGTGGTTTAATTTGGCTGTCACTGGACCTGCTCATGGTGCCCTTTCATCTCTGTCAAGCCCCGCCCCTTCCTCCTGTGTAACCTTGCTTGCAACACATACACACACACACACCCACATGTCATGCGGTCTGGAGAATGAATGAGGAGGAGGGAAGCACCACGATTCCAGGTACGTGAGAGTCCACCCCACTATCTGCCCAAAACATTCACTTGTCTCTTTTGGTCCTGGTCCTATTCTTCAACAACTATAGTTTTGGGGCCAAAAACCGATTGTAAGTGAGTAAATAATTCAATATCATCGTCACGTCATGGAATGAGCTCCCAGACTAGCACACTCTAACAGCTGGGTGCCCACCTGAGTCTGAGTCCTGCTGAAGCACTCACACAGATTTGCTTCTGTTTTATTTCCATAAACTGTTGAGTTTTAGCCGCAAAATTGTAACACATGGTAATAGTCCTCACTTGTTGAAACAGTCACTTTTTCTTCAGTTTTCTCTGTTTTTGCATAATACCTTTAAGTTTACTCTGAGCTTTATGAACATCTACATGATCAGTAAATTAAAGAAAGTGATTTACACTGAAAAATACAAAACACAGAGGTTTTTATTATAATAAATGGTGATAAATCACATGAGAAACATTTAAAAGAGAGAAAAAAATCATTTAGAAGCTGCCATAAAAGTACCACTGGGTCTGAATGGGTTAAAATGTGCTGAAGTAATTAAATTCTGCTAAACTGATATAAAATTGCATAATTGCACTTGTAGGCAGAGGATCAAAGCGGCAGGGGCTCAAGCCCCCCCCCCCCCCCCCGGTCCCCTGCTTTGCACGTGCCGTGCAGGAACGCTTCTTCTAGTCCAGTTTCCTCTGGGGTACTATAGCGACGCACCGCCCCGTCCTCAGATGTATTCTGGGAAGGAGAGCAGTCAAGTCAGGTCTGCCCGTTGCTCCGTGTTTCCTGTTTTATTCAGGTCAGTAAACGTGTGAACAGTTGTAATAATCCACGTCCAAAAAGCCGAATTTAACAAAGTGCTGATTTCTGTTCAGTTCTGAGACCGTTCATGTTGGATTTGGACCAGTTTATGGGAATGTTTGAAGTCAAAGTGTTGGGAAACTACCGCGAGGTGGCCGCCATTTTGTGCTTCTAGGGTGGTGTCGAAGGGCTCTTGTACCCGGAATGCATTTCGGTTTTGTAGTTTGTTTGTATTAAGTTGAGATGATTATGCGCTTTATCTGAATTTTGTTACCGAAGGCACACTTTTCACATGGGTTTTGGGTCACACTGTAAAGGTCTAAATGCCATCCTAGACAGACTCAAAGGGCAACATTCAGTTTCAGATATTTTAAATGAAAAACCCTCTATTTTACAACCTCATCATTGGTTAGAGGGAAAAAAAATTAGATCGAACCTAAATAGCAAGAGTTTGGAAAAATGGCAGCGTCACGGATGGACAACAAAAGTAAATATCAAATTAAACATTTGTTATATCAGTTTTCAATATCATATGCTTCTATTTTTAACAATATTTACGACACACTAGTAATGGGTCCGGCAACACCAGTGCGTCGGCGCATGCGTCGAGCTCATAGAAGGGAAAAAACCCCGTGTCGGTGTGTGTATCGCTTTAAGAAAGTCACGTGACCGATACAGGAACTGTTTCGAACTGACACTGACACGCTAAACTGTGTTTATAAGGAAACGCATCTTTCAACGGGATGCATCTGCTAAAAGAATTTCTGATTTTTTGCGGTTCATCATCAAATTCATCAAGAATTCTGGAGCAGCCTCAAACCAAAAGAAAGCTTTCCGCTGTGTGGGACCATTTTGATCTTATATCGGAAAATAAGGTATTTGTTTGAATTTCCTTGTTGTTTCATCGTGTTCCTCTCAGAGTTTCCATTTTATCTGATTTCAAATTCATTTTAAAGTGACTCTTAGTTTACTATTCATATTATTTTCTGCAGGTTAAATGTCACATTTTTTGGACAGAACTTTCCTATTTAAACAAAAGCACCTCCTCAATGCTGAGGCATTCTAGGTCCAGGCATGAGAATGAAGTCCCAGATACACCCAGGATAAACTCAGGTATACAGCCATTCTACAACTTACTCACAGTTGCTTTATTGATAATTAATTCTTATTAATTTATTCTTCACTTCATTTTTAACCATCAAACTCAAAACGTTGGAAAAACTTTTTTTTTTATATAAAAATTTGTAAAAAAAAAAAAAAAAATCCCAGTCCACAAGCATCCTCATTCACAACACGTTCACTTAGATTTTCATGTTATGATCCATGTTCACGTTATTTATTGACTGTATCTAAAAATATCAGATATTTTAAATTTAAATGAAGATACGAAATAATACAATATAAAATACAATGACTTAAATTATATTATTGTATATACTAGGTCATCAAATCAGTGTCAGTTGAGTCTGTCAACTAAGTTGCCTGTAGGGATTTTTAAGGTCCAGCAGGTGTCAGTATTCAGTGACATAGTATCAATACAGCTTGGCAATGTGTCAAAACGCTTCATGACGCCTCATCTACCCATCCCTACGACATACAAATAATTTTAACATTATATTCAAATATATTTTGCATAGTTATATGCATTTATTAGTTTTAAACAGTGTGTTAAGAATATGACATAAATAATATGATAGTCAAATATCAATGTATTTGGAATAAATGTAGTTTATTTATAGAGTTTATAAAATGAACCCAGAATGACGATAGAAAACTTTGTCACTTTACAAACATTCACACTCATAAAACTAGTCACTTTTTTTTCCACAAATTTGTTACTCATTTCAAAATACATTTTCCTGAAAATATAAGTAATTATCTACCCATAAATATAAGTTTGGTGTAGATTACTGTAATTTAATTTTTTTTGACCAGATGTTAACCTTCCCTTGACTTTGGCCTAAAATTATTTTATTTTGTTTGTTTTGGTAAATTTAATGTAGCACAAGCATTTCAGATTACATTCCATTAGCCTGTAATTAACACAGAGGTTGAAATAATTCATTTGGTGCCAGTATTTAAAGGGATATTGCACCTTAAAACTAACACACTGATGTGTACCTAAAATAGTGGTGTTCCAAACAGTGTTATACTGTGGATATACTGTATATCGTTCTTTTTTCTTTTATGGTGTTTGTGCTCCATACCATGTATTTGGTGATCAGCAAGATAAAATAAAACAAAAGTAATGAAAAAGTATTGTATAGTGTAAAAGGAAAAAAAAAGATAAAAAAATATTGCACGGGAACAAAAAAGGATAAAAATTGAGAATATACAAAATGTACGGTACTTGGGAAAACTGTACTATTGCACCTCTAATATTTACAGGATAATTTTTGTGCACAGAGTGAATGCTCACAGATGAATATGCATTACATATGATTATTATTCCTAGAATGGTTGTTTTGCCCTGGATGAGTGAATATTGAGGTAGTATTTTGAGCAGGATAGTAGTAGCAGTGACAGTGATAAATGTATTGCACATTGTCCCTTATGTTGATGGCTGAGGTCGTCACATGTGACAGTTCAGGGTGGTGATGGCTCTGAGAAACAAACTGTTTTTCAGTCTGTTTGTTCTTGTTTTGATGCTCCTGTTGCGCCTGTCAGAGGGCAGCAGGTCAAAAAGCTGAGAGCCAGGATGTGAACTGTCCTTGATGCTGTTCTGGGCTCTGCTGAGGCACCGGCTGGTGTAAATGTCTATCAGGGAGGGGGGAGGACAGTCGACAGTCCTCTGTGCTGCTTGGACTGTCCTCTGGAGCCTCGTCTGTCTGCCTCAGTGCAGCTCCTGTACCAGGTGGAAATGCACCACGTCAGCAGGCGCTCAATGGACGAACGGCAGAAGGCCAGCAGCAGCTTCCTGTCCAGGTTGTGCTCCCTGAGGACTCTCAGTTCATGGCTTTGACATCTTTTATCTGGTTTATTTTGTGTTTGCACACTTGTTGGTACCGTTCGGGTAGAGCCGTCTCGGATAAATGTTTTAGTTTGACCATGTGGTATCGTAGTTCCAGGTGGTTCACTAGGAGCCTGAAGCCCTTGTTCCCAATGACAGACAGCGGTTGTCCATCCATGACAATAAAATCCAGTGATTTCTGTTGTTTTCATACTATTGTGTGGAAACTTCTGTGTTCTTGTGTGTTCTTGTCTCTGCCAAAGTTAGCTGTTTCATACCATCTCCTTTTTTTTTTGCTTTTTCAATTTTATTAACTCGGCATGCTTTTTACTATGAAATCGCTCGAGGTGTTTGATGAAGTCTGTCGTGTTATAACTCCAGGCTTTCCCACCACTCCTGGGAACGTTGCCCTTGCACATATTACAAGTATCTGTGGATGTTGTTGGTGAAGTTAGGCTGAAGTGCTGCCACACAGGTGAGCTTTTCTCTCGCTCCATGGCTGCTCTGTATGTTGAGGACGTTGTCGCTGCATGACGTCACACGCATCGCTCATAGAACAGAATTAGAGTGAATCAGAGCCGTTCAAGTAAATGGTTGTTTTACAGCTTTGAAGCTGCTGAGAGCCACCATCAGGCCAAGCTTTCACAGTCTTTGTGGTGGTAAGAGCAGGGATTAAAAACAGTGACATGTGATCAGAGTGGCCCAGATGTGGTAGTGGTCTAGCCCTGTAGCCCTTTTTTCTGCCATTGACCAATTTCCACAGCCAAGCCAAAGGAGTAACAGAGGCTGGACTTTTCCACAGCAGAGCTGCATTCACCAGTCAAAGAGGCGGGGACGCAGCGCAGCATATGGTGTGACGTATCACTTCCACATCAGAAATACCCCAAGCATAGTGGTGTTGCTAACCTCTCCAGAGTCGGCCCATCTTTCACTGTTCTACTAATGTTAGCATAGATAGAGTCCTCCGCCTGAAGTGACAACAGCTGGTGGATCTCAGTGTCTTCCCAGTTCAACATTTTTGTGGTCGTGTTGATTTGTTTTACTGTGCACGGCCCGCACTCATTTTTAAATCCCCCTGGCACAGGGGTCACCGTCATCAAAATGTCACACCTTGTTTGTTGAACGACAGGTGTTTCTTTTACAGAGCATTTCAGAATCGTGATTCTTTCTTGATCAGGCCTCTGTTACTACCTTCAGAGGTGTTACAGAACTGTGATAAAGGTGGAACCAAATGATCCACTATTTCATTTACACAGATGTCATTCTGGAATAAAAGTAAAATATTCCCGTAACAGAACTGCTGTGTAAAAGGAGCTTATGGGTTGGTACAGCAATTGTTATTGACGTTGTCAAGTTAGGTTGAGGTCAGGGCTCTTCCAGCCAGCATAGGCATTGAATGGAAACATATTATCCACTATAATGTAGTACTAACATGATGATTGAGTTGATTTATTAAGTTGAATTAGATATATGTAATGTGATCAACAAGTACAGTGAAGAAAAGAATGTTTAAATGAATGTTGATTCATTTGTGATTACTGTGTGTATGTAGAGGAGACAAGTTGAGGCCATGTCAGAACAGAGAGGGGTCAATTCAGGACATGACCTGGACAAAATGTACGTACACAGTCAGATCAATGTTGCAAAAAAGGAGAAGTGAGAAAAGCAATAGGCTATTTGCTGCACCCGAAACTAGTCAAGACCGGTAAAAACGGGAAGTTCCACCGGCGACATCTGGACATGACTCATCTATCCTGGCATGTGCAAAGCAGGGGGCCGGGGGGTCTTGAGCCCCTGCCGCTTTGATCCTCTGCCTACAAGTGCCCTTTTTACTGTTTTTTTTTTTTTTTTTTTTGCGCAAAAAACTGCATGACTAAAATTTTCGTGACTAAAATTTTGATCAATGATAATAAATATTAAGAGTGGTTTAATTTGGCTGTCACTGGACCTGCTCATGGTGCCCTTTCATCTCTGTCAAGCCCCGCCCCTTCCTCCTGTGCAACCTTGTTTGCAACACACACACACACACGCACATGTCATGCGGTCTGGAGAATGAATGAGGAGGAGGGAAGAGCCGCGATTCCAGGTACGTGAGCAGGGCCGTGCAGAGAGCTATAAAGGGGCAGGGGCTCAAACTTCCAAAAGGGCACATGAAAACGAATAACCACCAATTACAAAGTTCACATTTAGCAACAAGCAACATTATTAATCCACAGCAAGTCAAAGATTGACCAAATGGTCCAGATCAATGTCCTCAATACTGGGTGTGTCCTCCCTGAGCCCTAACACAGGCTGTGCACCTTCTGCACATACTCTGGATTCACCTCCTGATCCTATCTGGGGGATGTTGTCCCACTCTTCCTGAAGGGCCTGGATGAGCATCTGGCGGTTGCCAGGAACTGGACGCCTAGCATACACGGATCTACCAAGAATATCCCACAGATGTTCAATGGGATTGAGATCTTTGACTTGCTGTGGATTAATAATGTTGCTTGTTGCTAAATGTGAACTTTGTTGAACTCCCCTTTGTCATATTTTACATTATCCTCTGGATACTCATCCACTGTTTTGTTGTTTGTTGTATTTTCTTTGTTAATTAAATGTTTTTTTAAGAACAAGAAAGAATTTGTATTCATATTTAATAAAATGGTGTGAAATGGCATCACATAGAATATGTGATAAGTTTCTTTTGATGTTCAGTTTCTATAGAAGTGGAAATAAAGATGTAATGTGTAGAAGTTTTTGTGTGTTAATACCCTGCAAACATCTAAATCTTACCAGGTGTATTTTTCTCATTTCTAGTCCAAATATCTCATCACACTTAAAATAAGACAAAATCACCTAAAGAGTAACTTTTCAGTGAGATATAAGAACTTGGTTTTAGAAAATAGATCTGGGAAATCTTATTTCAAGAAATCTTAGTAAGATAATTTTCACTTGTTCCATTGGCAGATTTTTTGCTTAATTCAAGATTTTTTTTTTTTTTGCTCAATTCACCAAAAAAATCTGCCAATGGAACAAGTGAAAATTATCTTGGTAAGATTCCTTGAAATAAGATTTTCTAGATCTATTGTCTAAAAATAAGTTTTTATCTCCCTTACAAGTTCCTCTGTAGGTGATTCTGTCTTATTTTAAGTGTGATGAGATATTGTGACTAGTAAATGAGAATAATACACTTGGTAAGATTTGGATTTTTGCAGTGTAAGTCTAAGACAAATTCTTAAAAACAGATGTTAAATTATGTATAAAAGCATGACAGTGAATGTTAATAACTAGAAATACCTTCATTTTACATCTGGTTTTACACCTACTTTTACAGTGAAACATTGATTATTTAGTTTCTTTTCATTCTAGGACATATTTATGATGATATTTAGGTTTTCCACAGTTAAGAAATAACCATGTAGAGGAAGTGTTAACCCAAGCCAAACCATTTAACATTACATGATAATAATAAAGTTTATATTGTAGTATTTCTAGCTGTATCATTTAATATTGACCAGGTTGATGGGAATATTTGTGGAGGTTTGTGGTTATTTCAAATAAGATTCACTCCAGATGTTTGAGGCGAACACGGATATTACGATAATGGATCCAGCAGTTTCTGAAACAAAACCAGAAATGTCAAAGTGTTGGTACTGATGAAAGAGTCGGGGGATTTTACATAAGTTTTATGACTCTTGTACACCAAAAGGGCCGGATTTAGGTATTGGATGAGAAGAAGACTTGGATGTGTTTTCTTTTTATGCAATTTTATATCGGTTTAGCAGAATTTAATTACTTCAGCACATTTTAACCCATTAAGACCCAGTGGTACTTTTATGACAGCTTCTAAATGATTTTTTTCTCTTTTTAACATTTCTCATGTGATTTATCACCATTTATTATAATAAAAGCCTCTGTGTTTTGCATTTTTCAGTGTAAATCACTTCCTTTACCCTCTATTTAATTTACTGATCATGTAGATGTTCATTAAAACTCAGAGTAAACTTAAAGGTATTATGCAAAAACAGAGAAAACTGAAGAAAAAGTGACTGTTTCAGCAAGTGAGGACTATTACCATGTGTTAGAATTTTGCGGCTAAAACTCAACAGTTTATGGAAATAAAACAGAAGCAAATCTGTGTGAGTGCTTCAGCAGGACTCAGACTCAGGTGGGCACCCAGCTGTTAGAGTGTGCTAGTCTGGGAGCTCATTCCATGACGTGACGATGATATTGAATTATTTACTCACTTACCATCGGTTTTTGGCCCCAAAACTATAGTTGTTGAAGAGTAGGACCAGGACCAAAAGAGACAAGTGAATGTTTTGGGCAGATAGCGGGTGGACTCTCACGTACCTGGAATCGCAGCACTTCCCTCCTCCTCATTCATTCTCCAGACCGCATGACGTGCACGCGTGTGTGTGTGTGTGTGTGTTGCAAGCAAGGTTGCACAGGAGGAAGGGGCGGGGCGTGACAGAGATGAAAGGGCACCATGACCAGGTCCAGTGACAGCCAAATTAAACCACTCTGAACATTTATTATCATTGATAAAAATTTTAGTCACGAAAATTTTAGTCATGCAGTGTTTTGCGGGAAAAAAAAAAAGAAACGAGTAAAAAGGGCACTTGTAGGCAGAGGATCAAAGTGGCAGGGGCTCAAGCCCCCCCCGGCCCCCTGCTTTGCATGTGCCAGTACGTGAGAGTCCACCCCGCTATTATTATTAATATTATTATTATTATTATTATTATTATTATTATTATCTGCCCAAAACATTCACTTGTCGCTTTTGGTCCTATTCTTCAACAACTATAGTAGTAGTTGCGGCTCATAGTATAAGCCGCAGACCCTAATTTTAGAAAGAAAATCAATTTTGTACACGTATAAGCCGCGCAGGGTTTATAAGCTGCGGGTGTCCACCAATGGCGATTTCTCATAGACTGCAAGAGAAGCCCGGCTTTCCCTATCATTACGAAAATTAAATGGTTAAATATGTTTGGTTGTGTTGACATTTCATTGACTACACGTGTTAAAACACATTCATCTCACAGACGAGTTCGTTCAGAATCAGCTTTATCACAAATCATCAGACTCGATGTTCACTTCTCATACATTCCCGTTGTGCCGTTTCCTCATACGATCTATGGTCAATGCACTTCCCCGTTGAAGCCTGGCTTCTATGGGAGTCTATGGGACCGAGTGGAACCTTTTTTTTTCATTGCGTCAAAACTGGACGGTAATTTGATAAAGGTTTTCTTTGAGTTCAAATGAAATTATTCCCTGTATGTAAATGGGCATGATATGTGTGAGCTTGCTGTCATATCTATAGGTTGATTTGTTGTTAATATGATGATTAAAAAACAAAAGACAAAAAATGAGACAATAAAAGGATAGTAATAAAAGCACATTTCTCTTTGTTTTGTTTTGTTTTTTTTTTTTTTTTGTTGGTGGACTTATCGGGGTTTCCTTTGGATTCGTGCCGATAAGAGATTGACTTGCTTTTGCGCCGGCTGTGGATTCACGGACTTAAAATGACTTGAAAGACACTTGAAAGTGAACAAATTTTTGTTTTTCGTTCGAGTAGGACTTTGAATTTATTTTTAAAATATAAAGATTAAAAACAAGTAATTATGTCTGTTGTAATATTTTCATTTAATATTACGCATGACGTGCGGTAGGGACGAGATGACATGGTACTTGGCACCGTGCTGTGGTACCTGGTACCGAGCCGTGGTACTGAGCCGTGGTACTGAGCCATGGTCCCACAGCGCCATGGTAACTGGCACCGAGCTGTGGCACCGCAGTACCACGGTTCGGTGCCTGGTGCCATGGCACAACCGAGGTGCCAATGCTAGGTGCTGTGGCACTGCAGTACTACGGCTCAGTGCCAGGTGCCGTGGCACCGCGGTACCAGGGCTCGGTGCCGGGTGCCGTGGCACCATAGTGCCACAGCTCAGTGTCAGGTGCCATGGCACCGCGGTGCCACAGCTGGGTGCCACCGGTGCCGCGGCACCACCGGCACCTCAAGCCGAGATGCTGGGGCACCGAGCCATGGTACCAGTAAAATCATCATATAAGCCGCGTCAAAGTATAAGCCGCAGTGTTTAAAGTGTGGGAAAAAAGTAGCGGCTTATAGTCTGGAATTTACAGTAGTTAATTTTGTCTGTCTGCTTAATCTGGTTTGAAAGGGATGTGTTTGTTGTGTTCCATTTCATTGCATTACAGTGACCACCTCTTCTGTTTTTTTGTGTTTTGATGTAGAGAGAAGACAAAGGTGGATTTAAAGTGAAACCTAAAAGTTGTATCTGGACAAACATCACCTGATTCCAGCAAACATGGATGGAAGACCCACCTGTGACCAGTGTGGAAAGACTTTCACCACAGCAAGTAACCTAAAAAAACACCAACGCATCCACACTGGAGAAAAACTGTGTCACTGTGACCAGTGTGGAAAGACTTTCACCACAGCAGGTGACCTACAATTGCACAAACGCATCCACACTGGAGAAAAACCATATGAATGTGACCAGTGTGGAAAGGCTTTCACCAGAGCAGATGGCCTAAAAATCCACCAACGCATCCACACTGGAGAAAGACCGTATCAATGTGAACAGTGTGGAAATGCTTTCAACTCTGCAAGTGCCCTAAAACAACACCAACGCAGCCACACCAGAGAGAGACCGTATGAGTGTGAACAGTGTGGAAAGGCTTTCACCTTAGCAGGTCACCTAAAAGTCCACCAACGCATCCACACTGGAGAAAGACCGTATGAGTGTGACCAGTGTGGAAAGGCTTTCATCACAACAAGTTACCTAAAAATCCACCAACGCATCCACACTGGAGTACGACCATATTGCTGTGAGCAATGTGGAAATGCTTTCTTCACAGCAAGGTACCTAAAAATCCACCAACGTAGCCACACTGGAGAAAGACCATATGAGTGTGACCAGTGTGGAAAGGCTTTCATCGCAACAAGTCACCTAAAAATCCACCAACGCATTCACACTGGAGTACGACCATATTGCTGTGAGCAGTGTGGAAATGCTTTCTTCACAGCAAGTAACCTAAAAAAACACCAACGCATTCACATTGAAGAAAAACTGTGTCACTGTTACCAGTGTGGAAAGGCTTTCATCGCAACAAGTTACTTAAAAATCCACCAATGCATCCACACTGGAGACAGACCATATTACTGTGACCAGTGTGGGAAGTTTTTCATCCAAGCTAATCACTTAAAAATTCATCAGTGGGCCCACCCTACCAGTGCAGATTCTTTGACAGATCTTTTATCACAGGCTCACAATGTACTAAACATGAAGACAAAAACTGAGCAGTTGTACAAAAAGTAAGACACTGGACTCTAGTGGAAAGAGTCGGTGTCATTAACACACCTAAACAGTTTGAATGTTTCCAATGTGATGAAAGAGTCTCGTCACCCTCTGCCCTCTGCTATCATCAGCGCAGTTGTGAATCATCAACATCTGGACCAAAATGTCCCTCAGCATCAGATGACAAGAAGAAACACAGTGTGTGTGAACCAGCAGCACCCACTTCTGACAAGAACATCAGACTTAAAAACCTCCAGATCAGACTTCACAGAATCCAGATATGAAGACAAACATCCGACTGAAGGCTGTGTTTTGTTTTCCTTAGAGTACAGAAGTGTGTTGTAATGCACCACCTTCACAAAACAGTGACATTACTGAATCTCAATCCGCCACGAGGTGAAAAGTTCAACTAGTGGAAGTCAACAAGGACCTGGGGCCTCTTGTACAAAGGACACAAAAACGTGGCATACGCTCTTTTCCACACTCAAGTTCAGATGTACAAAGAATGAAATGACCGTGGAAATGTGCGGTGCTTCACGCCAACTTCATAGTGTGTGTATGCATGCTTCTAGTGCTTTAGAACCATTGGTAACACTTAGTGGTGACACTGGAAAACTGTTAATAATGTGAAAGAGGTCATTCCTCTGATCGATGTGCACATCAGAGATACACAGATGAACAATGAACACACCAGCACATCATCCCACTGCCAGAGCAGCACATCCCCCACCAGAACCAGACCCTTGACCCTTTAATGACAATCCTGCCATCCGAATAGGATGTGATGTCAACCGCATAAAGAGACAGGGACACAGAATTCACTTGTTAAATGCATTTAATGTATTATTAATGTCTGTGGAACATTTAGAAGTCGGTCCAGGCGATCATATGCCACTGAGCTGGGCCAGAGCTGGACCGTTTCTGTAGGAGTTCCGTTTCACGGAGCAAAATCTGTTTTGGCCTGATGGGTGTTTGGACACCAGGACGGATCTGCCAAGTGGTTTTTCGGGCCAAGTCGGTCAGCGATTCTGTTCCAGATCCATCCCAGTATCTCTTTGCTATCTGGGTCATGATGTCTTCTTGTGACTCGCATGAGCACAGGTGAGGACACGGCTGAGGACGGACATCAGCAGCTGGCTGTTGGACCCACGGTCTGTGACAGGAGGCTGGGAGTGCGTCTCACCTTCTTCTGTTTCATTGTCTTTTGGGAAATAATACATTGAGTAACTAGAAGCACTCGGAGAGCGCAGACCTCCGCCAAGGCTGATCAGTGGCCCCCCCGTGGGCCCCCCCACCCCCGATCACCACCAAAATTTAATCATTTCTTCCTTATCCCATTTCCAACAAACCCTGAAAATTTCATCCAAATCTGTCCATAACTTTTTGAGTTATGTTGCACACTAACGGACAAACAAACAAACAAACCCTGGCAAAAACATAACCTCCTTGGCGGAGGTAATTAAACATGAGTCACAGTCTTTGATTTCCTCTTTGATATCCTGACATGATTACGCATGAACCTTTATCTTGTTTGGCTGTGATCAGATTATTGTATGACCTGTGGAATGAACAGATGTGTGAGTTACACAAATACTAAATATATATTTACCTTGGGGGTGATCTGCATCAGCACTGTGAGACCAGTGTCACCCACAATTAGCATCGACCCTCTGCTCAAACAGGCTGAGTTCATCTCTTTTCTCCTTCCACCTGTTTTGGCCTCCGCTTCTCATCCACCTTGACGTCATCATCTGATCATGCAGAGAGGGGAATCCCAGAGGGAATCCCACCTGCAGGCCCTATTTAAACTAATTTGCATATTTAAATGTGGGTGTGGAGGGGGAGGAGTCAGGCACCCCAAACATATACGGTCAATTCCACTCTGATTGGGATGTATAAAGGAAGTGTGCTTGGAGTCGGGCGTACGCTCAGTTTTATTCATCTGGATTTTTTGTGCGTATAGACTTATCTGGATTTAAGCGTACGCCAGGTTTCAGTATGAAATCCCTGGTTTCTATGCAGATACTACCTCTCATTGAGTTTGTGGACATTGAATCAGTCAGAGGTCGCGGTCACCAAAAATATTCCGTCATTGACGGATTTTTTTTAAAGATGACAGAAAATTCTGAAGGCCATCGGTCATTTTGACAGATTTAAATACTGAGGGTAATCTACCAAAGAAAGATTTCACACAACACTGAACAGAACCTGGACCAGGATCGCTGGTCTGTCTGTGTCTGAACAAGGTTTCAAACAGTCCATAACAGCATCCTACCTGCACAGAACCCTACAGCACCTGTCTAGAACCTTACAGCACCTGTATAGAACCCTACGGAGCCTGTATAACATTTAACAAATATCCAACCAGGGTCAAAGTGCAATATAGATTTTTTCTACCCTTTCTTGGTTGGTTGACATGCTTGTTTTTATTCTGTATATACAGGGTGTCCCCAAAAATGTATACACACTTTAAATAATTGTAAAGTAGGTGTTTATTAAAATTCATTTAATTCTCAAAATGTGATTGAATTTACAAACATCCTTTTGTTGTTTTGTCACTTCCTGTTCTCAAACTGACGTCTGCTCTGGTCCAGACACTGCTGACAACGCCAAGCAATGGAATCGCACACATCTCCAAACAATTCCCTCGATATTTGGGTGCATTCATGTTCAATGGTTACTCTCAGTTCAGTGACTGCTGCAGATCTCATATCATGGACTTTGTCTTTTAGGTATCCCCATAAAAAAAGGTTAGTGGTGTGAGTCTGTGGTGTGAGGCAATGTGTGATTCCATTGCTTGGCGTTGTCACCAGTGTCTGGACCAGAATGGGCGTCAGTTTGAGAACAGGCGCTGACAAAACAATAAAAGGACGGTTGTAAATTCTGTTACATTTTGAAAATTAAATGAATTTTAATAAACACCTTCTTTACAATTATTTAAAGTGTGTATACATTTTTTTGGGACACCCTGTAGATTTAATTTATTTTCTTTTAAACTGTTTTGCACTACACACCACAAGAGAGTTGTCTCTTTTATTTTCATTATACATATGTATAATGACAATACAGGCATTCTATTCTATTCTAACACATCTGACTCTTCAAGTGTTCATTTATTTTTTTCTTAATTCTACACTTACATAAAATCACAACCGGCACTGATATATTTTGTTCATTACCAGAAAGAAGTGCAGTTTCAGTTGATGATAAAATTCAAAATTTTTAGAGCAAGAAAAAAAAATCATTTCCAGCTAGAAATGTTAGATGAGTTCATATAGTGTTAATTATTAGGCCCGAGCCGAGTAAAGCCGGCGCAGGGCCTGTTGAGTCTGCAGTGGGCGCATGGGGATGAAATCGCCAGTGACACGGTCGCCTTTCGCCACTGTCGCCACTCACACATATTCTCATTCACGGCACTGAGACAGACGTGGCGGAGCTCGAGAGCTTTCAAATAAGGCCAAATACGTGGTTGCCATAGAAACGGCTATATTGTTCTTGCTCAGATTTTTTTTTTTTTCTTTCTCCTGCACTTTGAGCTCAATTTTGACCCCCTGAACATTTACGAAAACTCACCAAAGTTTGCCTAAAATTGAGAAATGTGCAACATTTAATTTACATATGGGTTTCGTAGATGTCGGTAAAGAAATATTGCGGCAGCGCCCCCTTGAAAAGTGAAAATGCATTGCGTCAATGGGAGCATGTCCAACATAAAGTTTGTCGTAGAGCCACGAAAATCGGTTCACAGATTCACCATGAGGAGACAAACAAAAAATATTATTGTGGCCACACCCCTAAAACAACCAGAAGTCGGCCATATTGAAATTTCCAAAATGCTGAGTCAGCGTTTTCGCTGATGTCGTATTTTAACTATCTCCTCCTTGTGCGTTTCGCCGAATGAGCTCAAAATTGGTGTACAGTATCTAGAGAAGTGGGGCATCAAAAGTTAGCCGAATTTTTGGGATCAGTTTTACCATTTTTGTGCAAGGAGGTTGCAAAATTTGCTAAGTTTTTTTTCAGAAATTTGCCTTTACAAATCTTGCTTCAGTTTGGTCATACAATCACCGATTTGGCTCAAATTTGAATCAGATGTCTATCTCCCAGGCCTACACCCATTTATTGAAAGAAATTGAAGTCTTGCACTATAGCGCCCCCTACAAATGTACATTTACAAAAATGACATCAGTTCGGACATACAAACACCGATTTGGCTCAAATTTGACTCAGACATCTGTCTCCCAGGCCTACACGTATTTGTCAAAAGAAACTGAAATTTCGCACTACAGCGCCCCCTACAAATTTAATTTTTTTTAAAAATTAAAATTACTTCAGTTCGGACATACGAACACCGATTTGGCTCAAATTTGACTCAGTGGTACATCTCACAGGCCTACACCCATTCAGTGGAAGAAATTTAATTTTAGCTGCATAGCGCCCCCTAAAGATTTACTTATACAAAAAATTATTTAGTTCGGACATACAAAGATTTGCCTCAAATTTGAATCATTTGTCAATCTCCCAGGCCTACACCCATTGATCAGAAGACATTGAAATTTGGTGCTAGAGCGCCACCTGCTGAACGATGGACATACTTCTACTGGACGTGCCCATGGTGAGGGCCTTTAGATGCCGCTTGCGGCTTTAATTTACACTTGTCATTGTTGAAAACACTTTTGGTTACAGATGTACATTTCATTTTGAGTCCATTCCATTACCTTCAATATATTTCATTTAAAACATTGTCAGTTCATGTTAATATTTAACGTGTCTGCTTTAAAAGCAGTTTTTCCTAAATGGTCCTTTAACCTTGGTCCTAAAATGGTCCATTATTATAAATAAAATAGCTCTGTGGTGTGGTTCTCAAGCTTTTTGTACTCTCAATGATCCTGTCTGATAAAATGTAGATATTTATAACCTGTAAACATTTGTAATGACTGTAAACTAGTAAAAAAAAAAAAAAAATGTTAGCGTTTGTGTCTTTTATGGAATCAAACCCAAACTTGGACTGCTTCAGTGTCTCCTTCAGATGTTTCTTTTCTTCCTGTGTGGCGTACAGTTCTCTTTTCACATCTTCATAATCATCATAGAGCTGGTTGAACTGCAGGTTGAGTTGGTTCATCTCTTTCTTGGACACAAACTTACATTCATCTACAACACAAAAAGGAGATACATTAACTCTTCATGTGCAACACATCAGTTTACAAACATCCACAGACACACACACAACACACAGATTATCCGTCTGTTTCTCTATCACTACTCACCCGACCACCAACCAACACAAACACACACGAAATAGTATGACTTGTGCAGAAGAATCTAGAGCACAGGTGTCAAACATGCGGCCTGGGGGCCCAATCCGGTCCGCCAAAGGGTCCAGTCCGGCCCATGGGATGAATTTGTGAAATGCAAAATTTACACTAAGAAATTAACGATCCTTTCAGTTCAGGTTCCACATTCAGAACAATTCATTCTCAAGTCGGTAGGACCAGTAAAATACTATCATAATAACATATGAATAATGACAAGTTTAAACCTTTCCCTTTGTAAATGTAAATACTTTCATGTATTTACACTAAAACAAAGTATAATTTCACAAAAAATGTAAATAGCCTGAACAAATATGAACAACCTGAAATGTCTTAAGAGAAGTACAATTTTAACAAAATTCTGCCTGTTGCTAAATGTTTTGTGTATTTGTAGATCCAATGTGATCTGTAAGTTATAATGTACCTGTCTAAATGATAAACTGTGGCAGAATATTGTTAAAATCAGACCTTTTTTCAGTTTGTTCATGTTATACACATGTTTTGAAAAGATAGTTTGCAGATGTGAACCTTTTCATCAGGGCCGTGCAGAGAGCTATAAAGGGGCAGGGGCTCAAACTTCCAAAAGGGACACATGAAAATGAATAACCACCAATTACAAAGTTCACATTTAGCAACAAGCAACATTATTAATCCACAGCAAGTCAAAGATTGACCAAATGGTCCAGATCAATGTTCTCAATACTGGGTGTGTCCTCCCTGAGCCCTAACACAGGCTGTGCACCTTCTGCACATACTCTGGATTCACCTCCTGATCCTATCTGGGGGATGTTGTCCCACTCTTCCTGAAGGGCCTGGATGAGCATCTGGCGGTTGCCAGGTGCCGGACGCCTAGCATACACGGATCTACCAAGAATATCCCACAGATGTTCAATGGGATTGAGATCTTCGACGTGCTGTGGATTAATAATGTTGCTTGTTGCTAAATGTGAACTTTGTTGAACTCCCCTTTGTCATATTTTACATTATCCTCTGGATACTCATCCACTGTTTTGTTGTTTGTTGTATTTTGTTTGTTAATTAAATGTTTTTTTAAGAACAAGAAAGAATTTGTTTTCATATTTAATAAAATGGTGTGAAATGGCATCACATAGAATATGTGATAAGTTTCTTTTGATGTTCAGTTTCTATAGAAGTGGAAATAAAGATGTAATGTGTAGAAGTTTTTGTGTGTTAATATCCTGCAAAAATCTAAATCTTACCAGGTGTATTTTTCTCATTCCTAGTCCAAATATCTCATCACACTTAAAATAAGACAAAATCACCTAAAGAGTAACTTTTCAGTGAGATATAAGAACTTGGTTTTAGACAATAGATCTGGAAAATCTTATTTCAAGAAATCTTAGTAAGATCATTTTCACCTGTTCCATTGGCAGATTTTTTTGCTTGATTCAATTTTTTTTTTTGCTCAATTCACCAAAAAAATCTGCCAATGGAACAAGTGAAAATTATCTTGGTAAGATTCCTTGAAATAAGATTTTCTAGATCTATTGTCTAAAAATAAGTTCTTTTATCTCCCTTACAAGTTCCTCTGTAGGTGATTCTGTCTTATTTTAAGTGTGATGAGATATTGTGACTAGTAAATGAGAATAATACACTTGGTAAGATTTGGATTTTTGCAGTGTAAGTCCAAGACAAATTCTTAAAAACAGATGTTAAATTATGTATAAAAGCATGACAGTGAATGTTAATAACTAGAAATACCTTCATTTTACATCTGGTTTTACACCTGCTTTTACAGTGAAACATTGATTACTTAGTTTCTTTTCATTCTAGGACATATTTATGATGATATTTAGGTTTTCCACAGTTAAGAAATAACCATGTAGAGGAAGTGTTAACCCAAGCCAAACCATTTAACATTACATGATAATAATAAAGTTTATATTGTAGTATTTCTAGCTGTATCATTTAATATTGACCAGGTTGATGGGAATATTTGTGGAGGTTTGTGGTTATTTCAAATAAGATTCACTCAAGATGTTTGAGACGAACACGGATATTACGAGAATCGATCCAGCAGTTTCTGAAACAAAACCAGAAATGTCAAAGTGTTGGCACTGATGAAAGAGTCGGGGGATTTTACATAAGTTTTATGACTCTTGTACACCAAAAGGGCCGGATTTAGGTATTGGATGAGAAGAAGACTTGGATGTGTTTTCTTTTTATGCAATTTTATATCTGTTTAGCAGAATTTAATTACTTCAGCACATTTTAACCCATTAAGACCCGGTGGTACTTTTATGGCAGCTTCTAAATGATTTTTTTCTCTCTTTTTAACGTTTCTCATGTGATTTATCACCATTTATTATAATAAAAACCTCTGTGTTTTGCATTTTTCAGTGTAAATCACTTCCTTTACCCTATATTTAATTTACTGATCATGTAGATGTTCATTAAAGCTCAGAGTAAACTTAAAGGTATTATGCAAAAACAGAGAAAACTGAAGAAAAAGTGACTGTTTCAGCTAGTGAGGACTATTACCATGTGTTACAATTTTGCGGCTAAAACTCAACAGTTTATGGAAATAAAACGGAAGCAAATCTGTGTGAGTGCTTCAGCAGGACTCAGACTCAGGTGGGCACCCAGCTGTTAGAGTGTGCTAGTCTGGGAGCTCATTCCATGACGTGACGATGATATTGAATTATTTACTCACTTACCATCGGTTTTTGGCCCCAAAACTATAGTTGTTGAAGAATAGGACCAGGACCAAAAGAGACAAGTGAATGTTTTGGGCAGATAGTGGGGTGGACTCTCATGGACCTGGAATCGCAGCACTTCCCTCCTCCTCATTTATTCTCCTGACCGCATGACGTGTGTGTGTGTGTGTGTGTGTGTGTGTGTGTGTGTGTGTGTGTGTGTGTGTGTGTGTGTTGCAAGCAAGGTTACACAGGAGGAAGGGGCGGGGCGTGACAGAGATGAAAGGGCACCATGACCAGGTCCAGTGACAGCCAAATTAAACCACTCTGAACATTTACATCAAAATTTTAGTCACGAAAATTTTAGTCATGCAGTTTTTTGCGCAAAAAAAAAAAAAAAAAAAAAACGAGTAAAAAGGGCACTTGTAGGCAAAGGATCAAAGTGGCAGGGGCTCAAGCCCCCCCGGCCCCCTGCTTTGCACGTGCCAGATGAAAAAGGGAAATGCACGTGTGTAAAGAACATAATACGAACATCTCTACATGTGTGGAATGAAAACAGAAATCCCAGTTGAATGAAATCAGACAATCAGTGACTTTCAGTGCAATGACCCATTTACACATGTTTTTACTGACAGAGTTTCATGTTTTGATTGATAAAACTGCTTTGATAGTGGAACTTACAGGACAATCTGCCATTACTAGTTTTATTAGTTCCTTCTGTATATTCGGTGGTATAATGGTGAAGTAGTTTTTGTAAATAAACTAATTAATAATCCTGATAGTCTACTACTACATAGTCATGATTTATGAGTGTTACCTTTTTTCGTTTGGTGTTTTGATTAAATTCCTGACTGTGTTTAGTCACAAAGTGGCCACAACCTCTAGAGATAAAGGTATATGCATTATTTACTAATTATTTCATTTACTGGGTGTATATTTATTCTTTATTGTGTGCTTCTATTATATTTCTGTTTCTTACTATACTTACTGCTGCTGCAAAAAAGCAATTTCCCAATTTGGGATTAACCCATCAAGACCCACTGATGCTTTTGTGTCAGTTCCCAAATAGATTTTTCCCTATTTATAAACTTTCTTAAGTGATTTATCACCATTTATTGAAATACTATCCTTTTTATTGGAAGTTTTTTCAGTGTAAATCATGTATTTTCCTATATTTAATTCACTGATCATGCAGATGTTCATTAAAGCTCAGAGTAAATTCAAAGGTTATTATATCAAGTCAGAAATAAATTGGGGAAAAGTTATGTTTTCAGCAAAATTATCAGTGATTAAACATAAACCCAGTGTGTTCATCCACTCTCATTGATCCAACTCCATGCGTTTTACTGGTGAATCAATACTGTAGAAGATGATGATGTTTCCATGGTAACTACGGAGCCTCTGAACGTCCAAATGGGTCATATCTGATGACCATGAAAAGATGAAAAACTGCATTTTACACCAATTATTGACATGTATTAAGATTAGTGGATCAGTAAGGGTTTAACATTTTAGATCAGTAGATGGTTTTGGTCGATGGTGTGTGTTTGGGTTTTTATGGGTTAATAAAGTATTTATCCAGTCTAATATAATGTCTAATTGGGATTATTTAAAATGGTAATAATTAGGCTGATCATTATGGTCTTATTCAGCGTAGATTATGAGGAGTCCTTTGAGGAAACCCAAGAGGATGTCCCAGCCTGCACTTCCTAAACCACCTCCTCACCTGCACCTGAATTATCAACAAAGGAAGGTCCTCCAGTTGTCACTGATGATCCTGCACTGTGGCCAAACCTGACTGATGACAGCACTAGGTGTCCACTTGTGAAAAACAGAACAGTTCAAATCACAGACTTGGATTTTCCTCAAAATTCACAAATGCCCCCAAGGAGATTCACAGAAGACAATTATGTGATGATAACCATGAAAAATGGAGAAAAAATTAAGAGGTCGTGCTTGAGTCTCTGCCTCCTGGAGAGCAGGAGTCTGACGAATTTCAGCATTTGAATTTCAGCATTATTTCAATTTCTGAGTCTGTGCTTTAAGTTCTTTAGTCTTAAAGAATTCTCAGTGATGCACATGATAACATGTTAAGCACGTAGCACAATAATCACAACAAACTACAATAATATTAGTTAATGGATTACTGCCCCAGATACCTTTATATTTTAACACCAGGTAACTGTCTTCACTGTGCCCTGGGCTTAACTCTACGTGCCTGAAAAGTGCATGACTGCCAGTGTTCTCTATCCTGCTCAGATACTGCGTTAAAATTGAAGTCCGGCCAGAGGCCGGGCTTCCAAGCGATGGGGGTTAACTAATATGGTAAAGAAACTTACCACTTAAAGCTGCCGATGGAAAAACACAACAGGAGAATGAAGGAAAAAATCCACCAAAAGGCAAGATTAAAGTTTAAAAAAGGTAAACCCAGAATGTGGTTTATTGAAAACAGCAATGATTCACAAAAATCCAAAAATTGTGAGTTTTCAGAGAAGGCACTTTACCACTAGTATCCCATCAAACACACTATTCGTCTAACACATAAAAATCTTCTCCATTATATTTTATCGTCTTCAGTGGCTCTTTGAAGACTCCCATGTTTAGTGACTCCCATATTCAGTTACATAAGTTCAACAAACACATATGATTGGTTAACAATTGCTGGGTAAAATGCGTCAGTACACACGTCAAGCAAAACACATCAGTATATACATCAATCACTCTGAGCACACACCCATTTGAAAGTTCATTTTAAGTTTAACAACTGCATTGGACATCTGCAAAATCTGCAAAATAGCACTTATGCATTTGACAGTTTGATCAAGGGTCAAACCTTGGTTTGACATTTGCACAAGGAGTTCAGCTTAGATAGCATAGCTTCACCACAAAGAGCTTCAACAGTTACGCCTTGGTCGAACATTTGCGCAGGGAGGCCAGCATTTCTTAACCACAGTAAGTTTCCAAGTTCATAATGAAGATTACACTCAGCTCACCTTAACCACAAAACATTTCCACGTTGCAAAAAAGGCACATTGTGCTGAACCTGACCTTCTCATCACTGTTCAGCACAAAGGTGAAAATACACAAAGTATAAATCAGAATACAACTTAGATTAGCAAATCCAAAACACTCATCAAGCAAAGAACTTATAACATTTGATTTCTTTGGTTTTTTCTACTCATACATTTTCACTTTGTTTTTTATATTGAGGTCAACAGTGTTACAATAGCGTTAAGAAAAGTACAGAGCCTTTTTGCATGGCCTAGAGCAAGATGCAAAGTCACACTTTATCTGCCATTTAGCATAAGATACATCTCACAAACACATCAAATAAGGACAAAGTCTTATTTCACTGATATAAACCTGACAATAACTGAACCTGTACTGATAATATACCTAATTATTAGTAAAGTAAGTAATAAAGTAGGATATTTTGAAGCAACCAAAAATTGATTTATTCCACTTAAAACCTTTAATATTGCAGGATAGTGTAAATGATTTAGAAAGTAAAAAATAATATTGTTCCAAATAGCACTCAAGATTTCTTTCCATTAACACAGAGTAATTATAACTTCAGAGGTTTTTATATTTGTGAATGGACTAAAGTGAGAACAGATGTGAAATGTAGATGGATTTGGGTTGTTGGTGTGAAATTATGGGATGGACTTGGGTCTCTCTCCAGTGTGGGTCCATTGGTGGATTTTTAGGTGATTAGCTATTTAGGTGTCTTGCTGTGGTGAAAGCATTCCCACACTGGTCACATTCATATGTTTTTTCACCAGTGTGGATGCGTTGGTGACATTTAAGCCCACTCATTTGGGTGAAACTCTTTCCACATTGGTCACACACATATGGTCTTTCTCCAGTGTGGATGCGTTGGTGGATTTTTAGGTTCATTGCTCTGTTGAAAGCATTTCCACACTGGTCACACTCATATGGTTTTTCTCCAGTGTGGATGCGTTGGTGACATTTAAGCCCACTCATTTGGGTGAAACTCTTTCCACATTGCTCACACACATATGGTCTTTCTCCAGTGTGGATGCGTTGGTGGATTTTTAGGTGACTTGCTCTCTTGAAAGCATTTCCACACAGCTCACACTCATATGGTTTTTCTCCAGTGTGGATGCGTTGGTGGATTTTCAGGTTCATGCTGGTGAAAGCATTCCCACACTGGTCACATTCATATGTTTTTTCACCAGTGTGGATGCATTGGTGATATTTAAGACCACTCATGTGGGTGAAACTCTTTCCACATTGGTCACACACATCTGGTCTTTCTCCAGTGTGGATGCATTGGTGGATTTTTTGGGAACTTGCTCTGTTGAAAGCATTTCCACACTGGTCACACTCATATGGTCTTTCTCCAGTGTGGATGCGTTGGTGACATTTAAGCCCACTCATTTGGGTGAAACTCTTTCCACATTGGTCACACTCATATGGTTTTTCTCCAGTGTGGATGCGTTGGTGGCTTTTTAGGTTCATTGTGCTGGTGAAAGCATTTCCACACTGGTCACACTCATATGGTTTTTCTCCAGTGTGGATGCGTTGGTGATATTTAAGACCATTCATGTGGGTGAAACTCTTTCCACATTGGTCACACGCATATGGTCTTTCTCCAGTGTGGATGCGTTGGTGGCTTTTTAGGTAACTTGCTGTGGTGAAAGTCTTTCCACACTGGTCACAGGTGGGTCTTCCATCCATGTTTGCTGGAATCAGGTGATCTTTGTCCGACACAACTTTCAGGTTTCACTTTAAATCCACCTTTGTCTTCTCTCTACATCAAAACACAAAGAAACAGAAGAGGTGGTCACTGAAATGCAATGGAATGGAACACAACAAACACATCCCTTTCAAAGCAGATTAAGCAGACAGACAAAATTAACTCGTTAGATAATTAATAGGACACTTTCAAACATTGAAAAACTCAGTCCTCTTATTCTACATGTGAAAATTGATGCAGATTCGACAATGTACAAATGAGTTCCAACAATTTCTTGTTTTATAAAAAAAACCCTCAGAACTCGTTTCGCCACCATGATCATATGACGTTACCTAACGTCACCAACTTGGAATGTATTAAATCCTGAACTTGTTAAGGTTTTCTGAAGAAATTAAAGTTGGACATGTTCAATCTGTACATTAAAACACCAAAACGTGTCATTTATTGTTACCAATAGGTGGCACTATGAGTCTGATTCAATATTGTCATGTCATGTTCAGGGTGTGACTCTGATCACGCTCATGGAGTTTGGTGCTGATTGGACAAAAAACTGTTGAGTTATACCAGTTTTCTTTTTCTTGGCGATACATCCAAATTCACCTCTGCACCCTGAACGTATCGAATAATGACCGCCCACCATTTAATGGAGATCAGGACTGGGCAAACGAGCTGAATTTGCATTTCAACAGGTTTGAATCTGTCCTGACTCCAGCCCCCACCCATTCAGGTCCCTCTTCACACCTCTCCCGTATAGAACCCCCCCCCCCGCCTTCCCTGTTACCATAGGCTCCTCTGGCCCTCCCTGTAACAGAGGAGGCCCTCCAGTCACCTCCCACTCCCCCGTCCCTCACTATGGACCAGCTGAGGAGGGGGCTCAGGGAGACAAAGGCCAGGAAAGCCAACAATTACAACAAACATCTGAAGTACAATGGGGGTGGGGGGGTTCACCAAGGAGCCAGAACTAAACATTACATTACAACTCCATCTACCAATAGTCTGCACCATCTCATATCACATCATCTCAACAATAAAAGTAGAAACACAACAATAGCATTACTGATACGAATTCTGCAATATCTGCAAAATAACACAATACAAACACCAGTTCAAAGAAGCAAAGAAACTGATTCGAACAGCAGCAGATACTCAATGTTAAAAGGACAAACAATATTTGATATAACCTCACATACAAACAACACAGGACTCACTAAGGAGCAAGAACAAAGTGAAGTTTGTTTTACATTACAACTCCATCTACTAATAGTCTGCACATGTACTGAGCAACAGGAGGAAAAATCCCTGCTCCATACACGACAAATTCAGTCAGACGACCTAGACAGCAGCTATCTGTGAGACATGAACGCACTAAACTCTTCTAACTCTCATCTCTGATAAAACCATCTTCAAAACTAAAAACACACACAAAAACACTTATACAGTGTATAAAACATGAGGAATACATATTTCTGTAAACCAACAGTCAACCTGGACTATGACTAAATTAAAACCAAAGGAAAGTTGCTAAAGTTCCCTCTTTATAAATCTAGGATTAACCACCATTTCACAAACTCCAGACCTGTTTCAGTTCGACCTCAATTCTCACAAATTCTAGAAAAACTATTCAGTAAACGGTTGGACAAATTCATAGATAAACATAAAGCAGAGCAGAGGAACTTCACTGGCATTAATAGACTCAACAGAGGAAATCAGCAGTTCAATCAATCCAAACCATCCCACAGTTGGAGTATTCACTGACCTCAGAAAAGCTTTGCAGTCCTAAAGATCCAATCTGTGACCCAGCAGCTCCAGAAGGTCTGTATGATGGCTCTGCATTTCCAGGATTTCATCCACTGAGGCAGGAAATCCACAAGTGGAACAAACAAACAGCAGACATGACTTTAACATCCTCCACTAGGGTTTGTCAACGGGGGTGGGACCGCCCCCCAGGGGGCGTTCTGGATGAGAAAGCTGAGAGGGGGGTGCTCAGGCACAAACGGGGGCGTTAGTCACTGTTATTCATCACAATGTACAAGTATCTATATCAGAACAAACTCTGTTCTATTGAACAGGAAATAAGATTCAACTGTGTATTTTGGGCGGAATTACAAATATCAGCGCTGCTGGTGCTCTCGTGTTCCTACTACCGCCATGTTATCTCCATAGCAACGGCCCTAAACAAACTCCTATGCAGCGCATAGAAAACAACCGGAGCATGTTCAAGCAGCGCGAGGACTGAAAAGGAAATCCATCCAAACTCACGTGACCGTCTCCGCTTCACTGCACGAGAGTTAGCAGCTCCGGTACCGGCTAACTATAGCGGAGAGCACCGAGATATCCAGGAGGAAAAAGACTTGGGTAGATTTGAGCTCAAACTGCTCCTAAGTATCAAAAGATGAGAATCTGTGTCCAAACCCACCGACTAACATCGAGTAGAATGAAGTTGGATGAACCCGCTTCACGGCTTGTCTCTGGCTCTAACAGCAAAAACAAAGGAGGAACAAACAGGGCTGGCACTTCCGGGAATGACAACAAGCTGCATTCTGATTGGTTGGCCATGTCAATACAGCGTTGTGATTCGTCCATTTAAAGTAAAGTGTGTCTATGATAACGGCTCGATGATTGGTCAGAGAATTGTCTCTGCATCATTGCGTCATCAATGCGCGTCCCGCCATTTTTTTATAGCAAAAAGATATATATATATATATATATATATATATATATATATATATATATATATATATATATATATATATCTTTTTGCTATATATATATATATATATTTATGATATATATATATATATATATATATATATATATATATATATATATATATACATATATGAATCAGAAAATATCTGAAAGCTTAAGGTAAAAATAAAATAACTAAGACTATACAAATAAAAGATAATTAGATTAAAAAAAAAAAGAAAGAAAGAAAAAAAAGGTACAAGGGGTTCAGCACAGTTGAAGATTTTCTATGAGTGTGTGCAGTTTCTCAGCTTGGGCATTATCAATTATTTTCAAACACTTTTTAAACAGAAGGAGTTTGTTTTTAAGTGCAGACCATGAGGGGGAAGTTTTAGCACATCTGCATTTATGTATGTAATATTTTGTTACTATAATTATGTTATTCATCAAAAACTCATCTTTTTTTATTTTTGAGGATTACACCCGTCTGAATGTCATTATAAGAGAGGAAGTCCATTTCCATAGAACTAGAGGACAGTAAATCATGAACACATCTCCATATATTTTGGACAATTTCACAAGCATAAAATAAATGTTCTGTTGTTTCCACGTTTTTATCACACATTTGACAATTTTCTACTTCAAATTTGAATCTTTTTTAATGAATTCATTTGATGGATATATGTTATTAATAGTTTTTAAATGTATCTCCTTATATTTTGGAGGAAGTGGAAATTTTAAACATTTTGTTCTTATCATTGATCTATCAGATTTGCTGTAAGTTTGGAGGAAGAGTGTGCTCCTAGTTTTTTCCAGGTATATAGAGTCAATAAGGTGTTCTCTAATAAATTTTTTATTACATTTGTTATTCAAAAAATCTACACACCTGATTTTAATTTTGGGCAATCTAGGTGTTGTTATGATCGACAAGCTATTCTTCACTAGCTGAATAAGGGCACTTGGGATGTTTTGAATGACCTTTTTATAATCTGCCATGGAGCATTCAACATTATACTTAATAAATTCTTTCAGTTCAAAAAAATGACCATAATTGTCCATTAAATGTACAATAGACCATATATCTTTCTCCATCCAGTTTTCCATAAAAATAGACTTCCTCCTACTCAAAATGACTGTTATTCCATAATGGAACATTATGAGGACTGAAATTGTGTTTGAAGACCATTTTCCATTGTAACAATACCTGTTGATGAAAAGTGGATAGTTTAATGGGCAATTTTGTAATTTCAAAATCACATGTTAGTAAAAACCGAATACCACCCATTTTATTGAATATAAATGAGGGCAGTGAAAACCGTATGTCCTTTCCATTCTTTAAAAAAGACTAGAGCCATTTAATTTTTAACACTCCATTCATAATTTCAAAATCAATTGCCTTAAGTCCACCATTCTTATAGTCTTTCAAAAAATCCCTCTTTTTGATGTAGTGATGTTTATTTTTCCAAATAAAATTAAAGTTTATTCTATTAATCTCCTTAATTTGTCTTTGAGAAATGGCTAAAGAATATGCAGGATAAATTAATCTAGAGAGTGATTCAAATTTAGTTAACATTGTTCTACCAAATAATGTTAAATCTCTTTGTAGCCAATTGTTTAATGTTCTCCTGCATTTGTCAACATTGTTCTGAATATTCTTTTTAATACTAGTGTCTGAGTCTTTAGAAATCCAAATACCTTTACATCCGTCTTTACTGGTATATTACATATTGAGGAGTCAGGGCAGTTATGAATACTCATAAGTTCACATTTACTCAGATTCAATCTTAGACCAGATGCTTGGGAAAATGTCTCTATTATTTCTAAAGCTAATGGTATTTGTTCTTTATTTTTTAGGAATATGGTCGTATCATCAGCTAGCTGACTTATAATCAATTTGTTATTATTAATGTATAGTCCTTCAATATTTGAATTTGTAACAGCTATAGTTAATAATTCTGTGACTGTAATGAATAGAAGAGGTGAGATGCTGCATCCTCGTCTAATTCCCCGTTCCACATTAAATCTAGGACATGTGCCTTCTGGAAGAGAAACACAACTGTTGATACCTGTATATAGCATTGTTATTATATCAATGAATTTATTACCAAAACCAAATTGTTTTAAAGTATTAATAATAAATGTATGTTCCACTGAATCAAAAGCTTTATGGAAGTCTAAAAATAATATGAGAGCATCCTCCTCAATTAAGTGATTATATTCAATAAGATCCAGAACCAGGCGGATGTTGTTATGTATAGATCTACTTTTGAGAAAGCCAGATTGTGTTGGGCTAATGAACTTAGATAAACCTGTTTTTAATCTTGTTGCCTAAACTGTTGTCAGAATCTTGTAATCGGTGTTTAATAGTGTAATAGGTCTTAAACTGCTTAAAATCTTCTTGTCTTTTCCAGGTTTTGGTATTAGTTTAATTACACCTTGTTTCATTGTTTCCATTAGTTCTTTTGGTTAATACATTCATTAATAGCTTGGAGCAGCATTAGTTTTAAATCTTCCCAAAAGTGTTTTAAAAAATGAGTAGTTAAACCATCTGGTCCTGGGGAGCGATCGGATGCCATTCTTTTAATTGCACAATCAAGTTCTGTAATTCTTAATTCCTCATCACATGTTTCTTTAAATTCTTTACCAATCATAGGAATCAGATTTTTTATTTTATTTAGGAAGGATGAGGCATTTTGTTCTGAATATGAGGACTTATACAGATTGCTATAAAAGTTGAAAACTTCTTTTGCTATTCTTTTAGAATCCGTGCACTCTGCACCTTCAATCATTAGACTATCAATTGAATTATATTCCTGTCTGCGTTTTTCCAAATTACAAAAATAGACTGTGTTCTTTTCTCCCTCTTCAATCCAACGGGCTCTGGATCTTATATATGCTCCTTTAGCCTTAGTAATATACATCTCATCTAGTTTAGTCTGTAGTTTGTTTATATTTTCTTTATCTTCTTCATTCCAATTAAGTTTACTATAGAGTAACATAAGTTCTTTGACCACAGATGTTTCCTTTGCTCTCTTTTCCATGTTTAAGTTTTTACTAAATGTTATTGAATATTTTGTTAAACTGAATTTAACGTATTCCCATTTTTGGATCGGTGTGACAATAGTATGATCATTTTTTATATCCAGAATCAATTTTTTTATTCCATCACAAAATTCTGTGTTCTTTAACAACTGGGAGTTAAATTTCCAGTAGTCTTTTGTTTTTTTATTATATTTTCTTTTTTCTAGTTTAATATTAATAATACAGTGATCACTTAAAGGGCAATTAGCAATTGATGTTTCTGTTACATGTTCTGAGATTGAATCCGAGACAAGCCAGTAATCAATACGTGATCTACTTTGGCCGTTTGGTTTAAACCAGGTAAATTGTTTAACAACATTGTGTAGAAGTCTCCAGATATCAACTAATTTGTTATTGCTTCTAAATTCTTCTAAAATTGGATTTTTATATTCACTCGAAAATTTCGAAGGCCATCTGTCTTTCCACTCGTCAGGAGTTATATTGAAGTCACCCCCATCTACGAAGTGATTAGTGCGATATTTTGCATTAAATTCTGCTATGACAGTTGATATCTGATGTAATAACATTCTATTTTATCGTTGTTATATCCGTAAATGTTGGCGTCCCGCCATTTATAAACCAGATGTGGAAGTGTACAGTAAATATAGCGGTAGGCTAATCCATGACGACAGCCCACAAAACCACACCGTGGTCGGCAGGGCCGTGCAGAGAGCTATAAAGGGGCAGGGGCTCAAACTTCCAAAAGGGCGCATTGAAACGAATAACCACCAATTACAAAGTTCACATTTAGCAACAAGCAACATTATTAATCCACAGCAAGTCAAAGATTGACCAAACGGTCCAGATCAATGTCCTCAATACTGGGTGTGTCCTCCCTGAGCCCTAACACAGGCTGTGCACCTTCTGCACATACTCTGGATTCACCTCCTGATCCTATCTGGGGGATGTTGTCCCACTCTTCCTGAAGGGCCTGGATGAGCATCTGGCGGTTGCCAGGTGCTGGACACCTAGCATACACGGATCTACCAAGAATATCCCACAGATGTTCAATGGGATTGAGATCTTTGACTTGCTGTGGATTAATAATGTTGCTTGTTGCTAAATGTGAACTTTGTTGAACTCCCCTTTGTCATATTTGACATTATCCTCTGGATACTCATCCACTGTTTTGTTGTTTGTTGTATTTTCTTTGTTAATTAAATGTTTTTTTAAGAAAAAGAAAGAATTTGTTTTCATATTTAATAAAATGGTGTGAAATGGCATCACATAGAATATGTGATAAGTTTCTTTTGATGTTCAGTTTCTATAGAAGTGGAAATAAAGATGTAATGTGTAGAAGTTTTTGTGTGTTAATACCCTGCAAAACTCTAAATCTTACCAGGTGTATTTTTCTCATTTCTAGTCCAAATATCTCATCACACTTAAAATAAGACAAAATCACCTAAAGAGTAACTTTTCAGTGAGATATAAGAACTTGGTTTTAGACAATAGATCTGGAAAATCTTATTTCAAGAAATCTTAGTAAGATAATTTTCACTTGTTCCATTGGCAGATTTTTTTGCTTGATTCAGGTTTTTTTTTTTTTTTTTGCTCAATTCACCAAAAAAATCTGCCAATGGAACAAGTGAAAATTATCTTGGTAAGATTTCTTGAAATAAGATTTTCTAGATCTATTGTCTAAAAATAAGTTCTTTTATCTCCCTTACAAGTTACTCTGTAGGTGATTCTGTCTTATTTTAAGTGTGATGAGATATTTGGACGAGTAAATGAGAATAATACACTTGGTAAGATTTGGATTTTTGCAGTGTAAGTCCAAGACAAATTCTTAAAAACAGATGTTAAATTATGTATAAAAGCATGACAGTGAATGTTAATAACTAGAAATACTTTCATTTTACATCTTGTTTTACACCTACTTTTACAGTGACACATTGATTATTTAGTTTCTTTTCATTCTAGGACATATTTATGATGATATTTAGGTTTTCCACAGTTAAGAAATAACCATGTAGAGGAAGTGTTAACCCAAGCCAAACCATTTAACATTACATGATAATAATAAAGTTTATATTGTAGTATTTATAGTTGTATCATTTAATATTGACCAGGTTGATGGGAATATTTGTGGAGGTTTGTGGTTATTTCAAATAAGATTCACTCAAGATGTTTGAGGCGAACACAGATATTACGATAATGAAACAAGTACAACGGAGGACCCAAGTGCAGTTTAAGGTGCTCGGTGAGCACAGTCTTTATTAGGAAGCAGACAAGCAACCGACAAGGGACAGACAACAGGTAAACCAGAGACAGGCAGGAGATCCAAACGAGTCCAAAGGGGAACAGGCAGGAGAAAAGGCCGGAGGACAGAAGGCAGGTCAGTTATCCGGGGGTCAGGCGGAGAGACGTGGTCAGACAGGGCTGGTCGGTTACTGGGGGCTAAGACAGGGAGACGTGGTCTAACAGGCGGGCAGGTGAATCTCCAGGCGGCAGGCATGGCAGGTCAGGAACTAACAGGGTCAGGATCAGAAAAGCAGACAGGAGAAAACACTGGAGAGTAACACACGATGGTAGATACAATCTGGTGGAGAACAGAGAGGAGAGAGGTGAATATATACCCTCTACCTAATGAGCCCAGCCGGGCTCACAGGTGAGAGTGATAAACTGATGAGGAGGTGTGACAGGCAGAGTAATGAGGGGGTGTGGCTGAGAAGTAAGAGAGAGAGAGAGAGCAGAGTAGACAGGAGATGTGACAGATAATGGATCCAGCAGTTTCTGAAACAAAACCAGAAATGTCAAAGTGTTGGCACTGATGAAAGAGTCGGGGGATTTTACATAAGTTTTATGACTCTTGTACACCAAAAGGGCCGGATTTAGGTATTGGATGAGAAGAAGACTTGGATGTGTTTTATTTTTATGCAATTTTATATCGGTTTAGCAGAATTTAATTACTTCAGCACATTTTAACCCATTAAGACCCAGTGGTACTTTTATGGCAGCTTCTAAATGATTTTTTTTTTCTCTCTTTTTAACGTTTCTCATGTGATTTATCACCATTTATTATAATAAAAACCTCTGTGTTTTGCATTTTTCAGTGTAAATCACTTCCTTTACCCTCTATTTAATTTACTGATCATGTAGATGTTCATTAAAGCTCAGAGTAAACTTAAAGGTATTATGCAAAAACAGAGAAAACTGAAGAAAAAGTGACTGTTTCAGCAAGTGAGGACTATTACCATGTGTTAGAATTTTGCGGCTAAAACTCAACAGTTTATGGAAATAAAACAGAAGCAAATCTGTGTGAGTGCTTCAGCAGGACTCAGACTCAGGTGGGCACCCAGCTGTTAGAGTGTGCTAGTCTGGGAGCTCATTCCATGACGTGACGATGATATTGAATTATTTACTCACTTACCATCGGTTTTTGTCCCCAAAACTATAGTTGTTGAAGAATAGGACCAGGACCAAAAGAGACAAGTGAATGTTTTGGGCAGATAGTGGGTGGACTCTCACGTACCTGGAATCGCGGTGCTTCCCTCCTCCTCATTCATTCTCCAGATCACATGACATGTGCACGCACGTGTGTGTGTGTGTGTGTTGCAAGCAAGGTTGCACAGGAGGAAGGGGCGGGGCATGACAGAGATGAAAGGGCACCATGACCAGGTCCAGTGACAGCCAAATTAAACCACTCTTAACATTTATTATCATTGATCAGAATTTTAGTCACGAAAATTTTAGTCATGCAGTTTTTTGCGCCAAAAAAAAAAAAAAAAAAACGAGTAAAAAGGGCACTTGTAGGCAGAGGATCAAAGCAGCAGGGGCTCAAGCCCACCCGGCCCCCTGCTTTGCACGTGCCAGCTTTTCATAATGTAAATCAACTTTTTTTTTGCTCTAAAACACAGAGAAAAGTTTGGAGTTGACATTATTTACATATATAATTATGTTATTATTTTACTGGTCTGGCCCACTTCAGTTCTAATTTAGCTGAATGTGGCCCCTGAACTAAAAGGAGTTTGACACCCCTGATCTAGAGGATCTGCCTCAGGTTTGCTTGTGGGGCAGGTAGCAGGGGCCTTATCTTCATCCTGTATTCTCTTTCTTTCATTTCTAGCACAAACAATAGAGTACAGTTCAGTTAAAAACCCAAAATAATCAACACATTAAGAGGTAATGCAATAACATAATAAAGAAGGCCATACAAATAGATCTGATTTGCTCAGATAGTTAACAAGCGAACCAGAAAGTCAAAAACCACACATGACATGACACTGACCTGGCCACCTTTCCTGAGGTGTCTCTGGTGCTGCTGTGTGAAAAAACAGATGGAACCAAATCTGGACGATCACAATCCATGGACAATGTTCCTGATAAGAGAAAGAAATATGATTAGCTCTGCTTATTGTTCCTTTGAACCTTGTTTAACCTATTTGCTCTTTTACGAGCTCAGCCATAATGAGCACCAACAGCACAAGCATTAACGTTAATTCAGAGTTCAAGAAAATCGAACACTACATGTAACATTAGCTGTTTGAAGACACTTTGAGGATTTTCAGCCTGAACCAACAAACCTAAACCAGGGTTCCCACTGTTTCCCTGAAATTATTTTCCAGGACATTTTCAGTCACTACAGAGACAAGTTATCCCATAATACACTCCTCCATTCCCCTGTCCTTCTCATTCTGTGGAAGTGTTCTTTTCTACAGTTGTAACTTGCATTTACCCAGACTGTTTCTATGTTTATTATTCAGACATTTGATGTGCAGTCTATGGCTATAATTTATCTATGAACAATAATTATGACAAATGTATCCTAGAATAATGCAAACACACCCACAGATCACAGTGGAGCACTTCATTAGCCTGACAAACTGGAGTTACAATGTTCAACTGGACAATTCACACTCAACTTTCTCTCCTCTGTTACTTTCTCTCCTGCACTTCCTCTAAAAATATTTGTATATCTTCAAATAATCACTAAAAACTATTTCCTTTGTTTCATCTCAGTTTAGACACACAAGGTCACAAGGCAGGGGGAGGATCAATAATTTTCCAGGATAACTTAACCATTTCCAGGACATTTGACCTTTTTTCTTATTTTCCAGGTTTTCCAGGACTGGTGGGAACTCTGCTAAACCATCCATGCAGCTAATCTTAGTACTTAACAACAAAAGCTAAACTTAACGTTACAACACAGAGCCAACTTTACAAACATTAGTAGAAGACAGACACATTTGTCGGCCAGTTAACGTTAGTTGGGCTCTGACCTACTGAATCAAACTAATACTGTGTCATTAACTGTGGTAAAATCACACACAGTCCTAACGTACTAATTATCAAGCTCATGTTGTCAAACACAAACATACCAGACACGACTGCCGTGCATTCTTCAGTTTTACATTGGAATGATGAAGTGTCTCCTTGTAGATGTTCTAATGGACCTGCAGGTTTGTCTTTCTCCACCTTCGTTCAGCTTTACCACACTCGCTTTTTTCACTCCTGACTGGCGTCTTTTGTCCATGGTGATTTTTTTCTTACCGGAGATAACCTTCACTTTAGTGGAAGAAACTGAATCAATTATATTTGAAATCTTGAATCACAGGATCCAGATGTGAAGAGTAAAGCCGACCAATTATTTGGGCTGATTATAGCGTATCACAGATTAAAGGTAGGGTAGGAGATCCTGGAAAAAAGGTTTGTGCAAGCTACATTTAGAAAATACACAGTTCAAAAGTCCAAACCCCTTTCTTCAGACTTCCCCCAGAAGCCACGCCTCCAGAGTGAAGGATTGTTCTCACAGAGGGGGGAGGGACAAATGACAGTTGAGTTTTATAGACATATCACCATTCAGTCATTTCAATGGGCCGGTTAAAATGATTGGATGGTGTTTATTCAGTCCTGTCCATTCCACAGGTGACTAAAATTTTTATTTTTGTTTTAGAGCATTTAATTAATTGGTTACATTCGAGGTGTTGCAAGTGGTGCTAAGTAAAGAAGGGGAGGTACAGGGACTAGGAAGGTGGGTATAAATATGCCCGCCTGCAGGAAGGAACAGGTGTGTGTCTGGTGGTTCCGACCGGAGGAGTGAGGTGAGCGCACAGCTCAGTTCATGCTGGTGCAGGGGAACAAATGAACAGCGCTAGGCTGAGGCCCTGTTTTTAAATGTTTATATTGTTCGCAGGTGTGTGACATGAACTGTTTTTATGTTTCAGACTGGTTTCCCTGCTGGGGTGGCAAATACTGGTAGTGGGTAAGGGAACCATTTGGACAAACTGGGTATTTTAAATTTTGTAATGTAATCTGCAAACGGTTGTGTATTTTAATGGATTTAATAAAGTGTTTTAAATTTGTATTTGTGCTTTTTACAGAGGCATCTGGGGCCTGCTAGCTGTTTTTTTTTTTTTTGCTGTTGTTTTTGTGTTATTAGTTGGTTTGGGTTTTTTTCTTTGTCTAGTCCGCCCGGCAAGTGAGCCGGTAACAGGCACAAAAGATCTGAGAATTGCCCTCAGGGCGGACTAGTTTTCTTTCCTTTTTTTCTTTTGTTTGTCTTGTTTGTTTGTTTTATCCTCTGCTGCCACCTCCCGCTTAAAAACAGTGCTTAGGTTGAATCTCAGTTAGGCTGTCAGGGCAGGCATATGGTGATGTGGGTAAGTTTGCAGTGATATGAACATGTGTGAGAACTTTAAGTATGTTTAATCACAGAATGTGTTAACCCTTTTGTAGTGTACACAGTAGTGATGTGTACAGGGGCGGTTTCTCATATGGGCAGAGTGGGCATTTGCCCGGGGCGGCATTTCATGAGGGGTGCCGTGCCACGAGCTCTTAAAAAAATTGAGTCAATCTATCACAGTGTGCCAGGGAATTGGCACAATAGTGCCCCCTCTGTTGTGCAGGCGCCCCTGCATGCTGTGGTGGTGCCGTGCGGCGCATGCACAGAAGCAGCGAGAGAAAGAGGAGGGGGAGGGGGAGGGGGAGTGTGGGACCGTTGACCTGTGGGTCTGTCAGGTGTTCAATTTAGAAAAAGAAGAAGAGGAGAAACGGGCAAAAGATAAAGATGTGCAGATGTTCTGTCCATATTACTGTGCATTAGGGCTGCACGATTAATCGATTTTAAATCGAAATCGGATTTTTTAATTAGGACAATTTTTAAAAAAGGGAAATCGTAAAATCGATTTCATCTCTCTCATGCCTCCGGGCCGCGCGCCTCCGCGTGCCCGCGGGCTACCGTAGGCTCTTCCTGTGACAGCGGTCTGTCACAGAAGTCCGTGTAATGACCGGACGTTAAATCTGTTCATGAACCCGCAGCACTTATACCAATATAAGCCGTGGCTTCACGCACGGATCCCGCAATTGAAATATAACTGCAAGCAGATCACTCATCTTCCGTTGTCCCGGATCTGTACCGTACTGTCTTCTTCCGAACCGGGTCCGGGGGTCATCAGCCTCAGCAGAGGAGCCCACACAGCCCCCTGCCCACACACATGCACCAGCTCCACAGATAGAATCCCTCCAGTGTGTCCTGGGTCGGTCTGTTCCACACACAGATCCTCCAGTTTAAATAGAACCGCATGGGGAACACTCATATTAACCTGGTCCACGCACACACGCACGACTGATGCCTGTCACTGACTGACACTGGTATCACTGCTGTGGGCCAGATACCCAGAAAAGAAAGAAAAAAAAACTTTTTTTTTTTTTTTTTAATAATTAATTTAGTCATCTTACTTGCTAAATTTTTCATTCACAAATGTAAGTTCTGTAACACAAAACCAAATATTATTTATGTTTTGTAAGATGTTGAAATTTATTTAAAGCTGTTAGATAAATGTGGAAACAAAAAGGCTGTAACAACTATCAGTATTTGCTCTGATTTGGACATTTTCTTATAGTGTATTCCCCCTGACAAACTTATGTTATTTTCTTGTTGTATACATTGTTTGTATACTCTACTTCATTTCAAAGATTTAATGAAGAGAAAAAACAAAACAAAACTGTAGGTTCATCACGTGATCCCATCACAGCTTTGAGGTCAGAGCAGTGGCTTGCATTGTGGGCTGCTCACGAAAACGACATGTTGACTGCTGTTGCCTTTTCTAGTTATACCCAAAAATTGAAATCGAAAATCGAGTTTTTAGAGGAAAAAATCGGGATTTTTTTTTTTGCCAAAATCGTGCAGCCCTAAGTTCAACTAACAACTCTTAAAACATAACAAAAGTTTAAATATCCACCAAGCTTAAGTCACATCAACATATCTTAGTGCAAATCTTGTCTGGCAAGTGCAAATACAGGCTAGGATGTCGCTTTTAAAAGATGTGTAATCCTTGTAGTGCCCTGGGATGCGCAACGTCTCGAAGCAGGTGGAAGCTGTGGGGCATCTACCCTTGACTACCTCTACACAGAGACTTGTTGGTAGAATCTCCCATCCAGTCCAGAATTTGACCAGATTGGTCAATTCAGTCGGTGTTGCTATGGAGTAGATTAAAATGGATTTAATAATGAGCAAATATCAACAAAAAAATAAATACATTTGACTTTGCTGGTCATCAATTGACTAACTGTGGCAGTAACTGCTCAATAGAAGATTAATATATCCCTTTATCAGGGATTAAAGTTTTCCGTCACCACGACGGATTTCCGTCAAATGGAAAAATTGAGGGGGGAAAAAGTCATATTGAAGTAACTTCCCCAGTCCAGACCCAGTCCAGTCAGCACCGCGATCCTGTCCTGGGTCTGCTGTCCAGAATCTGCAGGTGTTTAACACAGGCACGCCACGCACAGGGTGCTGATAGGTTTAACAGTGATGATAATAAGATGACTTCTTTATTTTTATGTCGGGAGGACAGATTGATGTCTATTTATCTTTGGAAGGAAACGCTGCTCATTCTGTGCCTCAGAAACACATGGACAAGTTCAGCTTTACTGAAGTTCAGCCTCCAGACGCTAACTTTAGTTTAGTGCTAACAAGTAGCTTTCATTATGAAAGAACCACAGCGAAAAGGGAAGAAGACAGAACTGATCTGCATGTACCTTCATGTTTGGGTTCATAGCTTATCTCCTCTTGCTGGTATATGACTAGTGTGTGTGTTTGTGTTTGTGTGTATGTGCCCTTCCCGTGCGTGCCGCGGCCTTACGCGGTTATGCGCCCGACTGCATAAGTGCTTTATTTTGACCCGTTTAGCATCTTATTTCTATCTGTGTGGTACAGTACAAGCCTCCACCTCCACTGCTCCAAGCTCCACTGTCCCTGCAACAACCTCCACCTCTACTGCCAAAGTGAAAAGTTCTACTAATGTGCCATGTGTCTCTGGAAAAAAAAACAGAAGCATACATCCGGAATGACCAAGCTTGAAACTTTTGGTTTCAGTGCCAAAAAGCAGAAAAAATAAAAGATTAGTTGGTTAGGGTTACATTTACACAGACATTTTCCCCAAAATTCATGTGCTGTTGGAGTTATGTTTTAGGAGTTCCTAAATTGTTAAATAAAAAGTTTTTCACTCATTTTTTGCAGTAAGGTTTTCTTCTAGTTATTATTTTCACTTGCTTCAAAGGTTTTCATACCCTTTAAAATTAACCAGAGAGCACCAAGATTGACCTGAAGCTTTAAAAATTTTCTGGGGGAGGACCCCCAGACCCCCCACCAATACCACTCATGACATTTTTTCTATCCATGTTACTAATCTTCTACACTTGTACACTCTCCCATTCACTGTGTTTTACAGTATTGCCAGATTTGACTATATAAACTTGTACACTACACTGTGTCATGCGTCGACGTTTATGTTGATTTAGTTTTGGGTTTTTGTCTCTTCCTGTTTTATTTTGGTGATGGTGGTTTCCTTCCTGTTCTGTCTGCACTCTGTCAGTCTTGTCTTTGTCTTCCCTGTCCCATCATTGCCTGCACCTGGTGTCTCCTCATAATTGTCCACACCTGTTTGTGATCCCTGCCTCCCTTATATATTCTCCCCGTTCCCTTTGTCTCTTGTCAGTGCGTCGTATCTGTGATCTTGTGAAGACCGTCTCGTGTTAAGTATTTTGAATCTTGAATCTTGTTCCTTGTATTATCCTCTCAGGCTTTGTAGTTTTTATAGAGTACGTTGTACTTCTCTTTTAGTTCATTAGAGTTTTTTTAGGTTATTTGTAGAGCACGTTGTGCTTTCTCTTTTTGTTGTCTTTTGTGCTTTTGTTTTTTGTAAAATAAATCTTTTTTTGACCACTGATCCTGGAGTCTCGATGCATTTGGGTCCACACCTAGTGTCGTGTTCTAACAGAACGCACTGACCAGAATGGACCCAGCCGAGACGAAGACAATTTTGACAGCTGTTGGAGCACATGGACGTCGGCTCCATGAAGCTGAAGCACACCTCGTTGCTCTGAGCCAAGCTGTGCAGCAGCTCATAGAGCAGCAGCGAGGGGACCGAGAAAATAAATCAAATCAGATTTTGAAGATTAACCAGACCATGCAAAGGATTCTAATTCACCTGGAACCTGGGAATGTCGTTCCTACCCAGCCTGTCAGAATGGTTCCTGCGGCCTCATCAATGCCTCCGCCAGCTGAACCCACCGTCAGCCTTCCTCCCTGCTCCTCGCCACAGCTTGCCCCTCCTGACAGATTCTCTGGACAATCAGGTGACTGTAGAACATTTATTTTTCAATGTGACCTTCATTTTAAACTGTCTCCTGTGATTTATGAGTCAGAATATACCAAGCTGGCTTTCATCATTTCCCACCTCACCGGACGGGCAGCAGAGTGGGCAACGAGCGAGTGGGACCGGGGGTCCGCCTCCTGCCAGTCTGCAGAGGCATTCTTCGTCGCCCTCCGACGGGCATTCGACCATGTTGCTCCCACCCGCGAAGCGGTCCGGAGGCTCGAAAACCTACGCCAGGGGGACCTCAGCGTGGGTGAATATGCCATCCGTTTCCGCTCAGCTGCAGACAACACTGAATGGAATGATGCGGCTTTGAAGGACGCATTCCGCCGGGGGCTGTCGGGAGTCATCAAAGATCAACTGGCGCCTTCCTGCACAGTCTGCATTTCCTCATTCATTGACTGACGCTGGATGCGTTGCCATGGGATACGGAGACTCCAGTGCGAAAACATTAAACCTGGTCCGTCATTTTTCCGAAAAAGCTGCTTAATTATTTGTTTCTGAACTAAGGAAAGTAATTCACATGATCCGCAACAGCTTCTACTACAGTATAACAGTGAAAACATGGAGTGACGGAAAATCTCGTCAATGTCGGAGAAAGAGTTAAGTTGTGGAAAAAATGCCATATTTATTTATTTTCTCTCCCTCCCTCCATGAGTCTATTACAGTGTGGACACTCTACTGTACAGTTTTGAAAACTGCACATTTCTTTCAGCTACAAACAATGCTTCATTTACGCGTTGGTAAATGCCGGTGAACTCAAGGCATTATTTTATCGGTTTTAATGATAGGCAAAAAACCCAATACCGATATTCACCGATACAACATTTTATGCCAATACACATCCCTAGGACATCCCTAACACATACATATATATATATATATATATATATATATATATATATATATATATATATATATATATATATATATGTACATACATACATACATACATACATATATACATACATACATACATACATACATATATATACATATATATATATATATATATATATATATTTTTTTTTTTTTTTTTTTTTTTTTTTTTTTTTTTTCCCCCGCGCAGCCCGGAGGCACGAGAAAGATGAAATCGATTTTATGATTTCCCTTTTTTAAAAATCGTCCTAATTAAAAAATCCGATTTCGATTTAAAATCGATTAAGCCCTAGTGCATACAATAAATGAACATGGTTGTTTTTCATGAACATCACAGTATATCAGAATATAATATACAATATACGGATTCAATTTTTTAAAAAATAATTGCATGATATTACCTCTTCATGTGTTGTGCTCTCATCTAGATGAGCAGTCCTACGGCCCAGCCCTGCCTGCAAATGGATGATTTGTTCCTGCTCTTTTGGAGTTTTTTCAAACTGCTTTGGCAGCAAGTAGAAGGCCACTTCAAGTGGCTTGAATTTCTTGGCAGGAACAAGATTGGCTGCAGGAAAGCGTCTCTTTCCTCGAGACTTTGTAAAAATACCTGGGAAGGACCTATAGAAAATAAAATTGTTAAAGCATGAACTAACACATTAACTGTTTTTTTTTACTACACTGAAAGATCATGGACAAATTTGAACATTGTTTTGCATGACATATAAATATAGAAAAACATGGCACTCTACTGTATATTCTCACTAGGTTCCAATAAAGTGCAGTGGGCCATCATTTAGATCTAAAAACACATGATATTTTTTTCTTTACATAAACTAATTTCACATTAGCCTTAAGTGAAATAGGTCTTTCTAAATTTTACTGAATGATCACAAAACATCAGACACTTTCTTCCAGAATTTACAAACAGATTTTAAAGTCTGCAATACTGGTAAAAAGCAGAGCATGCAACCATACTATGTCTATTACTCACTGTAAGTAGCAGGAAGAATGCTCCCTTTGCCAAAATATGTAAACACAAGGCTAGCATTAAAAATAGGATGTATCCTTTCAGTCTTTACCTGGTCATTTCCATTTGCACAGAGGGTCTTTCTTGCTGATAGGCTATACCACCATGGTGACCTCCCTGCCTCTGTTCTCTGCAGGATTGTATCCAAGAATATTTATTAACCATAGATGAATCTAGAATTTATTGATTAAAGTAAGCCATATGTAGGCCTACATGAATTAATTGATTACTAAACCTCGTGTCTTGATTTGTGATATCACTGCCCTGTTGTCTCCTTGTCGATGCGAGTAACTGCAGTAAGTGCCTGGCTGACTGCATAACATCAGACTGACTTCCCTGTCATCAGAAATACAGCACAGAGTAAGAAGGAGCTTACAAATTAATAGCCCAAAGATAACGTTATATGACGGCTAAAAGTTAAGCATAATTAAAGTTTGGTTACAGATACATTACTGGCTGTCCATTTGTGCTTTTTTTTACCCTCGACCCACGGGCCGCAGGCACTGTCGTCTGTCCGTACATATGTGCTTAGACTTTGCCGTGGACTGATTTGACAGTTTTGGATAAAGTTAAGATGCTAGTAACTTAACTACCCAGCTTTTGTTACAGTCGGAACTTTATAGCTCCACTTGAGAAATGCTTGGGAAAATGTAGCTTGTGTGGACGCTACCATACCATTTAATCAATAAAATAAATAAACTATGGAAAAGCTGACTGATTAGGAAAACGCCGACGCTACCACCATGCTAATGACAAATGTAAACTACTAACTTTAACGCCGTTACTTGTGGTGACTTGGCGTGGCTCTGACCGGGCTCTTGGTCTATGGAAAACCAAACCGGTTCTTTGGAGGCATCAGGTTGAAACCAGTTTAGCGCTGGCCCTAGCATCGGCACCGAACTAGCACTAGCTTGTAACTGGTGGAAAAGGGGTATCACTGCCCAATGCAAATTAATAGCACAGAGATGAAGTTTTACGTGGTTAAACGTTACTAAGATTTAGTACCCAGCTATTGTTACATTCATAACTTTTATGTCAGTCCGATCATAAGCACTGCCCTACCTTACTGACCATAAACTATGGTAAGTTAGCCTTAGCAATGCTAACACAATTTTAACGAACACCACCTCATTAAAAGTTCTGTGTAGATACTGTCCAATAGATTCTGTTAATGTGCAAAGTGTCCGTTCTTATGTATCGCCGAATCTTACAAAAACACACGACAAACATGCCAAATAAAAGAGTTAATACACTTACCGAAGCGCCATCATTCGCATCCATAGCGGACCAACTGTAGCACGGGGAGGAGAGCTGATGAAGGAGATCCGCACTTGGTTCTGGAGGGAACCCACTAGTTGACCTTCTTCCTGCATCGGCGTCACGTGACCAACCTAACGTAACTTGATTGGTTGGCTGTCGGTTCGACTTGAGATAGACTCGATTGCTTATCCTTGGTGTCCCGGATGTTTGGTCTGAATTTTTTGCATCTGAATTTTTTGCTTCTGAATTTTTCGCATCTGAATTTTTTGCTTCTGAATGTTTTGCATCTCAGTTTTTTGCATCTGAATTTTTTGCTTCTGAATTTTTCGCATCTGAATTTTTTGCTTCTGAATTTTTTGCATCTGAATTTTTTGCATCTGAATTTTTCGCATCTGAATTTTTTGCATCTGAATTTTTTGCATCTGAATATTTTTTATTCAAAATTCATGAACATAGTTGAATTCAGAACCAAAAAATTCAGATACTTCATTTCAGTGCAAAAAAAAAAAAAAAAATCAGCTACTTAATTTCAGAGCAAAAAAATTCAGCGCTAGAAATTCAATGGCTTTTATAATTCAAAATCTGATGAGACAGATTTACTTCCATATGATCCCTTCAATCAGAGTCAGTCCCACTGAATCCAAACATAGCTTTACTTCAGGAGTGGATTTATTTGTCAGGGACCAAACACAAGAACATGAATGTGACAGGAGAACAGATGTTCATTTCTGTGTGCAGTGGCTGAGCAGGTGGACACAACAGGTAAAGTCCAATCCAGTCCAAGTCTAGACATGCAGAGGGAACATTTTACAATAAGGGTTCCATAATTAACGTTAATTAGTGCATTACTACGCATTAATTAATGGTTTAATAATTATTATTACGCATTGCTTAGCTTTAGGGAACATACTGCTTAATATATTAATAAGTAGTGAATGAATGTTTACTACTCAAAGTTAGTTAATAAATTATTAAGTGTTAATAAAAGTTTAATAATGTAATTAGTTAACATTATGTATGTACTATTCACCATTAATTAAGACATTGTTTATATATTATTAAGTCATTAATAATGTCTCTAGTAATCATTTACTAATGGGGTTTATTTGGAGTGAATAAGCATTAAGTAACAGCTAACTAAAGCATTAATCATTCACTATATGGTGTCCATCTATCCTGGATGGGCAGAAACACTTTAGAAATGCTGAACTGCCTCATTAGCATTATTGAACCATAGGGAACCATTAGGAAATGGTATTTGGACCCTTATTGTAAAGTGTAAACACATATCCCATATGAAATGCATAACAGTGGTAAATAAGCATTATTTAAGCATTATTAGTTGAAATGTAGTTGTAACAATCACATAATAAAGCATTTTACACATTTGATTTACAACACATTAAAACAGATATTTAAAGGACATTTAAACGTGCACAGAGGAAAATTCTAAGCAAACATGAACATCTTATCTCTTATTTAGTAAAGAACATGGAACAAAAATAACAATATGGTGAAAGAGCATGAAAATATTTTAAAGTACCATATGTAGTAGATGTGAGTATTTAGACGTGAGTATTTTAAAGTACCAAATGTCGTGACTGTGAGTATTAAAAGTACCATATGTGGTAGATGTGAGTATTTTCAAGTACCATATGTGGTAGATGTGGGTATTTTAAAGTACCATATGTACCATATGGGTGAGTGTTACTGCCTCCAACACTGGTCCAACAAAGACCACAACATTTCCAACCAGGCTCCAGCTCCACTAATCCAACACACATTTAGCTCCAAACCACTGGATTTCCACTCAAACCACGGTTACTGAGCCCACAACAGCACTCTGGCACCAACCACAACTCACACTGATGCACTGTGGGATACATGGGGTCACTACTGTACAGCAGAGCGCGGGAAACTGAACAAAATGGACGTTAGCGCCGTTAGCTTAGCCACTAATGCTAATGGTAATCTATTGTCTGATTTAGGAGCCCAGGAAACTGAAAAAATGGACGTTTGCGCCGTTAGCTTAGCTACTAATGCTAATCTATTGTCTCATTTGGGAGCCCAGGAAATTCCAAAAAATGTACAGATGCATTGTGGGATTTGTACCTGTCTGAATCACTGACGGAGACAAAAAGACAGATTCACAATAGTGGAGAGAGACAGATTTTATTTAATTTGTGTCATATTTTACTGTCCACACACAACACAACTACACAATTATATAACACAACTACACACAACACAACTACACAAACACACAACACAAACACACGACCAAACAAACTAACACAATTACACACACAAAACAACTACAAACACACAACAACACAAACACACAACACAACTACACAAACACAGCACAACTACACAAACACACAACAAACACAACACAACTACACACCACACAAACACACTTTGGATCCTGTTTCCCACAGTCCAAATCCTCCGAACAGTGGTTCAGTGAATGTGGTTTTGAAGGTGTAGATGTGGATCAGTTTGTCAGTGGAGACTGTGTAGAAGGACACAGATCCAGCAGGACAGTCCACATACACTGAGACTGTACCAGAGGAGGAGGAGGAGGAGGAGGAGGAGGAGGAGGAGGAGGAGGAGGAGGACTGAGGGAGGTCTGTGCATTCGTGTTTATGCCAGACCCTGTATCCATCTCTATCACACCACAGACTCCAGGACTGATCATTTGCTCCAAACACCCATTCTCCACTGTCTCCTTTGCTTCTGATTCCTCGGTAAGTCACTGATATTTCAACGTTTCCACTCCACTGGACCTCCCAGTAACAGCGACCAGTCAGATCAGTTGAACACATCACCTGTCCCCAGTCCTCAGATCTGTCCTGATGATCAGGATATGACTGAACCTCATACACTAGTTCCACCTTCTTGTTGTTTTCAGACAGTTCCAGTCTTCTGTTCGCTGTGTTTGGATCCAGGGTGAGTTCACAGAAATCTGATGGACAGAAGAAAACGCAATCCAGCTGCAGTTATTGATCAGTGATCAGCTGATTGACTGACAGTCTGATCACATCACTGGGTTCAATTCAACTGTTATTGATGGATGAATCATGTGTGAGTCTGACTCTGATCAATAACAGATAAATCCATCCAATTTATAGACGGATCTGTTGTTTCTGAGCACATTTTCACCAACAGAGAATAAAAGTGTGAATGAGATCAACTCTGACTTCATGACTGAGATCTAATCTTTCGAACCAGTTCACGTTTATGATCACATATTGATCCTTAACATTCAAACATTCAAAGTCTGTTTCATTTTGGATCCAAACTGACTGAAACCTAAAAGCACAATCCAATCCCATCAGTCATTTCTCAGTTCTTCTAGACTCTTAGTGTTTTTTCTGTTTGTTCAGGTTGATGTTTAGTTGGTGCTAATGAATCTAATGTTGGATTTGTAGATTCCAATCTTCTCCACAGTGACTTTGACTGTTTACTAACTGGATCTAAACTCAGTACTTTTGGTCATTGAATCAGATTCTTTATCTGATGGATAATAATAGTTTGTAGAAGTGTTTTGGTGGTTTCATCTGAGTTTGTTCCTCAGACAAACTTCTCATCCTGATGAACTCTATTGTGTTTTGGATCTTATTGGTTGTATTTGTATTCTTTGTCCCACAGTGACAGTACAGACTGTAAATGTGCATACAGACACTAGAGCTCTGATATGCACTAAACAGTCTGGGACTGGACCTGAGGACTCACTGCTCAGGGTATGTGGGTCCATGTGGTACCAGTCCTGACCAATCAGCTATCAGCTCATCCTTCCACTAAACTGACTGTCTTCATGAACACTTTAGATGTTTAGAATGTGGAACCAGGTCCCAGTTTGGGTTCAGGTGGGTTTGAATCAATCTAATGAAATCACACTTACGTCTCTTCGGTGTCAACCATCGGACTCCAGCAGGATCCAACCTGAAAGGAGGAGGAGGGTCAGAGCAGCTGGAAACATGGACATTCCATCACTGTGATCCACTGAAGCTTTTCTGTTCACATCCACTAAATGGTTCCTTCTGAATCACTGACTGAGTCTGTTTGTCTTTGAACATGGGCTGGACCTTCATACAGGATGGATCCCAGCTCTGACAGATGGTTCCTGTCAGCTCTACCTGTTCTATCTGCCATTATCTGTGGATGCATCAGCTCAGTCCATACCTGACAGTGTCCAGTCTCCAGTGTGGATCCTCCACTAGAGCAGACAGCTCCTGTCCTGAGGCTCCTGGATGGTTGTAGCTCAGGTCTAGCAGTCTGAGATGGGACGGATTGGACTTAAGGGCTGAGACCAGAGAAGAACATCCTTCCTCTGTGATCAGACATCCTGACAGTCTGCAACACAAAACATCACATCCATCAACTGAGGATGGAGATCAGTGGAGTTGGAGTCATTGAACAGAGTCTGTGAATGCATGGGACTCCACCAACATGACTTCAATGTGTAAAGTCTATGAGTTCCAGACTCTGAACACAGTTGAAGATCAGTAGAACTGGTCTGGAGTTCAACACAAACAACCACTGACAAGTTCAATCCATCCAACAACTGGAGACAAACATTGAAATGATGTGTTGTGTTCTTTGTTGAACCCTGACCTGAGAGTGTCCAGTCTGCATCCTGGACTCCTCAGTCCATCTGACAGTGTCTTCACTCCTGAATCCTTCAGGTCATTCTTACTCAGATCCAGATGTATCAGACTAGATGATTGGAATCTGAGAACTGAGGACAGAGCTTCACAGCTTCTCTCTGACAGGTTACAGCCACTGAGTCTGGAGAAGACATGATATTAGTGTTGAAATGAATGAAGATGAGTTTGGACTAAAGTACAGTCAGAGTGAACACAGATCTGATTGTTTACAACAGACACAGTCAAGTATTACTGTCAAATGTTTCATCTACAAAATAATGTATTTATTTATTTACTTCAAACATGCAAAGAAACAAAATAAAACAAAGCAAAATAAGACAAAACAAAATAACATTTAAATGAACTGAATCTTTCTTCAAGTACGTGTCTGAATTTTCCATGGTCGAAAAAGGAGTAGGAAGAAGTATCAACTTATTTAATCCAACTCCTCAAGTGCTTTTCCACCTTTATCATTAACTTAATACATGAATTAAACAACTCATTTGTCGTAATTTTAGCATTTAACCCTCAACTAATCCATACTGCAGTCACTGAATTGTGCCCCACAGAATGATCCTAGTAGTGCAGTCATACAAACACACATCAACAGTTCCACAGTTTCTTCAATAATTACAGCAGATTTATCACTTCAACATTATCCAGAAACAAACAGCTCTCATTGTCTTCATTAAAGACTGGACCTCACAACAATCAATTCTTGATATGTTTTTTGAAACTGAATTCTGTTTGATCTTTGTTTTCTCTGCACACACACTTTTCCTCCACAGATGGTCATACAGACACTTTTGAACCTAGTGTGCACTTTATGAATCTGGACATTGAACTTTCCCCTTAAATCATAACCTCCCTCTCTTTCACTAAATATTTCTGGAATATAGCCCGGCGGTAAGTTATTCTTTGCTTTATACATTATTTGAATAGTTTTGAACTCCACAAGTTCAATGAGTTTGACAGTTTTAGATTGTAAAAATAGTGGATTGGTGTGTTCACCAAAAACAACATGATGAACAATTCTTAAAGCATTAGACCAGGTTTATGTCACAGCCGCCCGAGATTAATAGCATTAGTAATTAGCAAGGTTATTATTGTTAACTAAAACTAATGAAATGATGAAAACTAGAATTGTAAAAACATTTTCGTTAAATAAATAAAAACTATAATTAAAAGAGAAAAAAAAATGATAACTAACTGAAACTGTATTGTGTGCTTACAAAACTAGCTGGACATCTCCATCACTATTGACTCCATACCTCTGGCTCCTACCAGTGTAGTACGTAACTTGGGAGTCATGATTGATAATCAGTTGACCTTCACGGATCACGTTGCCTCTGTCACCCGATCATGCCGTTTCACTCTGTTCAACCTAAGAAAGATCAGGCCATACCTAACCGAACAGGCCACCCAGCTCCTGGTGCAGACTATGGTTATCTCCCGTCTTGACTACTGCAATGCTCTTCTAACGGGACTCCCAGCTTGTGTTGTCAAACCCACTACAGATGGTCCAGAATGCAGCAGCGCGTCTGGTCTTCAATCAGCCTAAAAGGGCACATGTCACCCCTTACTCATTGAGTTACACTGGCTACCCATAGCTGCCCGCATCAAATTCAAATCTTTAATCCTAGCCTACAAAATTCTCCGTGGGTCTGCTCCTGTCTACTTAGGTGCACTAATAAAAGCTTATGTCGCCCCACGACCACTCCGCTCGTCTGGGGAACGTAGTCTGGTGGTCCCCAGACCTTGTACAAGACAATCCAGGCTCTTTTCATGGGTCGTTCCACGTTGGTGGAACGCTCTACCAAGTGCTACAAGAACAGAGTCATCCCTGCCTATCTTCAAGAAGCTCCTGAAGACCCAGCTCTTCCGAGAGCACCTCCTGTCCTAGCACTTTCAAACATTCCATTTTAAATATTCTAATAAGGTTTTTCCCAGGACAACCACAGATTCTTTCATGATTATCTCTGGACCTGCTGCGGTGGTCCGGCCTCTTCCCTGCCCTCATCATCACCACTCACTTATCCTCAACCGCCTCCATGTGTCTCCCCCTACTCCCCCCTTCTCCCCCTCTCCCCCAGTCCCTATCTCTATTGCTCTCTCTTTTTCCCCTTCTCTACTCTCTCTCTTTAACCCCAACTGGTCAAGGCAGACGGCCATCCTCCAGGAGTCTGGGTCTGCTCCAGGTTTCTGCTGTTAAAGGGAAGGTTTTCCTCGCCACTGTCACCAGTCACAAGTGTTTGCTCCTGGAGGATTCTGTTGGGTTTCTGTAGAATTGACTTAGAGTCTGGTTTTGACCAACTCTATATATAAAATGTCAAGAGATAACTTTTTTGTGATCTGGCGCTATATAAATAAAATTTGATTGATTGAGTGATTTAATTGGTTTTCCCCTGTAAGTCGCTTTGGAAAAAAGCGTCTGCCAAATGCGTAAACATAAACATAAACTAAAACTTATAAAAATTATGGATAAAATTCCCTTCGTTTTCGTCTTTGTCAACTTCGGATTGATATGACAACGATTTATTTCCCTCAAGCAATTTTATCTGCTGGCGCCATACAACACTTGACGGTTCGTCACTTCTTGTCACTTGTGGTTTCCAGTCGTCTTCTGGTCCCCACTCTACCTGGAAACATGGAGACTAAAGTTGGGAGAAAGCAGTAGAGTCCTGTCTGGGATTTATTTGAATACGATGGAGAAGAAGAGAAAAGATACGACAGAACTAAAATTAATACTAAAACTAAACTAAAACTAAGCATTTAGAAAAAAAAATGAAAACTAACAAAAACTAGCAAACCTGCTCTAAAAACTAATTAAAACTAACTGAATTAGAGAAAAAAAAGTCTAAACTAAATAAAACTAAGCTATAATGAAAAATCCAAAACTATTAGAACCTTAGTAATTAGATAAGTATCACTGATGTGTCTGGAGTGGTTTATACACCAGTATGTAGAAGCTCTGGAACTGAAATTATATATTTAATGTTAAAAAATAATTCATATTGTTTCCCATGAATTTTCAGATGGACTGTTTTACACAAAAACTGATCAAATTGTAAAGTCCATTATTTGTGGATGAATTGTAAAACTTCAGTTGTTTTCCTTTTGTTCCTGAACAGAAACATGAGTTGTAGTGGTTGAATGTGATGTTTGTTGAATTTGTTTTTAGCACAGAAGCCCAGTGAGTGACTGAAATTTGGGAATGAAAAGGTGAATTCACTGTGAAATTCTTTATTCCTGTTGAAAATGATCAAACATGGAGAGGAGACTGAAAATGAAAGAGTGTCATTAAAACACTTGATGATGTTGGATGGACTCTGACACAGAGGTAAAGGTGGACCAATACATTTGGTATCAACTAGAACTGGAATAAAAGAAGAAGAGGATTTAGGAAAACTGGAACTGTTTTTACAGACACAAAACATAACGTATTTCAGCATAAAAACAAACATGAAAGGACAATAAAAGAATGAAAACATATAAATCCACTGTGTCTGACCTGAGAGTGTCCAGTCTGCATCCTGGACTCTTCAGTCCATCTGACAGTATCTTCCCTCCTGAATCCTTCAGGTCGTTGTTGCTCAGATCCAGAAGTGTCAGACTACAGGACTGGGATCTGAGAACTGAGGACAGAGCTCCACAGCTTCTCTCTGACAGGTTACAGCCACTGAGTCTGGAGAAGACAGAAGGCATGAGTATAAAGTTATTGATCTGGTTGAAATGATAGATCCATCTTTGAGGTGTTTGATCCAGGTGTTTGTTCTCACAGAGCTTTGTTGGAGGCTTTGACCACTGGCAGCAGCCTCAAAAGAACCTCCTCTGAACCAGAGTATTCCTTCAGGTCAAACACATCCAGGACTTTTTCCGATGACAGTAAGATGAAGGCCAGAGCTGACCACTGAGCAGGAGACAGTTGTTCTGTGGACAGACGTCCTGATCTCAGGTACTGTTGGATCTGATCCATCAGAGATCCATCCTCCAGTTCATTCAGACAGTGGAACAGGTTGATGCTTCTCTCTGCAGACACATTCTCACTGATCTTCTCCTTGATGTACTCAACAGTTTTCTGGTTGGTCTCTGAGCTGCTTCCTGTTGGTTTCACCAGACTTCGTAGGAGACTCTGATTGGTCTGCAGTGAAAGACCCAGGAGGAAGCGGAGGAACAGGTCCAGGTGTCCATTTGGACTCTGTAAGGCCTCGTCCACAGCGGTCTGGTAAAACTGGACAGGTTTGACCTTTGATAGTTTAGACCAAACAGATGTTTGTCCTGACAGCAGATTGACTCCAGTGTTGATGAAGGTCTGATGGACATGAAGAGCAGCCAGAAACTCGTGGACACTCAGATGGATGAAGCAGAACACCTTGTTCTGGTACAGTCCGCTCTCCTCTTTGAAGACCTCTGTGAACACTCCTGAGTACACTGAGGCTGATCTGATATCGATGCCACACTCTGTCAGGTCTGATTCATAGAAGATCAGGTTTCCTTTCTTCAGCTGCTCAAAGGCCAGTTTTCCCAGAGACTTGATCATCTTCTTGGTCTTTGGACTCCAGTGTGGCTCTGTCTCAGATCTTCCATCATACTTGATGTTCTTCAGTTTGGCCTGAACCACCAGGAAGTGGATGTACATCTGAGTCAGGGTCTTGGGCAGTTGTCTTCTGTCTGCGGTCTTCAACACGTCCTCCAGAACTGTAGCAGTGATCCAGCAGAAGACTGGGATGTGACACATGATGTGGACGCTTCGTGACGTCTTGATGTGGGAGATGATCGTGTTGGTCTGTTCTTCATCTGTGAACCTCTTCCTGAAGTACTCCTCCTTCTGTGGGTCAGTGAACCCTCTGACCTCTGTCACCATGCCACGACACTCAGCAGGGATCTGATTGGCTGCTGCAGGTCGTGTGGTTATCCAGAGGCGAGCAGAGGGAAGCAGGTTCCCCCTGATGAGGTTCATCAGCAGCACATCCACTGAGGTGGACTCTGTAACATCAGTCAGGATCTGAGTGTTGTTGAAGTCCAGAGGAGGTCGACACTCATCCAGACCGTCTAAGATGAACACCACCTGGAAGTCTTCAAAGATCCAGATTCCTGCTTCTTTGGTTTCAGTGAAGAAGTGATGAACCAGTTCCACCAAGCTGAACTTCTTCCGTTTCAGCACATTCAGCTCTCTGAAGGTGAATGGAAATATGAAGTGGATGTCCTGGTTGGCTTTGTCTTCAGCCCAGTCCAGACTGAACTTCTGTGTGGAGACTGTTTTCCCAACGCCGGCCACACCCTTTGTCAGCACTGTTCTGATTGGTTGATCTCTGTCAGGTGGTGTTTTAAAGATATTTTTACATGTGATGGTTGTTGGTGGTCTGTGTGGGTTCCTGGATGCTGTTTCAATCTGTCTGACCTCATGGTCCTGGCTGACCTCTGTAGCCCCTCCCTCTGTTATGTAGAGCTCTGTGTAGATCTGGTTCAGGAGGGTTTTGGGGAGTCCTTCTTTAGTGATGCCCTCAAACACACGCACAAACTTCTGCTTCAGCTTAACCTTCAGTTTTCGCCGACACTGGTCAATGCTCTCTGAGCGAAGACAAAGACGAAAATTAAGAGGATGTTCCAAACACAAATGGAAGGGGGATGTTTCCCATTTCTTCTAGTATCATATCATTATGTCACAGATTCTGTGTATATTCAGGTACAGTTATTCATTTCCTCTCATTCGATGAGTTTATTGTTCATGTGTCTTCTCTCATATCCATGACATTAAGTTGAAGGACAGTAGAGTTGAACTGTTCAAATATGCTCATCATGTGTATTTGTACATGAAGAACCCTTCAATGTCTTCAATAAACGATTATTCAAACAAATTAAATCCACATTATTAACAACACTTTGTCTTCTCTGTAGTATTCTATCATCACTGATCTTTAATCCTGAATATCATCTTTGTTCCCTTTGGAATGTCCTTTAAACCCTTTTATCTACAACAAACACAGCTGTAAAAATATTGAGAGTCATGTAGGCAGTAGTTTCATCAGTTTCATCCAAATGACTTTAGTCACTGTTTTTCCTCTGATTCAAACTCTACACATGGACGTCATCCATCAGGTTCATTCATGTCAATTTAGTGAAATACCAGTAGGTAGTTCAATGATAAAGTCAAATAAAAAAATTTCATCTAAATTTGACTTTTGTTAACATTCAGGGGGTCAAATTTGCATTCAAAGAGGTTCAGAGAGAAAAACAAAAAAATAACGGAACCATGCAATTTTAATAGGCCCTCGCCGGCTAGTGCCTGCATGGTTCAGGCCTAATAATAATGATAATAATAATAATAATAATAATAATAATAATAATAATAATAATAAATAAAGAGCTTAATGTTTGTGTAATACAGTTCTGCTTCATCCTCAGTTTGAATTTACTGTTTTTTTTTAGTTTGACTAAACTCTGTGTTGAGTTAATCTTAGATTTTTGACTTATAAAAACCCAGATGACGACTGCCTTCACAGATTTAACTGATCTTTAAACTGATGCTCTGAGGGGTTTGAATGTTACCAGGACAGAATATGAATATTCATAGAATTCTACTGGATCTGAACAGATGTAAACAACATTACCACCGTCCTTATGTTTAATGTGTCACAGGGGAATGAAATATGGAACCTCTTACTTTACTAATTACTTATTAATGACTGACCTTTAGATACTGGGATGACTTTTAAAAGCTTCTTCACCAGATCAGTCCTGTTCATCTTCTCCAGAACCCTTACAGTGACTTTCTGAGTATTTGTGTAGTAGGTCTGGACCATCAGATCCACCGTGTCCATCCGGTCTGCGTTCTCCAGTTTACTCACTGGGATGGGTAGTTCTTCATTTTCCAAGAACCACTTGAACTTTTTAAAATCTCCTTTGTTCAATTTCTCCAGAATATTCAACAGACCTTCTTTAAGTGCCGCCATCTGTGTTTCCTGTAAAGATCCAAAAGAACCTCTTCACCTTAAACAACCAGGTCTGTATCTGATGTGATCATTAACCTGTTCATCAACGTAATCCTCAGGTTCAATGAACCTTCTGTCCAAATGTTTCAAAGAAGACATAAACATCATTCATTTTAAAAAAAAGACAAATATATCCTGAAGACTGTGAACATTGGTGGTACAGTAGTTTTAGTGCGGAACTCTGACATTAAACTGTGGTCTTAGTGTGATTCATATCCTACTGCAGAATAATCCAGTTTCCGAGTGAACGTTAAACACGTTCTCTGCTGTTGCTGTTCTCTGTCAAATGTTTTCTGACTCTGCTGTGACCTCTGACCTCTGACCTGATGCTCATATGTGAGGACTCAGGGTCCAGGTCTAAGACAAGAATGTGTTAAAGCTGAAACAGATCAGTGGACCCTCAGACCAGTGGCGATTTCTCACAGACTGCAAGGGAAGCCCGGGTTCCCCTAAAATTGTGAAAATTAAATGTACGGTTGTGTTGACATTTTATTGACTACAAATGTGTTAGAACACGTTCATCTCAAAGATGAGTTCGTTCAGAATCAGCTTTACCACAAATCAACAGACTCGATGTTGTTCACTTCTCATACATTCCCGTGTCTCTGTTTTCTCCTCCATCTCTGCTCAGTGCATTTGTCCGTAGACTGCGGGCGTCTCTGGGCTTCAATGGGACTGAGTGGAACAGTTTTTTTCATTGCCTCAAAACTGGACAGTAATTGGATAAATGCCACGATGTTGTCCCGCCCCCAGATGCCGGGCGTCTCTGGGGGTGAATGGAGCTGTGGGCGGAGCTCGGCCAGGCTGGACGCCAGAATCCCACATGCTGATTGGAGGATCAGTCGAAAGGCTGAATCCCATTTGATTGACAGCTAGTTTGAGATCTACTCCTTCATTGACACAGTTTGGTTTAATACCATCGTGCATTCTACTGTGAAATCAGAGAAACCACTACGAAATTACTCGTTCATTTCTTGCACTGTAAATAAAACACACTCATTGTACTTCCTTGTTTCAATTTAACATAATTTCAGCGTTTTCTTGTTTCAGTTCCATAATTTAATCATTTCTTGTTCGAGTTTAATATCGTTTTGTAGATAGTTAAATCAGTCATACTGTCGGCTAGGTCGGAGTGAAAGGAGCATCTGTTGTTTAAAAAGGCTGAAGTCTTACACCCACAACACAATGGGCCAAGGCAATCTAAGCAGCCCAGCTCTGCTGGATATTGAGAGGACACTGGTCCAGTCCCTGGAAAAGACGCCTACTTGGTACGATAAGGTCACTGACCATTTTCTTAAAAAGGAATGGAGGGCCAAATTTATGTTTAAATAATTTGCCAATTTTTTTTTTTTTTTTTTTTTTTTTTTTTTTTTATCTAAGCCAACAATGAGCTTCCCCTGTCTGAAAGACGAACAGCCGCCACTGCCTCAGACCTAAACTCAGACTGAGCTCTATGAGTCATTTGTCTGCACCTTGGACGTTCGTCCACCGAGGGTCACTCAGTGCTGTTCTGATACTGACGTTCACTTACTGAGGATCACAAACATGTCCTCTTTTAAAATGCAGCAGGTGACTCATGGAGTAATCACTCTTCATGGACACACAGCTAGTGAATCCACACTGATGCATCCTTTACATGATAAACAGCAGCTCAATTTACTTTTATTTTGAAAGGTTTCACAGGAAGTGTTAGTGTCCTGTTGTGTCTGACTTTTATCTGTAGACGACGACTGAGGAAGGTCATGAACACGTTGAAGTTGGTTTATTTGACCTAAACAGCAGCTCTTTATCACCTGATCAGATTCTAGTTCATCAATAATTGACTAAACTGTAAATGTGAAAGGTCAAAGGTCAACAGTTATCAGACTCCAATTAAAACGTCATGAACCCAGACTGACTTTAAACATCAGAAACATGTGTAAAGTATTTCCAGATCAGTTTATTGTCACAGACTCAGATCAAAGCATCCTGATCGGATTCAAAGAGTCACAGATAAAACTCATCTGGGTACGACGACGTACTAGGGCCACATAAGAAAATAAAAACACTTGTCACTACGAGAATAAAGTCCTAATATTTCAAGAATAAAGTCATTTTATAATGAGAATCAAGTTGTACCCACTCACTGAATAATGGAGAACAATTTGTGAAGTTTTACTTTAATTTGGGGTTTACGCACAAAGGCCAAATACTGAGTCCCCCCCCATCAACACATTATCATTAGTCTAAGGACTTGGAGTGAGTTTTTTTTTCTCTTTTTCAACATTCTTTTTATTGAAGTCAAGGTAAACCAAAGTAGCAGTCATACAAGAAAAAAAACAATACCTCTAGATTTTCTACATAACAAATAACACGGTACCCGCCCCGTCCCTTCTCCCACCCTACAAAGTCCCGGGCAACGTATCCCTGTCTAAGATTAAATAAATAAATAAGCAAAACAAAGGAGAGAAGAAAATATACAGAGGCAATAATATATGTAAGTATGAAACTCATCAGGCATAAATAATTAAGCAAAACGAAGGCAAGAGTGGAGCTGGTCTACAAGGCAGATTTGAGAGCAAATGAGGTTATGTTGTGTTGGGCTGCATAATGACATGTAATCCATGTATCATTCATTCATTCATTTTTCAATTTAAAAACAAAACACAAAAAAAATGACTCCACAACCAACTTCACGCTCCCCTGAAGGGTTTTCAGCAGCACAGGTAGAAGGAGCTGCTGCCTGGATCAGCCACTACTGGCCCATTGACTGAGAAAATCAGAGCCCAATTTTTATTTTTTCATAAAACAGTATAAAATAAGTTTTTTTTGTTTTGTTTTTTTTTAAAATTGGCTCTGTTTTTCCAAATTAACGAGATACTGTTTTCTGAAAAAAAAAAAAATTTCAGCTCTGTTTTTCTGAATTAACAAGATACTGTTTTCTGAAAAAATGTAAATTCAGCTCAGGAGGATTTATCAGACAGCAGGGAGGGCTTGTGCCTGGGATGCGGTCCTGGAGAAGGCATCAGACAGCAGGGGGCACAAGCCCTATCTGCTGTCTGACAAATCCTCCTGAGCAGCCGATAAGACACGTCACGCAACATCATGTGACACTTCTGACGAAAGCTACAGGAAGTAGGCGGAACTAGTCAAGCAGGTAAACAACTAGGCCTGTCTGATAAATGAATCGCTTACACGGTTGTACTTGGAAGACAGTATGAATCTTTACCAGACGTCAAATGTTTGTTGTTGAAATGACGCTTAGAGACCAGAACCTTCTGCAGTAGAACCTGAACAGAACACATCAAACACATGTTCAACACACAACATGGATTTTCCGCCACATGTTGTTGAAGTGGACTCACAAAGCACAGTCAACTGATACTAAACAACACACTGTTGGTAAATGGACTCGGGGTCAAAGGTCATCCTGAGCAGCCTATATGACACGCCACGCAACATCATGTCACGTTTCTGATGAAGGCTACAGGAAGTATAGAAAATAAATAATGTAAATAATGTAGAGGGATACACTGTTTAAATAATGTAAATAATGTAGAGAGATACTCTGTTTGGAGAAGGCCCTGCACGTGTTTTTTTCCATGGAGAAGGCCCTGCACGTGCCGGCCGGTGACTCTGCAGGTGCAAGCTTATGTAACTAATAGTAAACGATTTGTAATAGAAGGATTCTCTGCTGTTTGTGATATGAAGTTTAGTGACCAGCTGCAAACTTTTGCATCTGATCTTAGAAGGTTTGTAACTCCTGGGCAGTGTGTCCAAGGCCACTGGCAGTACGCCCAGACCAACTAGTGGCTCATCTGGCACGTGTCTGGGCATGTGACCGCACAGCTGCACTACCTAATTCAGAAGAAACAAAAGAAGTGATAAGAAGACCAAAAATGACCTAGTGTGTATGCAGCCAGTAGGATGAACAACGTGGATGTGCCTGACCAAAGATGGTTTTAATGGGGGGAGCTTCCGGGGGTGATAGAAACCGTGGGAGGGTTTCTGCCAGTGGAAAAATACCCCGAATCTTCTAGAGGGATGGGAAAAAGGGTATAAAAGTTTGTGAGTTCAGAACAACGTCGGCTCTTCTCCGGAGAACCGTCCCGTGTGTACGAGGATAAAGATTGCTAAAACAATTGCCAAATTACACAGAGTAAAGGATTTGTGAAATAATTCTGCGCTATATAGATTATATAACTCTTTAATTGTACCACATCTAACATATTGTGTGGAGTTTTGGGGAAATGCTTGTAAAACACATGTCCAACTGATTATCATTCTACAAAAAACAGCCATTCGCATAATAACTGGAAAAGGTTACAGAGATACAACAAAAACATTATTTCGACAACTAAGAATATTAAAATTTCAAGATCTGGTAGAGTACAGTATACTAATCATGTTCAAAGCAAGTAGAGACTCTCTGCTGGTCAATATTCAACTTAAATTTTAAAAAAGGAAAAGTCACTGCAATCTAAAAGGATTAGACATCTTCAAAAAACCAAGATTCAGGAGGAAGATGATGGAAGGTTGTATTTGTGAAAGAAACACACCTATGGAACAACTTAAAGGATGAAACAAAGGCAATGACATCAATTAATACATGTAAAAAGACAATTAAACCCAAAATGTTGAGTAAATATGATGAAATGGACAGAGTTTAATCATGATATGTATAATATTGCTAAGAAATGGACAGTTTATTTTTGTTTATGATATGTGTATTATTGTCATGAAATGGATAGAGTTTATTTTTGTTTCTTTATATGGGTTTTGTTATGAATTTTTTTTTGATGTGTATATTACTGCTACGAAATGGACAGTTTATTTTTGAGCATTATCGTTAGGAAACAGATTACAGTTTATTTTTGTTTTTGATATGTGTGTCGTTATGAAATGGACAGAGTTTAGTTTAGTTTTTTAATATGTGTATTTATTGCTATGAAATGGACAGAGTTTACGCTCTCAACATGCAGGCTTACTGGTGGTCCCTAGAATCTCCAAAAGTAGGATGGGGGCCAGAGCCTTCTGCTATCAAGCTCCACGAATGTGGGACCACCTCCCTGCCTCGGTCCGGGATCCTCCTCTCTGACCTCCTCTCTGCTCCTCTTTCTCTCTGACCTTTTCTCTCCTAATTTTCTCTTCTATTTACACCCCAGTGAATGCATGTTACTGACTTGACTTCTTCCCCGGAGTCTCTATGCTTTATCACCCCACAGGTTTTCCCTGGATCATCACAGGTTTTCCCAGGATCATCACAGGTTTTTCCTGGATCATCACAGGTTTTCCCTGGATCATCACAGGTTTTCCCAGGATCATCACAGGTTTTTCCTGGATCATCACAGGTTTTCCCAGGATCATCACAGGTTTTCCGTGGATCATCTCTGGACCTGCTGCTGTGGTCCTGCCTCTCTCCTGCCTTCATCGTCATCACTCACTTATCCATATAGTTATGGTAGTGTTTATTATATAGCTCCATAGATGGTAGAGTTGTGTATTATTCGTACTGTTGTAATAGTAGTATATCCACGGTTAGTACTTGTATTTGTAGTAGTAATATTCAGTCATGGACCTTTGTTCTGGTTTCTAGTACTTATACTAACACCAGCTGATCTACTTTTGACAGTTCTAGTTCAGTTATCTGTGCATCAACTGCATCCATGTGTCATGAAATAACTTTTGTTATGATTTGGCACTATGTAAATAAAATCTGGGTGGGCCACGGGGACCCCCTGATCTGCCTTGGCGGAGGTCTGCGCTCTACGAGTGCTTTTCTAGAAAAGACAGCGCAGACCTCCGCCAAGGCAGATCAGTGGGCCCCGTGGCCCCCCCACCCCAGATTACCACCAAAATTTAATCATTTGTTCCTTGTGCCAGCATCAACATTTCCTGAAATTTTCATCCAAATCCGGGCCACTGATCTGCCTTGGTGGAGGTCTGCGCTCTCCAAGTGCTTTTAGTTTATTTTTAAATATGTGTATTATTGTTATGAAAAGGACAGAGTTTATTTTTGTTTTTAATATGTGTATTATTGTTATGAAATGGACAGAGTTTATTTTTGTTTTTAATATGTGTATTATTGTTATGAAATGGACAGAGTTTATTTTTGTTTTTTTATATGTTTATTATTGTTATGAAATGGACAGAGTTTATTTTTGTTTGTTAATATGTGTTTTATTGTTATGAAATGGATAGAGTTTATTTTTGTTTTTGATATGTGTATTATTGTTATGAAATGGACAGTTTATTTTTGTTTTTGATATGTGTATTATTGTTATGAAATGGACAGTTTATTTTTGTTTTTGATATGTGCGCTATTACTGCTCTGAAACGAACAGTTTATTTTGATATGAAATGCTGTTGCAAAATGGACAGAGTCTATCTTTGATATTTCAGCAATTTTGTGTTTTGTGCTCAGTCAGAATTTAGTCTGATATGTGTAGGATTTTTGAGTCACTTCTGGGATTTGACAGGAATTTAGGGTCAGTAGAAGGATGGGGTAAGGGGGCGGGAGATTCTCCGTTAAACTTCATCCTGCTCCTTTTCAAATGTTTGACTTTCTTTTATATATATCCTTTTGTTGTTTGGTTTGAATGTTGTATTTGAAATAAACAAACAAACAAACTTGTTTAATATTTATGACCAAAAATCTTCATGTGTGAGGAAAGCCGATGACCTCCAAGTCATGACTGTGAATTGTGACGTGGAATGGAATGTAGCCAGTCAAGAAGTGAGCTGACATGGAAACAGGTGTAAATAAAGTTCGGTGGACCTCAGACATGAAGTCATGTTGACCAGCTGGTGGAGCTGTGGGAAACCTGAGAATGTCTATTCAACGTCTCCGCCAAGTTGTACCACAACCCAAATGACATTGTTGCGTCTTGTGTTTTCCCGTTTGTTGCTGTGTTTCTTATTCTCGTTTTTTGTTCGATCATGTTTGATTACGTCAGATTTCTGTCTTGGAGGACTAGATTCTAGATCGGTGGTGGGACAGAATCGGTATGTGTGTGGTGTGTGTGTTCAGATTATGGGACCACACCACACACAGTACCATCCAAACTGTTCAATGCCTGATTATTTATCTTCATGTGTGGGGTCTGGAACAGGTAAAACATCTGTTCATCTGTTCTGCCCCCCCCTTTACACAACAAATATTTGAGTTTGTGACAGACTCACTGTGTTAATGACGCTGTGATGGAAATGTCCCCAATGGTCCAGTGAAACTCACTCCTGTTCTGGACGACTTCAGCTCACATGATTGTCCCAGTCAGACATCGGAGGGGATTTACTGAATCTGCAAAGACAAATGGAGCCGATGGAACATCATCCAATGGTTGAACTCCAACCAAAACCAGTTTGAACCAGTAATAAACGTCACTAAACTGGTGAAAGTTTATGGAGAACGAATCAAACACCACAAAGATGAGACTGAACCCAGAGAAAGAAGAGAAAACTGACCTGTGGAAGGCTGATGGAAGAGTCTAAGTGTTGGTGTGTCTCAGGTGAACTGTGTCCTGGAATGGAACAGAAGCTCACCTGATCCCACAGGTTCCACCAGCAGCAGTGGGAGGAGCTTAGTTGGAATGTCTGTCAGATATGTCCTGATGTTAATCTCAGTCTGAGTAGATGTTCTGGAATGTCACTCTGGTACGTTTTCCCTGAAGGCAGGACGCTGAAGGAGTGGGAGGAGTCTGTGGGTGGGGCGGGTGTGAAATATGTCTGGGACGGAGGAGGGACAGCCATGATTTGAGTGGCTGTGTTCACTATGTGTTGTAGTTGTTTTGGACAGGAGGCGGAGCAGTCTCTGTATCACATACAGACCTGATCAAAATCTTAAGACCAGTTGAAAAATAGCTAGAATTTACCTTTTGCACATTTGGATCTTAATGAGGTTTTAAGTAGAGCTACAACATACAAAAGCAAGAAGGGGGAGTGAGACAAAAAGCACTTTGAAAAAGTAATTTATTGAAAACAACAAGTAAACTGAAATAGGCTGTTTATCATCTGATCAAAAGTTTAAGACCGCAGGCTATAAAAGCCAAAATCTGCTCAAAATTCTCATTTTCTGTCGGGCATTCACACAGTCATGCCCTCCTGATGGCTAAAGCTAAGAAGCTTTCTCTTCTTGAACGTGGTTGGATCATCGAGCTGCATAAGCAAGGCCTCTGGCAGCGTGCCACTGCTGCTGAGGTTGGACGCAGACAGTCATTCTAAATTTTTTGACAGATCCTGAGCATTATGGAACAAAAAAATCAAGTGGTAGACCCAAAAAAATTACACCTGCGCTGAGCCGGAGGATCCGATTGACTGTCCGTCAAGACACAGGGCGGTCCTCCACCCAAATTAAGGCCCTTACTGGTGCCGACTGCAGCGCAATAACTATCAGATGGCATCTGCGGGAAAAGGGTTTCAAAAACAAAAAAACAATTCAAAGACCTCGTCTCCTACAACGCCACAAAACTGCCCGTTTAGACTTTGCCAGGAGCATCAAACATGGGACACTGAAAGGTGGAAAAAAGTTTCATTCTCTGATGAGAAAAAATGTAGCCTTGACGGTCCAGATGGCTTCCAACGTTACTGGCATGACAAGGAGATCCCACCTGAGATGTTTTCTACCCGGCACAGTGGAGGGGGGTCCATCATGATCTGGGGTACTTTTTCATTCAGTGGAACACTGGAGCTTCAGGTGGTGCAGGGTCGCCAAACGGCGGCTGGTTATGTGCAGATGTTGCAGCGGGCATCCCTCATGACTGAGGGCCCTGGTCTGTGTGGGAACAGCTGGATTTAAAAACAGGACAACGCTGCAGTTCACAATGCTCGCTTGATGAAGGACTTCTTCAGGGAGAATAACATCACTCTTTTGGACCATCCCGAATGTTCCCCTGATTTAAATCCCATAGAGAACATTTGGGGATGGATGGCAAGGGAAGTTTATAAAAATGGCCATCAGTTCCACACAGTTGATGCCCTTCGTGAAGCCATCTTCACCACTTGGAGCAATGTTCCCACCAGCCTCCTGGAAACACTCGCATCAAGCATGCCCAAACGAATTTTTGAAGTGATTAACAAGAACGGTGGAGCTACTCATTACTGAGTCCTACTGAGGAAATTTTTTGTTCTGGTTTGGAGAGTTTTTTGTAATTTTTTGAGCGATGGTCTGAAACTTTTGATCAGCTGATAAACAGCCGATTTCAGTTTACTTGTTGTTTTCAATAAATTACTTTTTCAAAGTGCTTTTTGTCTCACTCCCCCTTCATGCTTTTGTATATTGTAGCTCTACTTAAAACCTCATTAAGATCCAAATGTGCAAAAGGTAAATTCTAGCTATTTTTCAACTGGTCTTAAGATTTTGATCAGGTCTGTACATGATGGGGGCGGGGCTTGTGCTCTCCTCAGTTTGTGGAAGAAGTACAGGCGTGTCTGATCATTCTTGGTCCAGTGATGTGATGCTGTCTGTCCTGGACAGACCCTCTGTGATGGGCCCCCCCAGGAACCTGGTGCTGCTCACCCTCTGCACACTTCTGTTCTTGGGTCTGTTCTAGGTTCTAGTCTATCCTATGTCCTGTTCCATGATCTGTTCTATGTTCTCTTCTCTGTTCTGTGTTCTGTTCTATCAGTCCATGGGCCAAGACTAGATATTTGGGATGTTGGTACCACCCAAGGGGGCAAGTTCTAGTGATGCATTTTGAAATGGCCTGTATCTATAGATAATATTTTGCGATGATAGCCATTCCACAGTAGTAGCTTAGTCACAGCTATCAGCCATCGAATAAACCCACTGTAAGGGACAAAATCAGAGGTCATAAAACATCATTTGAATGTATGGAATGTTAATACCAACACAGATTCACCACATTCATGGCCAGTTCTTTGTTGTTATCAAAGATCTGAGTTACATATAAACCCAAATAAACAGTTTAGACAGTAGATAAGTGCGTACTGCAGCATTACACATATAGCAGTCTGGTTGATGAATAGTCTCTCTTCCAACCTAAGTTTATTTAAGGTTAAGTGAAGTAAGGTGGTAAAGTGAATGTGAGAGAAAGTCCTTAAGGTTAGAAGAAAATGTATATAATAGTTTAGCAGTTTCATTATGAGCATAATTAACCCATAAATACTTACATATACGCATGTGACCAAAAGCATCTACTGATCTAAACTGTTTAATACTGACTGATCCATTAATTCTACCAATACATGTAAATAATTGGTGTAAAATACAGTTCTTCATCTTTTCATGGTCATCAGATATTTTACAGGCATTTGGACGTTCAGAGGCTCCGTAGTTACCATGGAAACACTGTCATCTTCTACAACATTGATTCACCAGTAAAACCCGTGGAGTTGGATCAGTGACCGTGGATGGACACACTGGGTTTATGTTGAATTAATGACAGATTGGACTGAAAAAGACACTATTTCTCAAGTTCCATGATGATTAAGGCACATGATTCATAATATAGGGAGATAAATATTTATTATTAATAATATTTTCTGGAGAGGGGGTGGGATTAAGTAAGTTGCACTTCTTCCCACCTCTTTTCAGCCACATAAATGAAACTATTGTGCTGTTCTTCTGTCTAAGATTGTTATAATTGTTGATATTTGTATTATTATTTATGTTTTGCTTGTTGCATACATGTTAAATTTCATTGTATATTCGGAATAAAACACTACATCAAATCAAAAATAAATCAAAACTCTGGTGCTAAAAGTACCGAAGTCACATTTTTGGACAAGTTGAGCATATAGACATGATGTATTTGTTTAGCTAAGTCCACCCTCTAAGTGTTTTTTAACAGACTTTTTTTGTGATATCAGTACTTTTAGCACCAGGGTCTTCAAATACAGCAAAATAACTGATTTTCACAGAAAAAAAAAAAAGCAAATCACAGAGGATGAAATGATGATCAATGGTGATAAATCACTTAAGAAAGGTTAAATAGAGGGAACTGAGACAAAAGTAGTATCAGGCATTGAAGGTGTGCCCGCTTGGGTGCTGTCCCTGAGTCCACTTTAAGTTCGGCCCTAGCATCCAGACCTGCAAAGACACCAAAATACCTTATGTGTTATTTTCTTGTCTGTTTGCATCGGGATTGGCATGAGAACATGTGCTCTTATGTATGAAATGAAATGGTACATTGGTTTTCTGCTCTGTAGTTGTGTCATTATTAAACTGCTGTCCTTGGTGTGATCACTCAAGGACTTTCATTTGCTTTCATTTGCTCTGTATGAAAAGAGAATGTATCATCGCTTCACTTATTTCAGTCTTAACTATGTCTTGACTAAGTCTTAAATAAACATTGATATTTACTTGTCTCAGATGCGGTGCTTGAATGGAATGAAAACACGTATATTATTTTCTGAAAAAAACAATCCATTGTTAACATCTTCCAATAAAATCTGAAAAGTAGAAGCATAATGTAATGTCACAACCTCATCTTGGACCAATTCCACTAGCATGTTTGCAGGAAAAGGTGGAATAATTCAGAAATACCACCATACACTGTTAAGTGTAATGATACATTTTTTTGGAAAAAAAGAGGTATATATATACAGGGTGGGGAAGCAAAATTTACAATATTTTGAGGCAGGGATTGAAAGACAGTGTATGACCAATTAGTTTATTGAAAGTCATTAGAATTTATTTGCCACAAGAAAATTTCCATAATAGAAAATGTTTTTATTCTATGTGTCCTCCTTCTTTCTCAATAACTGCCTTCACACGCTTCCTGAAACTTGCGCAAGTGTTCCTCAAATATTGGGGTGACAACTTCTCCCATTCTTCTTTAATAGTATCTTCCAGACTTTCTGGTAATAGTTTTGCTCATAGTCATTCTCTTCTTTACATTATAAACAGTCTTTATGGACACTCCAACTATTTTTGAAATCTCCTTTGGTGTGACGAGTGCATTCAGCAAATCACACACTCTTTGACGTTTGTTTTCCTGATTACTCATATGGGCAAAACTTTCTGAAAAGGTATGGATAATAGTGTTAGGTATGATTATGACATGTTTGGTTTCAAAACAATGGACGTAGTGCCTGCTGAGAAAAAACAACTAAATGTTCATTGTAAATTTTGCTTCCCCACCCTGTATATATATATATATATATATATATATATATATATGTGTGTGTGTGTGTGTGTGTGTGTGTATATATATATATATATATATATTTTTTTTTTTTTTTGTTTCATATTAAATAAGTGCCTATATTGGAAACATCATGATGCAGCAGTTTTTTTCAGATGCAGTTTTTCAAAGTTTTCAAATGCATTTCAACTTTAGCCTAATTTTGAGTAATAAAATCAATTAAAAAAAAAAAAAAAAAATCTCAATACTTTTAAAATAATTCATTCATGAAAGGGTTGAGTCGTCTAAACTCCTGGAGTGCTGCCGTCTTTGTGACAGAACACTGAGGCCACACTTGGAAACACCAGCATCCATCCATCTACACATACATCACACTGACCAAGGCAGCTCATTATGATGGGATGGAAATCTATTTGTAGACTTTTATCTGGACTCTGAGACAAATGTGTGGTTTTTGTTGGTGGATGAAAATAATCTTAAATGTGTTGTTTGACGTGTCCACATGAGTTAGTTTGTCCTGTGTGTGGTTGTGAACTCCTGTTTGCTGAATCATCCAGAACTTTGCCGACTGCTCTGAGCTGATGGAATATGTGAGTGTCCAACTGGTGCTGAGTAGAGTTGTGTTGGTGTTTAGTGTTGATCAGGGACTGGAACCCCAGGCATATATGATGGTGTTGTGGAGCTGATGGGACATGTAGACTCGTCCTCTGATGCTCTTCAGATGGGACTGTCCTTCAGCGAGGGGTTGAAGGTCCATCCTGTCCAAGTCTGGCAGATCCACTGTGTGTCCACCAGTCCAAGCAGGTCAGTGTCAGGGTTTCTCACACCACACTTGGTCCTTCTTCCACCATAATGTCTTCAAATGCATCAGCTGTGGAGAACCACCGTCTCCATGGTGACGACATAATCGCAGCCACAAGTGTCAAAACCAGGAGTAGAACTGATCCAATGAAGTGACAAAACAGCATTAAAGAGTCCGGCCTCCTTGGTTCCAATAATGTGAACTGTGTCATGGATTTGATTTGTTTTGATTCTGGACAGTAAATCCACCCTGGAACTGACTGTTGTCTGGACATAGAACTGAATTAGTAAAGTTTTTATCCATGTTGTTGAGAAAATGACCTTTTGCTGTCGCCGTCTCTGGATCAGATGATTGTGATTCCTGTGTTTAAGTATATAAGTAAGTAGTTTTTAGAAATAAGTTATTTTAAATATTTAAATTACAACTAATGATGAAAAAGTTCATTTAGATTTTAACTTTTATTAAGATTTTAAGATTTGAACCACAACCTGATGAAAGCTCATTCAAAGTGACTAAAGTTAAGTGTATTTTATTAAGATATTTAAACTAATGAATTCTTACAGTTTTATGTTAAACTTAACTAGTAATCGTTTATGCTTTCAGATTGTATTAAAAAAGGTTAAGTTATTCTGTAAATAGCTCCACAACAAGTTACTTTAAATTCATGTTACAAAATACTAACCACAATCAAATACATAATAATAAACCACAGTATGCAGTCTACAAATAAAGTCACCTTGTTCTGCCCTCACTATGTGTGAAGCCACCCTTGCAGAGCGAGGCAGACAGTTAACAACAGAAGGTGAAGAAGAATCAGGAAGAGACCAATTTGTGTTTTCTTTCTTTCCCTTCTTTTAATAAAATACAAACAAATACATGTATTACAATGTGTGCTGAAATATGTTTCCACTGTAAGCACTTCTTAACTTTTACCCATCCTTTTTAAATGCATGAATTAACAACCATACATGAATTAAACAGCTAAATATTCCAGCAATTACAATCCAATCAAATAAGCATGTACAGCATATAAACCATATGAAATTTACTTAAATATGCAATAAGGGGCACAAGAAATGCAGTAATCTTGTACAGAATGCACACAGTAAAAAACCTCTTTCTGAACTGCATTAACATTACATGTAATCTAACTGGCATGAATCAAAAATACTCCAATGCTAATAATATGCACAAGTTTCTCCCTGAGTGCACAAATAATTTGCTAGTAAAGGAAACACAGCAATTGCTACCAAATAGCGTCTGCATTAGCTCTGAACTGAGTACATACAAGCTAGCACTGACACAAAACAGACTGCCACCTGACTCAAATATTAGCAGTGAACAGAACGCTTCTACCACAAAGTGAAAGCTTATTTGTGCTCTGTAAAAGATGCTAGCAATCATGCTTCTAAGTTAATGACAAAATAATCATAAAACTAATATTTACAGATGTATATCTGCCCAGATTTATCGACCAGAATGAAAGCTGCACATAACTTCAATGGCGTGGCCAAACAGAATGATAACAGTACATACAGGGCGCCCACAGATGGCACCATTCAACAACTTTAAGAGAAGAACACACCTATGAACACAAAAGTTAATAGAAAGCCGTTCAATGAGCCGTTCAATTCAACTAAAACTGAGATTACAGTTATAAAAGTCCGTTCACATCAAACCCTGAGCGCTTACCGCCTGTCTCTCCAGAGTCTCAGTGAGTCATTCACGCTGATCATTCTTCTCTGATGGTATCCACGCTGTAACAAACTCCTCTTGCTGCTGTTGCCATGACATCATCTAAGCTCCCAGTACCCAACAACATTAGTGTCCGCCATTTTAAAGGGTCTGGGAATGTGTACCTAATTTATAAATTGGTTCCACCTGGTTTCTCCCGCAGAAGTTGGGTTAACAGTCAGTACAATGAGAGAGAGAGAGAGAGAGAGAGAGAGAGAGAGAGAGAGAGAGAGAGAGAGAGAAGAGAGAGAGAAGAGAGAGAGAGAGAGAGAGAGAGAGAGAGAGAGAGAGAGAGAACAGATATACTGTATGTTCAGGGGAGAAGACAGGAGAGTTTGGGTTCCAGGGGAGCCAGCAGGTGTCCTCTGACCCGGAGAGAGAGCAACCATAGTCTGAGCAGGACCAGGTCCGCCTGCTCCAGGGATTCAAATTCTCATCTCAAGAGTCCTGGGTCCACACCAGTCCACTTCCAGATTCCTCACTTAAAGTCACATTCAGTCTTTTCCTCCTCTCCTTTTCGTTGTCACTTCTCCTGTCGATCAAACCTCCTTCCATTCTCTCCTTTGTTTGAGTTTCCCTCCACCACACAGCTCTCAGGTGGGTCTGATTTCTACCCTTCCCTTCCCCCGCCTTACCAGTGATGTCACCTCCTGCTTCCTGCTACAGAGTGGTGCATTAGAACACACTTCTGTACTCTGAAGACAACAAAACACAGCTTTCAGTCTGGTGTTTGTCTTCACATCTGGATCCTGTGAAGCCTGATCTGGAGGTTTTGAAGTCTGATGTCCTTGTCAGAAGAAGTCGGTGCTGCTGGTTCAGACAAACTGGTTTTCTTCTTCTCATCTGATGCTGAGGTACTGTTTGGTCCAGACGTTGATGATTCACATCTGCAGTGATGATGGGAGAGAGCAGAGGATGACCACAATCTGTTTGGACATTGATAACACTCCAGCTGTTTTGGTGTGTTATGACACTGATTGTGTAGAGTCTTACTTTTTGTACAACTGTTCAGTTTTTCTCTTTTGTGAAAATGTTTGATATGTTCATGTTTGGTACATAGTGAACCTGTGGTAAGAGATCTGTCTCTGAATCTGAACTGGTTGGGATTCTCTCCAATATGGGTCTGTTGGTGACGCTTGTAAGAGGAAGATGACCAGAATATCTTTGTGCACCTACCACAAGGGTACATCAGCTTTGAGGGGTGAACACAGCAGTGAGTACGTAAAGCAGACAGGAATTTGTAAGTCTTCCCACACTGGTCACAGTCATATGGTCTTTCTCCAGTGTGGATGCGTTGGTGGTATTTAAGCCCACCCATTTGGGTGAAAGTCTTTCCACACTGGTCACACTCATATGGTCTTTCTCCAGTGTGGATGCGTTGGTGGACTTTAAGCCCACCCATTCTAGTGAACATCTTTCCACACTGGTCACAGTAATATGGTCTTTCTCCAGTGTGAATGTGTTTGTGCCTTTTTAACTTCCAAGCCAAAGTGAAAGTCTTTCCACACTGGTCACAGTCATATGGTCTTTCTCCAGTGTGGATGCGTTGGTGTTTTCTTAATTCACTTGCTGTGATATAAGTCTTCTCACACTGGTCGCATTCATATGGCCTTTCTCCAGTGTGAATGCGTTTGTGTTTATTTAAGTCACTTGCTGTGATAAAAGTCTTCTCACACTGGTCGCATTCATATGGCCTTTCTCCAGTGTGGATGCGTTGGTGTTTTTTTAAGTCACTTGCTGAGAGAAAAGTCTTTCCACACTGGTCACAGTCATATGGCCTTTCTCCAGTGTGGATGCGTTGGTGTTTTTTTAAGTCACTTGCTGTGATATAAGTCTTCCCACACTGGTCGCATTCATATGGTCTTTCTCCTGTGTGGATGTGTTGATGTTTTTTTAAGTAACTTAGTGTGAGAAAAGTCTTCCGACACAGGCTACAGAAATATAGTCTTTTTTCAGTGTGGATGGGTAGATGTTTTTTTAAGTCACCTGCTGTGATGAAAGTCTTCCCACACTGGTCACAGAAATAGGGTCTTTCTCCAGTGTGGATGCGTTGGTGTCTATTTAAGTCACTTGCTGTGATAAAAGTCTTCCCACACTGGTCACAGTCATGTGGTCTTTCTCCAGTGTGAATGCGTCGGTGCCTCTTTAGAGTACTTGAAAAAGTGAATGTCTTCCCACACTGGTCACAGTCATATGGTCTGTCTCCAATGTGGATGGTTAGATGTTGTTTCAGCCCACCCATTGTGGTGAAAGTCTTTCCACACTGGTCACAGTCATACGGTCTTTCTTTAGTGTGGATGCGTTGGTGCATTTTTAAGCGACTTGCTGTGGTAAAAGTCTTCCCACACTGGTCACAGTCATATGGTCTTTCTCCAGTGTGAATGCGTTTGTGTCTATTTAAGTCACTTGCTGTGGTAAAAGTGTTCCCACACTGGTCACAGTCATATGGTCTTTCTCCAGTGTGAATGCGTAGGTGTTTATTCAGCCCATTCATTCTGGTGAAAGTCTTTCCACACTGGTCACAGGTGGGTCTTCCATCCATGTTTGCTGGAATCAGGTGATCTTGGTCTTCCTCCAGATATGACTTTTAAGGTTTCAGTTCAAATCCACCTTTGGCTTCTCTCTACATGAAAACACACAGAAACAGAAGAGGTGGTCACTGAAATGCAATGGAAGAGAACAGAACAAACACATCTGTTTGGAACCAGATTAAGCAGATAGACAAAATCAACTAGTTAGGCAATCGATGAAGCATTTTCAAGACAACCAATATTTGATGGTTTCTCCTTTAAGCTGTAGGAGACTTTCGTCACCAATTTTTCATCAAATCTGTAAAACCCCAGTCATAGCCTTGGTATCATGAATCCATAAGTCTTTCTCTGATTACTCACCTGAATCTCTTCCCTCACGGTGAACAATTTCAAACTGTCATCCACCATAAACAAACCACTTGTTTACAAAAAGGGTCAGTAAGTAACTCAGGCATCTTTGGAATTTTTTGCGACGTGCACTGTGGGAAGTGGAGGTTTGCGCCACCGCCTGGCAGCGGCAGTACAACTATATGATATTATATGGCTGCAACAAACACGATGTGGAAATGGCTGAAACACGGAAAAACAGCTGGGAAAGACTGGTGTGAAAGACCGCTTGTGCAGTTAGGAGGAGGAGCCTATGGTAGCCTGGAGGCACACGGCTCTGAGACATGAAAGTGACCACATCAATTTGACAATTACCCTGTTTTTAAAAAATCATCCTAATTAAAGAATCCGATTTTGATTTAAAATTGATTCATCATGCAGCCCTATATCTCTGTTTCTCCCCCTATTTCCCCCATCCTTCTCTCTCTCTCTCTTTCTCTTCCTTTACCCTCTTACTTTAACCCCAACTGGTCAAAGCAGACAGCCATCCTCCAGGAGGCGGGGTCTGCTCCAGGTTTGTACCGGTTAGAGGTAGTTTTTCCTACTACAGTTCAGGCCTGGTATTCAGTCTCCCACGGACTAGAAACCCTGACCTAGTGCTGCAACAACAAATCAATTAAATTGATCCAAATCAATTCTTCAAAGAGTTGGCAACGAATTTGGCAGTCGATTCGTTGGGTCTTGAGTACGTTAGTCATGAGGCATGGCCGCACTTTGTGTAGTGAAACAGAGGAAAACACAGAGCAGCATGGCAGAGTCTTCGGATACCGAGCCTGATCAGATAAAGGCCCGTTGAACAGCTTTGGGAATACTGACATCTGCTGGTGTGTTACATGTGGACTAGGATCTCTTAGTAGTGATGAGCCAAATTAACCGAGGCTTTGATGTGTGTATCAAGCAAAAGTGGGCGTGTCAAATTAAGCCCACACTCGAGGCCTCGTTTTGCTCAGGTTACGTCATTGGTTCATTCTAGAACCCGACCAATTAATCAGGCTGATTACAGCGTATCAGCGAATAATCAACATCAGCCAATATGTAACTGATTTATTAACTTCTTTGCTGTGGAGATTCTGTTGCTCACTGCTCCTGTGTGTGTGTGTGTGTGTGTGTGTGTGTGTGTGTGTGTGTGTGTGTGTGTGTGCACGCTGGCCGGAGAGTTAATGGAACAGTAAAGTGTGTCGGTTTCACCTTCACTTCCGCTCGGACAATGACGCTATCAGCCCCACACATGCAGAATCACGGACCGTTAACACCCCCCCCCCCCCCCCCCACACACACACACACACACACACACTCATGTCTGTGCCCTTCCTGTCTACCTCACAATTTTTCTATGGCAGGCCAAATATATCACTATTCGCCACTCCCAAAACGCTTCCAACCACTTCCAAAACGTTGTAAAAAAAGTCGTCCAAACCACCAAAACGCCGTAAAATGCAGCGTACAAATATAAAATGCCGTAAAATCCCCTCCACTCAGAGGAGTTTTCAGGCATTAAGCTACGTTAATCTTTTGTACATTAAATGTTTGAAGCTGTCTCACAGTGGTATCAGTCACCTTTTCATCTGGTGAGTCTGTGTGAAAATATGAATGAAAATAGCTGAGTGCATACATAGGCTTTTCCTTCCAGCAGGTAAGAAACAGATGCAATCAGCAGCAGGGAGATCAGCGTCGAATGGCCTTGCTTTTATTGCAAGTTTAATTAAGAACAAAGCCATGTGTCTGCATGAGTGTCCACATACATGCACACATACACATACTATAGACATACCTGATGTTTATTGTTACTGCATACCAGAGTTTTCAAACGAAATTTCAGCTCAGGTCATGGTAATACAGCATTGCCTGTCACATTTTCATTTGAACAGCAGACGGCAGTATTCACTGTTACAGTGAGGCCTCCAGTAGTGAACCATTTAATGAAGCGATGGGCTGAAAAGCCTTGCTGATTCATGAGGCTTCATTTGACCATCACTGTCTCTTATAATCTCCATTTGAGGTACTGTAAAGCCAGATGAAAGAAATCTATCCAGATCATGGTTAAAAAGGAAAGAAGGTTTGTTGTCTCCAGAAATTCAACTGGTTAGAACGGCATGGTGTGGAGGTGGTGTTCCAGTTAAAGAGCATGGATACAGATGTCCAGTTAATGTTTGATTTATTTGCTGTGGTCTGTAACAACAACATGAAGTAATGTGAGTATAGTAAACACTACACATCATACAGAAATACAATGACATAACTGAAGTTATAAAGTACTGCACTCAGCACTCAATCATATCATCTTGTACATACAACAGAAACAAAATCACCCTGCATACACCTCATAAAGCACACAAACAGTATGACCAAACTCACTAGCTTCATCAACACACTAGCTTAAGACAGCACCAGCCCATACACAGTGAACCACACACCAGCCAACAGTTCAACAGTACATTCAAACCAGAACACAGGTCATTAATCTCACCTTTTGGCATACACACACTGCAACAAAACCAGGGTGGTACAGGCAAATGATGAGGAAAGCAACTGAACAGAAACGGTCACTGTGTCAGAGGAAAATTAGCTGTTTTCAGTTGTTTAAGGTATTAGCATTCAGAAGCACCGGTATGGTAATGGTGCGTTTAAGGGGTGTAGGACATATGAAATACTTATAGAGAAACATACTATAGAAATTTCAATTCAACTAAACAAGCATGGGAACAAAACATAAACAGTGTGGGCAATGGTATATTAATGAAGTAATATTAGTGATATATCAAAGTGTCAATAGATCAGTTGTAGTATATCAATAAAGTATTGTGTAGGCCAGAGGTTGCGCTCGACATTTTTATTGTCTGTCATTTTGATGGACGGTAAAAATCCAAATCCAAATCAACAGAAACACCGGGACAGAGTCCGGGACGGGTCCGGCTCTGATCACACACTAACAAGGTCGGTCTGGTTCTTACTCTGGTCCGGTTCCACTCTGCTGGTCAGACCCGGCCTGTTAACTGTCCCTCCAGACCCCCGGATGACCCCACCGTAACACAGTGACAGACCTTTCTGCACCAACTCCGATCAGATGGACCTGACTTCAGCAGATCCGAATCTGGACACCACACACACTAACAAGTTTTCTGTGACCCAGTTCCACTCTGCCAGTCCCCGGTCACACCCGACCTGTTAACATCCCCCTGTGGACTGACCCCACCCCCCTTCGCCATAACATGGTAACGCACCATTCTGCAGACTCAGATGAACCGCAGTTTGGATCCACACACAGGACCGGGAGTGAGTGGCAATAAACCGTCATGTTCAGTCCTGTGTAAAAGTCTCTGGTCCACGTCCATGTCAATACTAAACTAAATGAGGGACATTCTGTTTCTTCCTAATCTGCGTGTTACACCACTAAGCTTATACAAACTTTGCCTAACTTGGGACCAACTTCTACAAAAACTCTGCTTCCCATTTTATCAAGTCTACTGCTTCTAGAACCCATGGATTCCCTTGGGTCAATGCACTAGTATACAGTATGTGGCTGCATTTGTGGAGAAACAGTTACATAATATTTGAGATTGGGTAAATTGGGTGGACAGTGGGGGGTGTGATATTCATTTTTATTCTTGAATAAAAACATTTTGACAGCGATGGGACTCAGGTGACTCATTCCTTTTGATATAACTTCCCCAGCCTTAGAATCTGAAAACATTCACTCACAGGACTGATAAAGCAAATTGAATCCCATAATGAGGCAGGCACGTGATTTCAGCAAATGGTACTCTGAAAAACGATACAGGCCTTGAGACAGGCTTCTTTTGGACACTCCCCTTTGTTTGATACAGGCTTCAGGGCTTGAGTGTGTTAGAATTACACAGATGAAGAACATATAAAAACCTAAGCATGATAAAATCAGAATATAATATGTTATAATTAGGCCTGTAACGGTACACATACCAAACCAAACTGTTTCGGTACACAGCTGTTCGGTCCACAGCTGTACCAAAACGGCACAGTATGATGAGGAAAAGAAAAAGGAACGAAAGACGTCATTTGATGCGGAACTTTAAATCTGTGCAAGTTTCACACGGACATATGGAATGACACACACATTGACCCAAAATATGAAATAGCAGCTGGTATAAGGTTAAAAAAAAACAAAAAATATGATGTGAACCTGGAAGGAAGAGACTGAAGACCCTCCACCATCAGTCCAGTCCAGTTTGTATCAGTTCAGGTTCAGGTGAAAGACAACAACTAGGAAAGAGACGTTAATAAGACGGACGTTGTTTGGCCCCTGGGAACTACGGTAGTTCTAAAACACTGACACTAGCTCTGTCTGTCTATCATTCACGCTGTATAATAGAGGAATAAATAGAACGTTGAAAGTATGTAAAGTTTCACTTTCATTTCATGACAGTGTTCGTTACGTTAGTTATGGACCGCACACCCAGGTATATAACTGCGCGCCCCCTCTACCCCCCGGCTCCAACAAAAAAAAAAAAATTTAAATTAATAAATAAATAAATCCCCCCTGCACACAGGCACACAACACAGTTTGTTCTCTGTCCTAAAATAAATAATTTGGTTCATTGTGTTGTCAAAGTTTCTCTTCAGTTTGTTTCAACAGAATACCATTTTACCCTCTTGTTAATGTTGCACTTCATGTGGAATTTTTTTGTTATTTTTATGCAGAATGTGAACTGACAGAACTGTGATTAGATTTTTCTTGGTTGTTCGAAACTACCTTTCAGGGAAAAGTGCAATACTAATGTTTAAAATACATTTAGTAATATTAATAATACATTTAGTAATATTAATAATTTATTTTATTTTCTATTTGATTTGTAGCAGCAGAATTATATTATTCCTGTTTTTCTATATTCTATTGTCTCCAAAAATTGGGGGAAAAAATGTTTAAAAAATTTCAGAAATGCATTAATAGACATTTTGAGGGGTTTTCTTTCTTCCCATACCGAACCGAAAAAAAAAAAAAAAACGAACTGTGACTTTGAAAACTGAAAACGTACCGAACCGAAAATTTTGTGTACCATTACAGGCCTAGTTATAATCCTATGTTTTGAAATCGGAATGTGATATATTTTAGTTATGATGTCTGTTTTCATTGATTAGTTCTGAGTTGTGTGATATATTAATATTAGGAGGTAACAAGCTTAAAGGGGTAGAATGGAAAAATACAGATAAAGGGCCACAGATGTGTTAGCTTAGTTTTTAGGAGTGTGGAATGTTTATGGTTTTATTGTTTTATAAGCCATAAAGAGAAGATGGTAAGATCTGTGAGGTAAGGATCTGCTGCTCCTCCCTCAAAAAGGTTTATTTCTTTGAGTTCTGGAAAAACATCTCAAACTACCCGATCACCAGTACGTGGTGAGTGCAGGATTCTGAGGCACAAAACAGCATTTGCAAATTCAGCGTTCTCATGTGTGGCCATGCAACAGTGGAACACATTACCAACGGAGCTACTAACAATTACAAACTATCACACATTCTCCCACATGGTGAAAAAACAGCTACTCTCAAACCAAACCTGTAGTCATATTATAATGTAACGTAAACATGCTTAGAGTGTGTGTGACAGACTGCAGTGGGACGAAGAGTGAATGGTTGGATGGGAATACATTTTTTATACAGATGGAGTTATAGAAATGCATTTTATATAGCTTTTTGTATGTTTTGGTTTTTATTAATGTCCGTTTTTTGTTGTTTTTTTTTTTAATGATAACATCAGCCTGACCAGGGACTACAGGTGGAAATTAGCACTAGTGCTACAACCTGGCACACCACATCTGTCCTGTTTAAGGTTAGTGTATATTGTGCATTGTCCCTGTCTAAATAAATAAAGAATTAAAATTTAAAAAAAAAAAAAAGGATAGGGGGTGAGATTGGAGTGGACAGCTGTGGTGGGGGTGGTACGTGAAGGGATTGGCTGAAGTTAAGAGGAACAAGGCAACACCCCAAGTAAAGAGTATACAGAAAAAAGGGAAAGATAACGCTGGGCTCTTGAGGACAGGGAGTCAAAGAGATGGGGCCGATGCCTGGTGACTTCATGTCTGTTGGCAAGCACAAATCTGTGCAAGTTTGATTAATGTTCATTAAATTAATTATTCATTGTTATTTTTAAATCCTGCTCTGGTCTGTTTTACTAACCAATGTAAAAAAACACAGGGGATAGAGAACTGGAGTCAGATTTGTGAGTAGAATCCCAACAAGTGTCAGACATAACATCACTACTACGTGTCGTGATTACTTTAGCCTACTAGGTAGTTAGACACTATCGTCATAATTATAACATTTTCATCCATCTCCGCTTATCAGGCCACCAGACTAACGTCACCTATCATTGACTGGAACAAATCCATCCATCACTAGTTTGATAGACTCTAACTGGAGCTGGCTGAAGACTAGATCTTACTAGTCTGTAACTATAACCAGTCTAGGTAGTGGGTTAGTGCTCACTAACTAAACTTGAAGCCATTGTGTGGATAGAATCATTAGTGACTTGTCTGCAGCAGATATTGCTTTGGGTTAAATACTGATCTTTGAGAATTGAGTCTTTTGTGTTTATCCAATGAATCGATTAGTTATTAAAATAATCTACAGATTACTTGATTATTTTGATTGTTAGTTGCATATGAAGATTCTTTAGTGTTTATATTTTGCAAGCAAAGGGGAAAAATGCAAACAAAAAATACAGTTAAAAAAAAAAATCAAGATTTGAAAACAAAAATGAAGGTTTCAAAATTTTTAACCTTAAAAAAAAAAATCTATTGTGTTCTCATTTTCTTTCATTATAAATCTGGAACTTCTGCTTGTAGGCCAAAATGTTTTGTCATTTTAAAAGTTTTGTTTGCAAGTCCAAAGGTTGTGCACCTCTAAATCTTTTGCAAATCAAAAAGATTTGTTTGCAGGTTGAAGTGGTACTTACTTCCGGGTCAAACTCTTGCGAGTAAAAAAGTTTTGCGTGTCAAAATCTTTTGCTTGTAAGTTCAACTGAATGTGATGGGTGGGATCTACATGAGCAGAAGGGGTGGATTTCTGGATTTCTATTGGTAGCTTGCTTGGATTGACAGTGTGGCTGACCCCTAGTCCTCCAAACTGTATTTTTTGTTTGCCTTTTTTTTCCTTTGCTTGCATAATAAAAACACAATATAATCTTCATAGTTGCAGCCCAAGTCAGTACGTCACACGCATATCAGCAAAACATAGAAATAATAGCTCTATCATATTTCATTCTGATTCTCTGATGCTTAGGTTTTCTGTATATTCCCAACAGTTGACAGCAAACAGGGAGAACAAAAACACCCAAAAACAAAAGGACTCATTCATTTACTATCAACTACATTCAATCTGTCAGTATCAGTTCAATTCAACCCAGACACACAGTGAGAATCAGGAAAATGCAGGAAAATCTAAGTCATGACAAATGTGTTTGGTTGAATTTAAACATCAGTGGATGAATGAGCTGCTCTGACCCTCTGTGTGCTTTCATGTTCACCCTGATAACCAGCCACACTAGCAGGGCATCACAGAACAACAACACACATTTCACACACTATCACAAAGGCACGTGCACTCACCAGAATGGGATGTTGGACAGAACTTTGCTCATGGACGTTAGTGCAGCTCACACAGCCCGAATTTACATCCACTGTAACAGGAGACATGGGAATAAAAAACAGGATGAACATTTAACTTTTACTAAACAACCGGAGCATGTTCAAGCAGCGCGAGGACTGAAAAGGAAATCCATCCAAACTCACGTGACCGTCTCCGCTTCACTGCACGAGAGTTAGCAGCTCCGGTACCGGCTAACTATAGCGGAGAGCACCGAGATATCCAGGAGGAAAAAGACTTGGGTAGATTTGAGCTCAAACTGCTCCTAAGTATCAAAAGATGAGAATCTGTGTCCAAACCCACCGACTAACATCGAGTAGAATGAAGTTGGATGAACCCGCTTCACGGCTTGTCTCTGGCTCTAACAACAAAAACAAAGGAGGAACAAACAGGGCTGGCACTTCCGGGAATGACAACAAGCTGCATTCTGATTGGCTGGTCATGTCAGCCTTCTGATTCGTCCATGTAAACTATATCGTGTCTATGGTACTGGCTCCATTCGACTCGGCCTTTTTGTGTTTATAATCCGTAAAAGTACCTGGAATCTGTTTTTCAGTATTTGTTCCAAAACGGGTGAAGAGATACTAAAATGTGCCCTGTAAACACTGCAGACCACTGATTGGTCAGGGAGTTGTCTGGGCATCATTGCGTCATCAATGCGCGACCCGCCATTTTTGAAAACCAGATGTGGAAGTGTACAGTAAATATAGCGGTAGGCTAATCCATGATGACAGCCCACAAAACCACACCGTGGTCGGTTCAGGAGGTTCAGACATTTCTGTCCTTGGTGGACGAGGAAAAGATTCAGTGTGTGTTTGACGGAACAACACGGAAGTTACGCGCAGCGTCGCTATGACGACCAGGTATTCTAAAGTCAACACTGCTGTGTTGTTTCTGGTGTAACTATGGAGACGGTCTACACGCGCTGTCTTCAGGAGCTCCCAAAACTTCATATCAGTGATGTTCCTCAGATTGGACCAAGTCCAACACCTCCCAGTAAAGTGGACAGAGGATTCCAACTGGATGTGGATCATATAGACATGATTTGGAAGGGAAGGAAGAACTTTGAACAGGTTGACGTGAACGTTAGCTAACAACTGGAGGACTGGGTTATGTGCGTCATCTGGGGTTTGTTCTTCACAACATTGTGATATTGTGATATTTCAAACACATGCTCTTGTACTGAGTGTACAGTACAGTAGTATCTTTGCTTCCAAAATCAGAGATGGTTTTTACTTAATTTCTCTCAACACTGATTTGTTTTTTTTATCCATGACTATGATTTTAAATGTTCTACCTCTAAATTTGTTAAATATTTCTCATGCTCTGACTGTAAATAAAACATTTCAACCACAACTAACCATCTACTTTCTTCACATCTCACTTTGGAAGAAAAATTTCCCTTTCAACTTTAAGGAATATGTTCATATCTGAAATCAGCATAAACAGGACATCTTCCAGCTGTTTGTTTATTTGTTATGAATATATCATTAAAACCAAACAATGAAAAGATTTATTTAAAAAGAAAAGAAAACATTAGAAAAGGAGCAGGATGACAGCTGTAGACATGATGTGTCCTAATATTTGGATCCAGATCATTTATATTCATCAATATAACAATTTAAACCAAACTAACCAATGCAATGATATTTATCCTAATATAAATCTATATTATCACATTTGTCACTATTGTTTTGTATCCCAGACCCGTTAGAAAGCAAACACCTGAATTCAACGTGTCCACATACTTTTGTCCATATAGTGTAAATCCCACCCACTGACAGATCCCATTGTAATGACATAATTAACACTAATACTACTTTACCTGTAAATGTCAGAATGTTATGGCTGATCGCTGTAGGAAGAAAATCCTCCCATTAAACTTTATGGAAATATTTATGTTTATGTCTCAAATCATCATGAACAGGACATCTTACAGCTGTAGACATGATGTGTCCCAATATTTATGTCCATATCATTTATATACATCCATAAAATAATTTAAACCAAACTAACCAATGTAATGTCATTTGTTTCATTAGGTTCCTGATTTCAGGAGTCCATACAGACAGTTCAGATAGACTGGAATAATTCTGCCTGTTCATCCTATAATAGAAGAATCCTAGAATTGACCCAGAACATGTGTGGGTCAGTATCACTATACGCTGCCTTTCAAACTTAGTAGATTTTCCACTTAACTTTATTTTTTTAATCTTATATTCGATTTTCTTATTTTACTAGTTTTATTTTATAATTGCATTTTCTGATGTATTGGCTTTTTATTCATATTGTTGCACTGACTGGAAAAAACAATGACAATAAAGGCTCTTCTATTCTATTCTATTCTATTCTATTCTATTCTATTCTATTCTATTCTATTTGATGTCATGATAATCATCTTTACCTGTATAAAACTAACAGAAGTACCATATTTTATCATTATTTTCACATTTTTCTCCATTATCAGGTGTGTCTCATTAGGTTTGTGTTGTTATTTATTATCTGATACTAATTTCTGTCTGATATGTTCACCTGAAAAACAATAAACCTGTTCATTAAACTCCAGTGGAGCTACTATTAGTCATTTGACATGAAGCTTTATAGATATGAGAGCTGTATGTAGAGTAGTATGAATGAACATGAACATTTTACTGCTGAAAGATGCTGAAGTATCTAGAAACAGATGGAAATAACACTCACAAACCTTTACGACTAAAATACCGTAATTCCACCAATAAACAGGTGTTTATGGATGTAAATGTACAAAGGATAAAGTCAGAATATTAGGAAAGAATATAATTTTATGAGTAAAGAGTCAAAATTCTTTCCAACTTTAAATACAAAAGATGAACTGAATGCAGACGTGGAGGCTATTCCCCAGATATTTCCACCTCTTTATGACTTTTCTCCAAACATTATGTCTTTATTCTGTAAATACGGTCCTTTAAAGTAATGGTCATTTTCAGCCTAAAGCCATAATCCTCTCACTTTGTAAAAATGCTGATAGATGAGTTATTGTGAAGGTGTTGTCTCCGTTAGTGATTTCTTCAAACATCTTCTTCCCTGAAACTATTGGTCGAATTCATTTCAATTTGATCTGTATGTTCTGTGGGACAATATTTACAAAGTTTGTTCACAGTTTAGAAAATGTAGATTTTTTAAATATTCTAAATGTTCCTTTCCTTCTAATGGTCCATATTTTGATGGTTTCTAACATGTAAATGGTTCCAGATATCAGTCTAGTTCCTATTGATCACTGATAGAAGTCATGTATGGACTGTGATTGGATGAGTTGAGTTCTCCTCCAGTGAAAGTCCCGCCCACTTCTATAGTTAGATTGATGTGCATCCAGACCACAGGACTGGAACATACAGACAGAACCTGACAACCTCACACATTCAACTGGGGATTGATTCTGGATAGTCCAGTTCCACTGTATTAACAATAAATCATGTATTCACAATCATTTCATGACAAGAGGAAAAATACTTTATTCCAACATTATGGGCAGCAGTGTTCTAGCATAAGAACCTCTAAGTAATGACTACTGCAACTGAAAAATAGAATAAAACAATCAACAGGAACTAAATAAGCAACATGAGGAAAATTCCTTCATTCATTCATTTTCTGAACCCTTTTTATCCTCACTAGGTCACAGGGGTCACAGGAGCCTATTCCAGCTACTTATGAGTGAAGGCAGGGTTCACCCTGGAAACATGAAGAAAATATTCAATGAAAAAATATAACAAAATAATCGCCAGAATTTACAAAAATGAACAAAATAATTAACAAAAAATGAAAAATGAAAGAAAACACAGGACAAATAATTCAACATAATCAAGCAAATACTTTGTAAATACTACAGGGTGGGGAAGCAAAATTTACAACGAACATTTAGTTGTTTTTTCTCAGCAGGCACTACGTCAATTGTTTTGAAACCAAACATATATTGATGTCATAATCATACCTAACACTATTATCCATACCTTTTCAGAAAGTTTTGCCCATATGAGTAATCAGGAAAACAAACGTCAAAGAGTGTGTGATTTGCTGAATGCACTCGTCACACCAAAGAAGATTTCAAAAATAGTTGGAGTGTCCATAAAGACTGTTTATAATGTTGTAATGGCAAAATTACTTCTATCCATATATATTCACATATATTTTCATATATTTCATATATCATATAGGCTTCTAACTCTATTTCAGATATATTCATGTCACTGTGTATTATAGAGCAGTTTGGACCTCTTTTGTGTTGTCCACAGTAGAAGGCCAAACCAACATTTCTCACAGGAGTCTTATCTCTAAGTTCCTGACACTAACCAAAACACTTTCCACACGTCATAATTTTCTCATGGGAGACAGAAGACTACAGGGTGATTTGTATTTTTGGGTTCAGACCGTCTCAGTCTTTTGTCTGAGGAGTATCTCTTTCTATGGAGCTCCAAATAAAGGGATTTCTTTGACACTGAACGTTTGAACTTATCCTTCTCTATTATAGACGAATTAGTAGAGTAATATTTTTTCCATAACAATTGGTGTCAGAAGTGGGATAGCTGAAGATCCGCCATGTGACACTCGAAGGCGTCGGACAGGTTAGCCACCAAGAATCCACAATCTAGGGGTTCTCCTCTACCTCACTGAAAATCTTAAGAGACGAGAGGGTCTGACGCCTGGAGTGAAACTGGTCGACTTCACGTCTATTCAACGAACTCAATACTCTACTTCCTCGTCTGAAGGGTGAGATATATTTTTACTAATTATTCAGTTGAAGCATTTGCTTATTAATTGAAATTGGGAAAAACAAAATAATAATAAATTTAAAAAAAAAAAAAAAGAAACATAAAAATTTAATTAAATTAAATGTCATCTGTCTACTTGGGCTAACTGTCATTAGGGGCCTGTGGTAAAAAGTCTGGTATTGAAGTCAGACTTGACGTGGTTAGGTCCACGGGGTTTTTAACTGGCACGTGCAAAGCAGGGGGCCGGGGGGGCTTGAGCCCCTGCCGCTTTGATCCTCTGCCTACAATTGCCCTTTTTACTGTTTTTTTTTTGTTTGTTTTTTTCGCAAAAAAATGCATGACTAAAATTTTCGTGACTAAAATTTTGATCAATGATAATAAATGTTAAGAGTGGTTTAATTTGGCTGTCACTGGACCTGCTCATGGTGCCCTTTCATCTCTGTCACGCCCCGCCCCTTCCTCCTGTGCAACCTTGCTTGCAACACACACACACACGTGCGCGCACATGTCATGCGGTCTGGAGAATGAATGAGGAGGAGGGAAGTGCTGCAATTCCAGGTCCATGAGAGTCCACCCACTATCTGCCCAAAACATTCACTTGTCTCTTTTGGTCCTGGTCCTATTCTTCAACAACTATAGTTTTGGGGCCAAAAACCGATGGTAAGTGAGTAAATAATTCAATATCATCGTCACGTCATGGAATGAGCTCCCAGACTAGCACACTCTAACAGCTGGGTGCCCACCTGAGTCTGAGTCCTGCTGAAGCACTCACACAGATTTGCTTCTGTTTTATGTCCATAAACTGTTGAGTTTTAGCCACAAAATTGTAACACATGGTAATAGTCCTCACTTGCTGAAACAGTCACTTTTTCTTCAGTTTTCTCTGTTTTTGCATAATACCTTTAAGTTTACTCTGAGCTTTAATGAACATCTACATGATCAGTAAATTAAATATAGGGTAAAGGAAGTGATTTACACTGAAAAATGCAAAACACAGAGGTTTTTATTATAATAAATGGTGATAAATCACATGAGAAACATTAAAAAGAGAGAAAAAAATCATTTAGAAGCTGCCATAAAAGTACCACTGGGTCTTAATGGGTTAAAATGTGCTGAAGTAATTAAATTCTGCTAAACAGATATAAAATTGCATAAAAAGAAAACACATCCAAGTCTTCTTCTCATCCAATTCCTAAATCTGGCCCTTTTGGTGTACAAGAGTCATAAAACTTATGTAAAATCCCCCGACTCTTTCATCAGTGCCAACACTTTGACATTTCTGGTTTTGTTTCAGAAACTGCTGGATCCATTATCGTAATATCCGTGTTCGCCTCAAACATCTTGAGTGAATCTTATTTGAAATAACCACAAACCTCCACAAATATTCCCATCAACCTGGTCAATATTAAATGATACAGCTAGAAATACTACAATATAAACTTTATTATTATCATGTAATGTTAAATGGTTTGGCTTGGGTTAACACTTCCTCTACATGGTTATTTCTTAACTGTGGAAAACCTAAATATCATCATAAATATGTCCTAGAATGAAAAGAAACTAAATATTCAATGTTTCACTGTAAAAGTAGGTGTAAAACCAGATGTAAAATGAAGGTATTTCTAGTTATTAACATTCACTGTCATGCTTTTATACGTAATTTAACATCTGTTTTTAAGAATTCGTCTTGGACTTACACTGCAAAAATCCAAATCTTACCAAGTGTATTATTCTCATTTACTAGTCAAAATATCTCATCACACTTAAAGGTTCCGTATTATGCAAATCTCACTTTGGGAAAGTTTTCTTACAGTAGTGTGTGTTGCAGTAGCCTCATTATGAGGTTGGAATTTGAAAACTGTCTGTTTCCTCCTGCCTTGCTTCACCACAGTTTGTGAAAATGCCTGCTCAAACGGGCGAGTTTGAGTTGGCTCCGTTTATGACGACATAAGCGGATTTAACTCCTCCCTCTGACTGTGCCCCCACCCTGGCAAAGCGAGCCCCGCCCTGGAAAAGTACCTCTTGGACAACAAACATGGCGAAGGCGAGACACGCAAGTTGTGGTGTTGTTGGCTGCACACACCAACACGATAGTTTATTTTTGCTCCCCACTTCCGAGCCTCTCCGTAAAAAGTGTCTGGATTCTATCTGTGATGCTCATGGACCAAACAACATTCCCAAACGCTTGTATGTGTGTCCCCGGCATTTCACGGACGAGTGTTTTTCGAACATGGGCCCATACAGCTCCGGTTTAACACAAAGACTCCGAATCAAGAAGGACGCAGTACCAACGCTTCGTGACCCAAGTACAAGTGTGGGAGATGTAAGTTCTTATCATTTTTTTGTATCTTTACTGCATACCCCTACATTACGGATAAGCTGGTGGTTGATGTGTACGTCTAACGTTAGCATGGCAGCTAACATAGCTCGGTTACTGCTGCTAACGTTTGCGTCCCCGTTAACATGCAAGAGCTGAGAATATGAAGAGACATTCAACATAACTACTGTGAACACGGGCCTTTTGTGGTTGGCATCAGTACAGTTAGCATCAGGCTTGTTAGTAGCTGCCTGCATTAGTGGCGGCAGGCGTCTTTCCGTGTCAGGTCCACGAACCCGACACAACACCGCCGTTTTCCGTCGGGGCTCAATCACGCTTCAAGGCAAAGAAAGCCAGTGTTTGGAAAGACGTTCTGTCTGAGACGTGTATTGTAGACGAGAGAGCCATGGCTTCACAGTCAACATTAGCGCGTAGTACCGCTAGCGGAAGCCGCGTCCTCTCCCAGAGAGGGGAGGGGGAGTGGGCGTGGACAGATGCGTTCATTTGCATACCCGGAAGCAGGCCCAGAAACAGACTGTTCTTAGGAGGGCTGGTGAGAGGGACTTTTTCGAACGCTGAAAATCCGAAAAAAGGATGATTTTGGGGCGAACAAACTTAAATACTATGTTTTTGGGCTTCTGAGACCTATATAACGTGACTGAAAAATAGCATAATACGGGACCTTTAAAATAAGACATAATCACCTACAGAGGAACTTGTAAGGGAGATAAAAGAACTTATTTTTAGACAATAGATCTAGAAAATCTTATTTCAAGAAATCTTACCAAGATAATTTTCACTTGTTCCATTGGCAGATGTTTTTGGTGAATTGAGAAAAAAAAAAAAAAAAAAAATTGAATTAAGCACAAAAAATCTGCCAATGGAACAAGTGGAAATTATCTTACTAAGATTTCTTGAAATAAGATTTTCCAGATCTATTGTCTAAAACTAAGTTCTTATATCTTACTGAAAAGTTACTCTTTAGGTGATTTTGTCTTATTTTAAGTGTGATGAGATATTTGGACTAGAAATGAGAAAAATACACCTGGTAAGATTTAGAGTTTTGCAGGGTATTAACACACAAAAACTTCTACACATTACATCTTTATTTCCACTTCTATAGAAACTGAACATCAAAAGAAACTTATCACATATTCTATGTGATGCCATTTCACACCATTTTATTAAATATGAAAACAAATTCTTTCTTGTTCTTAAAAAAACATTTAACAAACAAAATACAACAAACAACAAAACAGTGGATGAGTATCCAGAGGATAATGTAAAATATGACAAAGGGGAGTTCAACAAAGTTCACATTTAGCAACAAGCAACATTATTAATCCACAGCAAGTCAAAGATCTCAATCCCATTGAACATCTGTGGGATATTCTTGGTAGATCCGTGTATGCTAGGTGTCCAGTTCCTGGCAACCGCCAGATGCTCATCCAGGCCCTTCAGGAAGAGTGGGACAACATCCCCCAGATAGGATCAGGAGGTGAATCCAGAGTATGTGCAGAAGGTGCACAGCCTGTGTTAGGGCTCAGGGAGGACACACCCAGTATTGAGGACATTGATCTGGACCATTTGGTCAATCTTTGACTTGCTGTGGATTAATAATGTTGCTTGTTGCTAAATGTGAACTTTGTAATTGGTGGTTATTTGTTTTCATGTGCCCTTTTGGAAGTTTGAGCCCCTGCCCCTTTATAGCTCTCTGCACGGCCCTGGTTTTTAATCCATTTGTACCTTAGAAACGAAGTGTGATAGGCACAGGGACGCCTGTGTTCAATATCGTTAAATCAGGAAACGTGGCAGTGCGGCGTCACAGTGTTTCATGGTTACGCTGATTTAATCGATAAAAGGGTAAAGCATTTGAGAACGCAGTCAACCGGTTGACATAACAACTAACACTTTAAACCGTGCATTGGAGCACTCACTAGGGCCTTGGTGGGGAGGTTAATTGGTTACTTGTTCGGTGTCCTTTGTTTTGTGCCCAACCACGCGGCCGCGCCGGATAGCATCCGTGGGATCTTCCTACGGAGGGTCGCCGGGACTAGTCAAACCAGGATTTGGCTATGGGCAATAAGCAAAGCAAAGGCGTACAGGTTCCGACAGGGTCTTTAGTGGAGGACATGACTAAAAAATATGGTCTTTAAAGCGTTCAGTGTCTGACAGTCTGGACAAGCCCATTTGGCTTTCTGAAGGGGGGTTCTTTGAGTCAAAATCAGCTGAAACAATTAGACCAGAAAAAAAAGAGCTCGATTTTCTACTTGTTTTTTCAAATTTTCTTACTTATTATTCTATGGTTGATAATTTTGTGAGGGTGAAGGTCATGACATTGTGAATCTTGTTGGTCAAAGTCGATGCCGACTGATTAATTTTTTTATCGTAGGGAATTAATTATTTTGTTGTAGTTACGCAGCGATGTAATGTAAGTTAGGGATGCCCAATGCCTGGTAAAGCCCAGTATTTGACAATTTCGTCATTTTAAAGTTTTTGCGGCCCAGATCGTCATGTCTGGAAGATTAATGTTCCAATGGGGACATTAATAAGTAGTTTAAGAAATTCGCATTTTTGTGTTATTGAACATAAATTCAGTTGCGGTAACCCAGACTGAGGTCTGTCCCTGTTAGATGGGAAATGCAAATTTTAAGTCCTGCCACCGGATTGTGACGGGCCAAGATTCAAATGCATGAGTAATACTAAATATGGGCTAGATGTTTTAAAATGGGTCTCTGAATGGGGTGAACATGATAATTTTCCTTCTGAAGGTACCTTGTCTTTACAAAATATCAGAATGTCAGAAAACTAAATTTGAAAACTTTGCCTAACACAGACACAGATTGTTCTTTGTCACACACAGGAAACTACATCTAGTGCATCAACTTTTGCTCCATCCCCGTACTCCTCCTCCTTTCTCTGCTCCTCTCTATACCCCTGTAAGGCTGTTAGTATGGACCCAGAACCCAAATGCAGAACTAGGAGACGGATGTAAAAGTTTACAGAGTTTATTTTGTACAGGTAGTACAGATAGGTAGGTAATGATAATAAACAGGATCTTGAGGACAGCGGCCAAGGAGGTCCTCAAAGGATTCGTCCTCCGGACTATGGACAGGAACCCTCGGTTCGACTCCGGGTTAAGAGTCGGCACCTCGACTAGGGAAGAGCAGAGGGAGGTCAGGGACGGAAACAGGTCACGCACGGGTAAGCAAACAGCCAGGCAACAGGACATAAGGGTGAGACAAAACTCACGTACCAAAAAAACCAGGCGAAGAAGTCAAAAACCAGGAAGGCAGATGGAGGCAGACAAAACCGACAGGGAGCAGGCAAAAACAGGCAAAAACAGGCAAAAACGGGATGACAAAAACGGGTCAAAGAACAGGTAAGCAGACGAACAGACAGGATCAGAACGCTGGTAAGTAAACTACAAGAGATTACGAACTGGCGTCTGAACAGGGGAAAAGACAGGACTTAAATACACAAAAGGGAGGGAAGACAACGAGACACAGGTGGCACACATCAGGGCGGAGTCAGGTAATCAGGGAAAAGGTGAACACGATCAAGGAAGGGAAGTAAAGACAACAGACACGACACATGACGAAAAATTAACAAAATAAAACAGGAAGTGACAGACAAACATGAAAGACAGACAAAACCAGACTAACGTCTGGTGGCAGGCTTGACAACCCCAACCTCACAGTTCTGAAGTTCCTCCCAGAAGATGACCACACCTGCCTGCGTCGACCACAGCCAATGGCACACCCACGGACCACCGGCAGCAGGAAGCCATTGTCCATCTCCCTGAGCATCCTCCTCCTCCCCTCTGCCTCAACCTCAACAGCGTCATACCAGAGCAACTGTCAACATCAGCAACAAACTCAGAGCCAAAGGAAAAAGCAGCTGGGGTGAGACTGTGACTGGTTATACTCTGAGAACGACTGTTTGATCTGAATCCACCAGACTGTGAATATGAAGACATCAGTGGTGTCTCATGTCTGATGGTGGAAGTCTCTGGTGAGGATGGTCCAGTTTGGTTCATCGTCCATGGTCACCAAAAAACATCAAGGTAAAGGTGGCCAAGGCCAGGATGAGGAGATGTGGACGAGACAGATACAACAGACGACAGCGTTTGGTCGCCGGCAGCAACGACCTGGAGGATACAGGTAACAACGGATCCAAACCAACTAGGCTGTGAGACACCTACACCTGCACCTCCCTCCCTCTCTCCTCTCCTCCCCCTCCCCTGGAGCAGAAGTCATACACATGCTTACTAACCCAGATTCTGCATCTGCACATCAGCTGTCTATACTGACATCACACACCTACGCCAAACACACACACTCACATGTTTTAAACAGTTGTCAATGATATCTTTAGGGTTTTTTTTTTTTTTTGGTGAACAACTTCTTGGTAGATTTAGAAACTACAAGTTTAGTTACATTGGGAACAGGGGGTTTACTTTGACGAAAATTATCTGACAAACCCATCCTTTCTACAGTAGCCAGTGGTGAACCAGTCAAAATGTATTTCACCAAACCAATGTTGTGCTCACTGTTAGACATTTTTTTTTACACATTGATTTTTGTTTTCAACGGCATGCCACCCTTAAAAAAAAAAAAAAAATCTCCTGGCCAGAGATTTTATGATTACATTGCACCTCTCATGTTTCAACTACAATTCAACCACCCTCAATTCAACCACTGTTCACAAAATCAACTCCTCACATGTCTCTTGTGCGTCCTCGTTCACAGAGCTAATAGGACTTAGGTCCCACAGCGTCCCAAGCCTTTTTGATCACTGACTGGCAGCCCTCACCATCAGTTTCTATTTTTCCTTTATATTTCTGCCAGAAAAGGAAAACCAAAAAAAAAGGTTTCATTCAATATTGTACACATTAATAGATACATGACATCCTTGGTGGTCATTCTGCATACAACTGCATCAAGTACATGGGTACGATGTATGTCTGATTTAAAAATTAGTAATTGCCCTCCAAACCCTATTGCCCCTAAAATCTGATTATCGCCCAAAAAGTTTTATCTTCTTGGACAGGAAACCATCGATGGTATTAAGCTGTATGTTCATTCATTTTTCCAAGGAGGGAAATTGGAGACAGTAGTCCCCTTGAGTAAAGATTGTTGCTTTTTCAGAGCTCTGTTGTGTTGTGTTGTGTTGTGTCATGTCTGTGATAAGTGTTTATAAATGTTTGTGTTGTATGTTTGTGGCTTTAGTGTTCTTGTTGTGTGCGTATGGTACTGGTCAGTGACGTGCAGTGGGGTTCATGGCTGGGGAGGCGCTGACTCTTTCAGAGCCAGATCTACAAATATATGGTGGCCTGAGAAACTGGAATAGAGAGAGTGAGCCAAAGGAATGGCCTGGGTATATGGGCTCTGCATCAAGTCAGCATAGGTAGACTGGCAGGAACTCAACAGGAAACCTTCAAAAAGAGCCATTTCAAACTAAAAATAAAAAAAAGTTTATGGTCTTACCTTTATTTGTACATGAAATCCATCCATTCTCAGCTCAGAAATGTAATCCTCCATTTTTGATGAGGTGAATTAAAGTGTATAAAAAAGAACAAAGAAGATTATAAGCTCATGAATCTGTGGACTCACAGGCGCCATCTATCATGAGGCAGGGGTACTGTTTGCCTCCCCTAGTGACTTTTTCACTGCGGTTTTATGATTAATCTGCGAGCCTAAACACATTACGGAAATACATTCCATACGTTATGCAGATTATGGAAGGATACAGCATATAATCAGAGTGTTTGAAAGCATTTTAACTGCGACATACAGAGGGACAGCGACACAATATTTTCACTGGGTACCAGCAGAGTTCATGAGGGGAGGAGACAGTTCTCCTGGAGGCACAGCACAGCGCTGCCTCACAACGCATCTCCTCCCTGTATTTGAACGGAGCATGCGGAAATTCTGCTATTCTAATTGACAAAAAAAAATAATAATAATAATAACAGTATTGGATTCGAGCGGAAAATGAGTTTATAGGACATACCAGCTGACAACTATCAACATTTATTATATTTTATAGTTAACTTTTTTTTTCTTTTCAAGATTGACAAGGGAGGCTCTGCCTCCCCTCCCTCCTCTGACTGCACGTCACTGGTACCGGTACACGTGTTTGTGTGGATTTTGGGTGCTGCCTCAAACTTGAGGTGATATTCAGAGTTGCCAGGTTGATGCTTGTGGTTTTGTGGCTCTATACTAAAGGACACAGTATAGGAAAGCATGTGAATCTGAATTTTGTTGTGACGATGTAAAGATGCTGATGGGCCTAATTGTTTAGAAGGAGTGTATTTTCTTCACATTTTCTTACTTAACGTTTGTGTTTTGTGACTGTGACACCTGCTTAGATGTGACTAATTGTGTTTTGGGTATAACACTACAATGACATGATGAACTTCCTCTACAGATCCCGTGTCTTTCAGAAGAGGCAAGGGCCGCGAAGGCCGCCTCTCACTCCTCCTCTCTCTTCCTCTCACTCCTCCTCTCTCTTCCTCTCACTCCTCCTCTCCCTTCTTCTCAGTCTCACTCTCATACACACTCCACTCACACACCGCTCACAGCCCCTCCTCCCTCAACTCTCTCTTGTTTCTCCAAATGTTTTTTTCCTCCTAACAGGTCAGCCTGAAAAGCTGTTGGTGAAACTGACCCATGGGTGTGTCCAAGTGTCAAAAGGGTGGACCTAAAGCACTAAACCCACACTGGTGCACTGTAGGGTATGCGCATGCGAACCTGTGACAGACATAGTCTCAGCCCCTTTGACATTCTGTTTGACTCATCTCCTCGTTTGAGATTGTGCTCTGAATCTCCAAACCCTTTCCTACTTCTCATTTGGAACATGATATGCTCTCTTGTTGTGCTGCTTTCTCTCCCATCCTCAAAAAGATTTGTCAACAGGTAGCTGTGGCCCTGTCCATTCCAGCCTCAGGTCCACTTCACAGCCTTCAACCAGGTGACTTCATGCTGGTCACAGACTTCAGAAGGCCGAACAAGCCGCCAGGGTTCACGTCAGTCACTGCAAAAAGGTCATCTCTGCATCAGCCGCCTAAAAGGTTCATGACCCACGTCAACACCCAACGAGGTAGACAAGGACGAGAAGTGGATGACATCAGTGGTAGAACCAAAACCACCAACGAACAGATGGTGAATTAAAACGCTCTGTTCCACCTATGAAGCTGATGACATTCCTATGTGGGAGCGACCCCTGAATGAGATCAAGAACAAAAACTTTTCCTCTCACTTTCTGCTTTCATACATATAGCTAAAACAACCCTGAGTGCAAGCCTAGCGCTGCTCATGGGTCACATGGTTCACATCACACAACCACTGCACAGTACATGTTTTAGGCCTGTGTTCAGGAACTCTGAAAGACACTTCAGAGACATCACTCCTTCTACATCCTCACCTGAAGAAAGGGCCTGGACTCAGCTGATGGTCATCACACACCAACAACGATCTCAAGCAGCATCCCTGACTGTACTGATCATTTTCTTGTCTCTCCTTGTTGTTGTAAAAGTTATCTTTGTATTCTGTAAGGTTCAACGTATATATTAAGTGTTAATTATGATGTGGACCTAGACCACGGCACCCATTCAAGGGGCCTGGATTTAGTGACCTCAGAGCATCCTGTGTTGCCTTGTTCCTGTCTATTTTCATAGTCATTCCATCTTTATTGTGCCCTTACTCCTACTACAGTAGTGAAGACAACACATAGGAAGCCACAATCAGAGAATTGGGTCAATCTTCCTCAGCACAGGTCATCTGTCACTAACTCCTGTTGGAAAAAGTGTTTCCTCTACTATAGTTCGTCTTCTCAGATTTATTTAACAAACTACAAAAAATAGAGAATAAAACACATATGAAATTAACCACACAGTCTGAACACAGCCAGAAAAACTGTGAGCTCCTCTGGGCTCTAATGTCACATACCCCCCAGGCTCGTAGCACTCCAAAGCTCACCTGAGCATCTTAAAGCTACAAGGTCTTATATTTATCCTTAGCAACTTGTCTATATGCCCTGCGATGAACTGGCGACTTGTCCAGGGTGTACCCCGCCTTCGCCCCTATGTAGCTGGGATAGGCTCCAAGCGACCCCTGTGACCCTAGTGAGGATAAAGCGGGTTCAGAAAATGAATGAATGAATGAACTTGTCTATACATTGACATGAAGTAACGAAAATGCCATGAGCATGCAAGTTATAAAGCAGATATTATATTACAATCATTTAACACTTTTTTAAATGCAATTAAATTATGAACTTTCTAATCACTAATTAATAACAGAACTGAACTGAAAAATGAAAATCTGTGAAAATCTTTATATCACAACACTGTAATTCCTTACAACCTTTGCTCTGAACACACTATAAGATCTACAAAGGAAATAAAAAACAAAGATATTACTTTAACATTCTATCCCTTTGAGACTTCAAATATTCCAATAACATTTGATCATGAAGGAATACATTTTACTGTTGAGGCTGGAGTCTGAAAATGAGTTAACTTTACTATTCCAATAAAGTTATGAAATGAGCCTTTTAACCGTTTTTAATGGTGACAATCTCCAGTAGAGTGCTATAATATGAAGCCTACAACATAACTCCCACTAAAATGTGCAAATTGTACATAAACTACAGGTTTGAAAGTTTTTGCTGACATTCAAATTTACTGCAGTTATTGCAAAAGAAATCTTACAGCTTCTGATGATATTGCTAACCTACACGTACAGGCTTACTAAAGACAAACTCTGAAGACTTCTAAAAGTAAATTATAATGTGACTCAGTGTTGCACACAAATAACAAACACTGACTGTCCTTGTGCTTTTCCAACTAGGTGCAATGGGTAACAGCAGAACTGGCTCTTACTTATATTTATTGCAGTGATTAATTGCATTTTCTTTCCTTTAATGGGAACACTTATTGCACAACAATTTGAATTCTTACAGTTTGTTGACCAAATATTCAATTCATTATTCAAAATTCAAAACATATTGCAGCAGCAATGAAATTTTTTTCCCCTTTCCTCATACAGCCCCAGACAACCAGTGACCAAAACCATCTACTGATCTAAACTATTTGACACCTGCTGATCCACTAATCTTATCAATAATAAAATACGGTTCTTCATCTTTACATGGTCATCAGATATCAGACCATATTTGGATGTTCGGATACTCCATAGTTACCATGGGAACATTTTCATCTTCTACAACATTAAGTCACCAGTAAAACCCATTAAGTTGGATCAATGACAGTAGATGGGAACACTGGGTTTATGTTCAGTTGTTTATGTTTTTTTTCTCTTCAGTTTTCTCTGTTTAGATACAATAACCTTTGAATTTACTCTGAATATTCATGAAGATTTAAACTGAAAATAGGAAGTTGCATATAGGAAAATACATGATTTATGGTGAGGATGCACAATATAGAGGATAATATTACAGTTAAAGCTGCAAAACTCCAAACTCATGTTGCACTAAAGTCCCATTGGAGATTTAGTTTACCTTTAGGTCCCTTTTCCTGTCCATATGTACAATGACCTCTGTCGAATTGGGCACCCCACAGAAACACAGAAAGTGCACAGAAGTGTTTGCAGATACTGTCTATTTCAGATATTCCTTAAACAATTTTTTTTTTTTCCAGATGATGAGCCTGTTTATCTTGGTACTTGGTAAACCTGTTAACATGTAAATATGAACATCTCTCTGTTTTCTCTACCTTTGCTTGATGATTAATTAGAAGTCTGTCCTCTGGGAAAACAAAGTATTCCCCTATGATGGTTTAGGAAGTCTCTACTTAACGCTTGATGGGGGTGTAGGGATGGATGTGTGTAATCAGTCTTTTTGTTATGGTTTATTCTTAGTGATCAATGAATGATCAAGAGGGGGGAGTATGTAATGGCAAAATTACTTATATCCATATATATTCATATATATTTTCATATATTTCATATATCACATAGGCTTCTAACTCTCTTTCAGATATATTCATGTCACTGTGTATTATAGAGCAGTTTGGACCTCTTTTGTGTTGTCCAGAGTAGAAGGCCAAACCAACATTTCTCACAGGAGTCTTATCTCTAAGTTCCTGACACTAACCAAAACACTTTCCACACATCATAATTTTCTCACGGGAGACAGAAGACTACAGGATGATTTTGTATTTTTGGGTTCAGACCATCTCAGTCTTTTGTCTGAGGGGTATCTCTTTCTATGGAGCTCCAAATAAAGGGATTTCTTTGACACTGAACGTTTGAACTTATCCTTCTCTATTATAGACGAATTAGTAGAGTAATATTTTTTCCATAACATTATGAATCCCATTTTTTGGAAAATGATAAATAAAAAAACAAAAGAAAGGAAAAGAAAATACAGTGAACCCAATCAGTGGTGAGGGTCAGCGACACCTCCAGGCCTTTATACATTTAAAGAGCCATTATGTAGGTCATTATCTGGACGATGGTGAAACTTGCGTGGCACAGATGTTCGGACTGCATTAGTAGGAGACGGGCGGTGGTGTAGACCCCCACCCCTGTTGAGAGAAGGCTGTTCCTTTTGCACACAGATGGGTTCTTTCAGTCCTCTCCCAAACCATCCATCTTCCCTCTCCAGGATGTGGACGTTCTCATCCTCCAGCGTGTGTCCTTGGTTCTTGAGGTGAAGGTAAATGTTGAATCATGTGTTTGTGGAACAGCTGTTTAGTTTCTCCTTTAACAGATCACTACATTCAACTGCATAAACCACATGGATCAGCTTCTTGCATTCCTGTGTTTTGTCCTTTGGGTGGTCCAGTCTCTGTCAGTGTTCCTGGGCTTGAAATGCACAGGGATGTTGTGTTTGGAGAAAATCCTTCGGATCCTCTCAGACTCCCCCTCCACGTATGGCTCATACATACAAAGGCCCGGAGGTGTCGGTGACCCCCCACGACTCACAACAGGACTCATGTGAGCTCTCAAGGTAATGTCCATCTGGAGAGGATCAGTAACCGGCTCCTGCACCAACATTCTGAGAACTGAAGAAGCCTCTTGGATGAGAGGGGAAAGACTTTCAGACCAAGAACCAAGTCCAGTTACTTCAGATTCAACCTTTCAAGGAGCTGAATTTGCATTTCAACAGGTTTGACTCTGTCCCCACTCCGGCCCCCACCCATTCATGTCCCTCCTCACACCAATCCAGAATGATAGCCCCCCCACCCCACTGTGACCGTCGACACTTCAGCTCCACTCACCCCTCCAGAACGATGCCTCCCCCCTGCTGATACCACCATCACCTCTGCCCCTCACACACCTATCTACACCCCCCACAGGGGAGTTTCCCACCCCCCTCGACTCCTCACTATGATGTGATGAGGAGGCGATGCGATATGATTCACATCCAAATCAGAGCGATGAAGCACATTCTGATTCAACACATTCATTCAGGTAAAAAAATATGCAGTACAATTCAATGAGTTTGATCATTTATTTATCAAACAAGACCATGACTTTTCACAAAGTGACTTTTGTGTAATTTCAGAACACATGCCTCAAATACAGTCAGTGAAAAAGTTAGAACTTTGTTTCCAAAGTTGTTTCTCTGCATGTTTCTAACACTCAACTTCCTGCTCCCTCGCAAAATCCATTTGTAATGTAATGTATTTGTAATGTAGGTAAAACAGAAAAAGGTTCTGTCAGTTGGGTTTGACCAGTAGTTGTTGGAGTTTTGTTTGTGGTTTGGTTTCAGTAAAGGATAGTGGATAGTTCTTTAATTATTTCTGCCAGATGTTCATTCATCCATTTTGTGAACTGCTTACTCATTGTGAGGAGCTTTTCCTGGTTATCAGTGGTCAAAGGTGGAACAGCCTGGACTGTCACTGTAGCTGACAAACACAAACAATCATTCATACCTACGTCTGATTCACACAGAGCCATGAACCTTATGGTGCGTGTGTTTGGACGGTGGGAGGACCAGAGTACCTGCACAGAGCCACGCACTGATGCCAAAAAGATTTAGCTACTTTTCAGAATACCCTAACAACAAATTTAGCTACTTTTCAAACTTGTTTGAAAACTTTTAGCAACCAAAGTGCTGTATAATTTTCATCTAAGTACCAATTAAGAGCCTGGCTAATGATTTATAATTAAAATATTAAATATACAGGGGTTGGACAAAATAATGGAAACACCTTCACCTCAAGATGACAATGCCCCAGTCCATACAGCTAGAACTGTTAAAGAATGGCATGAGGAACATTCTAATGAAGTTGAGCATCTCGTACGGCCGGCACAGTCCCCAGACCTCAACATTATTGAGCATTTATGGTCAGTTTTAGAGATTCAAGTAAGACGTCGATTTCCACTGCCATCGTCTCTAAAAGAGTTGGAGGGTATTCTAACTGAAGAATGGCTTAAAATTCCTTCGGAAACAATTCACAAGTTGTATGAATCAATACCTCTGAGAATTGAGGCTGTAATTGCCGCAAAAGGCGGACCTACACCATATTAAATTATATTTTGTTGATTTTTTAAGGTGTTTCCATTATTTTGTTTAACCCCTGTATAATGAATATATAATAATCCTTTCTGCCGTTTTTATGCTAAATGCTATGCTACCATAATAGCAGCTACTGATGTCAATGTGCATTTGCTTAGCCATGAATGCTAATCTGTCTTTCAATCCAAACTACCACAGTACACGGTTTAGTTGTGTGTTTTATGTACGTTAGCTTAAAACACATTTCATAGTTTTACATCAAAACTTGATGATATCCTTCTTGCAATAATATATTTTCAAGGGGGCAAATAATCAAGAAATAAACTAATAAAATAACAAACAAAAATCAAGAAGAATTAGTAATTTAATCCCCCAATGAAATCGCATCTTTTGAATTTTCCTCCTAACATTGGTGATATTTAAATTTTAGCCTTAGCTGGTAGTAAAATCTAGACATGCTAACATAGCTGATTGGAACTCATAATATTTTTAATATTGCTGTCCTTACCGTTCCATAATGGAAAGTCCAGTCCAGTCTTCCTTGGCCGGTCCTATGTGGTCTTCCCTCTCAGATGGTCTTCTGGTTCTGGTCTTCGTTGTTGGTTCTTGGTTCAGTGGTCCCTGGTCTGGTCTTGTGCTGTTCTCCACTGCTCGTACTCAATGCTAGTTGTTAGCATAAATGCTACTAGCTGAAATCGGTTAGCTTCTCCAGAGCTCAAGAAGTAGCTTTTCTCCCTCAAGTTGAGATTGAATTGAGATCGTTAAAACGTGTCCAGTGTATATATACACTGTCCAAATGAAATGATGAAAAAGGGAAATGCACGTGTGTAAAAACATAATACGAACATCTCTACATGTGTGGAATGAAAACAGAAATTCCATTTGAATGAAATCAGACAATCAGTGACTTCAGTGCCATGACCCATTTACACACGTTGTTTTCACTGACAGAGTTTCATGTTTTGATTGATAAAACTGCTTTGATAGTGGAACTTACAGGACAATCTGCCATTACTAGTTCTATTAGTTCCTCTGTATATTCGGTGGTATAATGTTTAAATAGTTTTTTGTAAATAAACTAATTAATAATCCTGATAGTCAACTACTACATAGTCATGATTTCTGACTGTTACCTTTTTTCATTCGTTGCTTTGCTTAAATTCCAGGCTGTGTTTAGTCACAAAGTGGCCACAACCTCTGGAGATGAAGGTATGTGCGTCATTTAAAAATTATTTCATTTTATTGGGTGTATTTCTATTCTTTATTGTGTGCTCTTATTAAATTTTTGTTTTTTACTATACTTAACGCTGCTGCAAAAAAGCCACTTCCCAATTTGGGATTAACCCATAAAGACCCACTGATACTTTTGTGTCAGTTCCCAAATAGATTTTTCCCTATTTATAACCTTTCTTAAGTGATTTATCACCATTTACTTAAATACTGTCCTCTTAATTGGAATTTTTTCAGTGTAAATCATGTATTTTCCTATATTTAATTCACTGATCATGCAGATGTTCATTAAAGCTCAGAGTAAATTCAAAGGTTATTGTATCAAATCAGAAAAAAATTTGAGGAAAAGTTATGTTTTCAGGAAAAATATCAGTGATTAAACGTAAACCCAGTGTGTTCATCCACTCTCATTGAACCAACTCCATGGGTTTTACTGGTGAATCAATACTGTAGAAGAGGATGATGTTTCCATGGTAACTACGGAGCCTCTGAACGTCCAAATGGGTCATATCTGATGACCATGAAAAGATGAAAAACTGCATTTTACACCAATTATTGACATGTATTAAGATTAGTGGATCAGTAAGGGTTTAACATTTTAGATCAGTAGATGGTTTTGGTCGATGGTGTGTGTTTGGGTTTTTATGGTTTAATAAAGTATTTATCCAGTCTAATATAATGTCTAATTGGGATGATTTAAAATGGTAATAATTAGGCTGATCATTATGGTCTTATTCAGCGTAGATTATGGGGAGTCCTTTGAGGAAACCCAAGAGGATGTCCCAGCCTGCACTTCCTAAACCACCTCCTCACCTGCACCTGAATTATCAACAAAGGAAGGTCCTCCAGTTGTCGCTGATGATCCTGCACTGTGGCCAAACCTGACTGATGACAGCACTAGGTGTCCACTTGTGAAAAACAGAACAGTTCAAATCACAGACTTGGATTTTCCTCAAAATTCACAAATGCCCCCAAGGAGATTCACAGAAGACAATTATGTGATGATAACCATGAAAAATGGAGAAAAAATTAAGAGGTCGTGCTTGAGTCTCTGCCTCCTGGAGAGCAGGAGTCTGATGAATTCCAGCAATATTTCAATTTTGACATTATTTGAATTTCAGCATATTTGAATTTCTGAGTCTGTGCTTTAAGTTCTTTAGTCTTTAAGAATTCTCAGTGATGCACATGATAACATGTTAAGCACGTAGCACAATAATCACAAAAAACAATAATATTAGTTCATGGATTACTGCCCCAGATACCTTTATATTTTAACACCAGGTAACTATCTTCACTGTGCCCTGGGCTTAACTCTACGTGCCTGAAAAGTGCATGACTGCCAGTGTTCTCTATCCTGCTCAGATACTGCGTTAAAACTGAGGTCTGCCCAGAGGCCGGGCTGCCAAGCGATGGGGGTTAATTAATATGGTAAAGAAACATACCACTCAAAGCTGCCTATGGAAAAACACAACAGGATAATGAAGGAAAAATCCACCAATAGGCAAGATTAAATTTTAAAAAAGGTTAACCCAGAATGTGGTTTATTGAAAACAGCAATGATTCACAAAAATCCAAAAATTGTGAGTTGTCAGAGAAGGCACTTTACCACTAGTATCCCATCAAAGACATAAAAATCTTCTCCATTACATTTTATAGTCTTCAGTGGCTCTTTGAAGACTCCCATGTTTAGTGACTCCCATATTCAGTTACATAAGTTCAACAAACACATATGATTGGTTAACAATTGCTGGGTAAAATGCATCAGTACACATGTCAAGCAAAACACGTCAACATCAATCACTCTGAGCACACACCCATTTGAAAGTTCACTTTAAGTTTAACAAGTGCATTGGACATCTGCAAAATCTGTAAAATAGCACTTATGCATTTGACAGTTTGATCAAGGGTCAAACCTTGGTTTGACATTTGCACAGGGAGTTCAGCTTAGATAGCATAGCTTAACCACAAAGAGCTTCAAGAGTTACGCCTTGGTCGAACATTTGCGCAGGGAGGCCAGCATTTCTTGATCACAGTAAGTTTCCAAATTCATAATTCAGATTACACTATGCTCACCTTAACCACAAAAAACTTCCACGTTGCAAAAAAGGCACATTGTGCTGAACCTGACCTTTTCATCACTGTTCAGCACAAAGGTGAAAATACACAAAGTATAAATCAGAATACAACTTAGATTAGCAAATCAAAAACACTCATCAAGCAAAGAACTTGTAACATTTCTTTTGTTTTTCCTTCTCATACATTTTCACTTTGTTTTTTATGTTGAGGTCAGCAGCGTTACAATAGCGTTAAGAAAAGTACAGAGCCTTTTTGCATGGCCTAGAGCAAGATTCAAAGTCACACTTCATCTGCCATTTAGCATAAGATACATCTCACAAACACATCAAAGAAGGAAAGAGTCATATTTCACTTATATAAGCGTGACAATAACTGAACCTGTACTGATAATATACCAAATTATTAGTAAAGTAAGTAATAAAGTAGGATATTTTGAAGCAACCAATAATTGATTTATTCCACTTGAAACCCTTCAAATTGCAGGATAGTGTAAACGATTTAGAAAGTAAAAAATAATATTGTTCCAAATAGCACTCAAGATTTCTTTCCATTAACACAGAGTAATTATAATTTCAGAGGTTTTTATATTTGTGAATGGACTAAAGTGAGAACAGATGTGAAGTGTAGATGGATTTGGGTTGTGGGTGTGAAATTATGGGATGGACTTGGGTCTCTCTCCAGTGTGGGTCCATTGGTGGATTTTTAGGTAATTAGCTAGCATCACAGTTATATGGTTTTTCTCCAGTGTGAATGTGTTGGTGTTGTTTTAGGTGTCTTGCTGTGGTGAAAGCATTCCCACACTGGTCACACTCATACGGTTTTTCTCCAGTGTGGAAGCGTTGGTGGATTTTTAGGTAACTTACTGTGGTGAAAGCATTTCCACACTGGTCACACTCATACGGTTTTTCTCCAGTGTGGATGCGTTGGTGACGTTTAAGCCTACTCATTTGGGGAAACTCTTTCCACATTGGTCACATTCATATGGTCTTTCTCCAGTGTGGATCTGTTGGTGGATTTTTAGGGAACTTGCTGTGGTGAAAGCATTTCCACACTGGCCACATTCATATGGTCTTTCTCCAGTGTGGATCCGTTGGTGGATTTTTAGGTAACTTGCTGTGGTGAAAGCATTTCCACACTGGTCACATTCATATGGTCTTTCTCCAGTGTGGATGCACTGGTGGATTTTTAGGTGACTTGCTGTGATGAAAGCATTTCCACACTGGTCACACTCATACGGTTATTCTCCAGTGTGGATGCGTTGGTGGATTTTTAGGGAACTTGCTGTGGTGAAAGCATTTCCACACTGGTCACACTCATATGGTCTTTCTCCAGTGTGGATGTATTGGTGGATTTTTAGGTCACGTGCTGTGGTGAAAGCATTTCCACACTGGTCACACGCATATGGTTTTTCTCCAGTGTGGATGCGTTGGTGGATTTTTAGGTCACTTGCTGTGGTGAAAGCATTTCCACACTGGTCACACTCATATGGTCTTTCTCCAGTGTGAATGCGTTGGTGGATTTTTAGGTCACTTGCTGTGGTGAAAGCATTTCCACACTGGTCACACTCATATGGTCTTTCTCCAGTGTGGATGCGTTGGTGTCTTTTTAGATGACTTGCTGTGGTGAAAGTCTTTCCACACTGGTCACAGGTGGGTCTTCCATCCATGTTTGCTGGAATCAGGGGATCTTTGTCCAGACACAACTTTCAGGTTTCACTTTAAATCCACCTTTGTCTTCTCTCTACATCAAAACACAAAGAAAAAGAAGAGGTGGTCACTGAAATGCAATGGAATGGAACGCAACAAACACATCCCTTTAAAATCAGATTAAGCAGACAGACAAAATTAACTAGTTAGATAATTAATAGGACATTTTTAAACACTGAAAAACTCAGTCCTCTTATTCTACATGTGAAAATTGATGCAGATTCGACAATGTACAAATGAGTTACAACAATTTCTTGTTTTATAAAAAAAACCTCAGATCTTGTTTCACCACCACGATCATATGACGTTACCTAACGTCACCAACTTGGAATGTATTAAATCCTGAACTTGTTAAGGTTTTCTGAGGAAATTAAAGTTGGGCATGTTCAATCTGTACATTAAAACACCAAAACATGTCATTTATTGTTACCAATAGGTGGCACAATGAGTCTGATTCAATATTGTCATGTCATGTTCAGGGTGTGACTCTGATCATGCTCATGGAGTTTGGTGCTGATTGGACAAAAAACTGTTGAGTTACACCAGTTTTCTTTTTCTTGGCGATACATCCAAATTCACCTCTGCACCCTGAACATATCGAATAATGACCGCCCACCATTTTATGGAGATCAGGACTGGGCAAACGAGCTGAATTTGCATTTCAACAGGTTTGAATCTGTCCTGACTCCACCTCTCCAGTATAGAACACCCCCCCCAACCCCCCTACCTGTTACTATAGACTCCTCTGCCCCTCCCTTTAACAGAGGAGGCCCTCCAGTCACCTCCCTCCCCCCTCTCCCTCACAATGGACCAGCTGAGGAGGGGGCTCAGGGAGACAAAGGCCAGGAAAGCCAACAATTACAACAAACAGCAGAAGTACAATGGGGGTGGGGGTTTCACCAAGGAGCCAGAACTAAATATTACATTACCACTCCATTCACCAATAGTCTGCATCACTTCATATCACATCATCTCAACAATAAAAGTAGAAACACAACAATAGCATTACTGATACGAATTCTGCAATATCTGCAAAATAACACAATACAAAACACCAGTTCAAAGAAGCAAAACAACTGATTCAAACAGCAACAGATACTCAATGTTAAAAGGACAAACAATATTTGATATAACCTCACATACAAACAACACATGACTCACTAAGGAGCAAGAACAAAGTGAAGTTTGTTTTACATTACAACTCCATCTACTAATAGTCTGCACATGTACTGAGCAACAGGAGGAAAAATCCCTCCTCATCTCCTGCTCCATACACGACAAATTCAGTCAGACGACCTAGACAGCAGCTATCTGTGAGACATGAACGCACTAAACTCTTCTAACTCTCATCTCTGATAAAACCCTCTTCAAAACAAAAAACACACAAAAACACTTAAACAGTGTATAAAACATCAGGAATACATATTTCTGTAAACCAACAGTCAACCTGGAATATGTCTAAATTAAAACCAAAGGAAAGTTGCTAAAGTTCCCTCTTTATAAATCTAGGATTAACCACCATTTCACAAACTCCAGACCTGTTTCAGTTCGACCTCAATTCTCACAAATTCTAGAAAAACTATTCAGTAAACGGTTGGACAAATTCATAGATAAACATAAAGCAGAGCAGAGGAACTTCACTGGCATTAATAGACTCAACAGAGGAAATCAGCAGTTCAATCAATCCAAACCATCCCACAGTTGGAGTATTCACTGACCTCAGAAAAGCTTTGCAGTCCTAAAGATCCAATCTGTGACCCAGCAGCTCCAGAAGGTCTGTATGATGGCTCTGCATTTCCAGGATTTCATCCACTGAGGCAGGAAATCTACAAGTGGAACAAACAAACAGCAGACATGACTTTAACATCCTCCACTAGGGTTTGTCAACGGGGGTGGGACCGCCCCCCAGGGGGCGTTCTGGATGAGAAAGCTGAGAGGGGGGGTGCTCAGGCACAAACGGGGGCGTTAATCACTGTTTTTCATCACAATGTACAAGTATCTATATCAGAACAAACTCTGTTCTATTGAACAGGAAATAAGATTCAACTGTGTATTTTGGGCGGAATTACAAATATCAGCGCTGCTGGTGCTCTCGTGTTCCTACTACCGCCATGTTATCTCCATAGCAACGGCTCTAAACAAACTCCTATGCAGCGCATAGAAAACAACCGGAGCATGTTCAAGCAGCGCGAGGACTGAAAAGGAAATCCATCCAAACTCACGTGACCGTCTCCGCTTCACTGCACGAGAGTTAGCAGCTCCGGTACCGGCTAACTATAGCGGAGAGCACCGAGATATCCAAGAGGAAAAAGACTTGGGTAGATTTGAGCTCAAACTGCTCCTAAGTATCAAAAGATGAGAATCTGTGTCCAAACCCACCGACTAACATCGAGTAGAATGAAGTTGGATGAACCCGCTTCACGGCTTGTCTCTGGCTCTAACAGCAAAAACAAAGGAGGAACAAACAGGGCTGGCACTTCCGGGAATGAATACAAGCTGCATTCTGATTGGTTGGCCATGTCAATACAGCGTTGTGATTCGTCCATGTAAAGTAAAGCGTGTCTATGATAACGGCTCGATGATTGGTCAGAGAATTGTCTCTGCATCATTGCGTCATCAATGCGTGACCCGCCATTTTAAAAACCAGATGTGGAAGTGTACAGTAAATATAGCGGTAGGCTAATCCATGATGACAGCCCACAAAACCACACCGTGGTCGGTTCAGGAGGTTCACACATTTCTGTCCTTGGTGGACGAGGAAAAGATTCTGCGTGTGTTTGACGGAGCAACTCGGAAGTTACGCGGACTGTCGCTACCAGGTATTCTAAAGTCAACACTGCTGTGTTGTTTCTGGTGTAACTATGGAGACGGTCTACACGCGCTGTCTTCAGGAACTCCCAAAACTTCATATCAGCGATGTTCCTCAGATTGGACCAAGTCCAACACCTCCCAGTAAAGTGGACAGAGGATTCCAACTGGATGTGGATCATATAGACATGATTTGGAAGGGAAGGAAGAACTTTGAACAGGTTGACGTGAACGTTAGCTAACAACTGGAGGACTGGATTATGTGCGTCATCTGGGGTTTGTTCTTCACAACGTTGTGATATTGTGACATTTCAAACACATGCTCTTGTACTGAGTGTACAGTACAGTAGTATCTTTGCTTTTTCTGACGTATTGGCTTTTTATTCATATTGTTGCACTGACTGGAAAAAACAATGACAAAAAAGGCTCTTCTATTCTATTCTATTTGATGTCATGATAATCATCTTTACATGTATAGAACTAACAGAAGTACCATATTTTATCATTATTTTCACATTTTTCTCCATTATCAGGTTTGTCTCATTAGGTTTGTGTTGTTATTTATTATCTGATACTAATTTCTGTCTGATATGTTCACCTGAAAAACAATAAACCTGTTCATTAAACTCCAGTGGAGCTACTATTCGTCATTTGACATGAAGGTTTATAGAAATGAGAGCTGTATGTAGAGTAGTATGAATGAACATGAACATTTTACCGCTGAAAGATGCTGAAGTATCTAGAAACAGATGGAAATAACACTCACAAACCTTTATGACTAAAATACCATAATTCCACCAATAAACAGGTGTTTATGGATGTAAATGTACAAAGGATAAAGTTAGAATATTAGGAAAAAATAGAATTTTATGAGTAAAGAGTCAAAATTCTTTCCAACTTTAAAGCCAAAAGATGAACTGAATGCAGACATGGAGGCTATTCCCCAGATATTTCCACCTCTTTATGACTTTCCTCCAAACATTATGTCTTTATTCTGTAAATACGGTAAAGTAAATAAATAATAATAATAAAGTAATGGTCATTTTCAGCCTAAAGCCATAATCCTCTCACTTTGTAAAAATGCTGATAGATGAGTTATCGTGAAGGTGTCGTCTCTGTTTGTGATTTCTTCAAACATCTTCTTCCCTGAAACTATTGGTCGAATTCATTTCAATTTGATCTGTATCTTCTGTGGGACAATGTTTACAAAGTTTGTTCACAGTTTAGAAAATGTAGATTTTTTTAAATATTCTAAATGTTCCTTTCCTTCTAATGGTCCATATTTTGATGGTTTCTAACATGTAAATGGTTCCAGATATCAGTCTAGCTCCTACTGATCTACTTCTTCCGCCCACTTCTATAGTTAGATTGATGTGCATCCAGACCACAGGACTGGAACATACAGACAGAACCTGACAACCTCACACATTCAACTGGGGATTGATTCTGGATAGTCCAGTTCCACTGTATTAACAATAAATCACATATTCACAATCATTTCATGACAAGAGGAAAAATACTTTATTCCAACATTATGGGCAGCAGTGTTCTAGCATAAGAACCTCTAAGTAATGACCACTGCAACTGAAAAATAGAATAAAACAATCAACAGGAACTAAATAAGCAACATGAGGAAAATTCCTTCATTCATTCATTTTCTGAACCCTTATTATCCTCACTAGGTCACAGGGGTCACAGGAGCCTATTCCAGCTACTTATGAGTGAAGGCAGGGTTCACCCTGGAAACATGAAGAAAATATTCAATGAAAAAATATAACAAAATAATCGCCAGAATTTACAAAAATGAACAAAATAATTAACAAAAAATGAAAAATGAAAGAAAACACAGGACAAATAATTCAACATAATCAAGTAAATACTGCTTCATTTGCATGTGTTCCTCCCACCATCCAAAGACATGCACTGATAGGTTAACTGGTTAATCTAAATTGCCCATAGGTGTGAATGTGAGTGACTGGTTGTTTGTCTATTTCACAGGTGCCAAATCCAGCCCGCCAAAGGGTCCAATATGGTCCCTGGGATGAATTTGTGAAGTGCAAAAATTACACTGAAGAAATTAACAATCAGTGGTGTCAAAATCCTTTTAATTCAGATTTCACACACAGATGCATACAGAGCAATTAGTTTTCAAGTGGATGGGAGCAGTAAAATATGATCATAATATCCTATAAATAATGACAACTGCAAATTTTCTTTGTGTTTTTTTTTTTTTTTGGTATAAAAAAGTAAAATTACACGAAAATGTTTACATTAACAAACTATACTTTTACAAAAAAAATCTGAATAACTGGAAAAAATATGAACAACCTGAAATGTCTTAAGAGAAGTAAATGCAATTTTACCAACATTCTGTTATTAAATGTTCTGTGTATTTTTAGATCCACCATGATCTGTAAGTTATAATGTACATGTGTAAATGATAAACTGAGGCAGATTTTTTAAATTGCACTTATTTTTCTTAAGACACTTCAAGTTGTTCCTATTATTCAGATTTTTCAGGAAACTTTGTAGATGTAAACATTATCATCATTTAATTTAACTTTTTTCACTGCTATTTTTTACTGGTCTGGCCCACATGAGATCGTATTGGGCTGAACGTGGCCCCTGAACTAAAATGAGTTTGACACCCCTGGTCTATATGTTCAGCCCTGTGATGAACTGGGGACATGTCCAGGGTGAACCCCACCTTCGCCCATAAGTAGATGGGATAGGCTCCAGCGACCCCCGTGACCCTAATGAGGATAAAAGCAGGTTCAGAAAATGAATGAATGAATACGGAAATACTCAAAATTATGGAAAATCAACAAAATAAGCAATAAAAACAAACCAATCAAGTGGTGCCTGACACAACAAACTCCGCCCCTCACACATATTATAACTTATTTTGGCATCGATCCAGCTGATGTCATCATGCCTGTGCGTGTGCTGATGTCAGTATATCTGGGTGTGTCCTGATATAATCATGTCTATATACATGTATGTATGGTGACGTCAACATGTACATGTTTGTTTTGATACTATTTACAGATCACAGACTCTTTCACCCCCGGAGCTCAAAATTTTAACCCACAGCATGTTTAATCAGTTCCTCAATAGCATTCATTTATTAAATCAAGTTCTTTTTTTTTTTTTTTTTCAGAATGAGTTGATCAGAAATGACATATAGATGCTTTTATTTGACTGATTTCCCTGTCCTTTATAATGATGGACTACTGCAAATGTCAGGTGAATAGTGGAAAATTTTTTTAACAAAACTGCACCCCAAAATGTGAAAAAATAAGGCATATCAATTGCCTCTATATATGCACCAAGTTTGAAGCAAATTGAAACAAAATTAGTGTTTTATAGACCATTTTAAGCAAATGGGATAAAAAAAGAGATTTAAAAAAATTCATAAAAAATTTGAACTTTGACCTACTTTTCCCAAAATCTAATCACATCTATTTTGGGTTGTTGGCAATCTGTAAACACAATCTGGTATGAAATCAACCAACAGTTTTGTCTATTAAGTGTTAACAAACAAAGCAAACTGAACCAAAAACAATAGCCCTTGCGTCCCCTTCGAGGGGTGGGGTAATAATAATTGTCATAATATATCAAAATGAAAAATAGCAAAACAATAAAACGGAAAGATGGGAAAAATGACAAAGTAATCATAACAAATGAAGAAAATGTAAATAAAAAAAAAAACAAAAAAAAACAAGGAAAAGGAAAAAAAATGAATAAAAATGGGAAAATATAAAATACTTAACATGAACAAACTATTCAAATAAATGAAGGAAATATAACAAATTGTCAAAATGTAGAAAATTAACAAATTCATTGCCAAAGTGAACTTTAAATGAAAAAAAAAACACCTCAAAATGATCAGCCACAAAACAAAAAAGACAAAATCAACATAAATGAAGAAACATAACGTGCTGTGCACTTTTAATCCCCCTCAGCCAAATATAGTTTAAGATTCTTTTGAAAGTTCCTGCCCTATAATTTACATTAGATTGTCTTTGTGTAAAATTTATCACATACATATTTATATGTGAAAGTACTCAGATATTATAAATGCACAAGGCTGTTTCAAGCAAACATATCACCCCAAAAGTAGGTCAGGGTGAACTATTTTCAATCAGCTTCTGCTCTATGCCAAGACAGTATACATTATAACAGTATAAATTTGGTGCAAATATCTCAGTGCATTCTTCAGATAATGCAATTACACCGTTGAATGGACAGACAGACGGAGAGACAGATGACAAAATGATTACAATACCCCCTTTGGCCATTTCTGACCAAGAAATAAAAATTAAAACACAGGACAAATAATTCATAATAATGATGGAGTTAAAAAGAATTAAGTAAAATTAACAAAAACAAACAAAATAATTGTTGAAGAATTAAGGGTGATTTATGTTATTGGTGTTTCGATTTGTTCTGTGTATTTGTAGATGATTAACTCAGACAGAAATGAGTTAAAATTCTACTTTAATAATTTCATGTTTTACAAAACATAACTACACATCACACAGAGACACTGAGGATCCCTGTGTCCTGACTGCAAATCCTCCAAACAGTGGTTCAGTGAATGTGGTTTTGAAGGTGTAGATGTGGATCAGTTTGTCAGAGGAGACTCTGTAGAAGGACACAGATCCAGCAGGACAGTCCACATACACTGACACTGTACCGGAGGAGGAGGAGGACTGAGGCAGGCGTGTGATTTCAGTATTATGAACGCCCCGGTATCCACCCTCAAAACAGAACAGACTCCAGGAATGATCATTTAATCCAAACCCACAATTTCTACTGAATCCTTTCCTTATTATTCTTCTGTAAGACACTGCTATATGAACCGCTCCACTCCACTGGACCTCCCAGTAACAGCGACCAGTCAGACCAGTTGAACACATCAGCTGAGGCCAGTCGTCAAATCTGTCCTGATGATCAGGATATGATTGAACCTCCTCCACTCGTTCCACCTTCTTGTTGTTTTCAGACAGTTTGAGTTCTCTGTTCGCTGTGTTTGGATCCAGGGTGAGTTCACAGAAATCTGATGGACAGAAGAAAACACACAACAGCTGCAGTTATTGATCAGTGATCAGCTCGATTTAACTTCAAGGGAAAGACTAGAGAATGACTTATTGTTTGTAATTCTTATCCTAGGGCTTGTTTCCCTGCTCACTCGTTAATCCTAATGAAACGCAAAATGTGCAATCTCATTTCTGGGCTAGTTGGTTAAAAGTCTGTGTTCTAGGGCTGATTTTAACGAGGACATCGGAGGTCTGCATCAGAATGAGGATATATTCTTGTAGCATCATGTCACTCTATTTCTGTAAAGCAGGGGTGCCCAACCCTGGTCCTCGAGGGCTACTATCCTGCATGTTTTAGATGTATCCCTCTTCCAACCCACCTGATTCAAATGATAGGCCTATCATCAGGCTCTGCAGAAGCCTGATAATGACTGTCAGGTGTGCTGACACCTGACACCTGACAGTTATTAACAAGACTAATAAAACGACATATAAAATTAATCAGCAAAAAATGAAACAAACTGAACAAAATAATCAGAAGAAAGTATAAAAATTAAGAAAGTGCACAAAGAAATTGAATAAAATGTTGATTTTGTCAAATATTTAAAGGATGTCCTTTGTAACTTTGCTGTTCTTGCTCTATTTAATTGTGTGTTTTGTTAATTTTAGTTCAGTTTGTATTATATTAAACACAAGTACTGATAATTGTACAAGTCACCTTTATCAGACAGCGAGCGGCACAAGAACAACAGCACAATAATCCATGAAGACAGAGGAGGTGTGATTGGCCAATGGTGTGAGGTTCTGAGGACTCGTCCCTCAGGGTATTTGTGTCATGTGATCTGTGTCCTGACCAGTCAGCTGTCAGCTCACCCACTGTCTTCACTGACAGTTGATGTGTTTTCTAATGTGGTACCAGCTCTCACTGTATGTTCAGGTTGGGTTTCATCTGTAATCCAATGGAAATCCACTTACACTTCCTCAGACCTGGTCTCAACCATTGGACTCCACTGGGCTCCAACCTGAAAGGAGAAGGGGGGGGGGGGGGGGTCAGAGCAGCATTAAACATGGACATTCCATCACTCTGATCCACTCCAGCTTTTCTGTTCATATCCAGTCAATGGTTCCTGTCAGTCCCTTATTGAACGTCTGTATCTGTGACCGTGGTCTGGAACTTCAGTAAAGGATGTGGAATCAGCTGTGACAGAGTGTTCCTGTCAGCTCCACCTGTTCTATCACACATTATCTGTGTGTGCATCAGCTCAGTCCATACCTGACAGTGTCCAGTGTCCAGTGTGGATCCTCCACTAGAGCAGACAGCTCCTGTCCTGAGGCTCCTGGATGGTTGTAGCTCAGGTCTAGCAGTCTGAGATTAAACGGATTGGACTTTAGGGCTGAGACCAGAGAAGAACATCCTTCCTCTGTGATCAGACATCCTGACAGTCTGCAACACAAAACATCACACATCATCTGAGGAGGAAAAGAAGCAGCGTCAGCTGTTGGACACAATTATTCTGTGGATGGATTTCATTCCAAATGGGATTTACCTGGAGCCAGTTTCTATTTGACTGACTCGGTTCAGGACAAGATCTGAACACAGACTCAGATTAGTCCAGTCCCTGTCCAAAGTCTGGAAAGTCCTGATCTTTTATTGTTACTCAGACAAATTTAACTGGATGAAGACTGACTTTGACCAAATAAAGACACAAATGTACAGATATTGGTCCAAAAACATCAAGTGCATAAATCAACATCCTTCACCACCTCCAAATCAAAGGTTCAATGGTTCATGGGTTCCAGTGTTTGAACAGACAAACCAGTTCCACTCCAGTCCAACCCTCAGACTGTAGACACTTTACTGTCCTTTGGATCATATCTGTAGATTTAGACTCATTTGGTTCAAATACATCTTCATAGAGTTTAGTTCCTGTATTTGTTTCATATAAAAAAGGAACATGCATGTGTTTCATGTCAGACACTGAACAGCTGCTCTGAAAACCAGGTCAGACTGATCCACTACAGGTACATCATGGTTTTAATCATCATCGTTCACACTGGTTGAACAATCCAAACCTGAGAGTCTCCAGTTTACAGTCTGGACTCCTTAGTCCATCTGACAGGATCTTCAGTCCGGAATCCTTCAGGTCGTTGTTACTGAGGTCCAGATGTGTCAGACTAGAATACTGGGATCTGAGAACTGAGGACAGACCTTCACAGCTTCTCTCTGACAGGTTACAGATACTCAACCTGGAGGACACAGATGAGATTTGGATTACAATCAGGTCAGGTCTGGACTGAAGGACTATCACAGTCCACATAGATCTCAGTTTATTCTACAGCTCAGATCTAAATAAAGCTGCACAATTTAGTGAAAAACACATTTTTTTAATTGTAATTTGAGTCTGTTTGCTTGTTTATCAAACCAAATGCACAGATGAGTCATTTAACAATGTCAAATCAAACATAAAAACTGAGACTACTGTAAAATACCAAAACTTATAAGTAGAAACACCTTATTGTTGTGATGTTTGTGTCACTAAATCCAAATCATCACTGCAGAAAAGATGTGGGGTTGAACTTCTATTCCCTAATTTTCCATTTAGATCAACATAAATCCACCTAAATCCTGACCTTTAAATTATCATCTTTTTCCATTTTATAATTACACAGGTTGATTTAGTGATTACACTTGTGATTGACTTGACTGTGCAGCTCTAGATCTAATACACCTTCATTTAAACAAGTACAACATGATTTAATAAAACTCAGTCAGGACCAAAAGATCAGAAATAATTTAATTCAGATTCTAACTTTATCTGACCTGAGAGTCTCCAGTTTACAGTCTGGACTCCTTAGTCCATCTGACAGGATCTTCAGTTCTGAATCCTCCAAGTCGTAGGTACTGAGGTCCAGATGTGTCAGACTACAAGACTGGGATCTGAGAACTGAGGACAGATCTTCACAGCCTGTTTCTGATACGTCATAGACAATCAAGTTTCTGAAATGTAACAGATTTATTTGTTATATTAAAAACAGCAGCAGAATAAACTGATCTTCACTAAGCTCCACTTCATTTCAGTTCCAATAGTCCTAGACATAATCACTAGTTTTGGTCAAATATCCGGTTATAAAGTCAATGTATCCAGGACATCCTTAACTAAATGTTAGGCCCTGGGGCTGAGAGGTTTTGTAGGCCTTGTCCCATCCTCCAAATTTACGGAATCTAATTTTAATAAAAAAGAATATCTAGGTAATCTACAACAGTGAGTTTTCCCTCTTTGACCCAGAAAACACAGTCATATTTTTTATTAACATACCAATAAGCCCACTTGATCAGAAACACAAAAGGCACTTTTTATAACAACAACTTATGGTGATAAGATAACCAAAATGAGCTAAAGTTTGACTCCACATCATATTATAAAAAACATCATCAACAGCCATCAACTGACTGCAAAAACATAATAATAGCTGCAACAGATCAAACTATTGCCACGTTTCCACAATGTGGTACCGGTTTGACTCAGCCTTTTCACATTTCTATTACGTAAAAGAACCTGGAATCTGGTACCACTTTTTTAGTACTTGCTTGGTCAAGGTTCCAAAACGGGTGAAGAGATACTAAAATGTGATGTGCAAACACTGCAGACCACCAATTGGTCTCTGCGTCATCAATGCACGACATGTCATTTTAAAAATTATTTAAAAAACATATTCGGAAGTTAACAATAAATATAGCGGTAGGCTATTCCATGATGACAGTCCGCAAAATGACACTATGGTTGGTCGAGGAGGTTCAGACATTTCGGTCCTTGGTGGATGATGAAAAGATTCAGCGTGAGCTTGATGGGACAACATGCAACGAGTGAGTTTATCAGCAACTCTCTGAGCAGACATCACGGAAGTTGCATGCAGTGTCGCTATGACGACCAGGTACTCGAAAGTTGGTCATATCCTGTAATGGAAACAGTCTCCAGGAATAGTACCTGGTACCCGAGTTGAGTCGGTACGTGGCAATAGTGTCCTTTTGTGTCCAACTTTTATTAGACTGAAGAAAAAGACAATGTGACGCCGATGGTACAATCAGACTAACTTTAGGTCAGACATGGAACACCAAGGAAGGACTGACTGAGCTGAAAACCCTGTTGGACCAGATCTGAGGTTCACTTACTCAGGCTGTGGAGCACGGCGTCTTTTATAGTTTATCAGGACATACTTGGAGGCATCACTCTCCATAGATGCACTGCTGGGTCCAGGTCCATGTCTGGATCCAGGTCCTGTGGGGGGTCTTCCGGGGACGGGCTCCCTCCTGTCTGTCCTCACTCTGATCCATTCTGCCGAACACACATCAGAACACAAACCATCAGTCCAGACATGAATCCACACTGATTCATCCTTTACATGATAAACAGCAGCTCAATTAAGAGCTTCACTGACAGTTTTATTTACATTTTATTTGGAACAGCAGAGAAAGTTTAAAACAAGTTGAATAAAGTTGTCAGTTAATAATAATAATTTCTACCCTAAGATATTAATGTGATTCATTAATAGTCTTACTTTTAAGAAGACTATCTTGGTAATATTGCAAAATAATAAAAAACATTGAGCAAGTTTTTTTTGTTATCAGTTTGTGTTTAAATAATCAAGAGGCATCAATTTTGTGTGTGGCATCTCCATTTCTCAGCGCAGTCTCTTCGCACAGAATGTTTTTTTCAATTCAAGTAGGATTTTATTACAGTTAAAGGAACATCTGGAATTAGTTCAATTAAAACCACAATGTACATTTTCTTACATACATACATAATAACAGTGAAATATATTTAATATGTGTTTAAATCTTAACCAGTTATTATTAAATGATACTATTGAACTCAAATATATAAACTGTAAAACCTGCGAAAAAAGAACTAACTGGGAAACATCTTCTTGCTCTCTCCTACCATCAACACAGACTGGAACTAATATTTTTAATATTGCTGTCCTCACCGTTCCATAATGGAAAGTCCAGTCCGGTGTTCCTTGGCCGGTCCTTGGTGGTCTTCCCTCTCAGATGGTCTTCTGATTCTGGTCTTCGTTGTTGGTTCTTGGTTCAGTGGTCCCTGGTCTGGTCTCGTGCTGTTCTCCGCTGCTCCTACTCGATGCTAGTTGTTAGCATAAATGCTACTAGCTGAAATCAGTTAGCTTCTCCAGAGCTCAAGAAGTAGCTTTTCTCCCTCAAGCTGAGATTGAAATGTGACCGTTAAACGTGTCCAGTGTATATATACACTGTCCAAATGAAATGATGAAAAAGGGAAATGCACGTGTGTAAAGAACATAATACGAACATCTCTACACGTGTGGAATGAAAACAGAAATTCCAGTTGAATGAAATCAGACAATCAGTGACTTTCAGTGCAATGACCCATTTACACATGTTTTTACTGACAGAGTTTCATGTTTTGATTGATAAAACTGCTTTGATAGTGGAACTTACAGGACAACCTGCCATTACTAGTTCTATTAGTTCCTTCTTTATATTCGGTGGTATAATGGTTAAGTAGTTTTTGTAAATAAACTAATTAATAATCCTGATAGTCTACTACTATATAGCCATGATTTATGAGTGTTACCTTTTTTCATTTGGTGTTTTGCTTAAATTCCTGACTGTGTCTACTCACAAAGTGGCCACAACCTGTAGAGATAAAAGTTTGTGTGTCATTTATTAATTATTTAAGTTTATTGGGTGTATTTTTATTCTTTATTGTGTGCTTCTATTATACACTAGTCAACATTTGCTAGGGATCAGGACTATAACTTTGCTATATTCTGGGGTGTAATTCTGGAAACTTGATAATTTACTTTCCCAGTGGAGTACAGCCTGCAGATGCGGATGGTGGCCACACACATTATTGACATCACACCGTATGTGTTTCAGAACATTCTGAGTGGTTTCAGTGAAAACAAAATTGGAAGAGTAATTGTTGTGAACTCTAATTTCTAGGGTTGTATCACCCTTTTGCCTGACAGTGCAAGAAAAATGTATGTTTTTTTTACCTTTTGGTCCATTTTTCTTTACATGACTAGCCAAAGTACACACATAACATATGAAGTCACCCAAAATATTATACAACATCAATTATTGTGCAAATATAAAACTGATCCCTAGCAAATGTTGACTAGTATATTTCTGTTTTTTACTATACTTAACGCTGCTGCAAAAAAGCCACTTCAAATTTGGGATTAACCCATAAAGACCCACTGATACTTTTGTGTCAGTTCCCAAATAGATTTTTCTCTATTTATAATATTTCTTAAATGATTGATCACCATTTATTGTAATATTATTCTCTTTATTTGAAGTTTTTTCAGTGTAAATCATGTATTTTCCTATATTTAATTCACTGATCATGCAGATGTACATTTAAGCTCAGAGTAAATTAAAAGGTTATTATATCAAATTTAAAAAAAAATTGGGGGAAAAGTTATGTTTTCAGCAAAAATATCATTGATTAAACATAAACCCAGTGTGTCCATCCACTGTCATTGATCCAACTCCATGGGTTTTACTGGTGAATCAATACTGTAGAACATGACAGTGTTTCCATGGCAACTACGGAGCCTCTGAACATCCAAATGGGTCATATCTGATGACCATGAAAAGATGAAAAACTGCATTTTACACCAATTATTGACATGTATTAAGATTAGTGGATCAGTAAGGGTTTAACATTTTAGATCAGTAGATGGTTTTGGTCGATGGTGTGTGTTTGGGTTTTTATGGGTTAATAAAGTATTTATCCAGTCTAATATAATGTCTAATTGGGATGATTTAAAATGGTAATAATTAGGCTGATCATTATGGTCTTATTCAGCGTAGATTATGGGGAGTCCTTTGAGGAAACCCAAGAGGATGTCCCAGCCTGCACTTCCTAAACCACCTCCTCACCTGCACCTGAATTATCAACAAAGGAAGGTCCTCCAGTTGTGGCTGATGATCCTGCACTGTGGCCAAACCTGACTGATGACAGCACTAGGTGTCCACTTGTGAAAAACAGAACAGTTCAAATCACAGACTTTGATTTTCCTCAAAATTCACAAATGGCCCCAAGGAGATTCACAGAAGACAATTATGTGATGATAACCATGAAAAATGGAGAAAAAAATCAAGAGGTCGTGCTTGAGTCTCTGCCTCCTGGAGAGCAGGAGTCTGATGAATTCCAGCAATATTTCAATTTTGACATTATTTGAACTTCAGCATTATTTGAATTTCTGAGTCTGTGCTTTAAGTTCTTTAGTCTTTAAGAATTCTCAGTGATGCACATGATAACATGTTAAGCACGTAGCACAATAATCACAAAAAACAATAATATTAGTTCATGGATTACTGCCCCAGATACCTTTATATTTTAACACCAGGTAACTGTCTTCACTGTGCCCTGGGCTTAACTCTACGTGCCTGAAAAGTGCATGACTGCCAGTGTTCTCTATCCTGCTCAGATACCACGTTAAAATTGAGGTCTGCCCAGAGGCCGGGCTGCCAAGCGATGGGGGTTAACTAATATGATAAAGAAACTTACCACTTAAAGCTGCCGATGGAAAAACACAACAGGAGAATGAAGGAAAAATCCACCAATAGGCAAGGTTGAAGTTTAAAAAAGGTTAACCCAGAATGTGGTTTATTGAAAACAGCAATGATTCACAAAAATCCAAAAATTGTGAGTTGTCAGAGAAGGCACTTTACCACTAGTATCCCATCAAAGACATAAAAATCTTCTCCATTACATTTTATAGTCTTCAGTGGCTCTTTGAAGACTCCCATGTTTAGTGACTCCCATATTCAGTTACATAAGTTCAACAAACACATATGATTGGTTAACAATTGCTGGGTAAAATGCATCAGTACACATGTCAAGCAAAACACGTCAACATCAATCACTCTGAGCACACACCCATTTGAAAGTTCACTTTAAGTTTAACAAGTGCATTGGACATCTGCAAAATCTGTAAAATAGCACTTATGCATTTGACAGTTTGATCAAGGGTCAAACCTTGGTTTGACATTTGCACAGGGAGTTCAGCTTAGATAGCATAGCTTCACCACAAAGAGCTTCAAGAGTTACGCCTTGGTCGAACATTTGCGCAGGGAGGCCAGCATTTCTTGACCACAGTAAGTTTCCAAATTCATAATTAAGATTACACTCAGCTCACCTTAACCACAAAAAATTTCCACGTTGCAAAAAAGGCACATTGTGCTGAACCTGACCTTTTCATCACTGTTCAGCACAAAGGTGAAAATACACAAAGTATAAATCAGAATACAACTTAGATTTACAAATCAAAATCACTCACCAAGCAAAGAACTTATAACATTTCATTTCTTTTGTTTTTCCTTCTCATACATTTTCACTTTGTTTTTTATGTTGAGGTCAGCAGCGTTACAATAGCGTTAAGAAAAGTACAGAGCCTTTTTGCATGACCTAGAGCAAGATTCAAAGTCACACTTCATCTGCCATTTAGCATAAGACATACAAACACAACATACAAACACATCAAATACGGACAGAGTCATATTTCACTTATATAAGCGTGACAATAACTGAACCTGTACTGATAACATACCAAATTATTAGTAAAGTAAGTAATAAAGTAGGATATTTTGAAGCAACCAATAATTGATTTATTCCACTTGAAACTCTTAAAATTGCAGGATAGTGTAAACGATTTAGAAAGTAAAAAATAATATTGTTCCAAATAGCACTCAAGATTTCTTTCCATTAACACAGAGTAATTATAATTTCAGGGGTTTTTATATTTGTGAACGGACTAAAGTGAGGACAGATGTGAAGTGCAGATGGATTTGGGTTGTGGGTGTGAAATTATGGGATGGACTTGGGTCGCTCTCCAGTGTGGGTCCGTTGGTGGATTTTTAGGTAATTAGCTAGCATCACAGTTATATGGTTTTTCTCCAGTGTGAATGTGTTGGTGTTGTTTTAGGTGTCTTGCTGTGGTGAAAGCATTCCCACACTGGTCACATTCATATGGTTTTTCTCCAGTGTGGATGCGTTGGTGATGTTTAAGCCCACTCATTTGGGTGAATCTCTTTCCACATTGGTCACATTCATATGGTCTTTCTCCAGTGTGGATCCGTTGGTGGATTCTTAGGTGACTTGCTGTGATGAAAGAATTTCCACACTGGTCACACTCATACGGTCTTTCTCCAGTGTGAATGCGTTGGTGGATTTTTAGAATTTGAGTTTGGGTGAAACTCTTTCCACACTGGTCACACTCATATGGTTTTTCTCCAGTGTGGATGCGTTGGTGTCTTTTTAGGTCACGTGCTGTGGTGAAAGCATTTCCACACTGGTCACACTCATATGGTCTTTCTCCAGTGTGGATGCGTTGGTGGATTTTTAGGGAACTTGCTGTGGTGAAAGCATTTCCACACTGGTAACAATCATACGGTTTTTCTCCAGTGTGGATGCGTTGGTGTTCTTTTACGTTACTTGCTGTGGTGAAAGCATTTCCACACTGGTCACACTCATATGGTCTTTCTCCAGTGTGGATGTATTGGTGTCTTTTTAGGTCACGTGCTGTGGTGAAAGCATTTCCACACTGGTCACACTCATATGGTCTTTCTCCAGTGTGGATGCGTTGGTGGATTTTTAGGTCACTTGCTGTGGTGAAAGCATTTCCACACTGGTCACACATATATGGTTTTTCTCCAGTGTGGATGCGTTGGTGGATTTTTAGGTCACTTGCTGTGGTGAAAGCATTTCCACACTGGTCACACACATATGGTTTTTCTCCAGTGTGGATGTGTTGGTGTCTTTTTAGGTTACATGCTGTGGTGAAAGCATTTCCACACTGGTCACACACATACTGTTTTTCTCCAGTGTGGATGTGTTGGTGTTGTTTTAGGTAACTTGCTGTGATGAAAGTCTTTCCACACTGGTCACACTCATATGGTCTTTCTCCAGTGTGGATGCGTTGGTGTCTTTTTAGGGAACTTGCTGTGGTGAAAGTCTTTCCACACTGGTCACACTTATATGGTCTTTCTCCAGTGTGGATGCGTTGGTGTCTTTTTAGGGAACTTGCTGTGGCGAAAGTCTTGCCACACTGGTCACAGGTGGGTCTTCCATCCATGTTTGCTGGAATCAGGTGATCTTGTCCAGATACAGCTTTCAGGTTTCACTTTAAATCCACCTTTGTCTTCTCTCTACATCAAAACACAAAGAAACAGAAGAGGTGGTCACTGAAATGCAATGGAATGGAACACAACAAACACATCCCTTTCAAAGCAGATTAAGCAGACAGACAAAATTAACTAGTTAGATAATTAATAGGACATTTTTAAACACTGAAAAACTCAGTCCTCTTATTCTACATATGAAAATTGATGCAGATTCGACAATGTACAAATGACTTACAACAATTTCTTGTTTTATAAAAAAAACCTCAGAACTCGTTTCACCACCACGATCATATGACGTTACCTAACGTTACCAACTTGGAATGTATTAAATCCTGAACTTGTTAAGGTTTTCTGAGGAAATTAAAGTTGGACATGTTCAATCTGTACTTTAAAACACCAAAATATGTCATTTATTGTTGCCAATAGGTGGCACTATGAGTCTGATTCAATATTGTCATGTCATGTTCAGGGTGTGACTCTGATCATGCTCATGGAGTTTGGTGCTGATTGGACAAATTCATACATCCATACATCCAAATTCACCTCTGCACCCTGAACGTATCGAATAATGACCGCCCACCATTTAATGGAGATCAGGACTGGGCAAACGAGCTGAATTTGCATTTCAACAGGTTTGAATCTGTCCTGACTCCAGCCCCCACCCATTCAGGTCCCTCTTCAAACCTCTCCAGTATGGAACCTCCCTCCCCCCCTTCCCTGTTACCATAGGCTCCTCTGCCCCTCCATGTAACAGAGGAGGCCCTCCAGTCACCTCCCACCCCCCTCTCCCTCACTATGGACCAGCTGAGGAGGGGGCTCAGGGAGACAAAGGCCAGGAAAGCCAACAATTACAACAAACAGCAGAAGTACAATGGGGGTGGGGGTGGGGGGTTCACCAAGGAGCCAGAACTAAACATTACATTACAACTCCATCTACCAACAGTCTGCACCATCTCATATCACATCATCTCAACAATAAAAGTAGAAACACAACAATAGCATTACTGATACGAATTCTGCAATATCTGCAAAATAACACAATACAAAACACCAGTTCAAAGAAGCAAAGCAACTGATTCAAACAGCAGCAGATACTCAATGTTAAAAGGACAAACAATATTTGATATAACCTCACATACAAACAACACAGGACTCACTAAGGAGCAAGAACAAAGTGAAGTTTGTTTTACATTACAACTCCATCTACTAATAGTCTGCACATGTACTGAGCAACAGGAGGAAAAATCCCTCCTCATCTCCTGCTCCATACACGACAAATTCAGTCAGACGACCTAGACAGCAGCTATCTGTGAGACATGAACGCACTAAACTCTGCTAACTCTCATCTCTGATAAAACCATCTTCAAAACTAAAAACACACAAAAACACTTATACAGTGTACGAAACATGAGGAATACATATTTCTGTAAACCAACAGTCAACCTGGACTATGTCTAAATTAAAACCAAAGGAAAGTTGCAAAAGTTCCTTCTTTATAAATCTAGGATTAACCACCATTTCACAAACTCCAGACCTGTTTCAGTTCGACCTCAATTCTCACAAATTCTAGAAAAACTATTCAGTAAACGGTTGGACAAATTCATAGATAAACATCAAGCAGAGCAGAGGAACTTCACTGGCATTAATAGACTCAACAGAGGAAATCAGCAATTCAATCAATCCAAACCATCCCACAGTTGGAGTATTCACTGACCTCAGAAAAGCTTTCAGTCCTAAAGATCCAATCTGTGACCCAGCAGCTCCAGAAGGTCTGTATGATGGCTCTGCATTTCCAGGATTTCATCCACTGAGGCAGGAAATCCACAAGTGGAACAAACAAACAGCAGACATGACTTTAACATCCTCCACTAGGGTTTGTCAACGGGGGTGGGACCGCCCCCCAGGGGGCGTTCTGGATGAGAAAGCTGAGAGGGGGGTGCTCAGGCACAAACGGGGGCGTTAGTCACTGTTATTCATCACAATGTACAAGTATCTATATCAGAACAAACTCTGTTCTATTGAACAGGAAATAAGATTCAACTGTGTATTTTGGGCGGAATTACAAATATCAGCGCTGCTGGTGCTCTCGTGTTCCTACTACCGCCATGTTATCTCCATAGCAACGGCCCTAAACAAACTCCTATGCAGCGCATAGAAAACAACCGGAGCATGTTCAAGCAGCGCGAGGACTGAAAAGGAAATCCATCCAAACTCACGTGACCGTCTCCGCTTCACTGCACGAGAGTTAGCAGCTCCGGTACCGGCTAACTATAGCGGAGAGCACCGACATATCCAGGAGGAAAAAGACTTGGGTAGATTTGAGCTCAAACTGCTCCTAAGTATCAAAAGATGAGAACCTGTGTCCAAACCCACCGACTAACATCGAGTAGAATGAAGTTGGATGAACCCGCTTCACGGCTTGTCTCTGGCTCTAACAGCAAAAATAAAGGAGGAACAAACAGGGCTGGCACTTCCGGGAATGAATACAAGCTGCATTCTGATTGGCTGGCCATGTCAATACAGCGTTGTGATTCGTCCATGTAAAGTAAAGTGTGTCTATGATAACGGCTCGATGATTGGTCAGAGAATTGTCTCTGCATCATTGCGTCATCAATGCGCGTCCCACCATTTTTTTTGATTGCAACAAGAACAAATACAAATACATAACAAAAAACAACGTGACATACTCATTTCTGTCCATATGTGCAAATATAACAAAAGAGAATCACACCTCCAACATGTTATATGAATCAGAAAATATCTGAAAGCTTAACGTAAAAATAAAATAACTAAGACTATACAAATAAAAGATAATTAGATAAAAAAAAGAAAGAAAGAAAAAAAAAGGTACAAGGGTTCAGCACAGTTGAAGATTTTCTATGAGTGTGTGCAGTTTCTCAGCTTGGGCATTATCAATTATTTTCAAACACTTTTTAAACAAAAGGAGTTCGTTTTTAAGTGCAGACCATGAGGGGGAAGTTTTAGCACATCTGCATTTATGAATGTAATATTTTGTTACTATAATTATGTTATTCATCAAAAACTCATCTTTTTTATTTTTGAGGATTACACCCATCTGAATGTCATTATAAGAGAGGAAGTCCATTTCCATAGAACTAGAGGACAGCAAATCATGAACACAAGATAATTAGATAAAAAAAAAGAAAGAAAGAAAAAAAATACAGCGTTGTGATTCGTCCATGTAAAGTAAAGTGTGTCTTTGCTAACGGCTCGATGATTGGTCAGAGAATTGTCTCTGCATCATTGCGTCATCAATGCGGGTCCCGCAATTTATAAACCAGATTCCGGTGTAACTATGGAGACGGTCTACACGCGCTGTCTTCAGGAACTCCCAAAACTTCATATCAGTGATGTTCCTCAGATTGGACCAAGTCCAACACCTCCCAGTAAAGTGGACAGAGGATTCCAACTGGATGTGGATCATATAGACATGATTCGGAAGGGAAGGAAGAACTTTGAACAGGTTGACGTGAACGTTAGCTAACAACTGGAGGACTGGATTATGTGCGTCATCTGGGGTTTGTTCTTCACAATGTTGTGATATTGTGACATTTCAAACACATGCTCTTGTACTGAGTGTACAGTACAGTAGTATCTTTGCTTCCAAAATCAGAGATGGTTTTTACTTAATTTCTCTCAACATTGATTTTTTTTTTTTTATCCATGACTATGATTTTAAATGTTTTACCTCAAAAATTCTAAAATATTTCTCATGCTCTGACTGTAAATAAAACATTTCAACCACAACTAACCATCTACTTTCTTCACATCTCACTTAGGAAGAAAACCCTCCCATTAAACTTCAAGGAATATATATATGTTTATATCTGAAATCAGCATAAACAGGACATCTTCCAGCTGTTTGTTTATTTATTTATTTCAAACATAACATTAAAACCAAACAATGAAAAGATTTATTTAAAAAGAAAAGAAAACATTGGAAAAGGAGCAGGATGACCGCTGTAGACATGATGTGTCCTAATATTTGGATCCAGATCATTTATATTCATCAATATAACAATTTAAACCAAACTAACCAATGCAATGATATTTATCCTAATGTAAATCTATATTATCACATTTGTCACTATTGTTTTGTATCCCAGACCCCTGTTAGAAAAGAAACAACTTAATTCAATGTGTCCACATACTTTTGTCTATATAGTGTAAATCCCACCCACTGACAGATCCCATTGTAATGACATAATTAACACTAATACTACTTTACCTGTAAATGTCAGAATGTTATGGCTGATCGCTGTAGGAAGAAAAACCTCCCATTAAACTTTATGGAAATATTTATGTTTATGTCTCAAATCATCATGAACAGGACATCTTACAGCTGTAGACATGATGTGTCCCAATATTTATGTCCATATCATTATATACATCTATAAAATAATTTAAACCAAACTAACCAATGTAATGTCATTTGTTTCATTAGGTTCCTGATTTCAGGAGTCCATACAGACAGTTCAGATATACTGGAATAATTCTGCCAGTTCATCCCATAATAGAAGAATCCTAGAATTGACCCAGAACATGTGTGGGTCAGTATCACTATACTGCAGTGGCCCAGAGGTGCAACAGACCAAAAAAATATCCATATAAGAAAAAAAGAGAACAGCCCAAAAAAGTATCTGGTATAAGAAAAAAAGAAAACATCATCCACCTTTTCAATTTAGGGGGCATTTTACCCGAAAGGTCTCTTGCTTTAAAATTAAGGCCACCAGAAAAATAAAAGCATAGGTTGAAATTTTTTAAAGCCTTCAGCTAATGTGGCTAATGCTAATGAAGTAAGCCACCAAAAGTTGAGGTCGGTGCACTAAAAATAAAGTTATTTTAAAAATATATAGTGGATATTTTTTGGGGCTAGTGGATAATTTTTTGGCTGTTGTCTTTTTTTTTCGTATCGTGAATAATTTTCTCATCTCTTTTATTTCTTATAGTGGAATTTTTTTTAGCCTGATCTCCTTTTTTTTTATAGTGGATAAGTTTTTGGACTGTTGCACCTCTGGGCCACCATACTATACGGTGCCTTTCAGACTTAGTAGATTTTACACTTTATTTTAATCTTATATTCAATTTTCTTATTTTACTAGTTTTCTTTTATAATTTTATTTTCTGACGTATTGGCTTTTTATTCATATTGTTGCACTGACTGGAAAACACAATGACAATAAAGGCTATTCTATTCTATTCTATTCTATTCTATTCTATTCTATTCTATTCTATTCTATTCTATTCTATTCTATTCTATTTGATGTCATGATAATCATCTTTACTTGTATAAAACTAACAGAAGTAACATATTTTATCATTATTTTCAGATTTTTCTCCATTATCAGGTTTGTCTCATTAGGTTTGTGTTGTTGTTTATTATCTGATACTAATTTCTGTCTGATATGTTCACCTGAAAAACAATAAACCTGTTCATTAAACTCCAGTGGAGCTACTTTTAGTCATTAGACATGAAGGTTTATAGATATGAAGAGTTGTCTAAGGGTGGAGCTTTCATTGATTTACACGAGACAGTGATAAAAACAATCAGCAGAAGTGAAAAAAAGAACAACTCCGTCTCATTAACACTGTACAAAGTGAGTATTTGTCCACGTTCACTGAACAGGTGAGTTTTTCTTTTTATTCTGCAGCTTGAAAATGTTGTTGAAAACTTTTCAGAGCTTCGTGGCGTTCCTCAAAACTGCTCAGTGAGTGAATCTAAACACAGTGGAGGATATGAATGAAGACACAACTGAGTGGATTTGACTTGAAAGACGCTGATTCTGAAGGAGAACATCAGGAGTGTGTGTTTGCATCTGTCAAACCTCCTCATCTGTGTTTTGTCTCCCCCTGCTGGTGACTCCTGTAAGAGCATGTGTTTGGGTTTTCACTCCAATACCTCTGTGGATTTAACACTGACCCCTGGACCGGTTCCGTCTGGGTTAAAGTTCATGGTTCGGGCAGATTTCATCAGAGGATCTGGGAGAAGGGATGCCTGAGCAGCTCCTGGGCGCTCGGCCTGTGTTTGGCCTCCACCAAGATGCAGAGGATGAAGTCCCACAGCTGTTCAGACGTGTGTGAGGGCAGCAGGGGGTTGGTGGGCTGGGGGGTGGGCTGGAATATCGCCGCCATGGCCTCGAATTCAGCCCAGGGAGGCTTTAGTGTCAGCACGTCCACCACCGTACAACCCAGACTCCTGCAAAAAGACCAACAGGATCAGTTTAAAGGAAGCGACAGTTGAAGAGTGAAGATGAAACTGATGATAAATCTGATTTCAAACCCATTCATCCAGGTGTCTTTAGCTGGATGAAAAATACAGAGGACAAATGTCACAGTATACACTCAAACTATCTGCATGGTTTACATTGAACCATCTGTGCCTCATTAGAACCACATCATTTTAAAACAACTATATTTTCACACTTATTTATGTATGTTTCATTTATTATCATATTGATCATATATTCTCTAGCACATATTGTACAAATTTATGTTTTAATTGTGTCTTAATAGACTGTTTTAATATGTATATTTGGTATATATATTCACAGCTACATATGTTTGGATATTTACAGCTCTACACTGTAAAAAAAATGTAATTTAACAGAATTTTTACTGTTTCTTTGTTTTGTTTTTTTTACAGATTTTTACTGTATTTTTAAGATACAGGAAAATATTAATGAAATTACAAAAGTAGACTGTGATTTTACATGTCAAATGTAAAATAACATGAAAAAACTTTGACTGTGAATAACCAAAAAATTTCAATTTTTTAAAAGAATTTTTTTTCTTTTTTCACAGAAAGATACAGTTAAAATACATTTACAAATGTATCATGATTTCACAAATATTTCTTTTCTATTCATGAGATTAAACTGTTAATTTAAAGTTTAATACTGTAAAAAAAAAAAAGAAGAAGATAAAACAAGATAAAATTACTAACAATTAACTGTTAAAGAAGTATTTGTTCTGTAAGTTTAACCAGACTTGTTTGTTAATCGACAAATATCTTGTGTAATTACAGGAGGTTTCACAACAGAAATGTTGAATAAATGTATTTTTGTGAATGTATAACATGTATAAGCACTGATAAACTGTCCAAATACAGTTTTTATCAGTGGATTGTACAACTTAGTCTCATTGAAAATGATTTATATCTATATTTGTAGGTAATTTGATTGTTTTAATACATGTAAATATTCTTTATTAAACATTAAAAAGTCAAAAAAATATGCAAAATCTCATGTAAAGTTAGGGCAAAAAAATGTATTTTAATTATGGAAAATTACTGTATTTTTATGAGGTGGTTATTTTCCGTTATTGAACTGTATGTTTTTTTGGCACCCCTGTTTTATATGCACCACCTTTGGTTTGGATTACAGGAGACATTCACTGTCACATCTTTTTTACCACATAATGCTCATGAAGTGTCACAATAAGGTTCATAATATTTGTTCCATCCATAGTTGCATTAATTTTGGATTATTGCAGGGATTAAAGTTCTCCGTCACCACGACGGATATCCGTCAAATGGAAAAATTGAGGGGGGAAAAAAAGTCATATTGAAGTAACTTCCCCACGTGTTTGGCGGAGTCCAGTCGGCACCGCGATCCTGTCCTGGGTCTGCTGTCCTGGGTCTGCAGGTGTTTAACACAGGTACAGGGGGCTGATAGGTTTAACAGTGATGATAATAAGATGACTTCTTTATTTTGATGTCGGGAGGAGAGGTTGATGACTATTTCTCTTTGGAAGGAAACGCTGCTCATTCTGTGCCTCAGAAACACATGGACAAGTTCAGCTTTACCGAAGTTCAGCCTCCAGACTAACTTTAGTTTAGTGCTAACAAGTAGCTTTCATTATGAAAGAACCACAGCGAAAAGGGAAGAAGACAGAACTGATCTACATGGACCTTCATGTTTGGGTTCATAGCTTATCTCCTCTTGCCGGTATATGACTAGTGTGTGTGTGTGTGTGTGTGTTTGTGTGTATGTGCCCTTCCCGTGCGTGCGGCTGTGCGCGCCACGGCCTGACGCGGTTACGCGCCCGACTGCATAAGTGCTTTATTTTGACCCGTTTAGCATCTTATTTCTATCTGTGTGGTACAGTACGGAGATAAAACTGAATGAATGAGTAACACCCTTGGTATTTGCAAAGCCACTGTATTTTAAATACCCTCAGAGAGGATCTGTAACGGAATATAATTTCTGTTTCAGTTGACGTCATTTCTTCCAATCAAAAGAGAACATGATATTGGCGGGAGGGGGTTGTGGACGCAGGTTTGACCACGTACAGATTATTTTGGCTAGCATATACGACATCATGGACACGTTTGTAGAGGGAGGTGCTGAAGTGGTAACTATTGAGAGATGCGTGAAAAACGGAGGTGGGCGTGGCTTGATGAGAAGGCAGACGATGGAACTCCAATTAGATCATGGTGCAAAAAAATTAAGCAGCCTTGTTTTAGGAGCTCCTAAATTGTTAAATAAAAAGTTTTTCATTCATTTTTTGCTGTAAGGTTTTATTCTAGTTATTATTTTCACTTGCTTCAAAGGTTTTCATACCCTTTAAAATTAACCACAGAGCACCAAAATTGACCTGAAGCTTTAAAAATTTTCTGGGGGAGGACCCCCAGACCCCCCACCAATACCACTCACGACATTTTTTCTATCCATGTTACTAATCTTCTACACCTGTACACTCTCCCATCCAGTGTGTTTTACAGTATTGCCAAATTTGACTATATGAACTTGTACGTTATAGTAGTATTGTATTGCATCATTTTTAATAGTGGCCAATGATTTTGACCAGAAGAAAATTTTCAGTCAGATGAAAAATTTTTGCTTTAATCCCTGGATTATTGATGATGGAGAATCAGACCGCTGTATCAAGTCTTCATCACATCCCAAATTAGAGCCTGGACTTTATGGAGATGAATCCATGTATGAAAATGATGACTCATTCTCCCTGAACCATTCTGTCACAAGCCTGATGATCCTGATCAGTCCGGTCATTGTCCAATCTGTAGGACATTAAAGATATGCATCTGCAGATTTCACACAGTTTAGGAGTTCAGTCAAAGTATATGGAAGCCATGTTGTTGACAGTCTATGATCCTCAGGCCACATTGTGGAGGACAGTACAGGCCACAGTGATGTCACATGACCTCAAAGGGCTGACCCGTAAGTGGTGAAGACAGTGAAAGCCTGCCTTCAGGAGGTCAAAGGTCATTTGGATCCTGGTATGGACATTTATCAAATAAGACCATGACTTTTCACAAAGTGGCTTTTGTGTAATTTCAGAACACGTGCCTCACATACAGTCAGTAAAAAGTTTGGACTTTGTTTCCAAAGTCGTTTCTCTGCATGTTTCTAACACTCAACTTCCTGCTCCCTTCTTGTAATGTAATGTATTTGTAATGTAGGTAAAACAGAAAAAGGTTCTGTTACTTTAAGAGACACCTGTGCAAGTATTCTGGGATGTGCTGTTACTTTATCTTTGGGTTTGACCAGTAGTTGTTGGAGTTTTGTTTGTGGTTTGGTTTCAGTAAAGGATAGTGGATAGTTCTTTAATTATTTCTGCCAGATGTTCATTCATCCATTTTGTGAACTGCTTACTCATTGTGAGGAGCTTTTCCTGGTTATCAGTGGTCAAAGGTGGAACAGCCTGGACTGTCACCGTAGCTGACAAACAAACAACCATTCATACCTACGTCTGATTCACACAGAGCCATGAACCTTATGGTGCGTGTGTTTGGACGGTGGGAGGACCAGAGTACCTGCACAGAGCCACACACTGATGCCAAAAAGATTTAACTACTTTTCAGAATACCCTAACAACAAATTTAGCTACTTTTCAAACTTGTTTGAAAACATTTAGCAACCAAAGTGCTACATAATTTTCATCTAATTACCAATTAAGAGGCTGGCTAATTTTTGATATAATAATCCTTTCTGCCATTTTTATGCTAAATGCTATGCTACAATAATAGCTACTGATGTCAGTGTGCATTAGCTTAGCCATGAATGCTAATCTTTCTTTCAATCCAAACTACCACAGTACACGGTTTAGTTGTGTGTTTTATGTACATTAGCTTAAAACACATTTCACAGTTTTACATCAAAACTTGATGATATCCTTCTTGCAATAATATATTTTCAAAGGGGTAAATAATCAACAACTAAACTTACAAAATAACAAACAAAAATCAGAAGAATTAGTTATTTAATGCCCCAATGAAATCACATCTTTTAAATTTTCCTCCTAACATTGGTGATATTTAAAATTTAGTATTAGCTGGTAGCTAAAATCTAGACATGCTAACATAGCTGATTGGAACTAATAATATTTTAATATTGCTGTCCTCACCGTTCCATAATGGAAAGTTTAGTCCAGTCTTCCTTGGCCGGTCCTTGGTGGTCTTCCCTCTCAGATGGTCTTCTGATTCTGGTCTTCGTTGTTGGTTCTTGGTTCAGTGGTCCCTGGTCTGGTCTCGTGCTGTTCTCCACTGCTCGTACTCGATGCTAGTTGTTAGCATAAATGCTACTAGCTGAAATCAGTTAGCTTCTCCAGAGCTCAAGAAGTAGCTTTTCTCCCTCAAGTTGAGATTGAAATGCGACCGTTAAAACGTGTCCAGTGTATATATACACTGTCCAAATGAAATGATGAAAAAGGGAAATGCACGTGTGTAAAGAACATAATACGAACATCTCTACATGTGTGGAATGAAAACAGAAATTCCAGTTGAATGAAATCAGACAATCAGTGACTTTCAGTGCAATGACCCATTTACACATGTTTTTACTGACAGAGTTTCATGTTTTGATTGATAAAACTGCTTTGATAGTGGAACTTACAGGACAATCTGCCATTACTAGTTCTATCAGTTCCTTCTTTATATTCGGTGGTATAATGGTTAAGTAGTTTTTGTAAATAAACTAATTAATAATCCTGATAGTCTACTACTATATAGTCATGATTTATGAGTGTTACCTTTTTTCATTTGGTGTTTTACTTATATTCCTGGCTGTGTCTACTCACAAAGTCGCCACAACCTGTAGAGATAAAGGTTTGTGTGTCATTTATTAATTATTTCATTTTATTGGGTGTATTTTTATTCTTTATTGTGTGCTTCTATTATATTTCTGTTTTTTACTATACTTACTGCTGCTGCAAAAAAGCCACTTCCCAATTTGGGATTAACCCATAAAGACCCACTGATACTTTTGTGTCAGTTCCCAAATAGATTTTTCCCCATTTATAACCTTTCTTAAGTGATTTATCACCATTTATTGAAATACTGTCCTCTTTATTGGAAGTTTTTTCAGAGTAAATCATGTATTTTCCTATATTTAATTCACTGATCATGCAGATGTTCATTAAAGCTCAGAGTAAATTCAAAGGTTATTATATCAAATTAAAAAAAAAATTGAGGGAAAAGTTATGTTTTCAGCAAAATTATCAGTGATTAAACATAAACCCAGTGTGTTCATCCACTCTCATTGATCCAACTCCATGGGTTTTACTGGTGAATCAATACTGTAGAAGATGACAGTGTTTCCATGGTAACTATGGAGCCTCTGAACGTCCAAATGGACGTTCAGAACGTCAAATGGACATATCTGATGACCATGAAAAGATGAAAAACTGCATTTTACACCAATTATTGACATGTATTAAGATTAGTGGATCAGTAAGGGTTTAACATTTTAGATCAGTAGATGGTTTTGGTCGATGGTGTGTGTTTGGGTTTTTATGGGTTAATAAAGTATTTATCCAGTCTAATATAATGTCTAATTGGGATGATTTAAAATGGTAATAATTAGGCTGATCATTATGGTCTTATTCAGCGTAGATTATGGGGAGTCCTTTGAGGAAACCCAAGAGGATGTCCCAGCCTGCACTTCCTAAACCACCTCCTCACCTGCACCTGAATTATCAACAAAGGAAGGTCCTCCAGTTGTGGCTGATGATCCTGCACTGTGGCCAAACCTGACTGATGACAGCACTAGGTGTCCACTTGTGAAAAACAGAACAGTTCAAATCACAGACTTTGATTTTCCTCAAAATTCACAAATGGCCCCAAGGAGATTCACAGAAGACAATTATGTGATGATAACCATGAAAAATGGAGAAAAAAATCAAGAGGTCGTGCTTGAGTCTCTGCCTCCTGGAGAGCAGGAGTCTGATGAATTCCAGCAATATTTCAATTTTGACATTATTTGAACTTCAGCATTATTTGAATTTCTGAGTCTGTGCTTTAAGTTCTTTAGTCTTTAAGAATTCTCAGTGATGCACATGATAACATGTTAAGCACGTAGCACAATAATCACAAAAAACAATAATATTAGTTCATGGATTACTGCCCCAGATACCTTTATATTTTAACACCAGGTAACTGTCTTCACTGTGCCCTGGGCTTAACTCTACGTGCCTGAAAAGTGCATGACTGCCAGTGTTCTCTATCCTGCTCAGATACCACGTTAAAATTGAGGTCTGCCCAGAGGCCGGGCTGCCAAGCGATGGGGGTTAACTAATATGATAAAGAAACTTACCACTTAAAGCTGCCGATGGAAAAACACAACAGGAGAATGAAGGAAAAATCCACCAATAGGCAAGGTTGAAGTTTAAAAAAGGTTAACCCAGAATGTGGTTTATTGAAAACAGCAATGATTCACAAAAATCCAAAAATTGTGAGTTGTCAGAGAAGGCACTTTACCACTAGTATCCCATCAAAGACATAAAAATCTTCTCCATTACATTTTATAGTCTTCAGTGGCTCTTTGAAGACTCCCATGTTTAGTGACTCCCATATTCAGTTACATAAGTTCAACAAACACATATGATTGGTTAACAATTGCTGGGTAAAATGCATCAGTACACATGTCAAGCAAAACACGTCAACATCAATCACTCTGAGCACACACCCATTTGAAAGTTCACTTTAAGTTTAACAAGTGCATTGGACATCTGCAAAATCTGTAAAATAGCACTTATGCATTTGACAGTTTGATCAAGGGTCAAACCTTGGTTTGACATTTGCACAGGGAGTTCAGCTTAGATAGCATAGCTTCACCACAAAGAGCTTCAAGAGTTACGCCTTGGTCGAACATTTGCGCAGGGAGGCCAGCATTTCTTGACCACAGTAAGTTTCCAAATTCATAATTAAGATTACACTCAGCTCACCTTAACCACAAAAAATTTCCACGTTGCAAAAAAGGCACATTGTGCTGAACCTGACCTTTTCATCACTGTTCAGCACAAAGGTGAAAATACACAAAGTATAAATCAGAATACAACTTAGATTTACAAATCAAAATCACTCACCAAGCAAAGAACTTATAACATTTCATTTCTTTTGTTTTTCCTTCTCATACATTTTCACTTTGTTTTTTATGTTGAGGTCAGCAGCGTTACAATAGCGTTAAGAAAAGTACAGAGCCTTTTTGCATGACCTAGAGCAAGATTCAAAGTCACACTTCATCTGCCATTTAGCATAAGACATACAAACACAACATACAAACACATCAAATACGGACAGAGTCATATTTCACTTATATAAGCGTGACAATAACTGAACCTGTACTGATAACATACCAAATTATTAGTAAAGTAAGTAATAAAGTAGGATATTTTGAAGCAACCAATAATTGATTTATTCCACTTGAAACTCTTAAAATTGCAGGATAGTGTAAACGATTTAGAAAGTAAAAAATAATATTGTTCCAAATAGCACTCAAGATTTCTTTCCATTAACACAGAGTAATTATAATTTCAGGGGTTTTTATATTTGTGAACGGACTAAAGTGAGGACAGATGTGAAGTGCAGATGGATTTGGGTTGTGGGTGTGAAATTATGGGATGGACTTGGGTCGCTCTCCAGTGTGGGTCCGTTGGTGGATTTTTAGGTAATTAGCTAGCATCACAGTTATATGGTTTTTCTCCAGTGTGAATGTGTTGGTGTTGTTTTAGGTGTCTTGCTGTGGTGAAAGCATTCCCACACTGGTCACATTCATATGGTTTTTCTCCAGTGTGGATGCGTTGGTGATGTTTAAGCCCACTCATTTGGGTGAATCTCTTTCCACATTGGTCACATTCATATGGTCTTTCTCCAGTGTGGATCCGTTGGTGGATTCTTAGGTGACTTGCTGTGATGAAAGAATTTCCACACTGGTCACACTCATACGGTCTTTCTCCAGTGTGAATGCGTTGGTGGATTTTTAGAATTTGAGTTTGGGTGAAACTCTTTCCACACTGGTCACACTCATATGGTTTTTCTCCAGTGTGGATGCGTTGGTGTCTTTTTAGGTCACGTGCTGTGGTGAAAGCATTTCCACACTGGTCACACTCATATGGTCTTTCTCCAGTGTGGATGCGTTGGTGGATTTTTAGGGAACTTGCTGTGGTGAAAGCATTTCCACACTGGTAACAATCATACGGTTTTTCTCCAGTGTGGATGCGTTGGTGTTCTTTTACGTTACTTGCTGTGGTGAAAGCATTTCCACACTGGTCACACTCATATGGTCTTTCTCCAGTGTGGATGTATTGGTGTCTTTTTAGGTCACGTGCTGTGGTGAAAGCATTTCCACACTGGTCACACTCATATGGTCTTTCTCCAGTGTGGATGCGTTGGTGGATTTTTAGGTCACTTGCTGTGGTGAAAGCATTTCCACACTGGTCACACATATATGGTTTTTCTCCAGTGTGGATGCGTTGGTGGATTTTTAGGTCACTTGCTGTGGTGAAAGCATTTCCACACTGGTCACACACATATGGTTTTTCTCCAGTGTGGATGTGTTGGTGTCTTTTTAGGTTACATGCTGTGGTGAAAGCATTTCCACACTGGTCACACACATACTGTTTTTCTCCAGTGTGGATGTGTTGGTGTTGTTTTAGGTAACTTGCTGTGATGAAAGTCTTTCCACACTGGTCACACTCATATGGTCTTTCTCCAGTGTGGATGCGTTGGTGTCTTTTTAGGGAACTTGCTGTGGTGAAAGTCTTTCCACACTGGTCACACTTATATGGTCTTTCTCCAGTGTGGATGCGTTGGTGTCTTTTTAGGGAACTTGCTGTGGCGAAAGTCTTGCCACACTGGTCACAGGTGGGTCTTCCATCCATGTTTGCTGGAATCAGGTGATCTTTGTCCAGATACAGCTTTCAGGTTTCACTTTAAATCCACCTTTGTCTTCTCTCTACATCAAAACACAAAGAAACAGAAGAGGTGGTCACTGAAATGCAATGGAATGGAACACAACAAACACATCCCTTTCAAAGCAGATTAAGCAGACAGACAAAATTAACTAGTTAGATAATTAATAGGACATTTTTAAACACTGAAAAACTCAGTCCTCTTATTCTACATATGAAAATTGATGCAGATTCGACAATGTACAAATGACTTACAACAATTTCTTGTTTTATAAAAAAAACCTCAGAACTCGTTTCACCACCACGATCATATGACGTTACCTAACGTTACCAACTTGGAATGTATTAAATCCTGAACTTGTTAAGGTTTTCTGAGGAAATTAAAGTTGGACATGTTCAATCTGTACTTTAAAACACCAAAATATGTCATTTATTGTTGCCAATAGGTGGCACTATGAGTCTGATTCAATATTGTCATGTCATGTTCAGGGTGTGACTCTGATCATGCTCATGGAGTTTGGTGCTGATTGGACAAATTCATACATCCATACATCCAAATTCACCTCTGCACCCTGAACGTATCGAATAATGACCGCCCACCATTTAATGGAGATCAGGACTGGGCAAACGAGCTGAATTTGCATTTCAACAGGTTTGAATCTGTCCTGACTCCAGCCCCCACCCATTCAGGTCCCTCTTCAAACCTCTCCAGTATGGAACCCCCCTCCCCCCCTTCCCTGTTACCATAGGCTCCTCTGCCCCTCCATGTAACAGAGGAGGCCCTCCAGTCACCTCCCACCCCCCTCTCCCTCACTATGGACCAGCTGAGGAGGGGGCTCAGGGAGACAAAGGCCAGGAAAGCCAACAATTACAACAAACAGCAGAAGTACAATGGGGGTGGGGGTGGGGGGTTCACCAAGGAGCCAGAACTAAACATTACATTACAACTCCATCTACCAACAGTCTGCACCATCTCATATCACATCATCTCAACAATAAAAGTAGAAACACAACAATAGCATTACTGATACGAATTCTGCAATATCTGCAAAATAACACAATACAAAACACCAGTTCAAAGAAGCAAAGCAACTGATTCAAACAGCAGCAGATACTCAATGTTAAAAGGACAAACAATATTTGATATAACCTCACATACAAACAACACAGGACTCACTAAGGAGCAAGAACAAAGTGAAGTTTGTTTTACATTACAACTCCATCTACTAATAGTCTGCACATGTACTGAGCAACAGGAGGAAAAATCCCTCCTCATCTCCTGCTCCATACACGACAAATTCAGTCAGACGACCTAGACAGCAGCTATCTGTGAGACATGAACGCACTAAACTCTGCTAACTCTCATCTCTGATAAAACCATCTTCAAAACTAAAAACACACAAAAACACTTATACAGTGTACGAAACATGAGGAATACATATTTCTGTAAACCAACAGTCAACCTGGACTATGTCTAAATTAAAACCAAAGGAAAGTTGCAAAAGTTCCTTCTTTATAAATCTAGGATTAACCACCATTTCACAAACTCCAGACCTGTTTCAGTTCGACCTCAATTCTCACAAATTCTAGAAAAACTATTCAGTAAACGGTTGGACAAATTCATAGATAAACATCAAGCAGAGCAGAGGAACTTCACTGGCATTAATAGACTCAACAGAGGAAATCAGCAATTCAATCAATCCAAACCATCCCACAGTTGGAGTATTCACTGACCTCAGAAAAGCTTTTCAGTCCTAAAGATCCAATCTGTGACCCAGCAGCTCCAGAAGGTCTGTATGATGGCTCTGCATTTCCAGGATTTCATCCACTGAGGCAGGAAATCCACAAGTGGAACAAACAAACAGCAGACATGACTTTAACATCCTCCACTAGGGTTTGTCAACGGGGGTGGGACCGCCCCCCAGGGGGCGTTCTGGATGAGAAAGCTGAGAGGGGGGTGCTCAGGCACAAACGGGGGCGTTAGTCACTGTTATTCATCACAATGTACAAGTATCTATATCAGAACAAACTCTGTTCTATTGAACAGGAAATAAGATTCAACTGTGTATTTTGGGCGGAATTACAAATATCAGCGCTGCTGGTGCTCTCGTGTTCCTACTACCGCCATGTTATCTCCATAGCAACGGCCCTAAACAAACTCCTATGCAGCGCATAGAAAACAACCGGAGCATGTTCAAGCAGCGCGAGGACTGAAAAGGAAATCCATCCAAACTCACGTGACCGTCTCCGCTTCACTGCACGAGAGTTAGCAGCTCCGGTACCGGCTAACTATAGCGGAGAGCACCGACATATCCAGGAGGAAAAAGACTTGGGTAGATTTGAGCTCAAACTGCTCCTAAGTATCAAAAGATGAGAACCTGTGTCCAAACCCACCGACTAACATCGAGTAGAATGAAGTTGGATGAACCCGCTTCACGGCTTGTCTCTGGCTCTAACAGCAAAAATAAAGGAGGAACAAACAGGGCTGGCACTTCCGGGAATGAATACAAGCTGCATTCTGATTGGCTGGCCATGTCAATACAGCGTTGTGATTCGTCCATGTAAAGTAAAGTGTGTCTATGATAACGGCTCGATGATTGGTCAGAGAATTGTCTCTGCATCATTGCGTCATCAATGCGCGTCCCACCATTTTTTTTGATTGCAACAAGAACAAATACAAATACATAACAAAAAACAACGTGACATACTCATTTCTGTCCATATGTGCAAATATAACAAAAGAGAATCACACCTCCAACATGTTATATGAATCAGAAAATATCTGAAAGCTTAACGTAAAAATAAAATAACTAAGACTATACAAATAAAAGATAATTAGATAAAAAAAAGAAAGAAAGAAAAAAAAAGGTACAAGGGGTTCAGCACAGTTGAAGATTTTCTATGAGTGTGTGCAGTTTCTCAGCTTGGGCATTATCAATTATTTTCAAACACTTTTTAAACAAAAGGAGTTCGTTTTTAAGTGCAGACCATGAGGGGGAAGTTTTAGCACATCTGCATTTATGAATGTAATATTTTGTTACTATAATTATGTTATTCATCAAAAACTCATCTTTTTTATTTTTGAGGATTACACCCATCTGAATGTCATTATAAGAGAGGAAGTCCATTTCCATAGAACTAGAGGACAGCAAATCATGAACACAAGATAATTAGATAAAAAAAAAAGAAAGAAAGAAAAAAAATACAGCGTTGTGATTCGTCCATGTAAAGTAAAGTGTGTCTTTGCTAACGGCTCGATGATTGGTCAGAGAATTGTCTCTGCATCATTGCGTCATCAATGCGGGTCCCGCAATTTATAAACCAGATTCCGGTGTAACTATGGAGACGGTCTACACGCGCTGTCTTCAGGAACTCCCAAAACTTCATATCAGTGATGTTCCTCAGATTGGACCAAGTCCAACACCTCCCAGTAAAGTGGACAGAGGATTCCAACTGGATGTGGATCATATAGACATGATTCGGAAGGGAAGGAAGAACTTTGAACAGGTTGACGTGAACGTTAGCTAACAACTGGAGGACTGGATTATGTGCGTCATCTGGGGTTTGTTCTTCACAATGTTGTGATATTGTGACATTTCAAACACATGCTCTTGTACTGAGTGTACAGTACAGTAGTATCTTTGCTTCCAAAATCAGAGATGGTTTTTACTTAATTTCTCTCAACATTGATTTTTTTTTTTATCCATGACTATGATTTTAAATGTTTTACCTCAAAATTCTAAAATATTTCTCATGCTCTGACTGTAAATAAAACATTTCAACCACAACTAACCATCTACTTTCTTCACATCTCACTTAGGAAGAAAACCCTCCCATTAAACTTCAAGGAATATATATATGTTTATATCTGAAATCAGCATAAACAGGACATCTTCCAGCTGTTTGTTTATTTATTTATTTCAAACATAACATTAAAACCAAACAATGAAAAGATTTATTTAAAAAGAAAAGAAAACATTGGAAAAGGAGCAGGATGACCGCTGTAGACATGATGTGTCCTAATATTTGGATCCAGATCATTTATATTCATCAATATAACAATTTAAACCAAACTAACCAATGCAATGATATTTACCCTAATGTAAATCTATATTATCACATTTGTCACTATTGTTTTGTATCCCAGACCCCTGTTAGAAAAGAAACAACTTAATTCAATGTGTCCACATACTTTTGTCTATATAGTGTAAATCCCACCCACTGACAGATCCCATTGTAATGACATAATTAACACTAATACTACTTTACCTGTAAATGTCAGAATGTTATGGCTGATCGCTGTAGGAAGAAAAACCTCCCATTAAACTTTATGGAAATATTTATGTTTATGTCTCAAATCATCATGAACAGGACATCTTACAGCTGTAGACATGATGTGTCCCAATATTTATGTCCATATCATTTATATACATCTATAAAATAATTTAAACCAAACTAACCAATGTAATGTCATTTGTTTCATTAGGTTCCTGATTTCAGGAGTCCATACAGACAGTTCAGATATACTGGAATAATTCTGCCAGTTCATCCCATAATAGAAGAATCCTAGAATTGACCCAGAACATGTGTGGGTCAGTATCACTATACTGCAGTGGCCCAGAGGTGCAACAGACCAAAAAAATATCCATATAAGAAAAAAAGAGAACAGCCCAAAAAAGTATCTGGTATAAGAAAAAAAGAAAACATCATCCACCTTTTCAATTTAGGGGGCATTTTACCCGAAAGGTCTCTTGCTTTAAAATTAAGGCCACCAGAAAAATAAAAGCATAGGTTGAAATTTTTTAAAGCCTTCAGCTAATGTGGCTAATGCTAATGAAGTAAGCCACCAAAAGTTGAGGTCGGTGCACTAAAAATAAAGTTATTTTAAAAATATATAGTGGATATTTTTTGGGGCTAGTGGATAATTTTTTGGCTGTTGTCTTTTTTTTTCGTATCGTGAATAATTTTCTCATCTCTTTTATTTCTTATAGTGGAATTTTTTTTAGCCTGATCTCCTTTTTTTTTATAGTGGATAAGTTTTTGGACTGTTGCACCTCTGGGCCACCATACTATACGGTGCCTTTCAGACTTAGTAGATTTTACACTTTATTTTAATCTTATATTCAATTTTCTTATTTTACTAGTTTTCTTTTATAATTTTATTTTCTGACGTATTGGCTTTTTATTCATATTGTTGCACTGACTGGAAAACACAATGACAATAAAGGCTATTCTATTCTATTCTATTCTATTCTATTCTATTCTATTCTATTCTATTCTATTCTATTTGATGTCATGATAATCATCTTTACTTGTATAAAACTAACAGAAGTAACATATTTTATCATTATTTTCAGATTTTTCTCCATTATCAGGTTTGTCTCATTAGGTTTGTGTTGTTGTTTATTATCTGATACTAATTTCTGTCTGATATGTTCACCTGAAAAACAATAAACCTGTTCATTAAACTCCAGTGGAGCTACTTTTAGTCATTAGACATGAAGGTTTATAGATATGAAGAGTTGTCTAAGGGTGGAGCTTTCATTGATTTACACGAGACAGTGATAAAAACAATCAGCAGAAGTGAAAAAAAGAACAACTCCGTCTCATTAACACTGTACAAAGTGAGTATTTGTCCACGTTCACTGAACAGGTGAGTTTTTCTTTTTATTCTGCAGCTTGAAAATGTTGTTGAAAACTTTTCAGAGCTTCGTGGCGTTCCTCAAAACTGCTCAGTGAGTGAATCTAAACACAGTGGAGGATATGAATGAAGACACAACTGAGTGGATTTGACTTGAAAGACGCTGATTCTGAAGGAGAACATCAGGAGTGTGTGTTTGCATCTGTCAAACCTCCTCATCTGTGTTTTGTCTCCCCCTGCTGGTGACTCCTGTAAGAGCATGTGTTTGGGTTTTCACTCCAATACCTCTGTGGATTTAACACTGACCCCTGGACCGGTTCCGTCTGGGTTAAAGTTCATGGTTCGGGCAGATTTCATCAGAGGATCTGGGAGAAGGGATGCCTGAGCAGCTCCTGGGCGCTCGGCCTGTGTTTGGCCTCCACCAAGATGCAGAGGATGAAGTCCCACAGCTGTTCAGACGTGTGTGAGGGCAGCAGGGGGTTGGTGGGCTGGGGGGTGGGCTGGAATATCGCCGCCATGGCCTCGAATTCAGCCCAGGGAGGCTTTAGTGTCAGCACGTCCACCACCGTACAACCCAGACTCCTGCAAAAAGACCAACAGGATCAGTTTAAAGGAAGCGACAGTTGAAGAGTGAAGATGAAACTGATGATAAATCTGATTTCAAACCCATTCATCCAGGTGTCTTTAGCTGGATGAAAAATACAGAGGACAAATGTCACAGTATACACTCAAACTATCTGCATGGTTTACATTGAACCATCTGTGCCTCATTAGAACCACATCATTTTAAAACAACTATATTTTCACACTTATTTATGTATGTTTCATTTATTATCATATTGATCATATATTCTCTAGCACATATTGTACAAATTTATGTTTTAATTGTGTCTTAATAGACTGTTTTAATATGTATATTTGGTATATATATTCACAGCTACATATGTTTGGATATTTACAGCTCTACACTGTAAAAAAAATGTAATTTAACAGAATTTTTACTGTTTCTTTGTTTTGTTTTTTTTTACAGATTTTTACTGTATTTTTAAGATACAGGAAAATATTAATGAAATTACAAAAGTAGACTGTGATTTTACATGTCAAATGTAAAATAACATGAAAAAACTTTGACTGTGAATAACCAAAAAATTTCAATTTTTTAAAAGAATTTTTTTTCTTTTTTCACAGAAAGATACAGTTAAAATACATTTACAAATGTATCATGATTTCACAAATATTTCTTTTCTATTCATGAGATTAAACTGTTAATTTAAAGTTTAATACTGTAAAAAAAAAAAAGAAGAAGATAAAACAAGATAAAATTACTAACAATTAACTGTTAAAGAAGTATTTGTTCTGTAAGTTTAACCAGACTTGTTTGTTAATCGACAAATATCTTGTGTAATTACAGGAGGTTTCACAACAGAAATGTTGAATAAATGTATTTTTGTGAATGTATAACATGTATAAGCACTGATAAACTGTCCAAATACAGTTTTTATCAGTGGATTGTACAACTTAGTCTCATTGAAAATGATTTATATCTATATTTGTAGGTAATTTGATTGTTTTAATACATGTAAATATTCTTTATTAAACATTAAAAAGTCAAAAAAATATGCAAAATCTCATGTAAAGTTAGGGCAAAAAAATGTATTTTAATTATGGAAAATTACTGTATTTTTATGAGGTGGTTATTTTCCGTTATTGAACTGTATGTTTTTTTGGCACCCCTGTTTTATATGCACCACCTTTGGTTTGGATTACAGGAGACATTCACTGTCACATCTTTTTACCACATAATGCTCATGAAGTGTCACAATAAGGTTCATAATATTTGTTCCATCCATAGTTGCATTAATTTTGGATTATTGCAGGGATTAAAGTTCTCCGTCACCACGACGGATATCCGTCAAATGGAAAAATTGAGGGGGGAAAAAAAGTCATATTGAAGTAACTTCCCCACGTGTTTGGCGGAGTCCAGTCGGCACCGCGATCCTGTCCTGGGTCTGCTGTCCTGGGTCTGCAGGTGTTTAACACAGGCACAGGGGGCTGATAGGTTTAACAGTGATGATAATAAGATGACTTCTTTATTTTGATGTCGGGAGGAGAGGTTGATGACTATTTCTCTTTGGAAGGAAACGCTGCTCATTCTGTGCCTCAGAAACACATGGACAAGTTCAGCTTTACTGAAGTTCAGCCTCCAGACTAACTTTAGTTTAGTGCGAACAAGTAGCTTTCATTATGAAAGAACCACAGCGAAAAGGGAAGAAGACAGAACTGATCTACATGGACCTTCATGTTTGGGTTCATAGCTTATCTCCTCTTGCCGGTATATGACTAGTGTGTGTGTGTGTGTGTGTGTTTGTGTGTATGTGCCCTTCCCGTGCGTGCGGCTGTGCGCGCCACGGCCTGACGCGGTTACGCGCCCGACTGCATAAGTGCTTTATTTTGACCCGTTTAGCATCTTATTTCTATCTGTGTGGTACAGTACGGAGATAAAACTGAATGAATGAGTAACACCCTTGGTATTTGCAAAGCCACTGTATTTTAAATACCCTCAGAGAGGATCTGTAACGGAATATAATTTCTGTTTCAGTTGACGTCATTTCTTCCAATCAAAAGAGAACATGATATTGGCGGGAGGGGGTTGTGGACGCAGGTTTGACCACGTACAGATTATTTTGGCTAGCATATACGACATCATGGACACGTTTGTAGAGGGAGGTGCTGAAGTGGTAACTATTGAGAGATGCGTGAAAAACGGAGGTGGGCGTGGCTTGATGAGAAGGCAGACGATGGAACTCCAATTAGATCATGGTGCAAAAAAATTAAGCAGCCTTGTTTTAGGAGCTCCTAAATTGTTAAATAAAAAGTTTTTCATTCATTTTTTGCTGTAAGGTTTTATTCTAGTTATTATTTTCACTTGCTTCAAAGGTTTTCATACCCTTTAAAATTAACCACAGAGCACCAAAATTGACCTGAAGCTTTAAAAATTTTCTGGGGGAGGACCCCCAGACCCCCCACCAATACCACTCACGACATTTTTTCTATCCATGTTACTAATCTTCTACACCTGTACACTCTCCCATCCAGTGTGTTTTACAGTATTGCCAAATTTGACTATATGAACTTGTACGTTATAGTAGTATTGTATTGCATCATTTTTAATAGTGGCCAATGATTTTGACCAGAAGAAAATTTTCAGTCAGATGAAAAATTTTTGCTTTAATCCCTGGATTATTGATGATGGAGAATCAGACCGCTGTATCAAGTCTTCATCACATCCCAAATTAGAGCCTGGACTTTATGGAGATGAATCCATGTATGAAAATGATGACTCATTCTCCCTGAACCATTCTGTCACAAGCCTGATGATCCTGATCAGTCCGGTCATTGTCCAATCTGTAGGACATTAAAGATATGCATCTGCAGATTTCACACAGTTTAGGAGTTCAGTCAAAGTATATGGAAGCCATGTTGTTGACAGTCTATGATCCTCAGGCCACATTGTGGAGGACAGTACAGGCCACAGTGATGTCACATGACCTCAAAGGGCTGACCCGTAAGTGGTGAAGACAGTGAAAGCCTGCCTTCAGGAGGTCAAAGGTCATTTGGATCCTGGTATGGACATTTATCAAATAAGACCATGACTTTTCACAAAGTGGCTTTTGTGTAATTTCAGAACACGTGCCTCACATACAGTCAGTAAAAAGTTTGGACTTTGTTTCCAAAGTCGTTTCTCTGCATGTTTCTAACACTCAACTTCCTGCTCCCTTCTTGTAATGTAATGTATTTGTAATGTAGGTAAAACAGAAAAAGGTTCTGTTACTTTAAGAGACACCTGTGCAAGTATTCTGGGATGTGCTGTTACTTTATCTTTGGGTTTGACCAGTAGTTGTTGGAGTTTTGTTTGTGGTTTGGTTTCAGTAAAGGATAGTGGATAGTTCTTTAATTATTTCTGCCAGATGTTCATTCATCCATTTTGTGAACTGCTTACTCATTGTGAGGAGCTTTTCCTGGTTATCAGTGGTCAAAGGTGGAACAGCCTGGACTGTCACTGTAGCTGACAAACAAACAACCATTCATACCTACGTCTGATTCACACAGAGCCATGAACCTTATGGTGCGTGTGTTTGGACGGTGGGAGGACCAGAGTACCTGCACAGAGCCACACACTGATGCCAAAAAGATTTAACTACTTTTCAGAATACCCTAACAACAAATTTAGCTACTTTTCAAACTTGTTTGAAAACATTTAGCAACCAAAGTGCTACATAATTTTCATCTAATTACCAATTAAGAGGCTGGCTAATTTTTGATATAATAATCCTTTCTGCCATTTTTATGCTAAATGCTATGCTACAATAATAGCTACTGATGTCAGTGTGCATTAGCTTAGCCATGAATGCTAATCTTTCTTTCAATCCAAACTACCACAGTACACGGTTTAGTTGTGTGTTTTATGTACATTAGCTTAAAACACATTTCACAGTTTTACATCAAAACTTGATGATATCCTTCTTGCAATAATATATTTTCAAAGGGGTAAATAATCAACAACTAAACTTACAAAATAACAAACAAAAATCAGAAGAATTAGTTATTTAATGCCCCAATGAAATCACATCTTTTAAATTTTCCTCCTAACATTGGTGATATTTAAAATTTAGTATTAGCTGGTAGCTAAAATCTAGACATGCTAACATAGCTGATTGGAACTAATAATATTTTTAATATTGCTGTCCTCACCGTTCCATAATGGAAAGTTTAGTCCAGTCTTCCTTGGCCGGTCCTTGGTGGTCTTCCCTCTCAGATGGTCTTCTGGTTCTGGTCTTCGTTGTTGGTTCTTGGTTCAGTGGTCCCTGGTCTGGTCTCGTGCTGTTCTCCACTGCTCGTACTCGATGCTAGTTGTTAGCATAAATGCTACTAGCTGAAATCAGTTAGCTTCTCCAGAGCTCAAGAAGTAGCTTTTCTCCCTCAAGTTGAGATTGAAATGCGACCGTTAAAACGTGTCCAGTGTATATATACACTGTCCAAATGAAATGATGAAAAAGGGAAATGCACGTGTGTAAAGAACATAATACGAACATCTCTACATGTGTGGAATGAAAACAGAAATTCCAGTTGAATGAAATCAGACAATCAGTGACTTTCAGTGCAATGACCCATTTACACATGTTTTTACTGACAGAGTTTCATGTTTTGATTGATAAAACTGCTTTGATAGTGGAACTTACAGGACAATCTGCCATTACTAGTTCTATCAGTTCCTTCTTTATATTCGGTGGTATAATGGTTAAGTAGTTTTTGTAAATAAACTAATTAATAATCCTGATAGTCTACTACTATATAGTCATGATTTATGAGTGTTACCTTTTTTCATTTGGTGTTTTACTTATATTCCTGGCTGTGTCTACTCACAAAGTCGCCACAACCTGTAGAGATAAAGGTTTGTGTGTCATTTATTAATTATTTCATTTTATTGGGTGTATTTTTATTCTTTATTGTGTGCTTCTATTATATTTCTGTTTTTTACTATACTTACTGCTGCTGCAAAAAAGCCACTTCCCAATTTGGGATTAACCCATAAAGACCCACTGATACTTTTGTGTCAGTTCCCAAATAGATTTTTCCCCATTTATAACCTTTCTTAAGTGATTTATCACCATTTATTGAAATACTGTCCTCTTTATTGGAAGTTTTTTCAGAGTAAATCATGTATTTTCCTATATTTAATTCACTGATCATGCAGATGTTCATTAAAGCTCAGAGTAAATTCAAAGGTTATTATATCAAATTAAAAAAAAAATTGAGGGAAAAGTTATGTTTTCAGCAAAATTATCAGTGATTAAACATAAACCCAGTGTGTTCATCCACACTCATTGATCCAACTCCATGGGTTTTACTGGTGAATCAATACTGTAGAAGATGACAGTGTTTCCATGGTAACTATGGAGCCTCTGAACGTCCAAATGGACGTTCAGAACGTCAAATGGACATATCTGATGACCATGAAAAGATGAAAAACTGCATTTTACACCAATTATTGACATGTATTAAGATTAGTGGATCAGTAAGGGTTAACATTTTAGATCAGTAGATGGTTTTGGTCGATGGTGTGTGTTTGGGTTTTTATGGGTTAATAAAGTATTTATCCAGTCTAATATAATGTCTAATTGGGATGATTTAAAATGGTAATAATTAGGCTGATCATTATGGTCTTATTCAGCGTAGATTATGGGGAGTCCTTTGAGGAAACCCAAGAGGATGTCCCAGCCTGCACTTCCTAAACCACCTCCTCACCTGCACCTGAATTATCAACAAAGGAAGGTCCTCCAGTTGTCACTGATGATCCTGCACTGTGGCCAAACCTGACTGATGACAGCACTAGGTGTCCACTTGTAAAAAAACCGAACAGTTCAAATCACAGACTTTGATTTTCCTCAAAATTCACAAATGCCCCCAAGGAGATTCACAGAAGACAAATAAATGATGATAACCATGAAAAATGGAGAAAAAATCAAGAGGTCATGCTTGAGTCTCTGCCTCCTGGAGAGCAGGAGTCTGATGAATTTCAGCATTTGAATTCAAGCATTATTTCAATTTCTGAGTCTGTGCTTTAAGTTCTTTAGTCTTAAAGAATTCTCAGTGATGCACATGATAACATGTTAAGCACGTAGCACAATAATCACAACAAACTACAATAATATTAGTTCATGGATTACTGCCCCAGATACCTTTATATTTTAACACCAGGTAACTATCTTCACTGTGCCCTGGGCTTAACTCTACATGCCTGAAAAGTGCATGACTGCCGGTGTTCTCTATCCTGCTCAGATACTGCGTTAAAATTGAAGTCCGGCCAGAGGCCGGGCTGCCAAGCGATGGGGGTTAACTAATATGGTAAAGAAACTTACCACTTAAAGCTGCCGATGGAAAAACACAACAGGAGAATGAAGAAAAAAATCCACCAATAGGCAAGGTTGAAGTTTAAAAAAGGTTAACCCAGAATGTGGTTTATTGAAAACAGCAATGATTCACAAAAATCCAAAAATTGTGAGTTGTCAGAGAAGGCAGTTTACCACTAGTATCCCATCAAACACACTATTCGTCTAACATATAAAAATCTTCTCCATTACATTTTATAGTCTTCAGTGACTCTTTGAAGACTCCCATGTTTAGTTACTCCCATATTCAGTTACATAAGTTCAACAAACACATATGATTGGTTAACAATTGCTGGGTAAAATGCGTCAGTACACACGTCAAGCAAAACACATCAGTATATACATCAATCACTCTGAGCACACACCCATTTGAAAGTTGACTTTAAGTTTAACAAGTGCATTGGACATCTGCAAAATCTGTAAAATAGCACTTATGCATTTGACAGTTTGATCAAGGGTCACGCCTTGGTTTGACATTTGCACAGGGAGTTCAGCTTAGATAGCATAGCTTAACCACAAAGAGCTTCAACAGTTACGCCTTGGTCGAACATCTGCGCAGGGAGGCCAGCATTTCTTGACCACAGTAAGTTTCCAAGTTCATAATTCAGATTACACTCAGCTCACCTTAACCACAAAACATTTCCACATTGCAAAAAAGGCACATTGTGCTGAACCTGACCTTTTCATCACTGTTCAGCACAAAGGTGAAAATACACAAAGTATAAATCAGAATACAACTTAGATTAGCAAATCAAAATCACTCACCAAGCAAAGAACTTATAAAATTTCATTTCTTTTGTTTTTTCTTCTCATACATTTTCACTTTGTTTTTTATATTGAGGTCAGCAGCGTTACAATAGCGTTAAGAAAAGTACAGAGCCTTTTTGCATGGCCTAGAGCAAGATGCAAAGTCACACTTCATCTGCCATTTAGCATAAGATACATCTCACAAACACATCAAATACGGACAAAGTCATATTTCACTGATATAAACGTGACAATAACTGAACCTGTACTGATAATTACCTAATTATTAGTAAAGTAAGTAATAAAGTAAGATATTTTGAAGCAACAAATAATTGATTTATTCCACTTGAAACCCTTCAAATTGCAGGATAGTGTAAATGATTTATAAAGTAAAAAATAATATTGTTCCAAATAGCATTCAAGATTTCTTTCCATTAACACTGAGTAATTATAATTTCAGAGGTTTTTATATTTGTGAATGGACTAAAGTGAGGACAGATGTGAAATGTAGATGGATTTGGGTTGTGGGTGTGAAATTATGGGATGGACTTGGGTCTCTCTCCACTGTGGGTCCATTGGTGGATTTTTAGGTGATTAGCTAGCATCACAGTTATATGGTTTTTCTCCAGTGTGAATGTGTTGGTGTTGTTTTAGGTGTCTTGCTGTGGTGAAAGCATTCCCACACTGGTCACATTCATATGTTTTTTCACCAGTGTGAATGTATGTAATGTGAACTCTTTCCACATTGGTCACACGCATATGGTCTTTCTCCAGTGTGGATGCGTTGGTGGGTTTTTAGGGAACTTGCTGTGGTGAAAGCATTTCCACACTGGTCACAGGTGGGTCTTCCATCCATGTTTGCTGGAATCAGGTGATCTTTGTCCAGATACAACTTTTAGGTTTCACTTTAAATCCACCTTTGGCTTCTCTCTACATCAAAACACAAAGAAACAGAAGAGGTGGTCACTGAAATGCAATGGAATGGAACACAACAAACACATCCCTTTAAAAGCAGATTAAGCAGACAGACAAAATTAACTAGTTAGATAATTAATAGGACATTTTCACACATTGAAAAACTCAGTCCTCTTATTCTACATGTGAAAATTGATGCAGATTGAACAATGTATAACTGAGTTACAACAATTTCTTTTTTTATAAAAAAAACCCTCAGAACTCGTTTCACCACCACGATCATATGACGTTACCTAAGGTCACCAACTTGGAATGTATTAAATCCTGAACTTGTTAAGGTTTCTGAAGAAATTAAAGTTGGACATGTTCAATCTGTACATTAAAACACCAAAACATGTCATTTATTGTTACCAATAGGTGGCACTATGAGTGTGAACTCCAGACCTGTTTCAGTTTGACTTCAATTCTCACAAATTCTAGAAAAACTATTCAGTAAACGGTTGGACAAATTCATAGATAAACATAAAGCAGAGCAGAGGAACTTCACTGGCATTAATAGACTCAACAGAGGAAATCAGCAGTTCAATCAATCCAAACCATCCCACAGTTGGAGTATTCACTGACCTCAGAAAAGCTTTTCAGTCCTAAAGATCCAATCTGTGACCCAGCAGCTCCAGAAGGTCTGTATGATGGCTCTGCATTTCCAGGATTTCATCCACTGAGGCAGGAAATCTACAAGTGGAACAAACAAACAGCAGACATGACTTTAACATCCTCCACTAGGGTTTGTCAACGGGGGTGGGACCGCCCCCCAGGGGGCGTTCTGGATGAGAAAGCTGAGAGGGGGGGGCTCAGGCACAAACGGGGGCGTTAGTCACTGTTATTCATCACAATGTACAAGTATCTATATCAGAACAAACTCTGTTCTATTGAACAGGAAATAAGATTCAACTGTGTATTTTGGGCGGAATTACAAATATCAGCGCTGCTGGTGCTCTCGTGTTCCTACTACCGCCATGTTATCTCCATAGCAACGGCTCTATACAAACTCCTATGAAGCGCATAGAAAACAACCGGAGCATGTTCAAGCAGCGCGAGGACTGAAAAGGAAATCCATCCAAACTCAAGTGACCGTCTCCGCTTCACTGCACGAGAGTTAGCAGCTCCGGTACCGGCTAACTATAGCGGAGAGCACCGAGATATCCAGGAGGAAAAAGACTTGGGTAGATTTGAGCTCAAACTGCTCCTAAGTATCAAAAGATGAGAATCTGTGTCCAAACCCACCGACTAACATCGAGTAGAATGAAGTTGGATGAACCCGCTTCACGGCTTGTCTCTGGCTCTAACAGCAAAAACAAAGGAGGAACAAACAGGGCTGGCACTTCCGGGAATGAATACAAGCTGCATTCTGATTGGCTGGCCATGTCAATACAGCGTTGTGATTCGTCCATGTAAAGTAAAGTATGTCTATGATAACGGCTCGATGATTGGTCAGAGAATTGTCTCTGCATCATTGCGTCATCAATGCGCGTCCCACCATTTTTTTTGATTGCAACAAGAACAAATACAAATACATAACAAAAAACAAAGTGACATACTCATTTCTGTCCATATGTGCAAATATAACAAAAGAGAATCACACCTCCAACATGTTATATGAATCAGAAAATATCTGAAAGCTTAAGGTAAAAATAAAATAACTAAGACTATACAAATAAAAGATAATTACATAAAAAAGAAAGAAAGAAAAAAAAAGGTACAAGGGGTTCAGCACAGTTGAAGATTTTCTATGAGTGTGTGCAGTTTCTCAGCTTGGGCATTATCAATTATTTTCAAACACTTTTTAAACAAAAGGAGTTCGTTTTTAAGTGCAGACCATGAGGGGGAAGTTTTAGCACATCTGCATTTATGAATGTAATATTTTGTTACTATAATTATGTTATTCATCAAAAACTCATCTTTTTTTATTTTTGAGGATTACACCCGTCTGAATGTCATTATAAGAGAGGAAGTCCATTTCCATAGAACTAGAGGACAGCAAATCATGAACACATCTCCATATATTTTGGACAATTTCACAAGCATAAAATAGATGTTCTGTCGTTTCCACATTTTTATCACACATTTGACAATTTTCTACTTCAAATTTGAATCTTTTTTTAATGAATTTATTTGATGGATATATGTTATTAGTAGTTTTGAAATGTATCTCCTTATATTTTGGAGGAAGTGGAAATTTTAAACATTTTGTTCTTATCATTGATCTATCAGATTTGCTGTAACTTTGGAGGAAGAGTGTGCTCCTAGTTTTTTTCCAGGTATATGGAGTCAACAAGGGGTTCTCTAATAAATTTATTATTACATTTGTTATTCAAAAAATCTACACACCCGATTTTAATTTTGGGCAATCTAGGTGTTGTTATGATCGACAAGCTATTCTTCACTAGCTGAATAAGGGCACTTGGGATGTTTTGAATGACCTTTTTATAATCTGCCATGGAGCATTCAACATTATATTTATTAATAAATTCTTTCAGTTCAAAAAAATGACCATAATTGTCCATTAAATGTACAATAGACCATATATCTTTCTCCATCCAGTTTTCCATAAAAATAGACTTCCTCCTACTCAAAATGACTGTTATTCCATAATGGAACATTATGAGGGCTGAAATTGTGTTTGAAGACCATTTTCCATTGTAACAATACCTGTTGATGAAAAGTGGATAGTTTAATGGGCAATTTTGAAATTTCAAAATCACATGTTAGTAAAAACTGAATACCACCCATTTTATTGAATATAAATGAGGGCAGTGAAAACCGTATGTCCTTTCCATTCTTTAAAAAAGACTGGAGCCATTTAATTTTTAACACTCCATTCATAATTTCAAAATCAATTGCCTTAAGTCCACCATCCTTATAGTCTTTCAACAAATCCCTCTTTTTGATGTAGTGATGTTTATTTTTCCAAATACAATTAAAATTTATTCTATTAATCTCCTTAATTTGTCTTTGAGAAATGGCTAAAGAATATGCAGGATAAATTAATCTAGAGAGTGATTCAAATTTAGTTAACATTGTTCTACCAAATAATGTTAAATCTCTTTGTAGCCAATTGTTTAATGTTCTTCTGCATCTGTCAATATTGTTCTGAATATTCTTTTTAATACTACTGTCTGAGTCTTTAGAAATCCAAATACCTAGATATTTTACATCCGTCTTTACTGGTATATTACATATTGAGGAGTCAGGGCAGTTATGAATACTCATAAGTTCACATTTACTCAGATTCAATCTTAGACCAGATGCTTGGGAAAATGTCTCTATTATTTCTAAAGCTAATGGTATTTGTTCTTTATTTTTTAGGAATATGGTCGTATCATCAGCTATCTGACTTATAATCAATTTGTTATTATTAATGTATAGTCCTTCAATATTTGAATTTGTAACAGCTATAGTTAATAATTCTGTGACTGTAATGAATAGAAGAGGTGAGATGCTGCATCCTTGTCTAATTCCCCGTTCCACATTAAATCTAGGACATGTGCCTTCTGGAAGAGAAACACAACTGTTGATACCTGTATATAGCATTGTTATTATATCAATGAATTTATTAACAAAACCAAATTGTTTTAAAGTATTAATAATAAATGTATGTTCCACTGAATCAAAAGGTTTATGGAAGTCTAAAAATAATATGAGAGCATCTTCCTCAATTAAGTGATTATATTCAATAAGATCCAGAACCAGGCGGATGTTGTTATGTATAGATCTACTTTTGAGAAAGCCAGATTGTGTTGGGCTAATGAACTCAGATAATGTGATGATGATAGTACGGACCCAGAACCCAAATGCAGAACTAGGAGGCGGATGTAAAAGTTTACAGAGTTTATTTTGTACAGGTAGTACAGATAGATAAATTATGATAATAAACAGGATCTTGAGGACAGCGGCCAAGGAAGTCCTCGAGGGATTCGTCCTCCGGTCTAGGGACACGAACCCACGGTTCGACTCCGGGTTTTGAGTCGGCACCCCGACTAGGGAAAAGCAGAGGGAGGTCAGGGACGGAAACAGGTCATGCACGGGAGAGCAAACAGACAGGCAACAGGACATAAGGGTAAGACAAGCTCACGTACCAAAAAACCAGGCGAAGACGTCAAAAACCAGGAAGGCAGATGGAGGCAGACAAAACCAGGCAAAAACAGGATGACAAAAACGGGTCAAAGAACAGGTAAGCAAACGAACAGACAGGATCAAAACGGTGGTAAGTAAACTGCGAGAGATTACGAACTGGCGTCTGACCAGAGGAAAGGACAGGACTTAAATACACAGAAGGGAGGGAAGACAACGAGACACAGGTGGCACACATCAGGGCGGAGTCAGGTAATCAGGGAAAAGGTGAACACGATCAAGGAAGGGAAGTAAAGACAACAGACACGACACATGAGGAAAAATTAACAAAATAAAACAGGAAGTGACAGACAAACATGAAAACCAGACTAAGGTCCGGTTGCAGACTTCACAGATAAACCTGTTTTTAATCTTGTTGCCTAAACTGTTGTCAGAATCTTGTAATCGGTGTTTAATAGTGTAATAGGTCTTAAACTGCTTAAAATCTTCTTGTCTTTTCCAGGTTTTGGTATTAGTTTAATGACACCTTGTTTCATTGTTTCCATTAGTTCTTTTGGTTAATACATTCATTAATAGCTTGGAGCAGCATTAGTTTTAAATCTTCCCAAAAGTGTTTTAAAAATTAGTAGTTAAACCATCTGGTCCTGGGGAGCGATCGGATGCCATTCTTTTAATTGCACAATCAAGTTCTGTAATTCTTAATTCCTCATCACATGTTTCTTTAAATTCTTTATCAGTCATAGGAATCAGATTTTTTATTTTATTTAGGAAGGATGAGGCATTTTGTTCTGAATATGAGGACTTATACAGATTGCTATAAAAGTTGAAAACTTCTTTTGCTATTCTTTTAGAATCCGTGCACTCTGCACCTTCAATCATTAGACTATCAATTGAATTATATTCCTGTCTGCGTTTTTCCAAATTACAAAAATAGGCCGTGTTCTTTTCTCTCTCTTCAATCCAACGGGCTCTGGATCTTATATATGCTCCTTTAGCCTTAGTAATATACATCTCATCCAGTTTAGTCTGTAGTTTGTTTATATTTTCTTTATCTTCTTCATTCCAGTTGAGTTTACTATAGAGTAACATAAGTTCTTTGACCACAGATGTTTCCTTTGCTCTCTTTTCCATGTTTAATTTTTTACTAAATGTTGTTGAATATTTTCTTAAACTGAATTTAACGTATTCCCATTTTTGGATCGGTGTGACAATAGTATGATCATTTTTTATATCCAGAATCAATTTTTTTTATTCCATCACAAAATTCCGTGTTCTTTAACAACTGGGAGTTAAATTTCCAGTAGTCTTTTGGGTTTTTTTTTTTATTATATTTTCTTTTGTCTAATTTAATATTAATAATACAGTGATCACTTAAAGGGCAATTAGCAATTGATGTTTCTGTTACATGTTCTGAGATTGAATCCGAGACAAGCCAGTAATCAATACGTGATCTACTTTGGCCGTTTGGTTTAAACCAGGTAAATTGTTTAACATCATTGTGTAGAAGTCTCCAGATATCAACTAATTTGTTATTACTTCTAAATTCTTCTGAAATTGGATTTTTATATTCACTCGAAAATTTCAAAGGCCATCTGTCTTTCCACTCGTCAGGAGTTATATTGAAGTCACCCCCAACTACGAAGTGATTAGTGTGATATTTTGCATTGAATTCTGCTATGACATTTGTTATCTGACATAATAACATTCTATTTTCTTTTTAATCGTTGTTATATCCGTAAATGTTGGCGTCCCGCCATTTATAAACCAGATGTGGAAGTGTACAGTAAATATAGCGGTAGGCTAATCCATGACGACAGCCCACAAAACCACACCGTGGTCGGTCCAGGAGGTTCACACATTTCTGTCCTTGGTGGACGAGGAAAAGATTCTGCGTGTGTTTAACGGAACAACATGGAAGTTACGCGCAGCGTCGCTATGACGACCAGGTATTCTAAAGTCAACACTGCTATGTTGTTTCCGGTGTTACTATGGAGACGGTCTACACGCGCTGTCTTCAGGAGCTCCCAAAACTTCATATCAGTGATGTTCCTCAGATTGGACCAAGTCCAACACCTCCCAGTAAAGTGGACAGAGGATTCCAACTGGATGTGGATCATATAGACATGATTTGGAAGGGAAGGAAGAACTTTGAACAGGTTGACGTGAACGTTAGCTAACAACTGGAGGACTGGATTATGTGCGTCATCTGGGGTTTGTTCTTCACAACGTTGTGATATTGTGATATTTCAAACACATGCTCTTGTACTGAGTGTACAGTACAGTAGTATCTTTGCTTCCAAAATCAGAGATGGTTTTTACAGAATTTCTCTCAACATTGATTGCTTTTTTATCCATGACTATGATTTTAAATGTTTACCTCAAAAATTCTAAAATATTTCTCATGCTCTGACTGTAAATATAACATTTCAACCACAACTAACCATCTACTTTCTTCACATGTCACTTAGGAAGAAAACCCTCCCATTAAACTTCAAGGAATATATATATATATATGTTTATATCTGAAATCAGCATAAACAGGACATCTTCCAGCTGTTTGTTTATTTATTTATTTCAAACATAACATTAAAACCAAACAATGAAAAGATGTATTTAAAAAGAAAAGAAAACATTGGGAAAGGAGCAGGATGACAGCTGTAGACATGATATGTCCCAATATTTGGATCCAGATCATTTATATTCATCAGGGATTAAAGCAAAAATTTTTCATCTGACTGAAAATTTTCTTCTGGTCAAAATCATTGGCCACTATTAAAAATGATGCAATACAATACTACTATAGCGTACAAGTTCATATAGTCAAATTTGGCAATACTGTAAAACACACTGAATGGGAGAGTGTACAGGTGTAGAAGATTAGTAACATGGATAGAAAAAATGTTATGAGTGGTATTGGTGGGGGGTCTGGGGGTCCTCCCCCAGAAAATTTTTAAAGCTTCAGGTCAATTTTGGTGCTCTGTGGTTAATTTTAAAGGGTATGAAAACCTTTGAAGCAAGTGAAAATAATAACTAGAAGAAAACCTTACTGTAAAAAATGAATGAAAAACTTTTTTATTTAACAATTTAGGAACTCCTAAAACAAGGCTGCTTCATTTTTTTGCACCATGATCTAATTGCAGTTCCATCGTCTCCCTTCTCATCAAGCCACGCCCACCTCCATCTACTTTTCACGCATCTCTCAATAGTTACCACTTCAGCACCTTCCTCTACAAACGTGTCCATGATGTCGTATATGCTAGCCAAAATAATCTGTACGTGGTCAAACCTGCGTCCACAACCCACTCCCGCCAATATCATGTTCTCTTTTGATTGGAAGAAATGACGTCAACTGAAACAGAAATTATATTCCGTTACAGATCCTCTCTGAGGGTATTTAAAATACAGTGGCTTTGCAAATACCAAGGGTGTTACTCATTCATTTAATTTTATCTCCGTACTGTACCACACAGATAGAAATAAGATGCTAAACGGGTCCAAATAAAGCACTTATGCAGTCGGGCGAGTATCTGCGTAAGGCCGCAGCGCGCACAGCCGCACGCACGGGAAGGGCACACACACACACACACACTAGTCATATACCGGCAAGAGGAGATAAGCTATGAACCCAAACATGAAGGTCCATGTAGATCAGTTCTGTCTTCTTCCCTTTTCGCTGTGGTTCTTTCATAATGAAAGCTACTTGTTAGCACTAAACTAAAGTTAGTCTGGAGGCTGAACTTCGGTAAAGCTGAACTTGTCCATGTGTTTCTGAGGCACAGAATGAGCAGGGTTTCCTTCCAAAAATAAACTTTCATCAACCTCTCCTCCCGACATAAAAATAAAGAAGTCATCTTATTATCATCAATGTTAAACCAATCAGCCCCCTGTGCCTGTGTTAAACACCTGCAGACCCAGGACAGCAGACCCAGGACAGGATCGCGGTGTCAATTTTTTTTTAAATTTGATATAATAACCTTTGAATTTACTCTGAGCTTTAATGAACATCTGCATGATCAGTGAATTAAATATAGGAAAATACATGATTTACTCTGAAAAAACTTCCAATAAAGAGGACAGTATTTCAATAAATGGTGATAAATCACTTAAGAAAGGTTATAAATGGGGAAAAATCTATTTGGGAACTGACACAAAAGCATCAGTGGGTCTTTATGGGTTAATCCCAAATTGGGAAGTGGCTTTTTTGCAGCAGCAGTAAGTATAGTAAAAAACAGAAATATAATAGAAGCACACAATAAAGAATAAAAATACACCCAATAAAATGAAATAATTAATAAATGACACACAAACCTTTATCTCTACAGGTTGTGGCGACTTTGTGAGTAGACACAGCCAGGAATATAAGTAAAACACCAAATGAAAAAAGGTAACACTCATAAATCATGACTATATAGTAGTAGACTATCAGGATTATTAATTAGTTTATTTACAAAAACTACTTAACCATTATACCACCGAATATAAAGAAGGAACTGATAGAACTAGTAATGGCAGATTGTCCTGTAAGTTCCACTATCAAAGCAGTTTTATCAATCAAAACATGAAACTCTGTCAGTAAAAACATGTGTAAATGGGTCATTGCACTGAAAGTCACTGATTGTCTGATTTCATTCAACTGGAATTTCTGTTTTCATTCCACACATGTAGAGATGTTCGTATTATGTTCTTTACACACGTGCATTTCCCTTTTTCATCATTTCATTTGGACAGTGTATATATACACTGGACACGTTTTAACGGTCGCATTTCAATCTCAACTTGAGGGAGAAAAGCTACTTCTTGAGCTCTGGAGAAGCTAACTGATTTCAGCTAGTAGCATTTATGCTAACAACTAGCATCGAGTACGAGCAGTGGAGAACAGCACGAGACCAGACCAGGGACCACTGAACCAAGAACCAACAACGAAGACCAGAACCAGAAGACCATCTGAGAGGGAAGACCACCAAGGACCGGCCAAGGAAGACTGGACTAAACTTTCCATTATGGAACGGTGAGGACAGCAATATTAAAAATATTATTAGTTCCAATCAGCTATGTTAGCATGTCTAGATTTTAGCTACCAGCTAATACTAAATTTTAAATATCACCAATGTTAGGAGGAAAATTTAAAAGATGTGATTTCATTGGGGCATTAAATAACTAATTCTTCTGATTTTTGTTTGTTATTTTGTAAGTTTAGTTGTTGATTATTTACCCCTTTGAAAATATATTATTGCAAGAAGGATATCATCAAGTTTTGATGTAAAACTGTGAAATGTGTTTTAAGCTAATGTACATAAAACACACAACTAAACCGTGTACTGTGGTAGTTTGGATTGAAAGAAAGATTAGCATTCATGGCTAAGCTAATGCACACTGACATCAGTAGCTATTATTGTAGCATAGCATTTAGCATAAAAATGGCAGAAAGGATTATTATATCAAAAATTAGCCAGCCTCTTAATTGGTAATTAGATGAAAATTATGTAGCACTTTGGTTGCTAAATGTTTTCAAACAAGTTTGAAAAGTAGCTAAATTTGTTGTTAGGGTATTCTGAAAAGTAGTTAAATCTTTTTGGCATCAGTGTGTGGCTCTGTGCAGGTACTCTGGTCCTCCCACCGTCCAAACACACGCACCATAAGGTTCATGGCTCTGTGTGAATCAGACGTAGGTATGAATGGTTGTTTGTTTGTCAGCTACGGTGACAGTCCAGGCTGTTCCACCTTTGACCACTGATAACCAGGAAAAGCTCCTCACAATGAGTAAGCAGTTCACAAAATGGATGAATGAACATCTGGCAGAAATAATTAAAGAACTATCCACTATCCTTAATGAAACCAAACCACAAACAAAACTCCAACAACTACTGGTCAAACCCAAAGATAAAGTAACAGCACATCCCAGAATACTTGCACAGGTGTCTCTTAAAGTAACAGAACCTTTTTCTGTTTTACCTACATTACAAATACATTACATTACAAGAAGGGAGCAGGAAGTTGAGTGTTAGAAACATGCAGAGAAACGACTTTGGAAACAAAGTCCAAACTTTTTACTGACTGTATGTGAGGCACGTGTTCTGAAATTACACAAAAGCCACTTTGTGAAAAGTCATGGTCTTATTTGATAAATGTCCATACCAGGATCCAAATGACCTTTGACCTCCTGAAGGCAGGCTTTCACTGTCTTCACCACTTACGGGTCAGCCCTTTGAGGTCATGTGACATCACTGTGGCCTGTACTGTCCTCCACAATGTGGCCTGAGGATCATAGACTGTCAACAACATGGCTTCCATATACTTTGACTGAACTCCTAAACTGTGTGAAATCTGCAGATGCATATCTTTAATGTCCTACAGATTGGACAATGACCGGACTGATCAGGATCATCAGGCTTGTGACAGAATGGTTCAGGGAGAATGAGTCATCATTTTCATACATGGATTCATCTCCATAAAGTCCAGGCTCTAATTTGGGATGTGATGAAGACTTGATACAGCGGTCTGATTCTCCATCATCAATAATCCAGGGATTAAAGCAAAAATTTTTCATCTGACTGAAAATTTTCTTCTGGTCAAAATCATTGGCCACTATTAAAAATGATGCAATACAATACTACTATAACGTACAAGTTCATATAGTCAAATTTGGCAATACTGTAAAACACACTGGATGGGAGAGTGTACAGGTGTAGAAGATTAGTAACATGGATAGAAAAAATGTCGTGAGTGGTATTGGTGGGGGGTCTGGGGGTCCTCCCCCAGAAAATTTTTAAAGCTTCAGGTCAATTTTGGTGCTCTGTGGTTAATTTTAAAGGGTATGAAAACCTTTGAAGCAAGTGAAAATAATAACTAGAATAAAACCTTACAGCAAAAAATGAATGAAAAACTTTTTATTTAACAATTTAGGAGCTCCTAAAACAAGGCTGCTTCATTTTTTTGCACCATGATCTAATTGGAGTTCCATCGTCTGCCTTCTCATCAAGCCACGCCCACCTCCGTTTTTCACGCATCTCTCAATAGTTACCACTTCAGCACCTCCCTCTACAAACGTGTCCATGATGTCGTATATGCTAGCCAAAATAATCTGTACGTGGTCAAACCTGCGTCCACAACCCCCTCCCGCCAATATCATGTTCTCTTTTGATTGGAAGAAATGACGTCAACTGAAACAGAAATTATATTCCGTTACAGATCCTCTCTGAGGGTATTTAAAATACAGTGGCTTTGCAAATACCAAGGGTGTTACTCATTCATTCAGTTTTATCTCCGTACTGTACCACACAGATAGAAATAAGATGCTAAACGGGTCAAAATAAAGCACTTATGAAGTCGGGCGCGTAACCGCGTCAGGCCGTGGCGCGCACAGCCGCACGCACGGGAAGGGCACATACACACAAACACACACACACACACACACTAGTCATATACCGGCAAGAGGAGATAAGCTATGAACCCAAACATGAAGGTCCATGTAGATCAGTTCTGTCTTCTTCCCTTTTCGCTGTGGTTCTTTCATAATGAAAGCTACTTGTTAGCACTAAACTAAAGTTAGTCTGGAGGCTGAACTTCGGTAAAGCTGAACTTGTCCATGTGTTTCTGAGGCACAGAATGAGCAGCGTTTCCTTCCAAAAATAAACTTTCATCAACCTCTCCTCCCGACATAAAAATAAAGAAGTCATCTTATTATCATCAATGTTAAACCAATCAGCCCCCTGTGCGTGGCGTGCCCGTGTTAAACACCTGCAGATTCAGGACAGCAGACCCAGGACAGGATCGCGGTGCCGACTGGACTCCGCGAAACATGTGGGGAAGTTACTTCAATAAGTAGAGGTAGACCCCCTGTCCCCCATGTAGACCCCCTGTCCCTCATAAACACACCAGACTCTTCACCTGTCAATACAAAACCTCATCATCACATTGCTGTTCAAATGGGCATACACTTTCAACTAAATAACCTAAAGAAACTTATGAACATATTTTGATCCGTATTTATCAGTACTTTGATATGGCAGGTATAATAATTAACTTAAATTATGTTTTTGTGGTTAAAAAAAAAAAAAAAAAGCCTGGTAACGGATCAAATGAAAAAATCTGTTTTTTTCCTACTCAAATGGCTAAAATGCCCCGTTTCTGACAAAACTTCACATAAAATACAATTAAATATGTTAACGAATATCTGTTTCTATAACACCAGTTAGTGTTGGAGCAAAAATGTGCCATAATTAAAATTTCATTTGGGGCAAAAGAAAGTAACAGATCACATTACCCCCTGAGTAACAGATCAAAACAGACTACAGCAGTGTTGTTCAACCTTGGGGTCAGGACCCCATGTGGGGTCACCAGAAATTTCGAGGAATTGATAAAAATAAAAAACTTACTAATATAAATCTGTGTTGAGTTGACAGAGCCAATCCAATCCATATCAGACAAACTGTGGTTGTGAAACTGTAGCACTGTAGTTCTGTTTCTTTGTCAAATGTTCATTGTGGTCGGTTTCAGATGCTGCAGCTCTTTCATAATTCATAGTTTCAGTTCTTGTTTCTTCAGTATTAATTGTCCTTGTAAATCACAGCTGGACTGACTGTACATATCCTGACCAAGGAAAATCCAATTCTCCCTTTGTGCAGTAATCTACACCTGGATTTACTGCCTCCATCCACAATAATATACATTATATAGACTAAATGTCCTCTAACATTAACCTGGATTTCAAACAGAGAATAGAAAACTATTACAGGATCAAAAACAGATCAATTTTAGAAAGAAAAAAAAAAGTCACTGTTTTGAATGTCTGGGGTGGACAGAAATCTGTGATGTTAAAATGGGGTCAGGAGTAAAAAAAGAGGTTGGAACCACTGAACTATAGTCTCAAAAGTACAGAGTATTTTGTTGGAAGAAAAAAAAAACCATAAGTTTCCAATTCCAACTTTATTATCTACAACATAGCTAATACAAGAAAAAGGTCAAATTGAGTGCCTTAATGTTCTTCTTTTCTCATTGCTAACAAAAGATGACAGTTTGTGCATTCTGCTGGAACTTCAGTCTCACTGCTCATCTCCTCAGGAGGGAACTCAAACACTCAGTCGATCAGATAAAGTCAGACACAGAAGCCGCCACCCAATTCTCTACCTCATTTGGTAGGAGTGTGAGGAAGCCACCACTCTGCATGGCAGCAGAAGAAAACCACTACTTCCTATAGGTACCTATAGGCCAAGAAATCACATAGGTATTCTAGTGAGGACGTTTTGAAGGAAACTGGATAAAAAAAGTTCTAGATAATTCACTGGAACCAAAATTTCTGTTGGACATGTGCCCGGTGTTTGTTCCATATACCTAATAAATTCTAAAAAGGGAATAAATGTGAGTAATTCTGACCCACCCTGTTCTTCATCAATACATAAGTTGATGTTAATTCATATTTGTGTACACTTGGTAAGCTTCAATGTTATGGAACCATGTGCTCAGGATGGATTACTAGAATATTAAATGCAGGTAAGAGAGTCGTCAGTAATGGATCAAAGAAAAAGACATGCAAAGTTCACATAGTTATTTATAATTTGCATTAACATTAACATTTTGTAAAAGGTACCTTAAAGTAGGTATAAACATCTTTACTTTCTGTAATTTTCATTATCCAGTTCCAAGTAAAACCATCAAAAAAACAAAACAAAACAAAACAAAAAAAATCACTGTCATGGTAACGGATCAAATGCCTAAAATCTCCAAGTCCCAAACTTTACATGCAATAAAAATTTAATTTTGGAAAAAGTAGTATAAAAATGTCACCACAGTATGTTGGATACACATAATAAAAAGTAACATTTGGAAAAAAGAAAGGCGGTCTGCAGTACTTTGCTTTCTGCCATTTTATAACTGTGGCGGTGTTGCCTTTCTTGAACCTAAACTGCACAGAACGATTGTGGAAAATTGTGACAGGAGCAGCTGGTTTCATTTGTGAACAATGAACAGGTGAGAACCCCAACCAGCAACAGAATCACAACAAGTGACTGATTAAATGTCCACAAAGTCAATAAGTAGCAGTATGTTCAGTTTGTGTCCTTTGTGGAAAGTTTTGCCACATTCTTCTTTGGTACATTGTCAACCTGTGATAAAAGACCTGTCACAAATTCTGCACTGGTAAGGTTTCTGTCCAGTATGAGTCTGTTGGTGACATTTGTAAAAGTTGGACGACCAGAGGATCTTGGTGCACTTATCACATGGGTACATCACCTTCTTGTGGTGAATGTGACAGTGAGAACATCATGCAGACGAGGCTCTGAAAGCCTTCCCACACTTGTCACAGTGTTATGGTATTTCTCCTCTGTGGGTGCATAAATGTGCCTTACATCTGGACTCTATGGAGCCAGATCTGGAGGTTTTTAAGTTTGATGCTCTTGTCAGAAGAAGTCGGTGCTGCTGGTTCAGACACTGCATTTCTTGTTGTCATCTGATGCTGAGGTACTGTTTGGTCCAGACGATGATTCACATCTGTGTTGATGGTAGGAGAGAGCAGAGTGTGGCAAGAATCTTTGTTCACATTGGTAACACTCAAACTGTTTCGCTGTGTTTCTCTTCTGTGGATGCGTAGGTGTGCCTTAAGCCCATTCATTTGGGTGTAATTTTTCCCACACTGACAACAGTGATATGGTCTTTCTCCACTGTGGATGCGTACGTGTGCCTTAAATAAATTCACATGGGTGAAAGTCTTCTCACACTGTTCACAGTGATATGGTCTTTCTCCACTGTGGATGTGGCGTAGGTGTGTCTTAAGGTTACTCATCTGGGTGAAAGTCTTCCCACACTGTTCACAGTAATATGGTCTTTCTCCACTGTGGACGCGTAGGTGTGTCTGAAGGTTACTCATCTGGGTGAAAGTTTTCCCACACTGTTCACAGTGATATGGTCTTTGTCCACTGTGGATGCGTAGGTGTGTCTTAAAGTGATGCATGTGGGTGAAAGTTTTCCCACATTGTTTACAGTCATATGGGCTTTCTCCACTGTGGATGCGCAGGTGTGCCTTAAGGCTCCTCATCTCAGTGAAAGTCTTCCCACACTTTTCACAGCCATATGGTTTTTCTCCACTGTGGATGCGTAGATGTTTCTTAAGATTACTCATATGGGTGAAAGTCTTCCCACACTGTTTACAGTCATATGGTCTTTCTCCACTGTGGATGCGTAGGTGTGCCTTAAGGGCAGACATGTGGGTGAAAGTCTTCCCACACTGTTTACAGTCATATGGCCTTTCTCCACTGTGGGTGCGTTGGTGGATTTTAAGCACCTCCTTTCTGATGAAAGCCTTTCCACACTCCTCACATGAATATGGTCTTTCTCGGCTGTGGATATGTAGGTGTGTCCTAAGGGTAGACGCTTGGGTGAAAGTCTTCCCACACTGGTCACAAGTCAGTTTTCCTTCCATATTTGCTGGAATCAGGTGATCTTCTCCGGATACAACTTTTCGGTTTCACTTAAAATCCACCTTCGGCTTCTTTCTACATCAAAACAAAGAGAAAGAAGAGGTGGTCACTGAAATGCAATGGAATGTAACAGAACAAACATCTGTTCAGGACCAGATTAAGCAGATAGAGAAAATTGACTAGTTAGGTCATCGACAGGACATTTTCAAAACAACCAATATTTGATGGGTTCTCCTTAAGAGATGTGTTTCCTGTATGAGACCAGAAAAAGCAAATAATAACAGACAAATTGATGATGAAAAATGTCAGGTTCTCTCCAGTGTTGGCAGATTCTTTAAATAGTTACAGAATCACAAAACTCTGCAAAAACTTGTTTAGTTTGGTCATTGAAAGTAAAGTCAGACCAATTCAATGTATTATTAGGGCCCAAGGGCTGAGAATTGGCTGCAAAGGCCCTATTGTCTGTCAAATGTTTTCTATTATTATTATTACCTCCACCAGGAGGTATTGTGATTACGTTGCTTTGTGTGTTTGCGTGCGTGCGTGTTTGTGAGCAAGATAACACAAGAACTTATGGACAGATTTTCATGAAATTCTCAGGAAATGTTGATACTGGCACAAGGAAGAAATTATTAAATTCTGGTGGTGATTGGGGGGGGGGGCAGATCTGTCTTGGCAGAGGAATGTGCTTTCCGAGTGCTTTTCTTATTATTATTACGATGATGACTAGTGTGACATCACAAATCCCTTTGGTGCCCAAACCCCTGCTGCTAATGTAAACAGCAGTGGCTGGAGTCCAGGAACTGGTCACCTTTTTCACACACACATCCTACTTTGCTGATTTCCCAAAGTCGGCTGAAAGAGATCTGATCTGTCAGAACTCAAATAGAGTTCTAAGAGTTAAAGGAGCTGTATGGAAGAATTATGTTCCAAGGAATCAGAAAAGGGCCCTGAATTCACCAAAAATGAAGGAATCATGTTTATTTCAAATACTGAGAATGATCACATTTCAAAACCTGAGTGTCAGCCCACAACTAATGTTTCTGTTGTTAGGTTGTGTTTTGGTCTGATGCTCCGCCCATCACCTATCTCCCAATCACAAAGTCAGTAGTGTTTGTTCATCCAGGTTGCCAGTTCCCACTGAGCTGCAACGAGGAACATTTCTGATCCCAAATGACTGACTGTCGGATTTTTTATGTATTCTAAGTACTCTTTTATCTGTTTATTTATTTATTTTGTATTCTATGCATTGTCTGTTTTATCCTCTGATGTGCAATGTCCTTGGGTGTCGTGAAAGGCGCTTATAAATCACATTTATTATTATTATTATTAGATTTATAAGAGCTAGTTCAATGCCAGGTGGAAGTCTGACAGGGAAAGTTCAGGTGTCAATGAAAAAGAGGAGCTATGAGGCTGAGGTGAGAGCAAGTAGATAGCAAACATAAGGATTTTAGCAATAAAGCTAACATTACTGTACCCGGGTAACATTAGCATTTAATTAGCTATGTTAAAATAAGTACCATATGGTCAGTTGATAACGTAACTGACAACACACACATCATTTTGCTTTAAAGTTACATATAGACAGGCAATGTTATATAAGCTAATGTTTAGTGCTAGTACTAGCTAGCTAAAGTTAGCTACTAACGCTAGCCGGGATCAGGTCTTTTCAGACCCTGGACATTTGGAGCATGAGACAGTTCGCACCTGGCCTGGACGTTTCGAACCCTGGGATAAAGATGTTTCAGACCAGACTTGGCGCACTGATATTAGGGCTGTAGTGATACACTAATCTCACGATACAATACGATACACAATATTCAGCTCGCAATACGATATATGTCACGATATTCGGCCAACTATACGATTCGATACACTTACATCATTTTCTGAAAGATTTTAAAGGGACAGAGTGATTTTGGTGACATCTTGTAAGTGTTCCATTGACTTGGATTGAATTCATTGAACTGAAAACTGAAAGCATCGATCAGTTACACAATATATGGCTCTGACTGGACAGAGAGTCTACAGCTGTCAAATGCTGGACAAAATTAATCAAAGATGTGATGAGAAAATTAGTTTGATTTATTGAAACAGTGCAAACTGTGGCTTCCAAGCCTTTGAAAAGTGCAGAATCTATAACCCCCTTATTAAACTTTTTATAAAAGCATACAAATCAAAACTTCCAAGAGGGATAATATCACAGCTTTATAAGAATATTCACATCTTAATAATCATTTCACCAAATACATTAAAGGGAAATTGGAAAAGGAAGGAGGATTAGTAATAACAGATGAATATGCACATCTCAGTGGAAAAGCATGAGATCTCATATGTGGAAAGAATACTGTTGTAAAAACATGTCAGGCTTTTTCATAAGCCCATGTCAGAGTGCACACTTTTCCAGGTAAATAGTAAATGTTGGACAAACTGTGGCTGTCAGTTGGCCCATCACTACCACAGATTCTGGGACTGTCAGGGTACACAAAACTACTGGTCTGAGATCAATAAAGCAATACAATTAATTTTTAAAACGTACATTCTCTCTCACTTCAGAACTATGTATTTAGGACTCAAAACCCCTGCTATGAAAACAGATGAATATCTCTGGAATGTTCTTTTGGCAGCAGGGAAAAAAGCAGTAATATAAAAATGGATGGTACAAGATGAGCCAACTGTTCAGCAATGGGTTCAAATAACATGGGACATTTACAAAATGGAAAAGAAAAAAAAATCACCTTCACCGTTAATCTAAAATTAGAAATATTCATCAGACACTGGGAAAAATGGGAAAATTATGTGAAACAATACATGCCAAATTTTACCTTGGTGATATAAAAGGAGACTATTCGATTTAATATGTACTTTTTTACTTTTTATTTTCATTCTGTGTTAATATTGCTCATAATATTTCTTATCTACTGAATATTATACAGAGCTAGATATGTCCATGCTGTTCTCTCTCTGGATGTTTGAAAAAAAAAAAAAAAAAAAAAAAAAAAGAAAAGAATTAGTAGACCACCAGAACTATACTAACCTCACTGTACCTTGTTTGATGGGGAATGTGCGCTGTTTTGCCGTGGATGGGGGGAGTGCACGCATGCAGGCTCAGTTGGGGGGGTGGGCAGGGCTCGGCCGGTTTCCTACTTACATATAATACTATGAGATATGGGACTGTGCCGCCGGTGGATGTGAAAGTGAAACTCATCGCTCATTTATGCATAGATGATTTTTTTTGTATGAAATATATGATGTGGCGGTAACGATTTTGCTGTGGCGCTGCTTTGCTTTCCTTCGTCTTTTTAAACCCTAATTGCTCTCACACATCTGCTGCTAAGTATGAAGGTGCTGGATTTATATTCGCTGCCATTCTCTTGAATCTCTTAGCTCTGACTGCGTAAACATGAAGAGAAAGACGTGGGTGTCTGTGTAAAGAGAGTATCCAGACGGGTAAGTTGCTAGAAATGCTCTACAGCGACACTAGTGGCTGGCTGACCTAATCGTTCTTCCTGCAAAGCAAATGGGGAGATGGGTGGAGAGCAGAGTGCCAGACGGAACATGGGGGATTTGAATGGGGCTGAATGTATCGATCCTTGCAGCTGAAAAATTGATAATTTCTGGGGAAACAAAATATCGATATATATTGCAGAATCTATACAATTGCCCAGCCTTAACTGATATACATGTAAGTACAAGAAAATATGTAGGTTTGTGGATTTTTTAGGGCCGATGCCGATTTTCTTCTTCATCAGCCTTAGCCGATGACCGATACAGGCTGATGATTTTCTTGAGATGATATTGCTTTCGTTCTTTCAATTTACATAATAAAAATGACAATGATAACAAATGTTACAAAGCTCAATTTAAACAAAAAAGAAACATTATTGAACTTAAAACAACATTTAACAAATAGTAAAAAGAGGAAGAAAAGTGAAGTAGAACAAGTAATGTTGCATATAGTAGCATTTAACAGCTTCATTTTGTTGAACTTCATCAAACATACATTCAAATAAAAAGCAAAACTAAAACAGTTCAGTGCTCTTAATTATTCAAATAATTTCTTTGAAAATAAATATTTAACCATAAATAAAATTCTTACAGTATTGCACACAGTAGCAACAAGCAAGCAGCATAATATAGTGCACAGAGTCCTCTACTGAATTTTAAAGGAGCCATTTCCCACCGAGTCATTTAATGCTTAGGCCTGAGTTTTAGTGCACTTCCATAATCTCTTGTCGTGCAAATGGCCTTCCTAAGATAAGGATCGACTTGTTAAGGCTTTCCTCACCAAACTTGAGATGCAGATGTTCAACATGCACATCAAAATGCCTAAACATTTAATGGGTGGCGCTAGGAGTCAGATTCAATATTGTCATGTCATTATGTTCAGGGTGTGACTCTTATCATACATGTGAAGCCATGATGATGTAAATAATATTTATTTTTTCATTCAAATTATTTATATGAATATTTATAGAAATACCAAATTACTTATTTTTCTCTTTATATTTGCATTTTCACTCAGCTTTTCTACCTGTCTTTTCTCTCTGCAGTTGCTTGTTGTATGTTGCTGCTGCTAACTGTTACATTTCCCCCACGGTGGGACAAATAACATCTTATCTCTCCTTATCTTATGCTTGGTGCTGAATGGACAGAAAATTGTTGAACTATAACAGTTTGTTTTTTCTTGCCGCTGTGTCCTGAACTACGGTGACCCTGGAGGGAAACCACAACGACAAATGGAAAAGCACACAAGAATAAGAAAGGCACACAAGAAAAAACACACACAAGCAAAAGAAAATCACACAAACAAGAAAAAAAAAAAAAATGCAACTACCTGTTGATGTTCCAGTCCGATCCTTTAGCCGTGCAGCTAGACTCCCCAGCTGCCTCCACCTGTTTCCTGTGGGAATGCTGTGGACCTGCGAACTTCCACCATCAACACCGACTCCAACCTGCCTTTGTCTCTGTTGACGGTAGGAGTGTTTTCTCCATCATTCTTGGTGATGTCCAGCTCCCTGATGAAGGATGGTTCGGTGTGTCTGCCAGCTGTCTCTCTGGTTGTCCTGGCTGTTTCTGCCTGTGTTGTGGAAAAAACTCTGTTCATTTGTCCACAGAATAAAAAATGGAAATGCTGTCTGCATGAGTGTACACAGAATACAGCTGGTCATTGTCTCTTATATGAAACTAATTAAAAAAAGAAAAAAAAGTTCTCTCTTTGTTACAATGATATCTCATGTGTGCTAGAATGGAATGTGTGGGAGTACGAGAACAAACTTCTGTAAGAAAGCCCCTCTTTTCCAAAACTGGTGTCCATGTGTCCTTGCGCACACACAGTGCAGTATAACCAGTACTCCAACAGGATTACAACCATTCTCATATGTATAATATAGAATATACGTCAAATTACCGTAACACCTGTTCGCTGCCTGCTACTCAGCTGTCAGCTAGCTCCCACGACAGTCCAGCTGCACTGAGCAGACAGCACTCCCATCACTTCTTATAGATGAGATTAATTTTATAGACAAAAAATGCACTGATTACATCCTAGGTGGTGCCCTCATGTCTAATCTCTTCCCTTTATCATTAAAAAGAAAAATCTGTCCAAAGATTATCCTACAGAGATTATAGTCAGGATTAGAACCAGACACCTTACTCTACCCATATCACCAAAAGATAAACACATTTTAAAACTTTAAATGGTATCTGTTCTTGTAATGAATTTCTGGAACAAAGACTCAACATCGATAAAAACAACTGTTTTTTTCTGATCTGCCGGACTCTGTCACAGCTCGTAATCATCATCAGAACACAGCTGGTGTCCAGAGTTGGACACAGCCTTCTATATAAACACAGCTGGACAGATCCTTCTATATAAACACAGCTGGACAGATCCTTCTATATAAACACAGCTGGACAGATCCTTCTATATAAACACAGCTGGACAGATCCTTCTATATAAACACAGTTGGACAGATCCTTCTATATAAACACAGCTGGACAGATCCTTCTATATAAACACAGTTGGACAGATCCTTCTATATAAACACAGCTGGACAGATCCTTCTATATAAACACAGCTGGACAGATCCTTCTATATAAACACAGTTGGACAGATCCTTCTATATAAACACAGTTAAACAGATCCTTCTATATAAACACAGTCGGACAGATCCTTCTATATAAACACAGCTGGACAGATCCTTCTATATAAACACAGCTGGACAGATCCTTCTATATAAACACAGTTGGACAGATCCTTCTATATAAACACAGTTGGACGGATCCTTCTATATAAACACAGTTGGACAGATCCTTCTATATAAACACAACTGGACAGATCCTTCTATATAAACACAGTTGTGACCAGTGGCGATTTCTCACAGACTGCAGTGGAAGCCCAGCTTCCCCTAAAATTATGAAAATTAAATGGTTAAATCTGTTCGGTTGTGTTGACATTTTATTGACTACAAATGTGTTAGAACACGTTCATCTCAAAGATGAGTTTGTTCAGAATCAGCTTTATCACAAATCAACGGATGTGATGTTGTTCACTTCTCCATTCCCGTGTCTGTGTTTTCTCCTCCATCTCTGCTCAGTGCATTTGTCCGTAGACTGTGTCCGTCTCTGGGCTTCAATGGGACTGAGTGGAACAGTTTTTTTCATTGCCTCAAAACTGGACGCTAATTGGATAAATGCCACGATGTTGTCCCGCCCCCGGACGCCGGGCGTCTCTGGGGGGTGAATGGAGCTGTGGGCGGAGCTCGGCCAGGCTGGACGCCAGAATCCCACGTGCTGATTGGAGGATCAGTCGAAAGGCTGAATCCTGTTTGACTGACAGCTAGTTTCAGATCTCCTCCTTCACTGACACAGTTCAGTTTAATACGTCGCACATTCTGCTGTGAAATCAGATGTTAACCTTTCCTGCTCAGCTCGTCCGACCGTGGTCAGCGAGCACAGGGGAGATTTCCTCCAGGGCCGGTGACAGGGGTTAACTCCCTTACCAGTGGTGGAATACAGCAGACTCGGGTCCTTGAATCAGACTTCAGCTTTATTTTATACACTGTATATCAAGCGTTAGCTTACACTTTCCTCTTTTTCTGTCCCTCTCACACAGGCAAAAACTCAAAAACCGCCGCTCTCTCACCTCACTCGACCACTCACACCCTACGCACAGGCGCGCGCTGCACACACCGCCCTTGTACTTAAAGGAACACACACATGCACCAATCTCATAACACTACCCCCACTCTGGATGGACATTATTCTAGAATTCTAATCCAGAACATATTCATGCAAAAATACAGTCCTTGTAGCAACATAACATGCAGATTTCAAGTCCATTTGTTTGGGAGTGATGGTGAAGAGTGTCCTAGTGCTTATGAAGAAGCAGTTCATCTTGTGGCTGTGTACTTATTCAAGTGGTGCAAAAATCATTCTGAGAGGAGCACTAGCATAGAGCATACGGGATAACTCACAATGCCACTTCTTAGAGGGGACAGGTACAGTATACAATAGTTAGTTGCCACTTATGTTCTTTTTTTTTTAAAACTGAATATTAATGAACTATCTTAGCTTTAAACAGCACAAACAGTCAACAACAGTTGTCTTTACTTCAACTCAAATAACCCAATCATCTTAAATCTTCTGGTTTTTTTTTGTTTTTTTTGTTTTTTTTTTTTTAAACTTAACTCTTAGACACAGTCCTTTAACTTTAAACCTTTAACCTTTAACTGTCCATGAATTTTTCGGCTCACTGAGCCACCCACTCACCCAACCTGACTGGTGGTCTCCGCTGGCGGTTCGGCCTTTGAGGGCGTTGATTCTGCTGATGTCTTGCCACCACACCACCCCCACTCTCCGGTGAGTCCTCAGGAATGGGAGAGTCCAGGCAAAGAGAGGTGGAAGGCTGTGTGGCTTCAGTTATGGGGATGTCCACTGCTGTTTCTGATGGGCTGAAGCTGGAGGCTCCCTCAGCGTCAGCAGCGGAGAACAGTTCTGGCAGACCCAGGCCAGGGTCTGTAGGATCTGTGTCCAATACAGGAGGTGGCACCTCCGTTGGCGTCCAGTTCTCGGCCTGCTGGAAGACCCAGACGTTGTCCAGGGGATCGTGGGAGCGATAGGGTTTCAGCTGGTCATGATGCACTACTTTAACTTTGGTCTTTGGGCCTTTCTGAATACGATACACCAAATCATCCAACTGCCCCAGGACGAAGAACGGTCCCTCATAAGATGGGAGGAACTTTTTGACTTTGTTCTTGACTTTCCTTGTGCCTTTGATGAGGTGCCACACAGCATCACCAACCCGATACTGTGTGCGGCAGCAGTTCTTATCGTATTGTCTCTTAGCACACTTCACAGACTCACCAAGTGCTTCTCTGGCAATTTGATGTGCCAGCTCCAGGCGCTGTCTGAGATGCTGAACATACTCAGGAGCTGAGGGAGTTTCATCAGGGTTCAATGGCAGGCCAGCTACCAAGTCCACTGGCTCACTGACCTCCTTGCCGAACATCATGAAGTTGGGAGTAAACCCCGTTGTGCTATGTTTTGTCGCCCTGTATGCCATGACCGCATAGGGGATCATGAGGTCCCAGTCCCAGTGGCACCGCTCCGCTGTGGTGGCCAGGATCTTTTGCAGCGTGGCACTGAACCGTTCAACCTGGCCATCGGACTGGGGTCGGAAGGGTGCGGTGTGCGTTTTCTCAATACCAAACAGTGTGCACATTTTCTGGAACACTTCTGACTCAAAGTTCCGTCCTTGATCACTGTGCAGCGACTGTGGTGCCCCATAACGACACACCCATTGAGAAGCGAGCACTTCAGCCACAGTTACAGCCTTGTCATTGGGTAGAGGGAAAGCTTCCACCCATTTGGTGAAATAGTCCTGAATGACAAGCACGTACACATTATGGCGCTCTGTCTCATTCAGTGGGCCCATAATATCCAATGCAACACGCTCCATTGGGGCTCCCACACGAACCGTGCCCATAGGTGCTTGTGGTGTTTTGGAGGGCCTGGCCTTGGATGCACAGCTGGTGCAGGTGCCACACCAGAGGGCAACATCCTCTCTCATCCGGTACCAGAAATATCGCGTCTGCAGCCGGGTCACAGTGCGTTCTACCCCAAAATGCCCACCAATCTGCCCTTCATGCATCTGCTTCATGACATCAGAACGGAAGATACGAGGCAGCACAATTTGGGGATAAAACTGAGTGTCATTGAGGCAGTAATACCGCCTAAGTAATATTCCATCTTGGATGTAGAGCCGGTTCCACTGGCTCCAATACGTTTTTGTGGCTGGGCTATGGGGTGAAACTGTTACCCATAGAGGGCGCTCCCTGCTAGCCTCCATCCATGTTCTGATAGGGGCGATGTCTGGGTCAGTTCTCTGGGCCTGATGTAGCTCCTCTAATGACCAGCCACAGAACAACTCGGTTCCAGTCTCATTAGTCCTAGTCAGATAAACTTTCTCTGGGGAGCTTAGTGTATCAGTGCTAGCAGATGAAGCATCATCTATCCCCACTAGACTCATCGCTGCAGACTCAAAGTGTCTCTCTACCCCCACTGGACCCTGCACCGTCAGGTTGACATCAGAGTCCAACTCGCACTGCACAGCCTGATGACTGAAGGTTGTAGGGTGGAGATGGGAGCTTGGCAGCTTACATAAACAGGATTGGTGGCAAGGTCTCCTGGAGAGGCTGTCTGCATTACTGTGCAGCTGACTGGGGCGGTGGATGATCTCGAAGTTGTACTCACCGAGTCTCTCAAGCCACCTAGCAAGCTGCCCTTCAGGCTCTTTCATCCGTGTCAACCAGCGAAGACTGCTGTGGTCAGTACGAATAAGAAAGGGCCGCCCCAGGAGGTACTGTCGAAAGTGGGATGTGAACTCCACCACCGCTAGCAGCTCCCGCCTAGTAGTGCAATAGTTCTGTTCAGTTTTGGACAATGCACGGCTGCCATAAGCTAGCACACGTTCCCTTCCCTGCTGCAGTTGGGAGAGGACAGCGCCAATGCCCACGTCACTTGCATCAGTGTCTAATATCATATCACACTGGTCCAGCGGGTAACCCAAGACTGGTGCAGTGGTTAGCTGGTGCTTGAGTTCATTGAATGCCGCCTGACATTGTTCAGTCCATTGAAACCGGGCATATTTCTTGGTCAGGGCGTGAAGCGGTTCAGCTACAGTGGCAAAGTCCTTCACAAACCGCCGATAATATGATGCAAGGCCAATGAACCGTCGGACCTCCTGAACTGATGTGGGTGTTGGCCACTCCTGCACCTTTTGAACTTTGCTGGGGTCGGTGGCCACACCATCCTCCGAGACGATGTGGCCCAGGTAAGTAACTTGGCGGCGGAAAAGACAGCATTTCACAGGCTTGAGTTTCAGGTTGGCTTGGTGGAGTCTGTCAAAGACCAGGCCCAGTCGCTTTAACATCTCCGGCACATCCCTGCCCAGTACAATAATGTCGTCCAGATAGACCAGGCAACTCTCCCACTGCATACCTGCCAGAACACGATCCATCAGTCGCTGAAATGTTGCAGGAGCGTTACACAGTCCGAAAGGCATAACATTCCACTCGAACAGTCCATGTCTGGTGCAGAAAGCGGCTGTCTTGCGTGCTCTGGGGGTCAGTTCAACTTGCCAGTAGCCAGACGCAAGATCCAGCGTACTGAACCACTTGGCAGTAGAGAGAGTGTCCAATGTGTCTTGGATGCGTGGTAGAGGATATGCATCCTTAATTGTACAGTCATTCAGGGCCCTATAATCTATGCAGAGGCGATACGTTCCATCCTTTTTGCGTACCATAACTATAGGTGATGCCCAGCTGCTGTGGCTGCTGCAGGCCAGACCCGCCTCCAGGCTCTGTTGAATCTGTTGGTCAGCACTTTGTTGTTTATCCCACGCCATCCTGCGTGGCGGCTGCTTAACTGGGGCGCCTGGTCGGGTTATGATGTCATGTTGAACCAGGCTGGTGCGGCCAAGATCATTGGGGCCTGTGGAGAATACACTGCCATAGGTGGACAGCAGTTGTGCTAGTTGACGTTGCTCCTCAGCATTAAGCTCAGTAGAGCTCTGTGCATAGAGCTCCTGTAGGTGCTGGGGGACGATGGGGGAACTGCTAATAGTCTGTTGAAGTTGGGCTGTGGATGCTGGAGACAGGACTTTAGCAGGCTGGAGGACCCCAGCAATGGCCCCCTTCTTTATGGTTACGGCCCTGCTCCCAGGATTGAAAATGCGGAGGGGTACAACTTTAAGGGGCTGAGCTTCCAGCACTGCACGGGCCACTAGCACCTTGTGTTTCTCCACAAACCCTTTGGTGGGGCTTAGTAACATTTCCCCCTTGGCCGGTCTCCTAAAGTGGGTGTTTCCTGGTATCACACACTCCTCTCCAGCTTCCACCAACACAGTCCAGGCCACTCTCACTGCATGTGTCTTAGATTTACTTTGTGGCTGGAAGTATGGCACCTCCTCCCCAAACAGCACTATACGATGGTTTCCAAAATCGAGGCGTGCATGGGCTTGGACCAGGAATGGGTGGCCGAGGAGCACTTCATCACCAGCTATATCAGCAACCAAGAAATGCACGCTCACCTGCCGGCTGTTAATCTGAACAAGAACATAAGCTTCCCCAAGGACAGGTATATCACCAGGGCCAACACCAAGCAGAGTCTTTATCACAGATGGTTGAAGGGAAGGACGAACATCTGGGTGGATAGCATTGTAGTGACATAAAGGCAGCACACTTTTCCTGGCCCCACTGTCTAAAACAGCACATACTTCCAGCTCATGTATCAGCATGTGAATACTCATTTCCTGACCTTGGGGCTTAAGGTGAAGTACAGCGGGCTCTGGGAGTTCAGGGGAGGCTGGTAGAGTTTGGGCTTTAATGCTCTTCTTTGGTGAGGGGCAGTTCCTCTTCATGTGGCCCAGGCCTGAACAGTTGTGGCAACGTACCTCCTCCCACTGATGTTCTCTACGCCCCTTTCCCCTGCGCGTTGGGTGATTGGGACTGTGTGACTGAAATTTAGGCTTCCAGCTGGCTACTGGGGATGCAACAGCCGGTTCTGGTTCCTCCACCTCAGTGCCTTCTCTGATCACAGCTGCTCGGGGCCTCCGTTCAGCCATATTGCGCACCCCTGTGTGCATGAGGCTGGTCACATATGATGCCGCTCGCTTAGTAGTTTCATGGCGGCGGGCAATGTCATAGGCTTGGGCTAGTGTACGGGGCCGCTGTTCTAACAGTCTCTGAACAATCTCTGCATCACCCAGGGCGTTAGTGAAAACCTCCACACCTATGCTGTCTTGCTCAGTCTCTGTTCTGTCACTGTAAGCAACAGACACTTTACCATATATGTCGTCCCTCAAAACATGAAGAGCCTCTCCCACTTGGCGGACATGCTGTCTCAGTTCAATAGCCACTGCAGCTGCATATTCTGAAGAAGGACCGTACGCAGTTTCCATCTCCTCTACCAAGCGGCGATAATCCCACCGTGAAGACCGAGGATTTCTGTGAATGATGGCCCCTGCAGCTCCCACCAGACAGAACTGTAACTGAACTGCCATTGTCTTCTCTGACCAATGATTTGCCTTTGCACAGCTCTCAAACCTGTGTAGAAACTCATTCCATGGAGTGGTGCCGTCATACTGACCAGGACGTATGGCAGGGACTCTCTCTCTATGGTCATACTCATCCTCACTCTCAGATGAAGGCTGGTAATAAAGGCTGACAGGCTGTTGAGGATGTGACTTGGGCTGGGCACATTTGGTGGGAGGCTCCTTTAATTTCATTATTTCTTCAGGTGGATAATAGCTGGGGGTATGCAGTCCGGTGCAGGTGAAACGTGGGAGATGACAGGTGACAGGGGTGCTTTGGGTGAAACTGTCTTGATGTACAGGGGAAAATGGATTGGTGTAAGGGGCAATAACAGTGGCAGGAGAGGGCAAAATTGGATATTGTTGCTTTAATGACTGGCCATATGCGTGGTGACTGGCCTCAATGTCTTTAAGAAAGGGGTTGGTGCTTGACCACTTTAGCTGTAGGGGATCATACTGTGGTTCAGTCTCTCTGCCACGTTTTAACTGGCTCCTCTTCACAGAGAAAGGGGTTAGCATGACTATATTTCCCGTTTCTCTGGCTCACACAATCCGTCTGTACTTCTATTATATTATCATTAGCTACTGTTAGCATCATGAACGGGTTTGAGTAGCTAGTGGCTTGTCCATACACATCTGCGACAGCGGGGAATGGGCTACGGGCCGCCATGTTAGCTGCTCGGCCGATTATAGCAAACAGGGAACTTTAGCTTAGCTTAATTGTCCGGTTTATTTCACCGTTGTCTGCTCACCACTGCTCTTTTGTTGGAACGTTGCAATGTCCCTTCGTGGTCGCCAGTGTTAACCTTTCCTGCTCAGCTCGTCCGACCGTGGTCAGCGAGCACAGGGGAGATTTCCTCCAGGGCCGGTGACAGGGGTTAACTCCCTTACCAGTGGTGGAATACAGCAGACTCGGGTCCTTGAATCAGACTTCAGCTTTATTTTATACACTGTATATCAAGCGTTAGCTTACACTTTCCTCTTTTTCTGTCTCTCTCACACAGGCAAAAACCGCCGCTCTCTCACCTCACTCGACCACTCACACCCTACGCACAGGCGCGCGCTGCACACACCGCCCTTGTACTTAAAGGAACACACACATGCACCAATCTCATAACACAGAGAAACCACTACGAAATTACTCGTTCATTTCTTGCACTTTAAATAAAACACTCTCATTGTTCTTCCTTGTTTCAATTTAACATCATTTCAACGTTTTCTTGTTTCAGTTCCATAATTTAATCATTTCTTGTTCGAGTTTAATATAGTTTTGTAGATAGTTAAATCAATCAAACTGTCGGCTAGGTCGCAGTGAAAGGAGCATCTGTAGTTTAAAAAGGCTGAAGTCTTATACTCGTAACACACTGGGCCAAGGCCGTCTGAGCAGAGGACACTGGTCCAGTCCCTGGAAAAGACGCCTACTGGTAGGATAAGGTCACTGAGCATTTTCTTAAAAAGGAACGGAGGGCCGAATGTATGTTTAAATAACTTGACAATTTTTCTTTCTTTTTTTTTTGACGTAAGCCGACAATGAGCTTCCCCTGTCTGAAAGACGAGCAGCCGCCACTGGTTGTGACATTTCCATAAACTCCCGCTGTCAAAAATGGCAGATGACCTCTGGCCCTACCTCCGGGTTCTGGGGGGGCTTGTTGTGCTGAATTCTACTCTCTGCTGAAAACTGCTCCCCCTTCCTAAGTCAGCCATGAAGAAGACAATGCGCACCAAATTCATCCTGTCACAACTTTTTCTCCTTTCTGACTGTAGAGTATGAAATTAACTGTGAATTATTCAACCTCTTAACACCATCATAGCTGTGTGGCAATTACGTAATTAATAATATTGTAAGATATTGCAGTTATATTTTTTATCCGTTTAATATTAAAGAATGTGCAAACTTTAAGGTATATAAAGCTTTCTAAAGTTAAATCTTAGATACACAACACACAAAATACATAACAGTAAACAGATACTGCCGAAAACTACATCACCCGCGGCTGGGGATGCAGTTTTCAGAAGGGAGCAGAATTCTGCACCAGATATTGCCTGAAATTTCATCGCCCATCCGAATTAGCGTGTGAAGCTAAAGGAGTGAAATTACTTTAGCAGCTCACATTTGGAGCCATTCTGTTGTGACAGGGTGAATTCGGTGTCCTTTGCCCTCTTCACGGCTGACTTAGGAAGTGGGAGCTGTTTTAAAGAGGGAGTAGAATTCAGCACAACAGGGCTGATGTTCCTACACTGAGTGGAACGCCGTCGGAATACATTCATTAAAGTTATTATTCATGAGTTAAAGGAAGACATACTTCTGTCACTTGGCGTTTGTAAGATCCGACTTATCCTATAAGGATACTGTTGAGTTTGTTCATGCTGAGTTTTGAATGAGTTTGTCGTCCGTGCTAACGCTAGCATGCTGTTAGCCGCTCTGCTATCCGCTGGTGAATGCCTTATTGTGTGTGTTCTCAGAGCAGAGCTTGGCAGACACACAGTGTTCACAGATAAACACTCTTTTCTGCTTGGACCTCAGTCCTAGAATAGTCCAACTGAAAATACTCAACTGTCTCTCCTTACGAGTTCAGAACAATTCCAGAATGAATGAACTGCTAAAGTTAGCACCAGTCCCGGAAGTAGCCTACCCATGCTAACACCAAACCTTCCCCCAAAATGGAAGTTTTCAAAGGAATAAAGTCAGTCCTTTTAGTGGTCAACCCCACTGCTCAAAAGCACAACTGACACAACAATACATACAGTAGTGACACAACGGTTGTGTGCAGTGATGTTACCTCAGACACTGAAGCTTCCAAACACGCTTCAAAGTCGATAGGTTACTGATTGTGGAGCAGTGGACCGGAACTGGTTCTTCTTCTTTAGTTTTTACGGCGGGTGACACCTAGCGTTAAGGTGCATTAGCGCCCCCTACTATGATGGAGTGTGGAGCAGAGTTGACAAAAGAAAAAAAACCCATTGTATATCTATGTACACAAAATTTATAATAATAATAATAATAATAATAATATTAATATTAATAATAATGTAATCATCCTTTTTAATCTCTTTCACTCTTGGGTGTACTTTTGACAGTGAATACAAACATGTTGAACTGATTCTTCTTCTTGGCAGTAATTCCATAATCCTGTCGGATGCTTCCTGATCAGCTTCATTCTTTTCTTCAGTCTTGTATGTCCTACCCTCAGCCTTGTTTAGACAGTCTCTTCTTTTCTTCTCCTTTTGCTTCTTCTCTCCGTTCCCACTTGCTGCTGAACTGCATACAGATGTTTTCCTCTTTTCCTGTATCCCATCTGTTTTGCCATTCTTTGAAAATGTTCCTTTTAATTCTTGCCTTTGCCTCAGATTTACTCAAAGGGATGTTCATCATTTCTTCTAGTTTTACAGCATTCTCAGCTCATGTGTCCACTGTCTCATTTCCTTTTCCTCTCCTGTGTGCTGGTATCCACAGAAATGGGATCAAATGACTCATGTTATTCAGTCTGTGGAGGTTTTCATATATTTCATGAACTCAGTCCTGCCTACTCTCAGATGTAAATGACTGCAATTCCATTAAAGAAGGATATGAATCTGAGCCAAGAACAACAGTTTGAATGTGCATCTCTTCTATCCACTTCAGTTCTGTTGCTATTGCCAACATGACAACAGTGAATACTGACAGGAGGAGGGGCTACTGTTTCAGATGCAGCCGCCTGGGGCCCAATGAAGATGGGATCTGAGATGGACCCCCTCATGTGCCCCCACCCTACTGCATCTGTCCAGACTGGAACTCCATCTGTAAATGGACGTCCATCAGTCCTGGTGCATCTCCAGTCTGTCCGTCCATGGGAGTGGATCTGTCCTTCACTGTGGTTCTCCCTCAGGACACATTGTGAAGGACAGCACAGACCACAGTGATGTCACATGACCTCAAAGGGCTGACCCTTAAGTGGTGAAGACAGTGAAAGTGTGCCTTCAGGAGGTCAAAGGTCATTTGGATCCTGGTATGGACATGACTGTAGGTCTGCTGTGGTTCCTGGGGGTCTGTGCATGGTGTCAGGAGAAAAGGCTGGCAGGTAGACCCCCTGTCCCCCAGGCAGACCCCTGTCCCCCAGGTAGACCCCCTGTCCCCTAGGTAGGCCCCCAGATCCCCAGGCAGACCCCTTGTCCCTCATAAACACACCAGACTCTTCACTTGTCAATACAAAACCTCATCATCACTTTGCTGTTCAAATGGGCATACACTTTCAGCTAAATAACCTAAAGAAACTTATAAACATATTTTGATACGTATTTATCAGTACTTTGATATGGCAGGTATAATAATTAACTTAAATTATATTTTTGTGGTAAAAAAAAAAAAAAATTAAAAATATAAATTAAAAAAAAATAAACCTGGTAACGGATCAAATAAAAAAATCTGTTTTTTTTTACTTACTCAAATGGCTAAAATGCCCCGTTTCTGACAAAACTTCACATAAAATACAATTAAATATGTTAACTAATATGTGTTTGTATAACACCAGTTAGTGTTGGAGCAAAAATGTGCCATAATTAAAATTTCATTTGGGGCAAAAGAAAGTAACAGATCAAAACAGACTACAGCAGTGTTGTTCAACCTTGGGATCGGAACCCCATGTGGGGTCACCGGAAATTTCTAGGAATTGATAAAAAAACAACAATTTACTAATAAAACTCTGTGTTGAGTTGATAGAGCCAATCCCAATCCATATCAGACAAACTGTGGTTGTGAAACTGTAGCACTGTGGTTCTGTTTCTCTGTGGTTCTGTTTCTCTGTCAAATGTTCATTGTGGTCAGTTTCAGATGCTGCAGCTCTTTCATAATTCATAGTTTCACTTCTTGTTTCTTCAGTATTAATTGTCCTCCTTGTAAATCACAGCTGGACTGACTGTACATATCCTGACCAAGGAAAATCCAATTCTCCCTTTGTGCAGAAATCTACACCTGGATTTACTGCCTCTGTCCACAATAATATACATTATATAGACTAAATGTCCTCTAACATTAACCTGGATTTGAAACAGAGAATAGAAAACTATTACAGGATCAAAAACAGATCAATTTTAGAAAGAAAAAAAAGTCTCTGTTTTGAATGTCCGGGGTGGACAGAAATCTATGATGTTAAAATGGGGTCAGGAGTAAAAAAAAAAAAGGTTGGAACCACTGAACTATAGTCTCACAAGTACAGAGTATTTTGTTGGAAGAAAAAAAAACATAAGTTTCCAATTCCAACTTTATTATATACAACATAGCTAATACAAGAAAAAGGTCAAATTGAGTGCCTTAATGTTCTTCTTTTCTCATTGCTAACAAAAGATGACAGTTTGTGCATTCTGCTGGAACTTCAATCTCACTGCTCATCTCCTCAGGAGGGAACTCAAACACTCAGTCGATCAGATAAAGTCAGACACAGAAGCCTCCACCCAATTCTCTACCTCATTTGGTAGGAGTGTGAGGAAGCCACCACTCTGCATGGCAGCAGAAGAAAACCACTACTTCCTATAGGTACCTATAGGCCATGAAATCACATAGGTATTCTAGTGAGGATGTTTTGAAGGAAACTGGATAAAAAAAATTCTAGATAATTCACTGGAACCAAAATTTCTGTTGGACATGTGCCCGGTGTTTGTTCCATATACCTAATAAATTCTAAAAAGGGAATAAATGTGAGTAATTCTGACCCACCCTGTTCTTCATCAATACATAAGTTGATGTTAATTCATATTTGTGTACACTTGGTAAGCTTCAATGTTATGGAACCATGTGCTCAGGATGGATTATTAGAATATTTAGTGAAAGTAAGAGAGTTGTCAGTAATAGAACAAAGAAAAAGACATGCAAAGTTCACATACTAACGTATAATTTACAAACATTTTGTAAAAGGTACCTTAAAGTAGGTATAAATATCTTTACTTTCTGTAATTTTCATTATCCAGTTCCAAATAAAACCATCAAAAAAAACCAAAAAAAACCCCACTAATTTTGTGGTAACGGATCAAATGCCTAAAATCTCCAAGTCCCAAACTTTACATGCAATAAAAATTTAATTTTGGAAAAAGTAGTAAAAAAATCTCACCACAGTATGTTGGATACACATAATAAAAAGTAACATTTGGAAAAAAGAAAGGCGGTCTGCAATACTTTGCTTTCTGTCATTTTATAACTGTGGCGGTGTTGCCTTTCTTGAACTTAAACTGCACAGAACAATTGTGGAAAATTGTGACAGGAGCAGCTGGTTTCATTTGTGAACAATGAACAGGTGAGAACCCCAACCAGCAACAGAATCACAACAAGTGACTGATTAAATGTCCACAAAGTCAATAAGTAGCAGTATGTTCAGTTTGTGTCCTTTGTGGAAAGTTTTGCCACATTCTTCTTTAGGACATTGTGAACCTGTGATCAAAGATCTGTCACAAAATCTGCACTGGTAAGGTTTCTGTCCAGTATGAGTCTGTTGGTGACACTTGTAAAAGTTGGACGACCAGAGGATCTCGGTGCACTTATCACATGGGTACATCAACTTCTCGTGGTGAATGTGACAGTGAGAACATCATCCAGACAAGGCTCAGACAAGGTGAGGAGAGCTGGCTCAGTGGGGGGCACAGAGCTAGTCTCCCTGGTGTCAGTAGCAGAGAGAAGGACCCTGGAGAAGATAGTGTCCATCCTGGACAACCCCCAGCATCCTCTGCACAGGACTGGGATCAGACAGAGGAGTGTGTTCAGCTCCAGGCTGCTGTCTCTGACCTGCTCCACTAACAGGCTCAGGAACTCTGTCATCCCCCTGGACATCAGACTGGACAACTGATCACTGAGTGGTCAGGGGGGGTCTGGGTCTCTGTCAGGACCACATTAGGACTGATACGAAGACACTGGAAAACACAGGTGTCAAACATGCGGCCCAGGGGCCAAATCCGGCCCTCCAAAGGGTCCAGTCCGGCCCGCGGGATGAATTTATGAAATGCAAAAATTACACTGAAGATATCAACAATCCTTTTAGTTCAGGTTCCACATTCAGAACAATTCAATCCCCAGTGGGCAGGATCAGTAAAATACCATCATAATAACATAGAAATAATGACAACTCCACATTTATGTCTCTGTAAATGAAAATATTTTCATGTATTTACACTGAAACAAAGCATAATTTCGGAAAAAATGTGAATAACCTGAAATGTCTTAATAGAAGTACAATTTTAACAATATTCTGTCTGTTATTAAATGTTTTGTGTGTTTGTAGATCCACTGTGATCTGTAAGTTCTAATATACATGTGTAAATGATAAACTGAGGCAGAATATTGTTAAAATTACACTTATTTTTCTTAAGAAAAATCAGTTTTTTCAGGTTATTCACATCTTTTTTGTTTGGATAGTTTATAAAGTAAGTATTTCATAATTTAATGTTTTTTTTGCACTAAAAAAAAGACCAAATTTGGAGTTGTCATTATATATATATTATTATGTTATTATTTTACTGGTTCGGCCCATTTCAGATCAAATTTAGCTGAATGTGGAACTGAACTAAAATGAGTTTAACTCCCCTGCTGTAAAACATCAAAGCACCTTCTGTAGTTGGACTACACCTACTTTTCAGACCACCATAGATCATTTCAATCACTGTTTCACTTTCTATCACTGCCCTGAAATGTGTAAACACAATCAGAAGTCTTTCTGACTGTCCTTCAAAGAGAGCAGACGTCCCTCTGTGCAAGGTCTAAAAACATGCTGGGAACAGGATCTGAATATGGAGTTAGCAAGGTTGTTATCGTTAACGAAAACTAACAAAATGACGAAAACTAGAATTGAAAAAACATTTTCATTAACTGAAATAAATAAAAACTATAATTAAAAGAATAAAACAATAACTAACTGACACTGTATTGTGTGCTTATAAAACTAACTAAAACAGATAAAAATTATGGATGAAATTCCCTTTGTTTTCGTCTTTGTCAATGTCGGATCGATACGAAAACGATTTATTTCATCTGAACAATTGTAGCTAGTGGCACCATACGACAATTTACGGTCCGTCACTTGTGGTTTCCAGTCGTCTTCTGGTCCCCACTCTACCTGGAAACATGGAGACTAAAGTTGGGAGAAAGCAGCAGAGTCCTGTCTGGGATTTATTTGAATATGACGACAGAGAAGAAGAGAAAAGAAATGACAAAACTAAAATTAATACTTGAACTAAACTAAAACTAAGCATTTAGAAGAAAACAAAAACTAATAAAAACTAGCAAACGTGCTCTAAAAATGAATTAAAACTAACTGAATTAGACAAAAAAAAGTCAAAACTAACTAAAACTAAACTAGAATGAAAAATCCAAAACTATTATTACCTTGGGAGTTAGATGACGAACTTTGAGATAACACTTTAGAGAATATTCACAAATGTTCTGCTAATTCAAGGAACCAGCTTATCCAATTTAAGATCATCCACAGACTACATTACTCAAAGACAAAGTTACACAAACTCTCTCCAACTGTTTCCCCATTATGTGACAAATGCTTTACTGAAGAAGCCAATCTACTCCATAGTTATGTTTTGTGTCCTAAATTAATTCCATACTGGACTAACATATTTAAAACTCTAACAGATATGCTTCATATAGAGTTGAAACCTGACCCACTTCTGATTGTACTTGGAGCCTCTCATCCATTTTCACAACTTAACAAATACCACTGTCAACTGCTAACTTCTGCACTTATCAGAGCAAAAAAGCTTTTGTTGTTCTGGAAAAAATCAGAAGTTCCTTCAGTTAAATTATGGTTGGAAGAAATGGTTAAACTCTCTCACTAAGAGAGAATCCAGTTCTCATTATTAAATAAACTACACCAGTTTATTCAGATTTGGCAACCCCCTCAACAATATATTGATAACTCAACCTGAATATAATTACAATTTACGTGGCCTCCCTTGGTGTGATATGCCATAAGTCCTGGGATGCGGGGGGGTTGAATTGTATGTTTGTTACGTTTGCTTTCCTCTGCTGTATTTTTGGTTTACTCACTCTGTGCATATTTTTCAAAAATATGGACAAATTGTAATGGTGGATGGTTTTGTAACTGACTCTGAATAAAAAGATTGATAACAGAAGAGAGCAGATGTGTTTTCTGAGCTGTCCTGCTGTTTCTTCCTCCCCGACTCTGCTTCCTACTGATTTCCCCTTGCATTTGTCTCGTCTGACTTACTTTAACTTTTGGATCCCCTGCTTGCTGAACTCTCGAACACCAAATATGGAACTGATCAACTGGTCACTCAGCCCAATTGACAAGATTTTTTCACCCAGGAAGATGGGCCCTGGGGAGCCCGCTTGCCCTGATGGAACTGTCGCAGCCGGATACACCATTGACACTTGGGACAAGTGGAGGGTGGTGTGTCTGTCAGTGGATATTGAAGACATCCACTTATTTGGATTTATGATAGCAGGACACCCTCTAATTAGTCTTGGAGTTGCCCTGGTCTATCACAAAATTGGAAAGACAGCAGCACGCAAAGAGACCCCACTGCTGTCGGACGAAATTAAGAAGTATTTTGGAGCGGTGAGTGGCAACGTGAAGAAATTACAATGGGTGGTGACGCAGACGGGGGATAGTGTTTGAGACCTGTCTTATGTTTGTGCCTGCATTATGCTCTGTTCTTCACTGCAAATTTCAAAGAAAAGGGTTCTGTGGCGGCGCGACCGAAGTTGCAGTGGCTCAATGTCCCTAATCATCAATCTTAATTTTGTTTGATGTATTCTGTGCTGTCAAATGACAATAAAGGCGATTCTGATTCTGAAGCTTTTTTAGAGGTAGTTCTTTAGCAAGAGTATTTTAAAGTATATACAGGGGTTGGACGAAATAATGGAAACACCTTCTATGACACCACAATGTTAGGTGTTTCCATTATTTTGTCCAACCCCTGTATACTAACCTAAATGTCAAACTGGTAATAAACCCACTATTTGTTTGTTTGTTTGGTGTGGGTCTGTCTGTTTGTTGTCATGTGCTGCATGTAAAGCTGCTGAATACTTAAATTTCCCTTGGGATTAAAAAAGTATCTCTCTTTCTCTCTCTCTCTCTGAAAGCCTTCCCACACCGGTCACAGTGTTATGGTTTTTCTCCTCTGTGGATGCGTAGGTGTCTCTTAAGGTTACTCATCTCGGTGAAAGTTTTCCCACACTGGTCACAGTGATATGGTCGTTCTCCACTGTGGAAGCGTAGGTGTGTCTTAAGGCAACTACTGTGGGCGAATGTCTTCCCACACTGTACACAATAATATGGTTTTTGTCCATTGTGGACACGTATATGTATGTTAAGACTGCTCATGTGGGTGAAAGTTTTCCCACACTGTTCACAGTGATATGGTCGTTGTCTACTGTGGATGCGCAGGTGTTTCTTAAGACTACTCATCTGAGTGAAAGTTTTCCCACACTGTTCACAGTCATATGGTCTTTCTCCACTGTGGATGCTTAGGTGTGACTTAAGGTGACACATCTGGGTGAAAGTCTTCCCACACTGGTCACACTTATATGGTCTTTCTCCAGTGTGGATGCGTAGGTGTTTACTAAGGGTAGACGCTTGGATGAAAGTCTTCCCACACTGGTCACAGCCATGTGGTCTTTCTCCACTGTGGATGCGTAGGTGGATTTTAAGCACCTCCTTTTTGATGAAAGCCTTTCCACACTGCTCACATGCATATGGTCTTTCTCTGTTGTGGATGCACCGGTGTGTCCTAAGGGAAGACGCATGGGTGAATATCTTCCCACACGGGTCACACTTATATGGTGTTTCTTCACTGTGGATGCATTGGTGTGTCTTAAACTGATGCATGTGGGTGTAAGTCTTCCCACACTGGTAACAAGTGAGTTTTCCTTCCATATTTGCTGGAATCAGGTGGAATCTTCGCCTGGTACAACTTTTAAGTTTCACTTAAAATCCACCTTCAGCTTCTTTCTACATCAAAACAAAGAGAAAGAAGAAGAGGTGGTCACTGAAATGCGATGGAATGTAACAAAACAAACACATCTCTTCAGGACCAGATTAAGCAGACAGACAAAATTAACTGGTTAGGTCATCGACAGGACATTTTCAAAACATCGACAGGACATTTTCAAAACAACCAATATTTGATGGGTTCTCCTTAAAGCTATACCTACCGATGTGGCATTTCTCACAGCACTTAGTAAAAGTTTGAACATGAACAACCCGCCTCCCTCCAAACCCCCGCCCACATCCCTCTGCCTGAGCTCCTCTCTCATCCTCTCACCTGATACACGCGAAGGAAGCAGAAGCGGAGGTCCGGTCCAGCATCGGCGTATCCGCGGACCCCTCCCTCAGTAATCAGATACATCTTCCACCTGCTGCGGCCCGCGGCTCCTGTTTAATCAGCAGACCCGGTATTTAAGGGTCTGCTACTGGGTTAGCGTCTTCACTGCACCACGGACATGAGGTGCCCTGGTGACGGGCGCGCGCACTGTGAACACGTGGCCTCCGCAAATTTTCCGTGGACACTTGAGGGTTCATAGTCCGTACATTTATCATCTTACATAATCCTACATTGTGTGACACCATGTAATTGCACCTGTATGAGTCCCATGGTCATAAAAGCTGACCTTTATGTAGACTTGTTCAGTCCAGTACATCTGACTTCCAGACTTTTATACCCATCCTTCATTCATCGGACTCCTGTTTGTTCTCCTTAGTTGTTGTTTCTGTTAATAAATCTGTTTTTTTTCCTTCCACATTCACATTTGAATTCTATCCATTCACATCCTAGACAGTAGACTGTGGTCAGTGACAGGAGGAGCAGCACCAGTGAAGCGTCAGGTTCAGGGGGACACATATCGGATGCGGGGACGCCGATACTGGATCGGATGCTGGACGTCCGTAATGGATGACTGACAGGAGGTTCAGCCAGGTTTGGCCAATTATTTCATTCGGACTGAATAAAATGATTGGTCAGAATTTTATCAGAAATACATGAGATTTAAACATTTTTGAGTTTCAAAACCTGGTGGATTTCTTTTACATTTTAGTGTGACACACACTTATTAGGAGCATTTTAAGATGACAAAAGAAAAGTGTAAAAATGCCACATCATACGGTATAGCTTTAAGAGATGTGTTTCCTGTATGAGACCAGAAAAAGCAAATAACAGATGATGAAAAATGTCAGGTTCTCTCCAGTGTTGGCAGATTCTTTAGTTACAGAATCACAAAACTCTGCAAAAACTTGTTTAGTTTGGTCACTGAAAGTAAAGTCAGACCAATTCAATGTATTATTGGGGCCCAAGTGGCTGCAAAGGGTTATTGTCTGTCAAATGTTTTCTATTATCATTATTACGCTGATGACTAGTGTGACATCACAAATCCCTTTGGTGCCCAAACCCCTGCTGCTAATGTAAACAGCAGTGGCTGGAGTCCAGGCACTGGTCACCTTTTTCACACACACATCCTACTTTGCTGATTTCCCAAAGTTGGCTGAAAGAGATCTGATCTGTCAGAACTCAAATAGAGTTCTAAGAGTTAAAGGAGCTGTATGGAAGAATTATGTTCCAAGGAATCAGAAAAGGGCCCTGAATTCACCAAAAATGAAGGAATCATGTTGATTTCAAATACTGAGAATATTCACATTTCAAAACCTAAGTGTCAGCCCACAACTAATAGGCCCTTTCCCACCAAAAGGCCCAGGAACTTTATTACCAGGAACTTATTTACCAGGAACTTTTTGGGGTAAAAGAGTTCCTGGTAACTGCGTTTCCACCGCACCCGAAAGTTCAGGGTAATTTATTCAAATCAGGTTGATGATGTATGAAGGAGCAGTAGCAGAAACTGTAGTCCAGTTCATGTCCATTCACAAACTACCCTCTAGTTCAATAAAATGACACAGTACTAAAGTGGACGGGTTGGGTTTAACATTTTACTGGTTGTTGAATCACTTAATCTACCTGGAAAACATTTTAAATGAAGTTAACCATCATTACATATCCTAAATTTCTATTTAAAAATGGTAGAACATGTATTTTCAACTTCTCATTCCTTAAACTAAATCACATCTAACTTTATGTGTGATGGATGGTTCTGATCCATTTCTATTGTTTTACAGATATAGTCTAGGTTTAACCCTTAAGTCAGACAGATTTACTCAAATGCCTGCATTTAACCTCAACTGCATATTACTGATAAAGTACTTGTACTTATATTTTGATGCCTTGTAAATGAACAGACAGTATTAGGTTAGATTTTTTTTATATTAAAATTTGAAACAAAACAAAGGTGCCTTGACATTAAAAAAGAAATAAACACATGTGAAAAGTTCAGGCTTTTGGACCAGGGTCTGGTCCAGCTGGTCCTGGACAGCCAGTCTGGAACTCCATGGTCCTGGTCCCTTTTTCGCTTTCCTGCCGGAAAAGTAATACAAATGCATTTATGAATATCAGAACACATGATGACAGATTCCTACCAGTGTGATGTGACATGTCCAATCTCTTACCTGGGCCGTTGTAAACAGCGGTGGATGATGGACCAGGACACAAACGAGCCGCAGGTTCAGAAAAAGAGGCGAGTCTGTCCGGTCCAGTTCAGGTGGAAATCACAAACATACAGAATAAATCAGTGTTCAGCTCACGGCGACAACACGAATACATCCAGTTCTGTGATTTAGGTTTAGTGTCACACTGTTGACCAGTTAGTATTAGGTTAACTGGACACCTGCCTCTGACTACTGTTACAGCATAGAACCAACTAAACAGTGAATATTTCTGTGATATACATACCATTGGTTTGTTCGGCAGTCGGATCCACTGCGACCGTTGTGGTCCTTTAGTTTCTTTTAATTCTGCATAAATTTCTTCTTCTTTTCTCGTATTTCTTTAGGCTTGTGTCTTATATTTGGCTCCAACAGCTTTTACTCGCTCGTTTCGTGTCGGCGATTCAAAGTCCGCCTGAATTTCCTCGTTGTCCGTCCACTTCTTGTAGCTTCTCTTTCGGTCCATTTTCCAAATTATCAAAATACAAAGCTTGCGGAAATTAAATGAGTTAAATCTTGGCGGTGAACAGAATGCGGAAATGCTGCCAGTCTAGTCCACCACTCAGCCTTCTCCAGCACACAGCCCCGCCCCTTAAAGTTCCTGGTAATTTGGAAAGTACTACCTCTCTACCAGGAACTTCTTTGGGGTAAATTCAGGGCCGGGGAAGGGTCAGTTACCAGGGTAATTTTCGCTGGAAATGCACCAGGAACTTTCAAAGCTCAGGGTAATACAGAAAGTTCCTGCAAAAGTTCCTGCAGTGGGAAAGGGCCTAATGTTTCTGTTGTCAGGTTGTGTTTTGGTCTGATGCTCCACCCATCACCTATCTCCCAATCACAAAGTCAGTAGTGTTTGTTCATCCAGGTTGCCAGTTCCCACTGAGCTGCAACGACAAACATTTCTGATCCCAAATGTCTGACTGTCCGATTTTTGTCTGATGTATTGTAAGTACTCTTTTATCTGTTTATTTATTTATTTTGTATTCTATGCATTGTCTTTTTTATCCTCTGATGTACAGTGTCCTTGGGTGTCGTGAAAGGCGCTTATAAATCACATTTATTATTATAATTATTATTATTATTATTATTAGATTCATAAAAGTTAGTTTAATGCCAGGTGGAAGTCTGACAGGGAAAGTTCAGGTGTTCATGAAAAAGAGGAGCTACGAGGCTGAGGTGAAAGCGAATAGCTAGCAAACACAAGGGTTTTAGCAATAAAGCTAACATTACTGTACCCGGGTAACATTAGCGTTTAATTAGCTATGTTAAAATAAGTACCATATGGTTAGTTAATAACGTAACTGACAACACACACATCATTTTGCTTTAAAGTTACATATAGACAGGTAATGCTATATAAGCTAATGTTTAGCACTCGTACTAGCTAACTAAAGTTAGCTACTAACACTAACTAGGAGCAGGTCTCTTCAGACCCTGGACATTTGGAGCATGAGACAGTTCACACCTGGCCTGGATGTTTTGAACCCTGGGATAAAGATGTTTCGGACCAGACTTGGCGCACTGATATACACGTAAGTACAAGAAAATATGTAGATGTGGGGATCTTTTAGGGCCGATGCTGATACCGATTTTCTTTTTCATCAGCCTTAGCCGATACAGGCTGCCGATTTTCTTCAGATGATATTGCTGTTGCTCCTTCAATTTACATAATAAAAATGATACAATGATAACAAATGTTGCAAGTCAATATTCCCAGTTTAGGAGCTGTGGGTTATAATGGAGGAAACACAGACGCTCTGCATTTTCCCCTGTCAGCCTGTACCTCTGCAGGAGAAGCCATTTATTTCACTAAAAACACACTTGATCTGGAGCTGGGGAGGTGGGGGTGGGGGTGGGGGTGGGCGATAGCGGTCCATGATTGTGATGACGTAGCAATCAGCAAAGGCTGGGCCATAAAATGATATATATCGCGATCTAACTTTTCCTCGATAGAAATATGAGACATGCTCGATACAATTTCAATAGAATTCATTGGCCCATGTTTAGACAGACAGAAGAACAGCCAATCAGAATTAAGCAGCGCCGCACCGAACCAATCACACTAGAGCCACGTCAAGTTAGGTCGACGCCCACAGCACAGGTGTAAGAGCAGCTGCAGCACACACACTAATGTTTGGGCTGAAGAGGGAGTTAATGAGTGTTCCCTCCCCAGCCAGCATGTCCATGTGGGCCCCAGAAGGGTTCCATTTGAGCTGCATAGAAGGGTACCATGTGGGTTTGTCCACAGTTTCCATGGTGACCACACGTGTTTGACCAGAGCAGAATCAGAATCAGAGATCTGAATCTCTTTATTGTCATTGTAGCAAGTACAACAAAACTGAGGTAAAGCTCTAAAGTTCAGTGCAGAATTTACAGACAGACAACAAATACCAGTAAAATAACAACAAATATCAGAAAAAGGCACAGTTATTTACATTAAAAAATAAAAACTATTGCAAACTAAGATATTTGTAAAACATAGAATTTCAGTAGTGCAAATAACATGACATAAATATCATGGGATAAATAGTGTGAAGAATAAATAATATGACATATTCAGATCTCTGATTCTGATCTGGTCAAACACATGTGGGGTCACCATGGAAACTGTGGACAAACCCACATGGGACCCTTCTATGCAGCCCAAATGGAACCCTTCTGGGGCCCACATGGACATGCTGGCTGGGGAGGGACTAAATGTGACTGAGAACTGGGGCGACTGGGTGACTGAAAAGTAGGGTGGAACCGTTTTGGTTCAGGGCTTCAATACAATACAGAGATACATGCAGCCTACGTGAAGAACGCAAAGACTCACCACGCTAAAGTTGGCAAGAGATTCACTGATTCACACTTTGCGTCTCACTGATCATTGAGACACAAATGACGGCTGTATGCAGCTTTGGTAACACACAGAGGAAACTAATAATAATAATCTTTATTTATATGGCACTTTTCATGCATTAAAACTGTAGCACAAAGTGCTTTACATATCAGTTTAAAAATCGGTACCGCCCCCCACCCACCCACACACACACACTCACACACACACACACACACACACGCAAACCCACAAGCTCACACATACTTAAAAAGACTGACTGAGCATGGGTAGACCAGAACAAAAACGTAAAAGTAAAAGAGGAGGCGCTCTCTCAGGGAGCCATCCGCACCCGGGGGCAGCCACCGACCTCGGCAACCAGGTACCAGCAACACAGTGCCGCACCCCAACCAGTGGGAGAGGGCCAACTGGGACCCCCACCCACCAGAAAGGAGCAGACCCAGTGAGAGAAGGCGCCACAGCCCCCGGAGTCTGAAGCCGCCCCCCGGCGTGGAGGGCTCCCTCTGATGAAACACCAGAGAATAAGAAAAATTAAAAAGATATAAAAGACTTGATTAAAAGAAGCTAAATTTAAGACATATATGAAAATAATAAAAATATTAAACATTAAAATGATAAAACAGAAGCACTGGTTAAAAGAATCTTAATATATATATATATATATTAAATATAACTATGAAACCTTTGAGCGGATAAAACAGAGCTATTAGTTAAAAGCCAAATTAAAAAGGTGGGTCTTGAGCCTGGTTTTAAAAATTTCTACATTCTCTGCGGCCCTGAGGTTCCCTGGCAGGCTGTTCCAAAGGCGAGGAGCATAATGCTGAAAAGCTTCCTCACCATAGGTTTTTGTGTTTGCTTTTGGAACTGTTAAAAGGCCAGTGCCAGAGGACCTCAGGATCCGCGAGGGTTCATAAGGTAAAAGCAAGTCTAACAGATAAGAAGGTGCAAGACCATTAAGACATTTAAAGACTATTAAAAGGACCTTAAAATCAATCCTGAAGCACACAGGGAGCCAATGCAGTGATTTTACAACTGGTGTAATGTAACTACAACTCTGTTTACATCCAAACAAATGGTCCTTAATGATCAGTAGACGGCATTACCACAAATGTGGAGCCAGTTAGTGAGCGAAGGTTTAGGGACCGTCTGAAAAGTGCAAACTGGAAAATTTCTACATATTTAAAATTCAATCATTTTGCTTCTACTCAGTGAAATGGCACCAGATTTATCTGACACACCCATGAACCCCTTCTGCACACACTACAACACTGAGACTGGACAGATATCAAAAACAGATTAGACTGAATATAATATGAGCTACATCTGTGTTTAAATGGGACTATATAGTCTGTCAGCAAATTCTGTATTGTTGGCTTGTTAACCCTTGTGCCTCCCTCAAAAAAAAAAAAAAAAAAAACTCTGCTCATCCTTATGAACAAAAATGTGGATGCACAAAAAAACACTCTAAAATAATCATACATCAAGATTTTTTTTGGTTAGAAGGTTAGAAGAAATGGGCATTTTTGACTTTGCATCAGTACCTGAGACAATGGAGCGAGATTTCAGCGCCCCCCCCCCCCATACTCACACTAACTAAATCCTATGTGGTGCCCTCATGCCTAATCTGTTCCCATTATCACTAAAAAACAAAAATCTGTCAATAGATTATCCTACAGAGATTATAGTCAGGATTAAAACCAGACACCTTACTCTACCCATATCACCAAAAGCTAAACAAACACATTTTAAAACTTTAAATGATATCTGTCCTTGTAATGAGTTTCTGGAACAAAGACTCAACATCGATAAAAACAACTGTGTTTTTCTGATCTGCCGGACTCTGTCACAGCTCGTAATCGTCATCAGAACACAGCTGGTGTCCAGAGTTGGACAGATCCTTGTATATAAACACAGTTAAACAGATCCTTCTATATGAACACAGTTGGACAGATCCTTCCATATAAACACAGTTGGACAGATCCTTCTATATAAACACAGTTGTGACACTTCCATAAACTCCGCTTGTATAAAATGGTGGATGAAATCTGGCCCTACCTCTGGGTTCTGGAGGGGCTGATGTTCCTACATTGAGTGGAACGCCGTCGGAACACATTCATTAAAGTTATTATTCATGAGTTAAAGGAAGACACACTTCTGTCACTTGGCGTTTGTAAGAACCGACTCATCCTATAAGGATACTGTTGAGTTTGTTCATGTTGAGTTTTGAATGAGTTTGTCGTCCGTGCTAACGCTAGCATGCTGTTAGCCGCTCTGCTATCCGCTGGTGAATGCCTTATTGTGTGTGTTCTCAGAGCAGAGCTTGGCAGACACACAGTGTTCACAGATAAACACTGTTTTCTGCTTGGACCTCAGTCCTAGAATAGTCCAACGGAAAACGCTCAATTGTCTCTCCTTACGAGTTCAGAACAATTCCAGAATGAATGAACTGCTAAAGTTAGCACCAGTCCCGGAAGTAGCCTACCCATGCTAACACCAAACCTTCCCCCAAAATGGAAGTTTTCAAAGGAATAAAGTCAGTCCTTTCAGTGGTCAACCCCACTGCTCAAAAGCACAACTGACACAACAATACATACAGTAGTGACACAACGGTTGTGTGGAGTGATGTTACCTCAGAGACTGAAGCTTCCAAACACGCTTCAAATTCGATAAGTTACTGATTGTGGAGCAGTGGACCGGAACTGGTTCTTCTTCTTTAGTTTTTACGGCGGGTGACACCTAGCGTTAAGGTGGATTAGCGCCCCCTACTATGATGGAGTGTGGAGCAGAGTTGACAAAAGAAAAAAAAACATTGTATATCTACGTACACATAATTTATTATTATTATTATTATTATTATTATTATTATTATTATTATTATTATTATTATTATTATTATTAATAATAATAATAACAATAACAATAATAATAATAATAATAACAATAACAATAATAATAATAATAATAATAATAATAATAGTAAAAATGTAATCATCCTTTTTTAATCTCTTTCACTCTTGGGTGTACTTTTGACAGTGAATACAAACATGTTGAACTGATTCTTCTTCTTGGCAGTAATTCCATAATCCTGTCGGATGCTTCCTGATCAGCTTCATTCTTTTCTTCAGTCTTGTATGTCCTACCCTCAGCCTTGTTTAGACGTTCTCTTCTTTTCTTCTCCTTTTGCTTATTCTCTCCGTTCCCACTTGCTGCTGAACTGCATACAGATGTTTTCCTCTTTTCCTGTATCCCATCTGTTTTGCCATTCTTTGAAAATGTTCCTTTTAATTCTTGCCTTTGCCTCAGATTTACTCAAAGGGATGTTCATCATTTCTTCTAGTTTTACAACATTCTCAGCTCATGTGTCCACTGTCTCATTTTCTTTTCCTCTCCTGTGTGCTGGTATCCACAGAAATGGGATCAAATGACTCATGTTATTCAGTCTGTGGAGGTTTTCATATATTTCATGAACTCAGTCCTGCCTACTCTCAGATGTAAATGACTGCAATTCCATTAAAGAAGGATATGAATCTGAGCCAAGAACAACAGTTTGAATGTGCATCTCTTCTATCCACTTCAGTTCTGTTGCTATTGCCAACATGACAACAGTGAATACTGACAGGGGGAGGGGCTACTGTTTCAGATGCAGCCGCCTGGGGCCCAATGAAGACGGGATCTGAGATGGACCCCCTCACGTGCCCCCACCCTACTGCATCTGTCCAGACTGGAACTCCATCTGTAAATGGACGTCCATCAGTCCTGGTGCATCTCCAGTCTGTCCGTCCATGGGTGTGGATCTGTCCTTCACTGTGGTTCTCCCTCAGGACACATTGTGAAGGACAGCACAGACCACAGTGATGTCACATGACCTCAAAGGGCTTACCCTTAAGTGGTGAAGACAGTGAAAGTGTGCCTTCAGGAGGTCAAAGGTCATTTGGATCCTGGTATGGACATGACTGTAGGTCTGCTGTGGTTCCTGGGGGTCTGTGCATGGTGTCAGGAGAAAAGGCTGGCAGGTAGACCCCCTGTCCCCCAGGCAGACCCCTGTCCCCCAGGTAGACCCCCAGATCCCCAGGCAGACCCCTTGTCCCTCATAAACACACCAGACTCTTCACTTGTCAATACAAAACCTCATCATCACATTGGTGTTCAAATGGGCATACACTTTCAGCTAAATAACCTAAACAAACTTATAAACATAATTTGATCCATATTTATCAGTACTTTGATATGGCAGGTATAATAATTAACTTAAATCATGTTTTTTGTGGTAAAAAAAAAAAAAAAAAAAAAAAAAAAAAAAATATATATATATATATATATATATATATATATATATATATATATATATACAAGTTTTAAAAAAAATAAACCTGGTAACGGATCAAATAAAAAAAAAAAATCTTTTTTTTTTTTTTTTTACTTACTCAAATGGCTAAAATGCCCCGTTTCTGACTAAACTTCGCATAAAATACAATTAAATATGTTAACTAATATGTGTTTCTATAACACCAGTTAGTGTTGGAGCAAAAATGTGCCATAATTAAAATTTCATTCAGGGCAAAAGAAAGTAACAGATCACATTACCCACTGAATAACAGATCAAAACAGACTACAGCAGTGTTGTTCAACCTTGGGATCGGGACCCCATGTGGGGTCACCGGAAATTTCTAGGAATTGATAAAAAAAACAACAATTTACTAATAAAACTCTGTGTTGAGTTGACAGAGCCAATCCCAATCCATATCAGACAAACTGTGGTTCTGTTTCTCTGTGGTTCTGTTTCTCTGTCAAATGTTCATTGTGGTCAGTTTCAGATGCTGCAGCTCTTTCATAATTCATAGTTTCAGTTCTTGTTTCTTCAGTATTAATTGTCCTCCTTGTAAATCACAGCTGGACTGACTGTACATATCCTGACCAAGGAAAATCCAATTCTCCCTTTGTGCAGTAATCTACACCTGGATTTACTGCCTCTGTCCACAATAATATGCATTATATAGACTAAATGTCCTCTAACATTAACCTGGATTTCAAACAGAGAAAAGAAAATTATTACAGGATCAAAAACAGATAAATTTTAGAAAGAAAACAAAAGTCTCTGTTTTGAATGTCTGGGGTGGACAGAAATCTATGATGTTAAAATGGGGTCAGGAGTAAAAAAGGTTGGAACCACTGAACTATAGTCTCAGAAGTACAGAGTATTTTGTTGGAAGAAAAAAAAACAGATATGTTTCCTATTCCAACTTTATTATCTACAACATAGCTAATACAAGAAAAAGGTCAAATTGAGTGCCTTAATGTTCTTCTTTTCTCATTGCTAACAAAAGATGACAGTTTGTGCATTCTGCTGGAACTTCAGTCTCACTGCTCATCTCCTCAGGAGGGAACTCAAACACTCAGTCGATCAGATAAAGTCAGACACAGAAGCCTCCACCCAATTCTCTACCTCATTTGGTAGGAGTGTGAGGAAGCCACCACTCTGCATGGCAGCAGAAGAAAACCACTACTTCCTATAGGTACCTATAGGCCAAGAAATCACATAGGTATTCTTGTGAGGACGTTTTGATCGAAACTGGATAAAAAAAATTCTAGATAATTCACTGGAACCAAAATTTCTGTTGGACATGTGCCCGGTGATTGTTCCATACACCTAATAAATTCTAAAAAGGGAATAAATGTGAGTAATTCTGACCCACCCTGTTCTTCATCAATACATAAGTTGATGTTAATTCATATTTGTGTACGCTTGGTAAGCTTCAATGTTATGGAACCATGTGCTCAGGATGGATTATTAGAATATTTAGTGCAAGTAAGAGAGTTGTCAGTAATAGAACTGTGGTGGAAAAATTTGTATAACAAATTGGCGTTGTCGGCAGGATTCCATGTGTGCTGTCGGGCGGGGAACGGAGGTTGGTGGACTGATCATCCTACGGGCCAAAAAACTGCGGTCAAGCCAGCTGACTCTTCTTTTTCCGCGGTCAAGCCAGCTGACTCTTCTTTTTCCGCGGTCAAGCCAGCTGACTCTCCTTTTTACGAAGTCAGTCCAGCCGCTCCAACATTTCCAGTGCTCCCGTATTACACACTTTACGATAAAAACACGGAGGTGGTTGAGAAAGTCAGCGCAAGGATGCTACAGCATGGATCATCTTCCGGTTTTCAAAATAAAATGTGGGTTATTGATGGGCAATAAACAGACGTGTCAGTGTGATTCTTCACTGGTTTTTAACCATTCTATCGTCCGCGGTGACTTGCCGTACGTGTTTGCCGGCAGCGGTGATTCAGGATACACCCCAGACCCTTTGAACAGATTAAAACATTTTGTTTCAATCTCTTCAATAAATGTTTATCTTGTATTGAGCTAAAATGCTAACATTTACAATGTTAATTTCATTAAAAATAGGGAAATTATTCAAATGTAATAAAAAGAGGTGTAACTCAACCAGCCCATGGAGTACTACGATCCTGCAGTGATTTGGGGTAAATAGGTCACATGACCTGTAAGCTATTAAGCTAAAATGCTAATATTTACACTAAAAAATTCCTTAAAAATACCAACAGTGTTAAAACGTCACAAAAATGACCGTAACTCATTTAGCCAGTACCGTATTACAATCCTGCAGTGATTTTGGGTCAATAGGTCACATGACCTGCAAGCTATTGAGCTACAAAGCTAATATTTACATTAAAAAAAAAATTAAAAATACCAACAGTGTTAAAACGTCACAAAAATGACCGTAGCTCGTTCAGCCAGTACCGTACTAATATCCTGCAGTGACTTTGGGTCAATAGGTCACATGACCTGTAAGCTATTGAGCTAAAATGTTAATATTTACATTAAAAAATTCCTTAAAAATAGCAACAGTATTAAAACGTCACAAAAATGACCGTAACTCATTCAGCCTGTACCGTACTACAATCCTGCAATGATTTTGGGTCAATACCTCACATGACCTGCAAGCTATTGAGCTAAAATGCTAATATTTACATTCAAAAAATCATTTAAAATACCAAAAGTGTTGAAACGTCACAAAAATGACTGTAACTTATTTAGCCAGTACCGTATTACAAATCCTGCAGTGATTTTGGGTCAATAGGTCACATGACCTGCAAGCTATTGAGCTACAATGCTAATATTTACATTTTTAAAAAAATTAAAAATACCAACAGTGTTAAAACGTCACAAAAATCACCGTAGGTCGTTCAGCCAGTACCGTACTAATATCCTGCAGTAATTTTGGGTCAATAGGTCACATGACCTGGAAGCTATTGAGCTAAAATGTTAATATTTACATTAAAAAATTCCTTTAAAAAAGCAACAGTGTTAAAACGTCACAAAAATGACCGTAACTCATTCAGCCAGTGCTGTACTACAATCCTGCAGTGATTTGGGGTCAATAGGTCACATGACTTGCAAGCTATTGAGCTAAAATGCTAATATTTACACTAAAAAATTCCTTAAAAATAGCAACAGTGTTAAAATGTCACAAAAATGACCGTAACTCATTCAGCCTGTACCGTACTACAATCCTGCAGTGATTTTGGGTCAATACCTCACATGACCTGCAAGCTATTGAGCTAAAATGCTAATATTTACATTCAAAAAATCATTTAAAATAGCAACAGTGTTGAAACGTCACAAAAATGACTGTAACTCATTTAGCCAGTACCGTATTACAATCCTGCAGTGATTTTGGGTCAATAGATCACATGACCTGCAAGCTATTGAGCTACAATGCTAATATTTACATTTTTAAAAAAAATTAAAAATAGCAACAGTGTTAAAACATCACAAAAATGACCGTAGCTCGTTCGGCCAGTACCGTACTAATATCCTGCAGTGATTTTGGGTCAATAGGTCACATGACCTGTAAGCTATTGAGCTAAAATGCTAATATTTACACTAAAAAATTCCTTAAAAATACCAACAGTGTTAAAATGTCACAAAAATGACCGTAACTCATTTAGCCAGTACCGTACTACAATTCTGCAGTGATTTTGGGTCAATCGGTCACATGACCTGGAAGCTATTGAGCTAAAATGCTAATATTTACACTAAAAAATTCCTTAAAAATACCAACAGTGTTAAAATGTCACAAAAATGACCGTAACTCATTTAGCCAGTACCGTACTACAATCCTGCAGTGATTTTGGGTCAATCGGTCACATGACCTGGAAGCTATTGAGCTAAAATGCTAATATTTACATTTAAAAAATCATTTAAAATGGTAACAGTGTTAAAACGTCACAAAAATGACCGTAACTCATTCAGCCAGTATCCTACTACAATTCTGCAGTGATTTTGGGTCAATAGGTCACATGACCTGCAAGCTATTGAGCTAAAATGCTAATATTTACACTAAAAAATTCCTTAAAAATAGCAACAGTGTTAAAATGTCACAAAAATGACCGTAACTCATTCAGCCAGTACCGTATTACGATTCTGCAGTGATTTTGGGTCAATAGGTCACATGACCTGCAAGCTATTGAGCTAAAATGCTAATATTTACACTAATAAATTCCTTAAAAATACCAACAGTGTTAAAATGTCACAAAAATGACCGTAACTCATTTAGCCAGTACCGTACTAAGATTCTGCAGTGATTTTGGGTCAATCGGTCACATGACCTGGAAGCTATTGAGCTAAAATGCTAATGTTTACATTTTTTTAGTGTAAATATTAGCATTTTAGCTCAATAGCTTGCAGGTTATGTGACCTATTGACCCCAAATCACTGCAGGATTGTAGTACAGCACTGGCTGAATGAGTTACGGTCATTTTTGTGACGTTTTAACACTGTTGCTATTTTTAAGGAATTTTTTAATGTAAATATTAACATTTTACCTCAATAGCTTACAGGTCATGTGACCTATTGACCCCAAATCACTGCAGAATTGTAGTACGGCACTGGCTGAATGAGTTACGGTCATTTTTGTGACGTTTTAACACTGTTAGTATTTTTAATTTTTTTTAAAATGTAAATATTAGCATTGTAGCTCAATAGCTTGCAGGTCATGTGACCTATTGACCCAAAATCACTGCAGGATTGTAAAACGGTACTGGCTAAATGAGTTACGGTCATTTTTGTGACGTTTTAACACTGTTGGTATTTTTAAGGAATTTTTTAGTGTAAATATTAGCATTTTAGCTTAATAGCTTACAGGTCATGTGACCTATTTACCCCAAATCACTGCAGGATCGTAGTACTCCATGGGCTGGTTGAGTTACACCTCTTTTTATTACATTTGAATAATTTCCCTATTTTTAATGAAATTAACATTGTAAATGTTAGCATTGTAGCTCAATACAAGATAAATATTCATTGAAGAGATTGAAACAAAATGTTTTAATCTGTTCAAAGGGTCTGGGGTGTATCCTGAATCACCGCTGCCGGCAAACACGTACGGCAAGTCACCGCGGACGATAGAATGGTTAAAAACCAGTGAAGAATCACACTGACACGTCTGTTTATTGCCCATCAATAACCCACATTTTATTTTGAAAACCGGAAGATGATCCACGCTGTAGCATCCTTGCGCTGACTTTCTCAACCACCTCCGTGTTTTTATCGTAAAGTGTGTAATACGGGAGCACTGGAAATGTTGGAGCGGCTGGACTGACTTCGTAAAAAGGAGAGTCAGCTGGACTGACCGCGGAAAAAGAAGAGTCAGCTGGCTTGACCGCAGTACAATCAGGGGGGGGGGGGGGGGGGGGCTATTGAAAGGGAAAATAGCACCCTAAATCAAAACTGGCTAAATGTTGTCAGGAAACAGGTCTTTACTGGGTCAAGGCCCTACCTCTGGTTCTCATGCAAATGAGAATGAGACGTAGGAGTCGAAGTGGGCTGAGTCCTTTTGAGATTATGTTTGGGAGACCCCATATACAGGTCTCCAGGCCCCCCAACTAACCGGGTTGACATCATTGTTGGAGCATGACATGGTGTCTTAGTGTAGAAAACTCTCCTCTGAACTATTTCAAGTACAGGTACTGGTGAAATCAGCATTACCGGTTCCTGCAGAGGGGCTGCTCCATCCGCTGCAGCCGGGGGATTGGATCCTGGTTCGGGACTTCAGACGAAAGCACTGGAAACAGCGCAGGTGGCGAGGCCCTTTCCAGGTGCTCCTGACGACGCACACAGTGGTCAAGGTTGCTGAACGTGCCATGTGGATCCATGCGATCCACTGTAAGCGGTTTCTGGGAGAACCGCCAACTGCTGCAGCCGAGGACGGGCCGGAGCATCGATCGACAGCGTAGACTGGACGACTGGACACCGGAGCTGGACACAGCTGTATCACGCACCCACACTCACAAGACTCACTGGTTGAAACCTAGCGGTGGTAACGACCCCAGTGACGTCTCATATACACTTATCCTTTGCCTGGTCACTGGCGAGTGACTGAAGACCCCCTGCCCCACACATACACTGATTCGACGACGATGGAGGTGATCAAAGGGTCAGCTGTCATCTGCATCACCCTCCTGTGCCTGTACATGTGGTACATGGACACATTCTATCAGGTATCTGATCCTTCACCACCGCATCACATTCCTGTTGCGCCCTGGTCTGTCGGAGGACAGCTAGGGTCAGAGGAGCTTCGGGGACGTCACGGACGTGACCTCCACCTCATTGATCACCACGACTAGCGATAACACATGGTGGCGAGTGACACGTGATCTGACACGACGTGTCACTAATCAGTCATGCTATGTGTGTAGTTTGATGCCACACAGCTCACATGAAGATACTCTGTTCGCTCCTTATCCTCTCTCGATCAATCACACACTATTGACAATGATAAAATGGACAGTGGCCGTCTGTCACGGCGTACCCCTGGCTGGGGTTGAGACCCAACGTGACCTTCCTTCAGAAATCCAAGAAATTTCTCTAGAGACACTAATATTACTATGGTACAGAAAAATGTTGTTTTTCGGCTCAGAGATCTGTCTAATCTTTTTTTCACTCCACAGTTTTGCTTCCATTCCCCAGTCACAGAACACACACGGTATAATTTGGGACACACATCTGGGTGTAACATTACTCTCAAGGTAGCATGCGAAAAAAGGGCTGATAAATTTACTTTTCTCCAGTTATAGTCCTTTACAATCTCACGGCATTACTAGGTACACCATCCCCACTGACACATTATGATGCTAAGACCTCATATTTTTATTTTATTTTATTTTATTTTATTTTTAATGTTACTACCACATATAATGCCACCGTAGCTCTAACTCCTTCTGATTATGGGTATGGCTGTCCTACAGATATGGTGTGGACGTGTGGTCAACACTCTTATTTGTATTTCCCAGCATGATGGGCAGGTACATGTCACCTCTCTTATTTGGTTCCAGCTATCTCCAAATTGACCATCAGCCCAGTTATGTCACCGCCTCACACCTGTGTAAAACGGGATCGGATTTCAGGTGGCCATAAGTTTGAAATCAGTATTATTCCCATGTACGGCCCTGATTGTTTAGCTTGGTACATAGAAGAACTTTCTGTGGAGCTAGAGAATCTCACTGCGTCTGTTGAACAGGGGTTTAATGACCAGTGAGATGAAAGCTCTCCGCACTGTCGCATTACAGGATAGGGCAGCTTTAGATCTCCTATTGGCTGAAAAGGGAGGTGTCTGTCATCTTATTGGCGACCAGTGTTGTACCTATGTACCTGATGTTTCCACAATCAGTTTGATCACCCTAGACGAGTCCTACATGAGGAAAACACTGCATACACTACAACAGGCTGGGATTTTTGGGGCTGGCTGCTGTCTGGGGGATGGAAGGCAATGTTGATGAAAATTATTGCTGTGATTTTTGGTGTGTTTGTATTACTCCTCGGATTATCCTGTTGCATCATTCCAATAATACGTTCAATAATTAGCAGTGTGATTGGTACTTTTAGTATGGTATAGCATGAAGTGATTGATGATGATGATGATAATTATGATTTTGATGACTTAGATGATCTTGATGATGATTTGATGGTGTATGAAGAAAGCAACGTGTAATCCTGTCAAATGAACAAAAATTGTGAAGCTGGAAATTACTGTTCTGACTGATGTCCAAAAGCAGATAGATCATGGGTGGATGTTTATAGTATTTTGCTATTTGTCCTCCAATGTCAAACCTGATCTAAAAAGAAAAAAGACACAAAGTCTGGAAATCTGGCTACATATAATTTATCTGGAGAATATCTGGAGAAATATGGCTTAATTAGGTTGTCTTTGGGTTGATAATCATTTATAATCATTTATTGATACTCGTATGTAAATTTTATGTTTTTGCATGATTGATTCGGTTGAATAATCAAAAGGGAGGAAATGTGGTGGAAAAATTTACTTTTTATATTTTATACTCTTTATATTTTATACTGTTAGTACATCTTCTTTTAATGCTGAGTCATTATTCATTATGTGTGATGTTTACCACTCTGTAACACCCCCAACCCAGGAACGGAGTTCTTGCCTTGAGTTAAAACCCAAACACCTAAATGTCTGAATGTGTAGATAGAGAATGGCGCCTGCACTCCAGATTGGATCCAAGCAAGGTTAGAGTGGAGAGGTCATCATGACCTCTTCACGGAGCAGAGAAGGAGTAGTATGGGGTGGTACGATGTACGTAAGGAATGACATCATAGTTTGAGGGGGTTGGATTTGGTTCTATATAATCTTTAGTTTTCTCTTGTTTAATCAGACTTCACTTACAGAGTTTCTCTGTGACTGACTTCTCAATAAATGCATTTATTTATTTTAACTCTAACTTTCTCTCCGCCTCTTTGTGTGTGGGTTATCAGTTGAACATTTCCATAACAGAACAAAGAAAAAGACATGCAAAGTTCACATACTTATCTATAATTTACAAACATTTTGTAAAAGGTACCTTAAAGTAGGTATAAATATCTTTACTTTCTGTAATTTTCATTATCCAGTTCCAAATAAAACCATCAAAAAAAACAAAAAAACACTAACTTTGTGGTCACGGATCAAATGCCTAAAATCTCCAAGTCCCAAACTTTACATGCAATAAAAATGCAATTTTGGAAAAAGTAGTATAAAAATCTCACCACAGTATGTTGGATACACATAAAAAAAAGTAACATTTGGAAAAAAGAAAGGCGGTCTGCAATACTTTGCTTTCTGTCATTTTATAACTGTGGCGGTGTTGCCTTTATTCAACTTAAACTGCACAGAACAATTGTGGAAAATTGTGACAGGAGCAGCTGGTTTCATTTGTGAACAATGAACAGGTGAGAACCCCAACCAGCAACAGAATCACAACAAGTGACTGATTAAATGTCCACAAAGTCAATAAGTAGCAGTATGTTCAGTTTGTGTCCTCTGTGGAAAGTTTTGCCACATTCTTCTTTAGGACATTGTGAACCTGTGATCAAAGATCTGTCACAAAATCTGCACTGGTAAGGTTTCTGTCCAGTATGAGTCTGTTGGTGACACTTGTAAAAGTTGGACGACCAGAGGATCTCGGTGCACTTATCACATGGGTACATCAACTTCTCGTGGTGAATGTGACAGTGAGAACATCATCCAGACAAGGCTCAGACAAGGTGAGGAGAGCTGGCTCAGTGGGGGGCACAGAGCTAGTCTCCCTGGTGTCAGTAGCAGAGAGAAGGACCCTGGAGAAGATAGTGTCCATCCTGGACAACCCCCAGCATCCTCTGCACAGGACTGGGATCAGACAGAGGAGTGTGTTCAGCTCCAGGCTGCTGTCTCTGACCTGCTCCACTAACAGGCTCAGGAACTCTGTCATCCCCCTGGACATCAGACTGGACAACTGATCACTGAGTGGTCAGGGGGGGTCTGGGTCTCTGTCAGGACCACATTAGGACTGATACGAAGACACTGGAAAACACAGGTGTCAAACATGCGGCCCAGGGGCCAAATCCGGCCCTCCAAAGGGTCCAGTCCGGCCCGCGGGATGAATTTATGAAATGCAAAAATTACACTGAAGATATCAACAATCCTTTTAGTTCAGGTTCCACATTCAGAATTATTCAATCCCCAGTGGGCAGGATCAGTAAAATACCATCATAATAACATAGAAATAATGACAACTCCAAATTTTTGTCTTTGTAAATGAAAGCATTTTCATGTATTTACACTGAAACAAAGCATAATTTCGCAAAAAATGTGAATAACCTGAAATGTCTTAATAGAAGTACAATTTTAACAATATTCTGTCTGTTATTAAATGTTTTGTGTGTTTGTAGATCCACTGTGATCTGTAAGTTCTAATGTACATGTGTAAATGATAAACTCAGGCAGAATATTGTTAAAATTACACTTATTTTTTTCAGATTGTTCATGTTATTTGCATCTTTTGATAGGATAGTTTGTAGATGTAAACCTTTTCATAATGTAAATTTACTTTTTTCGTTTTAAAACATAAAGAAAAGTTTGGAATTGACATTATTTATATATTTATATATTATTGATCCATAATGCACATGTAGAAATGATAAGTTGAGGCAGAATATTGTTAAAATTGCACTTATTTTTCTTAAGAAAAATCAGTTTTTTCAGGTTATTCACATCTTTTTTGTTTGGATAGTTTATAAAAGTAAGTATTTTCACAATTTAATGTTTTTTTTGCACTAAAAAAAAGACAAAAATTTGAAGCTGTCATTATATATATATTATTATGTTATTATTTTACTGGTTCGGCCCATTTCAGATCAAATTTAGCTGAATGTGGAATTGAACTAAAATGAGTTTAACTCCCCTGTTGTAAAACATCAAAGCACCTTCTGTAGTTGGACTACACCTACTTTTCAGACCACCATAGATCATTTCAATCACTGTTTCACTTTCTATCACTGCCCTGAAATGTGTAAACACAATCAGAAGTCTTTCTGACTGTCTTTCGAAGAGAGCAGACGTCCCTCTGTGCAAGGTCTAAAAACATGCTGGGAACAGGATCTGAATATGGAGTTAGCAAGGTTGTTATCGTTAACGAAAACTAACAAAATGACGAAAACTAGAATTGAAAAAACATTTTCATTAACTGAAATAAATAAAAACTATAATTAAAAGAATAAAACAATAACTAACTGAAACTGTATTGTGTGCTTATAAAACTAACTAAAACAGATAAAAATTATGGATGAAATTCCCTTTGTTTTCATCTTTGTCAATGTCGGATCGATACGAAAACGATTTATTTCATCTGAACAATTGTAGCTAGTGGCACCATACGACAATTTACGGTCCGTCACTTGTGGTTTCCAGTCGTCTTCTGGTCCCCACTCTACCTGGAAACATGGAGACTAAAGTTGGGAGAAAGCAGCAGAGTCCTGTCTGGGATTTATTTGAATATGACGACAGAGAAGAAGAGAAAAGAAATGACAAAACTAAAATTAATACTTGAACTAAACTAAAACTAAGCATTTAGAAGAAAACAAAAACTAATAAAAACTAACAAACGTGCTCTAAAAATGAATTAAAACTAACTGAATTAGACAAAAAAAGGTCAAAACTAACTAAAACTAAACTAGAATGAAAACTCCAAAACTATTATTACCTTGGGAGTTAGATGATGAACTTTGAGATAACACTTTAGAGAATATTCACAAATGTTCTGCTAATTCAAGGAACCAGCTTATCCAATTTAAGATCATCCACAGACTACATTACTCAAAGACAAAGTTACACAAACTCTTTCCAACAGTTTCCCCATTATGTGACAAATGCTTTACTGAAGAAGCCACTCTACTCCCTAGTTATGTTTTGTGTCCTAAATTAATTCCATACTGGACTAACAAATTTAAAACTCTAACAGATATGCTTCATATAGAGTTGAAACCTGACCCACTTCTGATTGTACTTGGAGCCTCTCATTCATTTTCACAACTTAACAAATACCACTGTCAACTGCTAACTTCTGCACTTATCAGAGCAAAAAAGCTTATTTTGTTGTTCTGGAAAAAATCAGAAGTTCCTTCAGTTAAATTATGGTTGGAAGAAATGGTTAAACTCTCTCACTAAGAGAGAATCCAGTTCTCATTATTAAATAAACTACACCAGTTTATTCAGATTTGGCAACCCCCTCAACAATATATTGATAACTCAACCTGAATATAATTACAATTTACGTGGCCTCCCTTGGTGTGATATGCCATAAGTCCTGGGATGCGGGGGGGTTGAATTGTATGTTTGTTACGTTTGCTTTCCTTTGCTGTATTTTTGGTTTACTCACTCTGTGCATATTTTTCAAAAATATGGACAAATTGTAATGGTGGATGGTTTTGTAACTGACTCTGAATAAAAAGATTGATAACAGAAGAGAGCAGATGTGATTTCTGAGCTGTCCTGCTGTTTCTTCCTCCCCCACTCTGCTTCCTACTGATTTCCCCTTGCAGTTGTCTCGTCTGACTTACTTTAACTTTTGGATCCCCTGCTTGCTGAACTCTTGAACAGCATAGGTGTGCCTTACATCTGGACTCTATGGAGCCAGATCTGGAGGTTTTTAAGTTTGATGTTCTTGGCAGAAGAAGTCGGTGCTGCTGGTTCAGACACTGCATTTCTTGTTGTCATCTGATGCTGAGGTACTGTCTGGTCCAAACGATGATTCACATCTGTGTTGATGGTTGGAGAGAGCAGAGTGTGGCAAGAATCTTTGCTCACATTGGTAACATTCAAATTGTTTCGGTGTGTTTCTCCTCTGTGGATACGTAGGTGTCTCTTAAGGTTACTCATCTCGGAGAAAGTTTTCCCACACTGGTCACAGTGATATGGTCGTTCTCCACTGTGGAAGCGTAGGTGTGTCTTAAGGCAACTACTGTGGGCGAATGTCTTCCCACACTGTACACAATAATATGGTTTTTGTCCATTGTGGACACGTATATGTATGTTAAGACTGCTCATGCGGGTGAAAGTTTTCCCACACTGTTCACAGTGATATGGTCGTTGTCTACTGTGGATGCGTAGGTGTTTCTTAAGACTACTCATCTGGGTGAAAGTTTTCCCACACTGTTCACAGTCATATGGTCTTTTTCCACTGTGGATGCTTAGGTGTGACTTAAGGTGACACATCTGGGTGAAAGTTTTCCCACACTGTTCACAGTGATATGGTCTTTCTCCACTGTGGATGCGTATGTGTCTCTTAAGGCTACTCATCTGATAGAAAGTTTTCCCACACTGGTCACAGTCATGTGGTCTTTCTTCTAAATGGGTGAAAATCTTCCCATACTGTTTACAGTCATATGGTCGTTGTCCACTGTCGATGCATAGGTGTGCCTTCAGGCTAGACATGTAGGTGAAAGTCTTCCCACACTTTCCACAAGTATATGGTTTTTCTCCACTGTGGATGCGCAGGTGTACCTTAAGGGTAGACACATGGGTGAAAGTCTTCCCACAAGTTTCACAGTAATATGGTCTTTCTCCACGGTGGATACGTAGATGTATCTTAAGATCACTCATATGGGTGAAAGTCTTCCCACAATGTTCACAGTGATATGGTCTTTGTCCACTGTGGATGCGTAGGTGTTTCTTAAAGTAACTACTTGTGGTGAAAGCCTTTCCACACTCCTCACATGAATATGGTCTTTCTCTGCTGTGGATGCGAAGGTGTATCTTAAGGTTTGACGCTTGGGTGAAAGTCTTCCCACACTGGTCACAGTCGTATGGTCTTTCTCCACTGTGGATGCGTAGGTGTGTCTTAAGTTTACTCATATAGGTGAAAGTCTTCCCACACTGCTCACACTCATACAGTCCTTCCCCGCCATGGACGCTCATATGTGTCTTAAGGGTATCCTTTCGAGTGAAAGTCTTCCCACACTGGTCACACTCATATGGTCTTTCTCCAGTGTGGATGCGTAGGTGTTTACTAAGGGTAGACGCTTGGATGAAAGTCTTCCCACACTTGTTACAGCCATGTGGTCTTTGTCCACTGTGGATGCGTAGGTGGATTTTAAGCACCTCCTTTTTGATGAAAGCCTTTCCACACTGCTCACATGCATATGGTCTTTCTCTGTTGTGGATGCACCGGTGTGTCCTAAGGGAAGACGCGTGGGTGAAAGTCTTCCCACACGGGTCACACTTATATGGTGTTTCTTCACTGTGGATGCATTGGTGTGTCTTAAACTGATGCATGTGGGTGTAAGTCTTCCCACACTGGTAACAAGTGAGTTTTCCTTCCATATTTGCTGGAATCAGGTGGAATCTTCGCCTGGTACAACTTTTAGGTTTCACTTAAAATCCACCCTCAGCTTCTTTCTACATCAAAACAAAGAGAAAGAAGAAGAGGTGGTCACTGAAATGCGATGGAATGTAACAAAACAAACATCTCTTCAGGACCAGATTGAGCAGACAGACAAAATTAACTGGTTAGGTCATCGACAGGACATTTTCAAAACAACCAATATTTGATGGGTTCTCCTTAAAGCTATACCTACCGATGTGGCATTTCTCACAGCACTTAGTAAAAGTTTGAACATGAACAACCCGCCTCCCTCCAAAGCCCCGCCCACTTCCCTCTGCCTGAGCTCCTCTCTCATCCTCTCACCTGATGCACGCGAAGGAAGCAGAAGCGGAGGTCCGGTCCAGCATCGGCGTGTCCGCGGACCCCTCCCTCAGTAATCAGATACATCATCCACCTACTGCGGCCCGCGGCTCCTGTTTAATCACTAGGGCAGTGGTTCTTAACCTGGGTTCGATCGAACCCTAGGGGTTCGGTGAGTCAGTCTCAGGGGTTCGGCGGAGGTCAAGACACACACTCGACTCATTAGTCGGGTGTGTGTGTCGGGCTAGGTCCGTGTTCCGGCTTCGGAGACTCTTTCTCTGATTGACATCCAAATACGCGGTGTATTGTTGTTGCTTATAGCACTACAACACATCCGGAAGTGTTTATAATCTCTTCCATTCGTCTGACGATGAATTATTTGAATATTTTTCACATCGTTGTTATGACTTTTGCTACTTCCTGTTTACCACGGAGGCAGCCATGTGTAGCATTTGTTTACATTTTTCGGTCACTGCATTGGTCAGTTACAATCATGTGACGACCGACGCACCGTCGGGGATGGAGAAATCGTATTACGCTAAAGCCGAGCTAGTGCCGTAATAAAACAACGATCACAAAAATACTGAAGGAGTATAACGAGAACTTTTTTTTTTGATACACTACATGCAATTATCTTTTTTTATGTCAAAATTGCGTGGTTCGGAAAGTTCGGAGCGAGATGAAACGAAAACCGGGCTGACCTGACGGCCTACACATACATATACACAACAGCAGAACTCACACTGATTTACAGTAAATATTCATTATTATTGTAGCCTGATGGAAATTAGGTGATGGGTGTGTGTTAATATGTTAAAAATGATAAATAGCATAAATACAATAAGCTCATTATTGGAATACATAAGGTTAAAAATTAAAACCATTTCAGTGTGGTAGTATTAAAAAGATCATGTCTTTGTGAAAAGGTATGGAATTTGTTGTGAGTTCATGCACTGTATTGGTTTTGTTCTTTGAACACAGTGATGTTAATGCACGGTTCATTTTGTGCACCAGTAAAACATATGCCTGTGTCTTGAATTTGAAAAAAATCAGATTATATTTTTTAAAAAAGAAGGGTTCGGTGAATGTGCATATGAAACTGGTGGGGTTCAGCACCGCCAACAAGGTTAAGAACCACTGCACTAGACCCTGTATTTAAGGGTCTGCTACTGGGTTAGCGTCTTCACTGCACCACGGACATGAGGTGCCCTGGTGACGGGCGCGTACTGTGAACATGTGGCCTCCGCAAATTTTCCGTGGACATTTGAGGGTTCATAGTCCATACATTTATCATCTTACATAATCCTACATTGTGTGACACCATGTAATTGCACCTGTATGAGTCCCATGGTCATAAAAGCTGACCTTTATGTAGACTTGTTCAGTCCAGTACATCTGACTTCCGGACTTTTATATCCATCCTTCATTCATCGGACTCCTGTTTGTTCTCCTTAGTTGTTGTTTCTGTTAATAAATCTGTTTTTTTTTCCTTCCACATTCGCATTTGAGTTCTATCCATTCACATCCTAGACAGTAGACTGTGGTCAGTGACAGGAGGAGCAGCACCAGTGAAACGTCAGGTTCAGGGGGACACATATTGGATGCGGGGACGCCGATACTGGATCGGATGCTGGACATCCGTAATGGATGACTGACAGGAGGTTCAGCCAGGTTCGGCCAATTATTTCATTCGGACTGAATAAAATGATTGGTCAGAATTTTATCAGAAATACATGAGATTTAAACATTTTTGAGTTTCAAAACCTGGTGGATTTCTTTTACGTTTTAGTGTGACACACACTTATTAGGAGCATTTTAAGATGACAAAAGAAAAGTGTAAAAATGCCACATCATACGGTATAGCTTTAAGAGATGTGTTTCCTGTATGAGACCAGAAAAAGCAAATAACAGAGAAATTGATGATGAAAAATGTCAGGTTCTCTCCAGTGTTGGCAGATTTTTTAAATAGTTACAGAATCACAAAACTCTGCAAAAACTTGTTTAGTTTGGTCACTGAAAGTAAAGTCAGGCCAATTCAATGTATTATTGGGGCCCAAGGGCTGAGAATTGGCTGCAAAGGGTTATTGTCTGTCAAATGTTTTCTATTATCATTATTACGTTGATGACTAGTGTGACATCACAAATCCCTTTGGTGCCCAAACCCCTGCTGCTAATGTAAACAGCAGTGGCTGGAGTCCAGGCACTGGTCACCTTTTTCACACACACATCCTACTTTGCTGATTTCCCAAAGTCGGCTGAAAGAGATCTGATCTGTCAGAACTCAAATAGAGTTCTAAGAGTTAAAGGAGCTGTATGGAAGAATTATGTTCCAAGGAATCAGAAAAGGGCCCTGAATTCACCAAAAATGAAGGAATCATGTTGATTTCAAATACTGAGAATGTTCACATTTCAAAACCTAAGTGTCAGCCCACAACTAATAGGCCCTTTCCCACCAAAAGGCCCAGGAACTTTATTACCAGGAACTTATTTACCAGGAACTTTTTGGGGTAAAAGAGTTCCTGGTAACTGCGTTTCCACCGCACCCGAAAGTTCAGGGTAATTTATTCAAATCAGGTTGATGATGTATGAAGGAGCAGTAGCAGAAACTGTAGTCCAGTTCATGTCCATTCACAAACTACCCTCTAGTTCAATAAAATGACACAGTACTAAAGTGGACGGGTTGGGTTAACATTTTACTGGTTGTTGAATCACTTAATCTACCTGGAAAACATTTTAAATGAAGTTAACCATCATTACATATCCTAAATTTCTATTTAAAAATGGTAGAACATGTATTTTCAACTTCTCATTCCTTAAACTAAATCACATCTAACTTTATGTGTGATGGATGGTTCTGATCCATTTCTATTGTTTTACAGATATAGTCTAGGTTTAACCCTTAAGTCAGACAGATTTACTCAAATGCCTGCATTTAACTCAACTGCATATTACTGATAAAAGTACTTGTACTTATATTTTGATGCCTTGTAAATGAACAGACAGTATTAGGTTAGATTTTTTTTATATTAAAATTTGAAACAAAACAAAGGTGCCTTGACATTAAAAAAGAAATAAACACAGATATAGTCTAGGTTTAACCCTTAAGTCAGACAGATTTACTCAAATGCCTGCATTTAACTCAACTGCATATTACTGATAAAAGTACTTGTACTTATATTTTGATGCCTTGTAAATGAACAGACAGTATTAGGTTAGATTTTTTTTATATTAAAATTTGAAACAAAACAAAGGTGCCTTGACATTAAAAGGGAAATAAACACATGTGAAAAGTTCAGGCTTTTGGACCAGGGTCTGGTCCAGCTGGTCCTGGACAGCCAGTCTGGATCTCCATGGTCCTGGTCCCTTTTTCGCTTTCCTGCCGGAAAAGTAATACAAATGCATTTATGAATATCAGAACACATGATGACAGATTCCTACCAGTGTGATGTGACATGTCCAATCTCTTACCTGGGCCGTTGTAAACAGCGGTGGATGATGGACCAGGACACAAACGAGCCGCAGGTTCAGAAAAAGAGGCGAGTCTGTCCGGTCCAGTTCAGGTGGAAATCACAAACATACAGAATAAATCAGTGTTCAGCTCACGGCGACAACACGAATACATCCAGTTCTGTGATTTAGGTTTAGTGTCACACTGTTGACCAGTTAGTATTAGGTTAACTGGACACCTGCCTCTGACTACTGTTACAGCATAGAACCAACTAAACAGTGAATATTTCTGTGATATACATACCATTGGTTTGTTCGGCAGTCGGATCCACTGCGACCGTTGTGGTCCTTTAGTTTCTTTTAATTCTGCATAAATTTCTTCTTCTTTTCTCGTATTTCTTTAGGCTTGTGTCTTATATTTGGCTCCAACAGCTTTTACTCGCTCGTTTCGTGTCAGCGATTCAAAGTCCGCCTGAATTTCCTTGTTGTCCGTCCACTTCTTGTAGCTTCTCTTTTGGTCCATTTTCCAAATTATCAAAATACAAAGCTTGCGGAAATTAAATGAGTTAAATCTTGGCGGTGAACAGAATGCGGAAATGCTGTCAGTCTAGTCCACCACTCAGCCTTCTCCAGCACACAGCCCCGCCCCTTAAAGTTCCTGGTAATCTGGAAAGTACTACCTCTCTACCAGGAACTTCTTTGGGGTAAATTCAGGGCCGGGGAAGGGTCAGTTACCAGGGTAATTTTCGCTGGAAATGCACCAGGAACTTTCAAAGCTCAGGGTAATACAGAAAGTTCCTGCAAAAGTTCCTGCAGTGGGAAAGGGCCTAATGTTTCTGTTGTCAGGTTGTGTTTTGGTCTGATGCTCCACCCATCACCTATCTCCCAATCACAAAGTCAGTAGTGTTTGTTCATCCAGGTTGCCAGTTCCCACTGAGCTGCAACGACAAACATTTCTGATCCCAAATGTCTGACTGTCCGATTTTTGTCCGATGTATTGTAAGTACTCTTTTATCTGTTTATTTATTTTGTATTCTATGCATTGTCTTTTTTATCCTCTGATGTACAGTGTCCTTGGGTGTCGTGAAAGGCGCTTATAAATCACATTTATTATTATAATTATTATTATTATTATTAGATTCATAAAAGTTAGTTTAATGCCAGGTGGAAGTCTGACAGGGAAAGTTCAGGTGTTCATGAAAAAGAGGAGCTACGAGGCTGAGGTGAGAACGAATAGCTAGCAAACACAAGGGTTTTAGCAATAAAGCTAACATTACTGTACCCGGGTAACATTAGCGTTTAATTAGCTATGTTAAAATAAGTACCATATGGTTAGTTAGTAACGTAACTGACAACACACACATCATTTTGCTTTAAAGTTACATATAGACAGGTAATGCTATATAAGCTAATGTTAAGCACTCGTACTAGCTAACTAAAGTTAGCTACTAACACTAACTAGGAGCAGGTCTCTTCAGACCCTGGACATTTGGAGCATGAGACAGTTCACACCTGGCCTGGATGTTTTGAACCCTGGGATAAAGATGTTTCGGACCAGACTTGGCGCACTGATATACACGTAAGTACAAGAAAATATGTAGATGTGGGGATCTTTTAGGGCCGATGCTGATACCGATTTTCTTTTTCATCAGCCTTAGCCGATACAGGCTGCCGATTTTCTTCAGATGATATTGCTGTTGCTCCTTCAATTTACATAATAAAAATGATACAATGATAACAAATGTTGCAAGTTAATATTCCCAGTTTAGGAGCTGTGGGTTATAATGGAGGAAACAGACGCTCTGCATTTTCCCCTGTCAGCCTGTACCTCTGCAGGAGAAGCCATTTATTTCACTAATAACACACTTGATCTGGAGCTGGGGAGGTGGGGGTGGGGGTGGGGGTGGGCAATAGCGGTCCATGATTGTGATGACGTAGCAATCAGCAAAGGCTGGGCCATAAAATGATATATATCGCGATCTAACTTTTCCTCGATAGAAATATGAGACATGCTTGATACAATTTCAATAGAATTCATTGGCCCATGTTTAGACAGACAGAAGAACAGCCAATCAGAATTAAGCAGCGCCGCACCGAACCAATCACACTAGAGCCACGTCAAGTTAGGTCGACGCCCACAGCACAGGTGTAAGAGCAGCTGCAGCACACACACTAATGTTTGGGCTGAAGAGGGAGTTAATGAGTGTTCCCTCCCCAGCCAGCATGTCCATGTGGGCCCCAGAAGGGTTCCATTTGAGCTGCATAGAAGGGTACCATGTGGGTTTGTCCACAGTTTCCATGGTGACCACACGTGTTTGACCAGAGCAGAATCAGAATCAGAGATCTGAATCTCTTTATTGTCATTGTAGCAAGTACAACAAAACTGAGGTAAAGCTCTAAAGTTCAGTGCAGAATTTACAGACAGACAACAAATACCAGTAAAATAACAACAAATATCAGAAAAAGGCACAGTTATTTACATTAAAAAATAAAAACTATTGCAAACTAAGATATTTGTAAAACATAGAATTTCAGTAGTGCAAATAACATGACATAAATATCATGGGATAAATAGTGTGAAGAATAAATAATATGACATATTCAGATCTCTGATTCTGATCTGGTCAAACACATGTGGGGTCACCATGGAAACTGTGGACAAACCCACATGGGACCCTTCTATGCAGCCCAAATGGAACCCTTCTGGGGCCCACATGGACATGCTGGCTGGGGAGGGACTAAATGTGACTGAGAACTGGGGCGACTGGGTGACTGAAAAGTAGGGTGGAACCGTTTTGGTTCAGGGCTTCAATACAATACAGAGATACATGCAGCCTACGTGAAGAACGCAAAGACTCACCACGCTAAAGTTGGCAAGAGATTCACTGATTCACACTTTGCGTCTCACTGATCATTGAGACACAAATGACGGCTGTATGCAGCTTCGGTAACACACAGAGGAAACTAATAATAATAATAATAATCTTTATTTATATGGCACTTTTCATGCATTAAAACTGTAGCACAAAGTGCTTTACATATCAGTTTAAAAATCGGTACCGCCCCCCACCCACCCACACACTCACCCGCACACACACACTCACACACACACACACACACACACACACACACACACACACACGCAAACCCACAAGCTCACACATACTTAAAAAGACTGACTGAGCATGGGTAGACCAGAACAAAAACGTAAAAGTAAAAGAGGAGGCGCTCTCTCAGGGAGCCATCCGCACCCGGGGGCAGCCACCGACCCCGGCAACCAGGTACCAGCAACACAGTGCCGCACCCCAACCAGTGGGAGAGGGCCAACTGGGACCCCCACCCACCAGAAAGGAGCAGACCCAGTGAGAGAAGGCGCCACAGCCCCCGGAGTCTGCAGCCGCCCCCCGGCGTGGAGGGCTCCCTCTGATGAAACACCAGAGAATAAGAAAAATTAAAAAGATATAAAAGACTTGATTAAAAGAAGCTAAATTTAAGACATATATGAAAATAATAAAAATATTAAACATTAAAATGATAAAACAGAAGCACTGGTTAAAAGAATCTTAATATATATATATATATATATTAAATATAACTATGAAACCTTTGAGCGGATAAAACAGAGCTATTAGTTAAAAGCCAAATTAAAAAGGTGGGTCTTGAGCCTGGTTTTAAAAATTTCTACATTCTCTGCGGCCCTGAGGTTCCCTGGCAGGCTGTTCCAAAGGCGAGGAGCATAATGCTGAAAAGCTTCCTCACCATAGGTTTTTGTGTTTGCTTTTGGAACTGTTAAAAGGCCAGTGCCAGAGGACCTCAGGATCCGCGAGGGTTCATAAGGTAAAAGCAAGTCTAACAGATAAGAAGGTGCAAGACCATTAAGACATTTAAAGACTATTAAAAGGACCTTAAAATCAATCCTGAAGCACACAGGGAGCCAATGCAGTGATTTTACAACTGGTGTAATGTAACTACAACTCTGTTTACATCCAAACAAATGGTCCTTAATGATCAGTAGACGGCATTACCACAAATGTGGAGCCAGTTAGTGAGCGAAGGTTTAGGGACCGTCTGAAAAGTGCAAACTGGAAAATTTCTACATATTTAAAATTCAATCATTTTGCTTCTACTCAGTGAAATGGCACCAGATTTATCTGACACACCCATGAACCCCTTCTGCACACACTACAACACTGAGACTGGACAGATATCAAAAACAGATTAGACTGAATATAATATGAGCTACATCTGTGTTTAAATGGGACTATATAGTCTGTCAGCAAATTCTGTATTGTTGGCTTGTTAACCCTTGTGCCTCCCTCAAAAAAAAGAAAAAAAAAAAACTCTGCTCATCCTTATGAACAAAATGTGGATGCACAAAAAAACACTCTAAAATAATCATACATCAAGATTTTTTTTGGTTAGAAGGTTAGAAGAAATGGGCATTTTTGACTTTGCATCAGTACCTGAGACAATGGAGCGAGATTTCAGCGCCCCCCCCCCCATACACACACTAACTAAATCCTATGTGGTGCCCTCATGCCTAATCTCTTCCCATTATCACTAAAAAACAAAAATCTGTCAATAGATTATCCTACAGAGATTATAGTCAGGATTAAAACCAGACACCTTACTCTACCCATATCACCAAAAGCTAAACAAACACATTTTAAAACTTTACATGATATCTGTCCTTGTAATGAGTTTCTGGAACAAAATCTCAACATCGATAAAAACAACTATTTTTCTGATCTGCCGGACTCTGTCACAGCTCATAATCATCATCAGAACACAGCTGGTGTCCAGAGTTGGACAAATCCTTGTATATAAACACAGTTGGACAGATCCTTGTATATAAACACAGTTGGACAGATCATTCTATATAAACACAGTTGGACAGATCCTTCTATATAAACACAGTTGGACACATCCTTCTATATAAACACAGTTGGACAGATCCTTCTATATAAACACAGTTGGACACATTCTTCTATATAAACACAGTTGGACAGATCCTTCTATATAAACACAGTTGGACACATCCTTCTATATAAACACAGTTGTGACACTTCCATAAACTCCGCTTGTATAAAATGGTGGATGAAATCTGGCCCTACCTCTGGGTTCTGGAGGGGCTGATGTTCCTACATTGAGTGGAACGCCGTCGGAATACATTCATTAAAGTTATTATTCATGAGTTAAAGGAAGACACACTTCTGTCACTTGGCGTTTGTAAGATCCGACTCATCCTATAAGGATACTGTTGAGTTTGAGTTTGTTCATGTTGAGTTTTGAATGAGTTTGTCGTCCGTGCTAACGCTAGCATGCTGTTAGCCGCTATGCTATCCGCTGGTGAATGCCTTATTGTGTGTGTTCTCAGAGCAGAGCTTGGCAGACACACATTGTTCACAGATAAACACTGTTTTCTGCTTGGACCTCAGTCCTAGAATAGTCCAACTGAAAATACTCAACTGTCTCTCCTTACGAGTTCAGAACAATTCCAGAATGAATGAACTGCTAAAGTTAGCACCAGTCCCGGAAGTAGCCTACCCATGCTAACACCAAACCTTCCCCCAAAATGGAAGTTTTCAAAGGAATAAAGTCAGTCCTTTCAGTGGTCAACCCCACTGCTCAAAAGTACAACTGACACAACAATACACACAGTAGTGACACAACGGTTGTGTGGAGTGATGTTACCTCAGACACTGAAGCTTCCAAACACGCTTCAAAGTCGATAGGTTACTGATTGTGGAGCAGTGGACCGGAACTGGTTCTTCTTCTTTAGTTTTTACGGCGGGTGACACCTAGCGTTAAGGTGCATTAGCGCCCCCTACTATGATGGAGTGTGGAGCAGAGTTGACAAAAGAAAAAAAACCCATTGTATATCTATGTACACAAAATTTATAATAATAATAATAATAATAATATTAATATTAATAATAATGTAATCATCCTTTTTAATCTCTTTCACTCTTGGGTGTACTTTTGACAGTGAATACAAACATGTTGAACTGATTCTTCTTCTTGGCAGTAATTCCATAATCCTGTCGGATGCTTCCTGATCAGCTTCATTCTTTTCTTCAGTCTTGTATGTCCTACCCTCAGCCTTGTTTAGACGTTCTCTTCTTTTCTTCTCCTTTTGCTTATTCTCTCCGTTCCCACTTGCTGCTGAACTGCATACAGATGTTTTCCTCTTTTCCTGTATCCCATCTGTTTTGCCATTCTTTGAAAATGTTCCTTTTAATTCTTGCCTTTGCCTCAGATTTACTCAAAGGGATGTTCATCATTTCTTCTAGTTTTACAGCATTCTCAGCTCATGTGTCCACTGTCTCATTTTCTTTTCCTCTCCTGTGTGCTGGTATCCACAGAAATGGGATCAAATGACTCATGTTATTCAGTCTGTGGAGGTTTTCATATATTTCATGAACTCAGTCCTGCCTACTCTCAGATGTAAATGACTGCAATTCCATTAAAGAAGGATATGAATCTGAGCCAAGAACAACAGTTTGAATGTGCATCTCTTCTATCCACTTCAGTTCTGTTGCTATTGCCAACATGTCAACAGTGAATACTGACAGGAGGAGGGGCTACTGTTCCAGATGTAGCCGCCTGGGGCCCAATGAAGACGGGATCTGAGATGGACCCCCTCATGTGCCCCCACCCTACTGCATCTGTCCAGACTGGAACTCCATCTGTAAATGGACGTCCATCAGTCCTGGTGCATCTCCAGTCTGTCCGTCCATGGGAGTGGATCTGTCCTTCACTGTGGTTCTCCCTCAGGACACATTGTGAAGGACAGCACAGACCACAGTGATGTCACATGACCTCAAAGGGCTGACCCTTAAGTGGTGAAGACAGTGAAAGTGTGCCTTCAGGAGGTCAAAGGTCATTTGGATCCTGGTATGGACATGACTGTAGGTCTGCTGTGGTTCCTGGGGGTCTGTGCATGGTGTCAGGAGAAAAGGCTGGCAGGTAGACCCCCTGTCCCCCAGGCAGACCCCTGTCCCCCAGGTACACCCCCTGTCCCCTAGGTAGGCCCCCAGATCCCCAGGCAGACCCCTTGTCCCTCATAAACACACCAGACTCTTCATCTGTTAATACAAAACCTCATCATCACTTTGCTGTTCAAATGGGCATACACTTTCAGCTAAATAACCTAAACAAACTTATAAACATATTTTGATCCATATTTATCAGTACTTTGATATGGCAGGTATAACAATTAACTTAAATCATGTTTTTGTGGTAAAAAAAAAAAAAAAAATCTCTACATATATATATATATATATATATATATATATATATAAATTTAACAAAAACCTGGTAACGGATCAAATAAAAAAAAATTTTTTTTTTTTTACTTACTCAAATGGCTTAAATGCTCCATTTCTGACAAAACTTCGCATAAAATACAATTAAATATGTTAACTAATATGTGTTTGTATAACACCAGTTAGTGTTGGAGCAAAAATGTACCATAATTAAAATTTCATTTGGGGCAAAAGAAAGTAACAGATCAAAACAGACTACAGCAGTGTTGTTCAACCTTGGGATCGGGACCCCATGTGGGGTCACCGGAAATTTCTAGGAATTGATAAAAAAACAACAATTTACTAATAAAACTCTGTGTTGAGTTGGCAGAGCCAATCCCAATCCATATCAGACAAACTGTGGTTGTGTTTCTCTATCAAATGTTCATTGTGGTCAGTTTCAGATGCTGCAGCTCTTTCATAATTCATAGTTTCAGTTCTTGTTTCTTCAGTATTAATTGTCCTCCTTGTAAATCACAGCTGGACTGACTGTACATATCCTGACCAAGGAAAATCCAACTCTCCCTTTGTGCAGTAATCTACACCTGGATTTACTGCCTCCATCCACAATAATATACATTATATAGACTAAATGTCCTCTAACATTAACCTGGATTTGAAACAGAGAATAGAAAACTATTACAGGATCAAAAACAGATCAATTTTAGAAAGAAAAAAAAGTCTCTGTTTTGAATGTCCGGGGTGGACAGAAATCTATGATGTTAAAATGGGGTCAGGAGTAAAAAAAAAAAGGTTGGAACCACTTTACTATAGTCTCAAAAGTACAGAGTATTTTGTTGGAAGAAAAAAAAACATAAGTTTCCAATTCCAACTTTATTATATACAACATAGCTAATACAAGAATAAGGTCAAATTGAGTGCCTTAATGTTCTTCTTTTCTCATTGCTAACAAAAGATGACAGTTTGTGCATTCTGCTGGAACTTCAGTCTCACTGCTCATCTCCTCAGGAGGGAACTCAAACACTCAGTCGATCAGATAAAGTCAGACACAGAAGCCTCCACCCAATTCTCTACCTCATTTGGTAGGAGTGTGAGGAAGCCACCACTCTGCATGGCAGCAGAAGAAAACCACTACTTCCTATAGGTACCTATAGGCCAAGAAATCACATAGGTATTCTTGTGAGGACGTTTTGATCGAAACTGGATAAAAAAAATTCTAGATAATTCACTGGAACCAAAATTTCTGTTGGACATGTGCCCGGTGATTGTTCCATACACCTAATAAATTCTAAAAAGGGAATAAATGTGAGTAATTCTGACCCACCCTGTTCTTCATCAATACATAAGTTGATGTTAATTCATATTTGTGTACACTTGGTAAGCTTCAACGTTATGGAATCATGTGCTCAGGATGGATTATTAGAATATTTAGTGCAAGTAAGAGAGTTGTCAGTAATGGAACAAAGAAAAAGACATGCAAAGTTCACATACTTATCTATAATTTATAAACATTTTGTAAAAGGTACCTTAAAGTAGGTATAAATATCTTTACTTTCTGTAATTTTCATTATCCAGTTCCAAATAAAACCATCAAAAAAACAAAAAAAAACCCCCACTAATTTTGTGGTCACGGATCAAATGCCTAAAATCTCCAAGTCCCAAACTTTACATGCAATAAAAATGCAATTTTGGAAAAAGTAGTATAAAAATCTCACCACAGTATGTTGGATACACATAATAAAAAGTAACATTTGGAAAAAAGAAAGGCGTTCTGCAATACTTTGCTTTCTGTAATTTTATAGCTGTGGCGGTGTTGCCTTTCTTGAACTTAAACTGCACAGAACAATTGTGGAAAATTGTGACAGGAGCAGCTGGTTTCATTTGTGAACAATGAACAGGTGAGAACCCCAACCAGCAACAGAATCACAACAAGTGACTGATTAAATGTCCACAAAGTCAATAAGTAGCAGTATGTTCAGTTTGTGTCCTTTGTGGAAAGTTTTGCCACATTCTTCTTTAGGACATTGTGAACCTGTGATCAAAGATCTGTCACAAAATCTGCACTGGTAAGGTTTCTGTCCAGTATGAGTCTGTTGGTGACACTTGTAAAAGTTGGACGACCAGAGGATCTCGGTGCACTTATCACATGGGTACATCAACTTCTTGTGGTGAACGTGACAGTGAGAACATCATCCAGACAAGGCTGAGACAAGGTGAGGAGAGCTGGCTCAGTGGGGGGCACAGAGCTAGTCTCCCTGGTGTCAGTAGCAGAGAGAAGGACCCTGGAGAAGATAGTGTCCATCCTGGACAACCCCCAGCATCCTCTGCACAGGACTGGGATCAGACAGAGGAGTGTGTTCAGCTCCAGGCTGCTGTCTCTGACCTGCTCCACTAACAGGCTCAGGAACTCTGTCATCCCCCTGGACATCAGACTGGACAACTGATCACTGAGTGGTCAGGGGGGGTCTGGGTCTCTGTCAGGACCACATTAGGACTGATACGAAGACACTGGAAAACACAGGTGTCAAACATGCGGCCCAGGGGCCAAATCCAGCCCTCCAAAGGGTCCAGTCCGGCCCGCGGGATGAATTTGTGAAATGCAAAAATTACACTGAAGATATCAACAATCCTTTTAGTTCAGGTTCCACATTCAGAACAATTCAATCCCCAGTGGGCAGGATCAGTAAAATACCATCATAATAACATAGAAATAATGACAACTCCAAATTTTTGTCTTTGTAAATGAAAGCATTTTCATGTATTTACACTGAAACAAAGCATAATTTCGCAAAAATGTGAATAACCTGAACAAATATGAACAACCTGAAATGTCTTAATAGAAGTACAATTTTAACAATATTCTGTCTGTTATTAAATGTTTTGTGTGCTTGTAGATCCACTGTGATCTGTAAGTTCTAATGTACATGTGTAAATGATAAACTCAGGCAGAATATTGTTAAAATTACACTTTTTTTCAGATTGTTCATGTTATTTGCATCTTTTGATAGGATAGTTTGTAGATGTAAACCTTTTCATAATGTAAATTTACTTTTTTCGTTTTAAAACAAAGAAAAGTTTGGAGTTGACATTATTTATATATTTATATATTATTGATCCATAATGCACATGTAAAAATGATAAGTTGAGGCAGAATATTGTTAAAATTGCACTGATTTTTCTTAAGAAATTTCAGTTTTTTCAGGTTATTTACATCTTTTTTGTTTGGATAGTTTACAAAAGTAAGTATTTTCATAATTTAATGTGTTTTTTGCACTAAAAAAAAGACAAAAATTTGGAGCTGTCATTATATATATAATATTATGTTATTATTTTACTGGTTCGGCCCATTTCAGATCAAATTTAGCTGAATGTGGAACTGAACTAAAATGAGTTTAACTCCCCTGCTGTAAAACATCAAAGCACCTTCTGTAGTTGGACTACACCTACTTTTCAGACCACCATAGATCATTTCAATCACTGTTTCACTTTCTATCACTGCCCTGAAATGTGTAAACACAATCAGAAGTCTTTCTGACTGTCTTTCGAAGAGAGCAGACGTCCCTCTGTGCAAGGTCTAAAAACATGCTGGGAACAGGATCTGAATATGGAGTTAGCAAGGTTGTTATCGTTAACGAAAACTAACAAAATGACGAAAACTAGAATTGAAAAAACATTTTCATTAACTGAAATAAATAAAAACTGTAATTAAAAGAATAAAACAATAACTAACTGAAACTGTATTGTGTGCTTATAAAACTAACTAAAACAGATAAAAATTATGGATGAAATTCCCTTTGTTTTCGTCTTTGTCAATGTTGGATCGATACGAAAACGATTTATTTCATCTGAACAATTGTAGCTAGTGGCACCATACGACAATTTACGTCACTTGTGGTTTCCAGTCGTCTTCTGGTCCCCACTCTACCTGGAAACATGGAGACTAAAGTTGGGAGAAAGCAGCAGAGTCCTGTCTGGGATTTATTTGAATATGACGACAGAGAAGAAGAGAAAAGAAATGACAAAACTAAAATTAATACTTGAACTAAACTAAAACTAAGCATTTAGAAGAAAACAAAAACTAATAAAAACTAGCAAACGTGCTCTAAAAATGAATTAAAACTAACTGAATTAGACAAAAAAAAGTCAAAACTAACTAAAACTAAACTAGAATGAAAAATCCAAAACTATTATTACCTTGGGAGTTAGATGGCAAACTTTGACATAATGCTTTAGAGAATATTCACAAATGTTCTGCTAATTCAAGGAACCAGCTTATCCAATTTAAGATCATCCACAGACTACATTACTCAAAGACAAAGTTACACAAACTCTTTCCAACAGTTTCCCCATTATGTGACAAATGCTTTACTGAAGAAGCCACTCTACTCCATAATTATGTTTTGTGTCCTAAATTAATTCCATACTGGACTAACATATTTAAAACTCTAACAGATACGCTTCATATAGAGTTGAAACCTGACCCACTTCTGATTGTACTTGGAGCCTCTCATCCATTTTCACAACTTAACAAATACCACTGTCAACTGCTAACTTATGCACTTAGAGCAAAAAAGCTTATTTTGCTGTTCTGTTGATGTTCTTGTCAGAAGAAGTTGGTGCTGCTGGTTCAGGCACTGCATTTCTTGTTGTCATTTGATGCTGAGGTACTGTTTGGCCCAAACGATGATTCACGTCTGTGTTGATGGTTGGAGAGAGAAGAGTGTGGCAAGAATCTTTTTTCACATTGGTAACACACAAACTGTTTCGGTGTGTTTCTCCTCTGTGGATGCGTAGGTGTGCCTTAAGGTTACACATCTCGGTGAAAATTTTCCCACACTGGTCACAGTGATATGGTCTTTCTCCACTGTGGATGCGTAGGTGTGACTTAAGGTGGCACATCCGGGTGAAAGTTTTCCCACACTGTTCACAATGATATGGTCTCTCTCCACTATGGCAGGGTAGGTGTCTCTTAAGGCAATTACTGTGGGCAAATGTTTTCCCACACTGTACACAGTAATATGGTTTTTGTTCACTGTGGACACGTATATGTCTGTTAAGATCGCTCATGCAGGTGAAAGTTTTCCCACACTGTTCACAGTCATATGGTCTTTCTCCACTGTGGATGCGTAGGTGTTTCTTACGCCCACTCATCTGGGTGAAAGTTTTCCCACACTGTTCACAGTCATATGGTCTTTCTCCACCGTGGATGCGTAGGTGTGACTTAAGGTGGCACATCTGGGTGAAATTTTTCCCACACTGTTCACAGTTATATGGTCTTTGTCCACTGTGGATGCGTATGTGTCTCTTAAGACTACTCATGTGGTAGAAAGTTTTTCCACACTGGTCACAGGCATGTGGTCTTTCTCCTAAATGGGTGAAAATTTTCCCATGCTGTTTACAGTGATATGGTCTTTGTCCACTGTGGATATATAGGTGTGCCTTAAGGCTAGACATGCGGGTGAAAGTCTTCCCACACTTTCCACAGTGATATGGTTTTTCTCCACTATGGATGCGCAGGTGTACCTTAAGGGTAGACACGTGGGTGAAAGTCTTCCCACAATGTTCACAGTGATATGGTCTTTGTCCACTGTGGATACGTAGGTGTTTCTTAAAGTAACTACTGGTGGTGAAAGCCTTTCCACACTCCTCACATGAATATGGTCTGTCTCTACTGTGGATGCGCAGGTGTGTCCTAAGGGTAAACGCTTGGGTGAAAGTCTTCCCACACTGGTCACAGTGATATGGTCTTTGTCCACTGTGGATACGTAGGTGTTTCTTCAAGTAACTACTAGTGGTGAAAGCCTTTCCACACTCCTCACATGAATATGATCTTTCTACACTGTGGATGCGTAGGTGTGTCTTAAATTTACACATATGGGTGAAAGTCTTCCCACACTGCTCACACTCATATAGTCTTTCTCCGCCATGGACGCCCATATGTTTCCTGAGGTTATCCTTTCGGGTGAAAGTCTTCCCACACTGGTCACACTCATATGGTCTTTCTCCAGTGTGGATGCGTAGGTGTTTACTAAGAGTAGACGCTTGGATGAAAGTCTTCCCACACTGGTCACAGACATGTGGTCTTTGTCCACTGTGGATGCGTAGGTGGACTTTAAGCACCTCCTTTCTGATGAAAGCCTTTCCACACTGCTCACATGCATATGGTCTTTCTCTGTTGTGGATGCACCGGTGTGTCCTAAGGGAAGACGCGTGGGTGAAAGTCTTCCCACACGGGTCACACTTATATGGTGTTTCTTCACTGTGGATGCATTGGTGTGTCTTAAACTGATGTATGTGGGTGTAAGTCTTCCCACACTGGTAACAAGTGAGTTTTCCTTCCATATTTGCTGGAATCAGGTGGAATCTTCGCCTGATACAACTTTTAAGTTTCACTTAAAATCCACCTTCGGCTTCTTTCTACATCAAAACAAAGAGAAAGAAGAAGAGGTGGTCACTGAAATGCAATGGAATGTAACAAAACAAACATCTCTTCAGGACCAGATTGAGCAGACAGACAAAATTAACTGGTTAGGTCATCGACAGGACATTTTCAAAACAACCAATATTTGATGGGTTCTCCTTAAAGCTATACCTACCGATGTGGCATTTCTCACAGCACTTAGTAAAAGTTTGAACATGAACAACCCGCTTCCTTCCAAAGCCCCGCCCACTTCCCTCTGCCTGAGCTCCTCTCTCATCCTCTCACCTGATGCACGCGAAGGAAGCAGAAGCGGAGGTCCGGTCCAGCATCGGCGTGTCCGCGGACCCCTCCCTCAGTAATCAGATACATCATCCACCTGCCACGGGCCCGCAGCTCCTGTTTAATCAGTAGACCCTGTATTCAGTGGTGCAGCTTGCCATTAGGCAAGGCAGGCAGCTGCTTGGGGCCCCTAAGCCAGCAGGGGCCCCCAAAGGACTAACAGACTTGACACAAACAGTCTAAAGAATAAGTTCACTACACAGCGGAAGTGAGAAGGTGCAGTAACAACTAGCTGTCTCAAATTCTCTGAAGGGGCCCCCTGAGTCCAAACTGCCCCTCCCCCACCTGTATGTATGTATGTATGTGTGTGTATGTGTGTGTGTGTGTGTGTGTGTGTGTGTGTGTGTGTGTGTGTATATATATGTCAGGATAGAGACTGCGATCTGGTAGGATCGACGATTCTCCCAGTAGAGACTCCGATCGTAGTCTCTACCAGTAGAAACTCCAATCGGAGTCACTACTGGTAGAAACTCTGATCCTACCAAACATTTAATAGGATCGGAGTTTCTACTGGTAGAAACTCCGATCGGAGTCTCTACTGATAGAAACTCCGATCTTACCAATAGAATTGCCAAATGCAAAGTTAATGTTGAAATTCCAAAGGTTTTGAGAAAATTGTTGTCATTTTATATTTCACAAATGGTTTTAATATTTGGTGCTTACCATAAATTATTTATATATTATGTGAGCGTGCTGAGACTAACTAAAAAGTCCAGATGTGGTCATTGTACACATATAGTTTGAATATTTGGTGCTTTATATGAGGTTGCTGAAAATAATTAAATTAATAAATGAAAACAATTTCAAGCCATCCTACCAGATCGCAGTTTCTACCCTCACATATACAATGACAACAAAAATGCACCTGGGATGTGTTTCAGTACCCTGTATATAATGTGTATATTTGTTTATATCAAACTTTCATTTGATTACAATAAATATGTTGGTCATTTGGGCCTTACATGATATTTTATGTTTGTTTTCATTTATTAATTTAGTTATTTTCAGCAACCTCATATAAAGCACCAAATATTCAAACTATATGTGTACAATGACCACATCTGGACTTTTTAGTTAGTCTCAGCACGCTCACATAATATATAAATAATTTATGGAAAGCACCAAATATTAAAACCATTTGTGAAATATAAAATGACAACAATTTTCTCAAAACCTTTGGAATTTCAACATTAACTTTGCATTTGGCAATTCTATTGGTAAGATCGGAGTTTCTATCAGTAGAGACTCCGATCGGAGTTTCTACCAGTAGAAACTCCGATCCTATTAAATGTTTGGTAGGATCGGAGTTTCTACCAGTAGAGACTCTGATCGGAGTTTCTACTGGTAGAGACTACGATCGGAGTCTCTACTGGTAGAATCGCCGATCCTACCAGATCGCAGTCTCTACCCTGACACATATATATATATATATATATATATATATATATATATATATATATATATATATATATATATATATATATTTTTTTATTTTTTTTTTTTTTTTTTTTTTTTTTTTTTTTTTTTTTGCTTGGGGCCCCAGGGGACCCTTTCTGCGCCACTGCCTGTATTTAAGGGTCTGCTACTGGGTTAGCATCTTCACTGCACCACGGACATGAGGTGCCCTGGTGACGGGCGCGCGCACTGTGAACACGTGGCCTCCGCAAATTTTCCGTGGACACTTGAGGGTTCATAGTCCGTACATTTATCATCTTACATAATCCTACATTGTGTGACACCATGTAATTGCACCTGTATGAGTCCCATGGTCATAAAAGCTGCTCTTTATGTAGACCTGTTCAGTCCAGTACATCTGATTTCCGAACTTTTATCTCCATCCTTCATTCATCGGACTCCTGTTTGTTCTCCTTAGTTGTTGTTTCTGTTAATAAATCTGTTTTTTTTCCTTCCACATTCGCATTTGAGTTCTATCCATTCACATCCTAGACAGTAGACGGTGGTCAGTGACAGGAGGAGCAGCACCAGTGAAACGTCAGGTTCAGAGGGACACATATTGGATGCTGGACGTCCGTAATGGATGATTGACAGGAGGTTCAGCCAGGTTCGGCCAATTATTTCATTCGGACTGAATAAAATGATTGGTCAGACTTTTATCAGAAATATAAGAGATTTAAACATTTTTGAGTTTCAATACCTCGTGGATTTCTTTTACATTTTAGTGTGACACACACTTATTAGGAGCATTTTAAGATGACAAAAGAAAGTGTAAAAATGCCACATCATATGGTATAGCTTTAAGAGATGTGTTTCCTGTATGAGACCAGAAAAAGCAAATAACAGAGAAATTGATGATGAAAAATGTCAGGTTCTCTCCAGTGTTGGCAGATTCTTTAAACAGTTACAGAATCACAAAACTGCAAAAACTTGTTTAGTTTGGTCACTGAAAGTAAAGTCAGACCAATTCAATGTATTATTGGGGCCCAAGTGGCTGCAAAGGGTTATTGTCTGTCAAATGTTTTCTATTATCATTATTACGCTGATGACTAGTGTGACATCACAAATCCCTTTGGTGCCCAAACCCCTGCTGCTAATGTAAACAGCAGTGGCTGGAGTCCAGGCACTGGTCACCTTTTTCACACACACATCCTACTTTGCTGATTTCCCAAAGTTGGCTGAAAGAGATCTGATCTGTCAGAACTCAAATAGAGTTCTAAGAGTTAAAGGAGCTGTATGGAAGAATTATGTTCCAAGGAATCAGAAAAGGGCCCTGAATTCACCAAAAATGAAGGAATCATGTTGATTTCAAATACTGAGGATGTTCACATTTCAAAACCTAAGTGTCAGCCCACAACTAATAGGCCCTTTCCCACCAAAAGGCCCAGGAACTTTATTACCAGAAACTTATTTATCAGGAACTTTTTGGGGTAAAAGAGTTCCTGGTAACTGCGTTTCCACCGCACCCAAAAGTTCAGGGTAATTTATTCAAATCAGGTTGATGATGTATGAAGGAGCAGTAGCAGAAACTGTAGTCCAGTTCATGTCCATTCACAAACTACCCTCTAGTTCAATAAAATGACACAGTACTAAAGTGGACGGGTTGGGTTTAACATTTTACTGGTTGTTGAATCACTTAATCTACCTGGAAAACATTTTAAATGAAGTTAACCATCATTACATATCCTAAATTTCTATTTAAAAATGGTAGAACATGTATTTTCAACTTCTCATTCCTTAAACTAAATCACATCTAACTTTATGTGTGATGGATGGTTCTGATCCATTTCTACTGTTTTACAGATATAGTCCAGGTTTAACCCTTAAGTCAGACAGATTTACTCAAATGCCTGCATTTAACTTAACTGCATATTACTGATAAAAGTACTTGTACTCATATTTTGATGTCTTGTAAATGAACAGACAGTATGAGGTTAGATTTTTTTTTTTTTTATTAAAATTTGAAACAAAACAAAGGTGCCTTGACATTAAAAGGGAAATAAACACATGTGAAAAGTTCAGGCTTTTGGACCAGGGTCTGGTCCAGCTGGTCCTGGACAGCCAGTCTGGAACTCCATGGTCCTGGTCCCTTTTTCGCTCTCCTGCCGGAAAAGTAATAAAAATGCATAAATGAATATCAGAACACATGATGACAGATTCCTACCAGTGTGATGTGACATGTCCAATCTCTTACCTGGGCCGTTGTAAACAGCGGTGGATGATGGACCAGGACACAAACGAGCCGCAGGTTCGGAAAAAGAGGCGAGTCTGTCCGGTCCAGTTCAGGTGGAAATCACAAACATACAGAATAAATCAGTGTTCAGCTCACGGCGACAACACAAATACATCCAGTTCTGTGATTTAGGTTTAGTGTCACACTGTTGACCAGTTAGTATTAGGTTAACTGGACACCTGCCTCTGACTACTGTTACAGCATGGAACCAACTAAACAGTGAATATTTCTGTGATATACATACCATTGGTTTGTTCGGCAGTCGGATCCACTGCGACCATTGTGGTCCTTTAGTTTCTTTTAATTCTGCATAAATTTCTTCTTCTTTTCTCGTATTTCTTTAGGCTTGTGTCTTATATTTGGCTCCAACAGCTTTTACTCGCTCGTTTCGTGTCGGCGATTCAAAGTCCGCCTGAATTTCCTCGTTGTCCGTCCACTTCTTGTAGCTTCTCTTTCGGTCCATTTTCCAAATTATCAAAATACAAAGCTTGTGGAAATTAAATGAGTTAAATCTTGGCGGTGAACAGAATGCGGAAATGCTGCCAGTCTAGTCCACCACTCAGCCTTCTCCAGCACACAGCCCCGCCCCTTAAAGTTCCTGGTAATCTGGAAAGTACTACCTCCTAACCAGGAACTTCTTCGGGGTAAATTCGGGGCTGGGGGAGGGTCAGTTACCAGGGTAATTTTCGATGGAAACGCACCAGGAACTTTCAAAGCTCAGGGTAATACAGAAAGTTCCTGCAAAAGTTCCTGCAGTGGGAAAGGGCCTAATGTTTCTGTTGTCAGGTTGTGTTTTGGTCTGATGCTCCGCCCATCACCTATCTCCCAATCACAAAGTCAGTAGTGTTTGTTCATCCAGGTTGCCAGTTCCCACTGAGCTGCAACGACAAACATTTCTGATCCCAAATGTCTGACTGTCTGATTTTTTATGTATTGTAAGTACTCTTTTATCTGTTTATTTATTTATTTTGTATTCTATGCATTGTCTTTTTTATCCTCTGATGTACAGTGTCCTTGAGTGTCATGAAAGGCGCTTATAAATCACATTTATTATTATTATTATTATTATTATTATCATTATCATTATTATTATTATAATATTTATAATAGTTTAATGCCAGGTGGAAGTCTGACAGGGAAAGTTCAGGTGTTCATGAAAAAGAGGAGCTACGAGGCTGAGGTGAAAGCGAATAGCTAGCAAACACAAGGGTTTTAGCAATAAAGCTAACATTACTGTACCCGGGTAACATTAGCGTTTAATTAGCTATGTTAAAATAAGTACCATATGGTTAGTTAATAACGTAACTGACAACACACACATCATTTTGCTTTAAAGTTACATATAGACAGGTAATGCTATATAAGCTAATGTTTAGCACTAGTACTAGCTAACTAAAGTTAGCTACTAACGCTAACCAGGAGCAGGTCTCTTCAGACCCTGGACGTTTGGAGCATGAGACAGTTCACACCTGGCCTGGATGTTTTGAACCCTGGGATAAAGATGTTTCGGACCAGACTTGGTGTACTGATATACACGTAAGTACAAGAAAATATGTAGATGTGTGGATTTTTTGGGCCGATTTTCTTTTTCATCAGCCTTAGCCGATGACCGATACAGGCTGCCGATTTTCTTCAGATGATGTTGCTTTTGCTCCCTCAATTTACATAATAAAAATGACACAATGATAACAAATGTTACAAGTCTCAATTTAAACAAAAAAAAGAAACATTATTGAACTTAAAATAAAATTTAACAAATAGTAAAAAGAGGAAGAAAGGTGAGGTAGAACAAGTAATGTTGTATATAGTAGCATTTAACAGCTTCATCTTTGTTGAACTTTATCAAACACACATTCAAATAAAAAGCAAAACTAAAAGAGTTCAGTGCTCTTAATTCTTCAACTAATTTCTTTGAAAATAAATATTTAATCATAAATAAAATTCTTACAGTATTGCACACAGTAGCAACAAGCAAGCAGCATAATATAGTGCACAGTGTCCTATACTGAGTTTTAAAGGAACCATTTCCCACTGAGTCATTTAATGCTTAGGCCTGAGTTTTAGTGCACTTCCATAATCTCTTGTAGTGCCAATGGCCTTCCTAAGATAAGGAAAGAGTCAACAGCAATACAAAACAAAAACAGCTGAAAATGAACTGTGCATTATATGCGCATTGCCCCACTTCCAATACTTTTGACCTGGTTCTTAATATTCCCAGTTTAGGAGCTGTGGGTTATAATGGAGGAAACGCAGACGCTCTGCATTTTCCCCTGTCAGCCTGTACTTCTGCAGGAGAAGCCATTTATTTCACGAATAACACACTTGATCTGGAGCTGGGGGGGTGGGGGTGGGCGATAGCGGTCCATGATTGTGATGACGTAGCAATCAGCAAGGGCTGGGCCATAAAATGATATATATTGCGATCTAACTTTTCCTCGATAGAAATATGAGACATGCTCGATACAATTTCAATAGAATTATTTCGTCCATGTTTAGACAGACAGAAGAACAGCCAATCATAATGAACCAGCGCCGCACCGAACCAATCGCACTGGAGCACAGGTGTCAAACTCCAGTCCTCGAGGGCTGGTATCCTGCATGTTTTAGATATTTCCCTCTTCCTTTCACACCTGGTTCAATTAATGATCAGTTCATCATCATGCTCTGCAGAAGCCTGATAACAATGTAATGGCTTCCAGGTGTGATGGAAGAGGGAAACATCTAAAACATGCAGGATACCGGCCCTCGAGGATCTGAGTTTGACACCCCTGCACAAGAGTCACGTCGAATTAGGTCGACACCCACAGCACAGGTGTAAGAGCAGCTGCAGCACACACACTAATGTTTGGGCTGAAGAGGGAGTTAATGAGTGTTCCCTCCCCAGCCAGCATGTCCATGTGGGCCCCAGAAGGGTTCCATTTGGGCTGCATAGAAGCGTACCATGTGGGTTTGTCCACAGTTTCCATGGTGACCACACATGTGTTTGACCAGAGCAGAATCAGAATCAGAGATCTGAATCTCTTTATTGTCATTGTAGCAAATACAACAAAACTGAGGTAAAGGTTCGGTGCAAGAATTTACAGACAGCCAATGAATATCCAGGGCTTTAGATTACCTTAATTTGGGCACATCAGATGCTGGAATCGGCGGAGGGGGTGGGTGCGGGATTAGATTTTTCAACAGTAATTCCTGTTTTCTCAGACTATTTCAGATATATTCAAGAGTATGAAGGCATGGATTCCACAAGTCTAATTTCCACAAGTATTGATCAGCATATGGCCAGCTGATTTTAATTCCAAAATCACAGGACTGCATGCAGGCAGATAATTCATATGTCATATGTTTCACTGCGTTTATTATGTGAGCGGCCTGAACTTATAGGTCGCCCACGAGGCATGGTTGTTGAGAGAAAACCTTTGGCGTACAACGTACGAGTCAATCTCCAAGCTCTCATCACCTCTCATTGGCCGAAACGGGTGATTTAGACCAATCAAACGGCGCAAATATGTCATACCTGCTGCCAGACAATAGTCTGGTCTTGTCTGTCTTTTATGTTTTGTGTGTCACTTCCTGTTTTATTTTGTTAAGTTTTCCCTCATGTGTCTTGTCTGTCGTCTTTACTTCCTGTTCCCCGCTCATCCTGACCTCTGTCCTGATTACCTGTCTCCGCCCTAATTTGCTTCACCTGTGTCTAGTTGTCTTCCCTCCCTTTTGTGTATTTAAACCCTGTCTTTTCCCCTTGTCAGTCGCCAGTTTGTAACTCCAGTAGTTCAGACCAGCGTACTTGACCTCGTTTGTTCGTTTGCTTGCCTGTTTTTTGACCTGTTTTGGATTCCTCGGTTTTTCGTCTTCTGCCTGATCCCTGTCGGTTTTTGTCTGCCTCATCTGATCTGGTTTTGACCTTCTCGCCCTGACTACCGGTACGTGAGTTTGCCTAGTCCTTATGTCCTGTTGCTCGATTGTTAGCCTGCCTGTGTATGACCTGTTTCCGTCCCTGACCTCCCTTTGCTTTTCCCCAGTCGGGGAAAAGACTCCTAACACCGCTCGGGGAGACGGGCTGCTGCCCTCGATCCGGAGGACGAATCTGAGGAGAAAATCCCCAACCATTATCCTCAAGATTCTGTCACTCATTATATTTTTTCACCTGTGTGTGAACAATAAACCTTTTGGAACTAACTTTTGTTGTCGGAGTTCTGCATTTGGATTCTGTGTTTGTGCTAACGTTATCACAAAATATGACTTCTGCGGGAAGCATGAATACTTGTGCTTTCCTGTTCGGTACATATGTGTTGTTGTTGTTGTCAATGTTTTCTCTGTCGTTATGAACAAGCCTTGTATATTATAACCGATGTGTTTTACGGGAGGAAAAAAGCAGGGGCGAGTGAGTCAATACTTTCGTTGACACTCTGCTCTGGCCTTTTTTTATTTTTAATTTGGGGACACTAATTTGGGGACATTTAATTTGGGCACACCGTTAGTCGGCCCAGCCAAGGTGTAATCTAAAGGCCTGAATATCAGTAAAACAACAACGAATATCAGTAAAACAACAACAAATATCAGTAAAAGGCACAGTTATCTACATTAAAAAATAAAAACTATTGCGAACTAAGATATTTGTAAAACATAGAATTTCAGTAGTGCAAATAACATGAAAGATAAATATTGTGGGATAAATAGTGTGAAGAATAAATAATATGACATATTCAGATCTCTGATTCTGATCTGGTCAAACACATGTGGGGTCACCATGGAAACTGTGGACAAACCCACATGGGACCCTTCTATGCAGCCCAAATGGAACCCTTCTGGGGCCCACATGGACATGCTGGCTGGGGAGGGACTAAATTTGACTGAGAACTGGGGCGACTGGGTGACTGAAAAGTAGGGTGGAACCATTTTGGTTCAGGGCTTTCAATACAATACAGAGATACATGCAGCCTACGTGAAGAACGCAAAGACTCACCACGCTAAAGTTGGCAAGAGATTCACTGATTCACACTTTGCGTCTCACTGATCATTGAGATACAAATGACGGCTGTATGCAGCTTCGGTAACACACAGAGGAAACTACAACCCTGTTTACATCCAAACAAACGGTCCTTAACGATCAGTAGACGGCATTATCACAAATGTGGAGCCAGTTAGTGAGCGAAGGTTTAGGGACCGTCTGAAAAGTGCAAACTGGAAAATTTCTACATATTTAAAATTCAATCATTTTGCTTCTACTCAGTGAAATGGCACCAGATTTATCTGACACACCCATGAACCCCTTCTGCACACACTACAGCACTGAGACTGGACAGATATCAAAAACAGATTAGACTGAGTATAATATGAGCTACATCTGTGTTTAAATGGAACTATATAGTCTGTCAGCAAATTCTGTACTGTTGGCTTGTTAACCCTTGTGCCTCCTTCAAAAAAAAACTCTGCTCACCCTTATGGACAAAAACGTGGACGCACAAAAAACCACCATAAAAATAATCATATGTCAAGATTTTTTTTGGTTAGAAGGTTAGAAGAAATGGGCATTTCTGACTTTGCATCAGTACCTGACACAATGGAGCCAGATTTCAGCCCCCCCCCCCCCCCCCCCCCCCCCCCCCCCCACACACACACACACACACACACACACACTAACTAAATCCTACGTGGTGTCCTCATGCCTAATCTATTCCCTTTATCACTAAAGAGGAAAAATCTGTCCAAAGATTATCCTAAAGAGATTATAGTCAGGATTAAAACCAGACACCTTACTCTACCCATATCACCAAAAGCTAAACAAACACATTTTAAAACTTTAAATGATATCTGTCCTTGTAATGAGTTTCTGGAACAAAGACTCAACATCAATAAAAAACTGTGTTTTTCTGATCTGCCGGACTCTGTCACAGCTCATTATCGTCATCAGAACACAGCTGGTGTCCAGAGTTGGACAGATCCTTGTATATAAAGACAGTTGGACAGATCCTTGTATATAAAGACAGTTGGACAGATCCTTCTATATAAACACAGTTGGACAGATCCTTGTATATAAACACAGTTAAACAGATCCTTCTATATAAACACAGCTGGACAGATCCTTCTATATAAACGCAGTTGGACAGATCCTTCTATATAAACACAGTTGGACAGATCCTTCTATATAAACACAGTTGGACAGATCCTTGTATATAAACACAGTTAAACAGATCCTTCTATATAAACACAGTTGGACAGATCCTTCTATATAAACACAGCTGGACAGATCCTTCTATATAAACACAGCTGGACAGATCCTTCTATATAAACGCAGTTGGACAGATCCTTCTATATAAACACAGTTAAACAGATCCTTCTATATAAACGCAGTCGGACAGATCCTTCTATATTAACGCAGTTGGACAGATCCTTCTATATAAACACAGTTGGACAGATCCTTCTATATAAACACAGTTGTGACACTTCCATAAAAATCTGATGAAATCTGGCCCTACCTCTGGGTTCTGGAGGGGCTGATGTTCCTACATTGAGTGGAACGCCGTCGGAATACATTCATTAAAGTTATTATTCATGAGTTAAAGGAAGACACACTTCTGTCACTTGGCGTTTGTAAGATCCGACTCATCCTATAAGGATACTGTTGAGTTTGTTCATGCTGAGTTTTGAATGAGTTTGTCGTCCGTGCTAACGCTAGCATGCTGTTAGCCGCTATGCTATCCGCTGGTGAATGCCTTATTGTGTGTGTTCTCAGAGCAGAGCTTGGCAGACACACAGTGTTCACAGATAAACACTGTTTTCTTCTTGGACCTCAGTCCTAGAATAGTCCAACTGAAAATACTCAACTGTCTCTCCTTACGAGTTCAGAACAATTTCAGAATGAATGAACTGGTAAAGTTAGCACCAGTCCCGGAAGTAGCCTACCCATGCTAACACCAAACCTTCCCCCAAAATGGAAGTTTTCAAAGGAATAAAGTCAGTCCTTTCAGTGGTCAACCCCACTGCTCAAAAGCACAACTGACACAACGGTTGTGTGGAGTGATGTTACCTCAGACTTAGTGATGTTTCAGATGTGCTGAGGCTTCGAAGTGTGTGTCGAGTAATGGAGGGGGCGTTTCCGCTTTGCGCGTATCGAGGTTTGCTTCATTTAGGGGAGGTGCCTCAAATGATGACGTCCGAAGCCTCGCTGTCCGGCTGTACCACGTGACTGCTTCATGCAGCGGTTCAGAGGTGGTTCTTTGTGGTTCAGGTTTGACAGCAGAATAAACCCCTCAGGCTCTGTTCAACATGTGGGTTTGTGACTGAGAGTTAGGGTCAGAGCAGAGTTTGAACAGAGTTTGGATACTAGAGTTTGGATAGCGTTTATATAGTTTGGAGATAGTTTGAAGAATTTAGAAAGAGAGATCATTTGAAGATTTAGGAGATTTCCCCTGTGTGGGAACATTTGGATTTGATAACTCCTAATAAGGTCAACTAAATCTAACATTATTTCAGACACATAAGGTTTGTTTATCTGGAGTACTGGGAGAGACAAAAAATGACTGTACCCAAATTTATATAATCTTGTTCTTGTGTATTTGTGCATCTTCTGTACCATGTGAAAGGGTGTTTTCAAAGGCCGGAGAGGTTGTGTCAAAAAAAAAAAAGAAAGAAAGAAATCACTTCAAACCAAAAACTGTTGAGAAACTGATATTTCTGAATAAAAATAAATCAAATCTCCCCTGTCCTGTAGATCATTGTCCAAGTTACACAAATATGTTCAGTGTCCTCTTCCTAGTTCCACAAGTACTTTCACTGTCTTCTGCCTGTTTAAGTCCATGACATTTTCCTAAAGTGGCAAAAAACCATTACACAACCTTCCACATATAATACTACCATTTGGGGGAAATTTACACACACAGAATACATTCAAAAATATTTTATTGTACACATATGTGATAATTTATGTAGAGAAATTATTTGGTCATACATTTTTTGCAATTCATAGTCATTCCACAGAGCCATAACAGACCCAAAAATTCAATGCATCACACATTCTCTGGTTCAGATCCAGCTGCCTGTGATTCTACACATGGACAGTAGGTGGTTTCATGTGCACATGAAGCTTCGAGAAATGAACCCTTTCTTGAACCAACTGGCTCATGTGGTTCGATGCCTCATTAGTCTTCATCTCACCATCACTACCAAACACGCTTCAAACTCGATAAGTTACTGATTGTGGAGCAGTGGAGCGGATCTGGTTCTTCTTCTTTAGTTTTTACGGTGGGTGGCACCTATCGTTAAGGTGCATTACTGCCCCCTACTATGATGGCCTTGTTTAGACATTCTCTTCTTTTCTTCTCCTTTTGCTTATTCTCTCCGTTCCCACTTCCTGATGAACTGCATACAGATGTTTTCCTCTTTTCCTGTATCCCATCTGTTTGCCATTCTTTGAAAATGTTCCTTTTAATTCTTGCCTTTGCCTCAGATTTACTCAAAGGGATGTTCATCATTTCTTCTAGTTTTAGAGCATTCCTAGCTAATGTGTCCACTGTCTCATTTCCTTTTCCTCTCCTGTGTGCTGGTATCCACAGAAATGGGATCAAATGACTCATGTTATTCAGTCTGTGGAGGTTTTCATATATTTCATGAACTCAGTCCTGCCTACTCTCAGATGTAAATGACTGCAATTCCATTAAAGAAGGATATGAATCTGAGCCAAGAACAACAGTTTGAATGTGCATCTCTTCTATCCACTTCATTTCTGTTGCTATTGCCAACATCTCAACAGTGAATACTGACAGATGATCTGAAATTTGCTGCTCTAAAATGTCACAGTAATAGTGATGATGAGATGAAGCCTCATGAGGCATTGAACCATATGAGCCAATTGGTTCAAGAAAGGATTCATTTGTCGAAGCTTAATGTGGACACGAAACCACCTACTGTCCGTGTGTAGAATCACAGGCAGCTGGATCTGAACCACAGAATGTGTGATGCATTGAATTTTTGGGTCTTTTATGGCTCTGTGGAATGACTACGAATAACAAAAAGTATGAGCAAATAATTTGTCTACATAAATTATCATATATGTATATAATGAAATATTATTGAATGTATTCTGTGTGTGTAAATTTCCCCCAAATGGTAGTATCATATGTGGGAGGTTGTATAATGTGTTTTTGTTTTTGTCACTTTAGGAAAATGTCATGGACTTAAACAGGCAGAGGACAGTGAAAGTGTTTGTGGAACTAGGAAGAGGACACTGAACATGCTTATGGAACTTGGACAATGATGTACAAGACAGGGGAGATTTTATTCATTTTCAGAAATAGAAATAACAATATCTCAACAGTTTTTGGTTTGAAGTGATTCCTTTTTTTTTTGACACAGTAATTTTTTGTCTCTCTCAGTACTCCAGATAACCAAACCTTATGTGTCTGAAATAATATGAGATTTAATTTACCTTATTAGGAGTTATCAAATCCAAATGTTCCCACACAGGGGAAATCCTCCTCTTTTTCTTCTTAGCTGGCTCCATCCTCTTACTCATCCTTCTCTCCTCCCTCTCCTCAATCTTAAAATGATCTCTCTCTCTCTCTCTCTCTCTCTCAACTCTTCAAACTATCTCCAAACTATATAAACGCTATCCAAACTCTAGTATCCAAACTACCCAAACTCTGTTCAAACTCTGCACTGACCCTAACTCTCAATCCAAAACCCACATTTTGAACAGTGCCTGAGGGGTTTATGCTGCTGTCAAACCTGAATCACATAGAACCACCTATGAACCACCTTTATTTATTTGTTTGTTTGTTTGTTTGTTTATCTTTGGTGTCCTGTTGCTCCAAAAGTAAAATAAACTCATTTCAAAATTGCATGTTCAATTTACCCTGTTAATTTTTTTTTTTTTTTTTTTTCATAAAAGATTTGATTTTGATGTGGATCCCTGTGTTTTCTGTTCATCTGAAGCTGAAACCATTGATCATTTGTTTTTTAATTATTCACACAGCATTTCCTTTTGGGCTGATATTCATGGTTGGTTGTCCTTAAAAACTGAAAATATTCCATCTTTTTTGTTTTGTGATATTATTTATTTTATGGATTCATTAGACGTTAATGTCAAAGATAATGTTAACCTTATTATTATTTTGGGTAAATATTATATTCATACTTGTAAGTGGAAAAACACAAACTCCTCCTTTAACTTGGTCATATGTGATTTTATTAAGTATTACAGATCTCTTCAATATATTGCAAATATGTCAAAAAAGCCAGAAAACTGTCTTCTAGTTTATCTAAGTCCTTGCTGTTTTAATTGTATCTTGCCTTAGTCCTTTGTGCTCTACTGTCCAGTCAGATTTATTTATTTTTCTTTCCGTCTCAATATTTTCATTACATTTCAAATGTCTTAATTATTTTTGTTTATTTTGTTTCAGATAGTTGTAATAGTTGTGTTTAACCATTCCACCATGTCTCCAAATGTATTTCTATATTTTTCTTCCGTAATATTATTCCCATTCTTGTTGGGTAAATTTGCTTTGTGGGAATTAAAAAAAAAAAAAAAAAAAACTCCGAACCGTCACGTGGTTCAGCCGGCAGCGAGGCTTCGGACGTCTTCATTTTCGGCACCTCCCCTACAGGAAGCAAGCTTCGACACGCGGAAAGCGGAAATGCACCCCTCTATTACTCCACACACACTTCGAAGCCTCGGCACATCTGTAACTAGTGATGGTGACATGAAGCCTCATGAGGCATCGAACCACTTGAGCCAGTTGGTTCGAGAAAGGGTTCATTTCTGGAGGCTTCATGTGCACATGAAACCACCTACTGTCCATGAGTAGAATCACAGGCAGCTGGATCTGAACCACAGAATGTGTGATGCATTGAATTTTTACCTCCGCCAAGGAGGTTATGTTTATGCCAGGGTTTGTTTGTTTGTTTGTCTGTTTGTTTGTTTGTTTGTCTGTCCGTTAGTGTGCAACATAACTCAAAAGTTATGGACAGATTTGGATGAAATTTTCAGGGTTTGTTGGAAATGGGATAAGGAAGAAATGATTAAATTTTGGTGGTGATCGGGGGTGGGGGGGCCAACGGGGGGGGGGCACTGATCGTTAGTGTGCAACATAACTCAAAAAGTTACGGACAGATTTGGATGAAATTTTCAGGGTTTGTTGGAAATGGGATAAGGAAGAAATGATTAAATTTTGGTGGTGATCGGGGGTGGGGGGGCCCACGGGGGGGCCACTGATCAGCCTTGGCGGAGGTCTGCGCTCTCCGAGTGCTTCTAGTTGGGTTTGTTATGGCTCTGTGGAATGACTATGAATAACAAAAAATGTATGACCAAATAATTTCTCGACGTAAATTATCACATATGTGTATAATAAAACATTATTGAATGTATTCTGTGTGTGTAAATTTCCCCCAAATGGTAGTAAATGTGGGAGGTTGTGTAATGTTTTTTTTTTTTGCCACTTTAGGAAAATGTCATGGATTTAAACAGGCAGAAGACAGTGAAAGTACTTGTGGAACTAGGAAGAGGACACTGAACATGTTTGTGTAACTTGGACAATGATGTACAGGACAGGGGAGATTTGATTTATTTTTATTCAGAAATATCAGTTTCTCAACAGTTTTTGGTTTGAAGTGATTTCTTTCTTTCTTTTTTTCTTTTTTTTTGACACAACCTCTCCGGCCTTTGAAAACACCCTTTCACATGGTACAGAAGATGCACAAATACACAAGAACAAGATTATATAAATGTGGGCACAGTAATTTTTGTCTCTCCCAGTACTCCAGATAAACAAACCTTATGTGTCTGAAATAATGTTAGATTTAGTTGACCTTATTAGGAGTTATCAAATCCAAATGTTCCCACACAGGGGAAATCTCCTAAATCTTCAAATGATCTCTCTTTCTAAACTCTTCAAACTATCTCCAAACTACAAGGGTTGGACAAAATAATGGAAACACCTTCTATGATGCCACAATGTTAGGTGTTTCCATTATTTTGTCCAACCCCTGTATATAAACGCTATCCAAACTCTAGTATCCAAACTCTGTTCAAACTCTGCTCTGACCCTAACTCTCAGTCACAAACCCACATGTTGAACAGAGCCTGAGGGGTTTATTCTGCTGTCAAACCTGAATCACATAGAACCACCTCTGAACCACTGCATGAAGCAGTCACGTGGTACAGCCGGGCAGCGAGGCTTCAGACGTCATCATTTGCAGCACCGCCCCTAAATGTAGCAAGCCTACGATACGCGCAAAGCGGAAACGCCCCCTCCATTACTCGACACGCGCTGCGAAGCCTCAGCACATCTGTAACATCACTAAGTCTGAGGTAACATCACTCCACACAACCGTTGTGTCATTACTGTATGTATTGTTGTGTCAGTTGTACTTTTGAGCAGTGGGGTTGACCACTGAAAGGACTGACTTTATTCCTTTGAAAACTTCCATTTTGGGGGAAGGTTTGGTGTTAGCATGGGTAGGCTACTTCCGGGACTGGTGCTAACTTTAGCAGTTCATTCATTCTGAAATTGTTCTGAACTCGTAAGGAGAGACAATTGAGTATTTTCAGTTGGACTATTCTAGGACTGAGGTCCAAGCAGAAAAGAGTGTTTATCTGTGAACACTGTGTGTCTGCCAAGCTCTGCTCTGAGAACACACACAATAAGGCATTCACCAGCGGATAGCAGAGCGGCTAACAGCATGCTAGCGTTAGCACGGACGACAAACTCATTCAAAACTCAACATGAACAAACTCAAACTCAACAGTATCCTTATAGGATGAGTCGGATCTTACAAACGCCAAGTGACAGAAGTGTGTCTTCCTTTAACTCATGAATAATAACTTTAATGAATGTATTCCGACGGCGTTCCACTCAATGTAGGAACATCAGCCCCTCCAGAACCCAGAGGTAGGGCCAGATTTCATCCACCATTTTATACAAGCGGAGTTTATGGAAGTGTCACAACTGTGTTTATATAGAAGGATCTGTCCAACTGTGTTTATATAGAAGGATCTGTCCGACTGTGTTTATATAGATGGATGTGTCCAACTGTGTTTATATAGAAGGATCTGTCCAACTGTGTTTATATAGAAGGATCTGTCCAACTGTGTTTATATAGAAGGGTCTGTCCAACTGTGTTTATGTAGAAGGGTCTGTCCAACTGTGTTTATATAGAAGGATCTGTCCAACTGTGTTTATATAGAAGGATCTGTCCAACTGTGTTTATATAGAAGGGTCTGTCCAACTGTGTTTATATAGAAGGATCTGTCCAACTGTGTTTTACGGTGGCCCAGAGGTGCAACAGGCCAAAAAATTATCCACTAGACGAAAAAAATTTTCTACTAGAAGAAAAAAAAGGAGAACAGCCTAAAAAAATTATCCACTAAATGAAAAAAATTATCTACTACAAGAAAAAAAAGAGAACAGCCTAAAAAAATTATCCACTAGATGAATAAAATTATCTACTACAAGAAAAAAAAGAGAACAGCCCAAAAAAATTATCCACTATAAGAAAAAAAAAGAGAACAGCCTAAAAAAATTATCCAGTAGATGAAAAAAATTATCTACTACAAGAAAAAAAAGAGAGCAGCCTAAAAAAATTATCCACTAGACAAAAAAATTATGTACTGCAAGAAAAAAAAGAGAACAGCCCAAAAAAATGATCCACTAGACGAAAAAAAAAATCCCCTATAAGAAAGAAAAGAGACCAGCCAAAAAAATTATCCACTACAAGAAAAAAAAAGAGAACAGGCAAAAAAATTTATCTACTAGCCCAAAAAATTATTCAGTATAAGAAAAAAAAAAAAAGAACAGGTGAAAAAAATTATCTACTATGAGAAAAAAAAAGAGAGCAGCCCAAAAAAATATCCACTATAAGAAAAAAAACCCCATCATCCACCTTTTCAATTACGGGGGCGCTGTTTTCCCGAAAGGTGTCTTGCTTTAAAATTAAGGCCACCACAAAAAATAAAAGGATAGGCTGAAAAATTTTAAGGCTTTCGGCTAATGTGGCTAATGCTAAGGAAGTACCCCACCGGAAGTGGAGGTCGTGCGCTAAGAAATAAAGTTATTTTAAAATATGGATATTTACATTAATATAGTTTGCAAAGCAGTTAAATGATTAAATACGGTTCCAGTGTCTGCTCAAGGTTAGGCATGGGCGTTAAATGGTTAAGGTTAGGGTTAGGGTATGGTTGGGGTTAGTTTTCAGTGGTAAATGCCCCTTGTGTGCACTGTATGAAGGTTCGTTGCTAAGCTAATGCTAAGGCCTAGGCAAAAAAAAGGTTGTGTTTCCGGTTTCAGTCCTGAAAAAATTAGGGTAGGTAGGTAGGGATTTTTTTTTTTTTTTTTTTTAGAGTGGGGGGGGTTGCACGAGGAGCCAAGCCGGGGGGGGTTGCGCGGGGAGCAGGACGGTCACCCCCAAAAAAAAGGCTAGGGTTGGCAGGTTTTTCTAGGGTCGGTCGGGAAACCGGAAACACAACATTTTTTTTCCTAGGCCTAACGCGAAAAGTTGACGGCAACTTTGTGAACTACCAGTGCGAATAAACAATTGTGTGATTACGGTGTTGAATTGTTCAACTGCCTGACATTCAATATCATTTTTGATGAATATTCACTACAAGAAGTTCTAAAATTATTTTATTTTGACAGGAGGAGAAGAGGAGCTTCCTGTGGAGCTCCACTATCATGGCATTGCCCATTTGTTTGCAGGTAGACCTCTCCTCCTCAACTCAAACGGAGTGTCTTCACTAACACTAGCTCAAGAAGGACATTTTGTGGAGATAGTGTAGGTACCCCAGCACGGCACCGCGTACCATGGCTGACATCTTTATCTCCACAAAATGTCCTTCTTGAGCCAGTGTTAGTGAAGACACTCCGTTTGAGTTGAGGAGGAGAGATCCACATGCAAACAAATGGGCGATGCCATGATAGTGGAGCTCCACAGGAAGCTCCTCTTCTCCTCCTCTCAAAATAAAATAATTTTAGAACTTCTTGTAGTGAATATTCATCAAAAATGATATTGAATATCAGGCAGTTGAACAATTCAACACCGTAATCACACAATTGTTTATTCGCACTGGTAGTTCACAAAGTTGCCGTCAACTTTTCGCGTTAGCATTAGCTTAGCAACGAACCTTCACACAGTGCACACAAGGGCCATTTACCACTGAAAACTAACCCCAACCATACCCTAACCCTAACCTTAACCATTTAACGCCCATGCCTAACCTTGAGCAGACACTGGAACCGTATTTAATCATTTAACTGCTTTGCAAACTATATTAATGTAAATATCTATATTTTAAAATAACTTTATTTTTTAGTGCACGACCTCCACTTCCGGTGGGGTACTTCCTTAGCATTAGCCACATTAGCCGAAAGCCTTAAAATTTTTCAGCCTATCCTTTTATTTTTTGTGGTGGCCTTAATTTTAAAGCAAGACACCTTTCGGGAAAACAGCGCCCCCGTAATTGAAAAGGTGGATGATGTTTTTTTTTTTTTCTTATAGTGGATATTTTTTTGGGCTGTTCTCTTTTTTTTCTCATAGTAGATAATTTTTTTCACCTGTTCTTTTTTTTTCTTATAGTGAATAATTTTTTGGGCTAGTAGATAATTTTTTTCGCCTGTTCTCTTTTTTTTCTTATAGGGGATTTTTTTTTTACATCTAGTGGATATTTTTTTAGGCTGTTCTCTTTTTTTTTTCTTACAGTGGATAATTTTTTTGGGCTGTTCTCTTTTTTTTTCTTGTAGTAGATAATTTTTTTCATCTAGTGGATAATTTTTTTAGGCTGTTCTCTTTTTTTTTCGTATAGTGGATAATTTTTTGGGGCTGTTCTCTTTTTTTTCTTGTAGTAGATAATTTTTTTCGTCTAGTGGATAATTTTTTGGCCTGTTGCACCTCTGGGCCACCGCAGTGTTTATATAGAAGGATGTGTCCGACTGCGTTTATATAGAAGGATGTGTCCGACTGCGTTTATATAGAAGGATCTGTCCGACTGTGTTTATATAGAAGGATCTGTCTGACTGTGTTTATATAGAAGGATCTGTCCAACTGTGTTTATATAGAAGGATCTGTCCAACTCTGGACACCAGCTGTGTTCTGATGACGATTATGAGCTGTGACAGAGTCCGGCAGATCAGAAAAACACAGTTGTATTTATTGATGTTGAGTCTTTGTTCCAGAAACTCATTACAAGGACAGACATCATTTAAAGTTTTAAAATGTGTTTATCTTTTGGTGATATGGGTAGAGGAGGTGTCTGGTTCTAATCCTGACTATAATCTCTGTAGGATAATCTTTGGACAGATTTTTCCTTTTTAATGATAAAGGGAAGAGATTAGACATGAGGGCACCACGTAGGATTTAATCAGTGCATTTTTTTTGTCTATAAAATTAATCTCATCTTTAAGAAGTGACAGGAGCGCTGTCTGCTCAGTGCAGCTGGACCGTCGTGGGAGCTAGCTGACAGCTGAGTAGCAGGCAGCTAACAGGTGTTATCGTGATTTGACGTATATTCTATATTATATATAAGATTGTTTGAACTGTGTATTATATGAGACTGGTTATAGTCCTGTTGGACTACTGGTTATACTGCACTGTGTGTGCGCAAGGACACATGGACACCAGTTTTGGAAAAGAGGGGCTTTCTTACAGAAGTTTGTTCTTGTACTCCCACACATTCCATTCTAGCACACATGAGATATCATTGTAACAAAGAGAGAACTTTTTTTTTTTTATTAGTTTCATTTAAGAGACAATGACCAGCTGTATTCTGTGTACACTCATGCAGACGACGTTTCCATTTTTTATTCTGAGGACGAATGAACAGAGTTTTTTCCACAGCACAGGCAGAAACAGCCAGGACAACCAGAGAGACAGCTGGCAGACACACCGAACCATCCTTCATCAGGGAGCTGGACATCACCAAGAATGATAGAGAAAACACTCCTACCGTCAACAGAGACAAAGGCAGGTTGGAGTTGGTGTTGATGGTGGAAGTTCGCAGGTCCACAGCATTCCCACAGGAAACAGGTGGAGGCAGCTGGGGAGTCTAGCTGCACGGCTAAAGGATCGGACTGGAACATCAACAGGTAGTTGCGTTTTTTTTTTTTTCTTGTTTGTGTGATTTTCTTTTGCTTGTGTGTGTTTTTTCTTGTGTGCCTTTCTTATTCTTGTGTGCTTTTCCATTTGTTGTTGTAGTTTCCCTCCAGGGTCACCATAGTTCAGGACACAGCGGCAAGAAAAAACAAACTGTTATAGATCAACAATTTTCTGTCCATTCAGCACCAAGCATAAGATAAGGAGAGATAAGATGTTATTTGTCCCACCGTGGGGGAAATGTAACAGTTAACAGCAGCAACATACAACAAGCAACTGCAGAGAGAAAAGACAGGTAGAAAAACTGAGTGAAAATGTAAATATAAAGAGAAAAATAAGTAATTTGGTATTCCTATAAATATTCATAAAAATAATTTGAATGAAAAAATAAATATTATTTACATATTTGCCTGTTGGACCCTATTCCATCCAACCTCTTACAGTCTGTTGCCCCAACTATCACAGCACCAATCACACACGTGATTAATGCTTCACTGACATCAGGAACATTTCCTACAGTATTTAAACAAGTGCAGGTAACACCACTACTCAAAAAACCTTCCCTCACCCCCACTCAAGTGGAGAATTATCGACCAGTCTCACTCCTCCCATACCTTTCTAAGACCATCGAAAGGGCGGTTTTCAAACAGGTCACAGAATTCCTCTCCCAAAATAACCTCCTTGACATCAACCAATCTGGCTTCAAAATCGGCCACTCCACTGAAACGGCTCTGTTGTCTGTGACAGAAGCCTTGAAAGAGGCTAGAGCAGCAGCCAAGTCCTCAATACTCATTCTACTGGACTTATCAGCAGCATTTGACACTGTCAATCATGATATCCTGTTATCCATACTCTGGAACATGGGCATCACAGGCCACGCACACTCCTGGTTTCAATCTTACCTTACTGGTCGGTCCTTCAGTGTGTCCTGGCTAGGGCACACATCTGCAGTTCACCGCCTCACCACGGGGGTCCCCCAAGGCTCTGTGTTGGGCCCCCTCCTTTTTGCCATATACACCACCTCACTCGGTCAGATCATCCACTCACACGGCTTCTCATATCATTGCTATGCTGATGATACCCAGCTCTATCTGTCATTCCCACCTGATGACTCCACAGTCTCAGCGCGGATCTCAGATTGTCTCACTGACATATCTGCATGGATGAAAGCCCATCACCTTCAGCTGAACCTGTCCAAAACTGAACTGCTGGTCTTCCCAGCTAAGCCAACCATACAGCTGGACATCTCCATCAGTATTGACTCCATACCTCTGGCTCCTACCAGTGTAGTACGTAACCTGGGAGTCATGATTGATAATCAGTTGACCTTCACGGATCACGTTGCCTCTGTCACCCGATCATGCCGTTTCACTCTGTTCAACCTAAGAAAGATCAGGCCATACCTAACCAAACAGGCCACCCAGCTCCTGGTGCAGACTATGGTTATCTCCCGTCTTGACTACTGCAATGTTCTTCTAACGGGCCTCCCAGCTTGTGTTGTCAAACCACTACAGATGGTCCAGAATGCAGCAGCGCGTCTGGTCTTCAATCAGCCTAAAAGGGCACATGTCACCCCCTTACTCATTGAGTTACACTGGCTACCCATAGCTGCCCGCATCAAATTCAAATCTTTAATCCTAGCCTACAAAATTCTCCGTGGGTCTGCTCCTGTCTACTTAGGTGCACTAATAAAAGCTTATGTCGCCCCACGACCACTCCGCTCGTCTGGGGAACGTAGTCTGGTGGTCCCCAGACCTTGTACAAGACAATCCAGGCTCTTTTCATGGGTCGTTCCACGTTGGTGGAATGCTCTACCAAGTGCTACAAGAACAGAGTCATCCCTGCCTATCTTCAAGAAGCTCCTGAAGACCCAGCTCTTCCGAGAGCACCTCCTATCCTAGCACCTTCAAACATTCCATTTTAAATATTCTAATAAAGTTTTTCCCAGGATAACCACAGATTCTTCCAGGATTATCTCTGGACCTGCTGCGGTGGTCCGGCCTCTTCCCTGCCCTCATCATCACCACTCACTTATCCTCAACCACCTCCATGTGTCCCCCCCTTCTCCCCCTCTCCCCAAGTCTCTATCTCTATCGCTCTCTCTTCTTTCTCCTTCTCTACCCTCTCTCTTTGACCCCAACTGGTCAAGGCAGACGGCCATCCTCCAGGAGTCTGGGTCTGCTCCAGGTTTCTGCCTGTTAAAGGGAAGTTTTTCCTCGCCACTGTCACCAGTCACAAGTGTTTGCTCCTGGAGGATTCTGTTGGGTTTCAGTAAATTGGCTTAGAGTCTGGTTTTGACCAACTCTATATATATAAGATGTCAAGAGATAACTTTTTTTGTGATCTGGCGCTATATAAATAAAATTTGATTGATTGAGTGATTTAATTGGTTTTCCCCTGTAAGTCGCTTTGGAAAAAAGCGTCTGCCAAATGCATAAACATAAACATAAACATATTTACATCATCATGGCTTCACATGTATGATAAGAGTCACACCCTGAACATAATGACATGACAATATTGAATCTGACTCCTAGCGCCACCCATTAAATGTTTAGGTGTTTTGATGTGCATGTTGAACATATGCATCTCAAGTTTGGTGAGGAAAGCCTTAACAAGTCGATCCTTATCTTAGGAAGGCCATTTGCACAACAAGAGATTATGGAAGTGCAGTAAAACTTAGGCCTAAGCATTAAATGACTCGGTGGGAAATGGTTCCTTTAAAATTCAGTAGAGGACTCTGTGCACTATATTATGCTGCTTGCTTGTTGCTACTGTGTGCAATACTGTAAGAATTTTATTTATGGTTAAATATTTATTTTCAAAGAAATTACTTGAATAATTAAGAGCACTGAACTCTTTTAGTTTTGCTTTTTATTTGAATGTATGTTTGATAAAGTTCAACAAAGATGAAGCTGTTAAATGCTACTATATGCAACATTACTTGTTCTACTTCACTTTTCTTCCTCTTTTTACTATTTGTTAAATGTTGTTTTAAGTTCAATAATGTTTCTTTTTTGTTTAAATTGAGCTTTGTAACATATGTTATCATTGTCATTTTTATTATGTAAATTGAAGGAGCAACAGCAATATCATCTCAAGAAAATCATCAGCCTGTATCGGTCATCGGCTAAGGCTGATGAAGAGGAAAATCGGCATCGGCCCTAAAAAATCCACACATCTACATATTTTCTTGTACTTACATGTATATCAGCTAAGGCTGAGCGATTGTATCGATTCTGCAATATATATTGATATTTTGTTTCCCCAGAAAGTATCAATTTTTCAGCTGCAAGGATCGATACATTCAGCCCCATTCAAATCCCCCATGTTCCGTCTGGCACTCTGCTCTCCACCCATCTCCCCATTCGCTTTGCAGGAAGAACGATTAGGTCAGCCAGCCACTAGTGTCGCTGTAGAGCATTTCTAGCAACTTACCCGTCTGGATACTCTCTTTACACAGACACCCACGTCTTTCTCTTCATGTTTACGCAGTCAGCGCTAAGAGATTCAAGAGAATGGCAGCGAATATAAATCCAGGACCTTCATACTTAGCAGCAGATGTGTGAGAGCAATTAGGGTTTAAAAAGACGAAGGAAAGCAACACAGCGCCACAGCAAAATCGTTACCGCCACATCATATATTTCATACAAAAAAAATCATCTCTGCATAAATGAGCAATAAGTTTCACTTTCACGTCCACAGCAGCACAGTCCCATATCTCAGTATTATAAGTAGGAAACTGGCCGAGCCCTGCCCACCCACCCGACTGAGCCTGCATGCGTGCATCCCCCCTATCCATGGCTAAACAGCACGCGTACCCCCCCACCCCACCCCTGGCTGAACAGCGCACATTCCCCATCAAACAAGGTACAGTGAGGTTAATATAGTTCTGGTGGTCTACTAATTCTTTTTTTTTTTTTTTTCAAACATTCAGAGAGAGAACAGCATGGACATATCTAGCTTTGTATAATATTCAATAGATATGAAAGATTATAAGCGATATTAACACAGAATGAAAATTAAAAGTAAAAAAAGTACATATTAAATCGAATAGTCTCCTTTTATATCACCAAGGTAAAATTTAGCATGTATTGTTTCACATAATTTTCCCATTTTCCCAATGTCTGATGAACATTTCTAATTTTAGATTAACGGTAAAGGTGATTTTTTTGTTTGTTTGTTTTCCATTTTGTAAATGTCCCATGTTATTTGAACCCATTACTGAACAGTTGGCTCATCTTGTACCATCCATTTTTATATTATTGCTTTTTTCCCTGCTGCCAAAAGAACATTCCAGAGATATTCATCTATTTTCATAGCAGGTGTTTTGAGTCCTAAATACATAGTTCTGAAGTGGGAGAGAATGTCCATCCATCCATCCATCCATCCATCCATTATCCACCGCTTATCCGGGGCTGGGTTGCGGGGGTAACAGTCTAAGCAGGGATGCCCAGACTTCCCTCTCCCCAGACACCTCCTCCAGCTCTTCCGGGGGGACCCCGAGGCGTTCCCAGGCCAGCCGAGAGACATAGTCTCTCCAATGTGTCCTGGGTCTTCCCCGAGGTCTCCTCCCGGTGGGACATGCCCGGAACACCTCCCCAGGGAGGCGTCCAGGAGGCATCCAAAACAGATGCCTGAGCCACCTCAGCTGGCCCCTCTCGATGCGGAGGAGCAGCGGCTCTACTCCGAGCTCCTCTCTGGTGACTGAGCTCCTCACCCTATCCCTAAGGGTGCGCCCAGCCACCCTGCGGAGGAAACTCATTTCGACCGCTTGTATCCGGGATCTTGTCCTTTCGGTCATGACCCAAAGCTCATGACCATAGGTGAGGGTAGGAACGTAGATTGACCGGTAAATCAAGAGCTTCTCCTCTCGGCTCAGCTCCTTCTTCACCACAACCGACCGATACAGCGACTGCATCACTGCAGACGCTGCACCGATCCGTCTGTCAATCTCACGCTCCATCCTTCCCTCACCCGTGAACAAGACCCCAAGATACTTGAACTCCTCCACTTGGGGCAAAGACTCCCCACCGACCCGGGGAGGGCAAACCACCTTTTTCTGGTCGAGAACCATGGCCTCGGATTTGGAGGTGCTGATCCTCATCCCGCTCGCTTCACACTCGACTGCAAACCGCCCCAGGGCATGCTGAAGGTCCAGATTCGCTGAGGCCAACAGGACAACATCATCTGCAAAAAGCAGAGACGAAATCCTGTGGTCCCCAAACCGGACCCCCTCCGGCCCCTGGCTGCGCCTAGAAATTCTGTCCATAAAAATAATGAACAGAACCGGTGACAAAGGGCCGCCCTGCCGGAGACCAATGTGCACCTGGAACAGGTCTGACTTACTGCCGGCAATGCGAACCAGGCTCCTGCTTCTGTCATACAAGGACTGGACTGCCCTTAGCAAAGAGAGAATGTATGTTTTAAAAATTAATTGTATTGCTTTATTGATCTCAGACCAGTAGTTTTGTGTACCCTGACAGTCCCAGAATCTGTGGTAGTGATGGGCCACCTGACAGCCACAGTTTGTCCAACATTTACTATTTACCTGGAAAAGTGTGCACTCTGACATGGGCTTATGAAAAAGCCTGACATGTTTTTACAACAGTATTCTTTCCACATATGAGATCTCATGCTTTTCCATTGAGATGTGCATATTCATCTGTTATTACTAATCCTCCTTCCTTTTCCAATTTCCCTTTAACGTATTTGGTGAAATGATTATTAAGATGTGAATATTCTTATAAAGCTGTGATATTATCCCTCTTGGAAGTTTTGATTTGTATGCTTTTATAAAAGTTTAATAAGGGGGTTATAGATTCTGCACTTTTCAAAGGCTTGGAAGCCACAGTTTGCACTGTTTCAATAAATCAAACTAATTTTCTCATCACATCTTTGATTAATTTTGTCCAGCATTTGACAGCTGTAGACTCTCTGTCCAGTCAGAGCCATATATTGTGTAACTGATCGATGCTTTCAGTTTTCAGTTCAGTGAATGCAATCCAAGTCAATGGAACACTTACAAGATGTCACCAAAATCACTCTGTCCCTTTAAAATCTTTCAGAAAATGATGTAAGTGTATCGAATCGTATAGTTGGCCGAATATCGTGATATATACAGGGTGGGGAAGCAAAATTTACAATATTTAGAGGCAGGGATTGAAAGACAGTGTATGACCAATTAGTTTATTGAAAGTCATGAGAATTTAAATCTTCAAATCATATTTTACTGCATTTCTAACGTTCTTGTTGTCTACCTCAAGTTCAATTGCCATTTTTCTCATGGATTTGGTTGGATCCTTTAGGATTTTGGATTTGAGAGCTTTAATAAAAGCTTTGGTATGTTTTTTGTTGCTTCCTCCACTTCCAGACTTTCTCATAATAGTTTTGCTCATAGTCATTCTCTTCTTTACATTATAAACAGTCTTTATGGACACTCCAAGTATTTTTTAAATCTCCTTTGGTGTGACGAGTGCATTCAGCAAATCACACTCTTTGACGTTTGCTTTCCTGATAACTCATATGGGCAAAAGTTTCTGAGAAGGTATGGATAATAGTGTTAGGTATGATTATGACATCAATATACGAGGGCTGTTCAGTAAGTTCATGGCCTCACCCAGAAGTACTGGTTGTTATAATACAGGATGTTACATTCTTTCGTGATGGGATAGTGATGCTTGAACATTGATGGACCAAGTGCATTGCTGTAAATGGAGATTATGTTGAAAAATAAAATATAAATTATCAGTCTGTGTTGTTCTGTTCTGGGTGAGGCCATGAACTTATTGAACAGCCCTCGTATGTTTGGTTTCAAAACAGTTGACGTAGTGCCTGCTGAGAGAAAACAACTAAATGTTCATTGTAAATTTTGCTTCCCCACCCTGTATATCGTATCGTACCCCAGACCATCACACTGCCACCACCATGCTTCACTGTTGGCATAATGTTCTTTTTATCAAATGCTGTGCCATTTTCACGCCAGATGTAACAGGCTGCACACCTTCCAAAAAGTTCAATTTTTGACTAGCCAGTCCACAGAATGTTTCTCCAAAAGTCCTCAGGATCATCAAGATTTTTTTTGGCAAATGTGAGATGAGCCTTTGTATTCTTTGCTGACAGCAGGGGTTTTCGCCGGGGAACTCTCCCATGGATGCCATTTTTGGCCAGTGTCTTTCTTATGGTCGAGTCGTGAACACTGACCTTAACTGAGGCCAGCGAGGCCTGCAGTTCTTTAGATGTTGTTCAAGGTTCTTTTGTGACCTCCTGGATAAGTCGTCGTTGCACTCTTGGAGTAATTTTAGTTGGTCGACCACTCCTGGGAAGGTTTCCCACTGTTCCCAGTTTTCTCCATTTGTGGATAATGGCTCTGACAGTGGTTCGCTGGAGCCCCAAAGCCTTGGAAATGGCTTCATAACCTTTTCCAGACTGATGGATTTCAATCACTTTTTTTCTCATTTCTTCTTGAATTTCTTTGTTTGGATCGTAGTATGATGCGTTGGTTCTTGAGCTCTTGTAGCCTACTTCACTTTCTCTGGCAGATTCTATTTAAGTGATTTCTTGATTCAACAAGTATGGTGGTAATCAGGGTTGGGTGTGGCTTGTGAAATTGAACTCATCTTTCCCAAATTTGTGGTTAGTCAGTTATTTTGTGATTTAACAAGGGGGGGCAATTACTTTTTCACATAGAGCCAGATAGGTTTGTAATTTTTCCCTTCTTGGTAAATAAAATCATCCTTTAGAAACTGCATTTTGTATTTCCTTGGGTTGTCTCTGAGTGATATTAAAATTGGTTTGATGATTTGAAACCTTTGTGTGTGATAGATATGCAAAAAAAAACAGAAATCAGGAAGGGGGCAAATGCTTTTTCACGGCACTGTACATTAGCAGCAGGTGTTTGGGCACCAAAGGGATTTGTGATGTCACACTAGTCATCAATGTAATAATAATAATAATAATAATAATAATAATAATGATGATGATGATAATGATAATAGAAAACATTTGACAGACAATAGGGCCTTTGCAGCCAATTTTTAGCTCTTGGGCCCTAATAATACATTGAATTGGTCTGACTTTACTTTCAATGACCAAACGAAACAAGTTTTTGCAGAATTTTGTGATTCTGTAACTATTTAAAGAATCTGCCAACACTGGAGAGAACCTGACATCTTTCATCATCAATTTGTCTGTTATTATTTGCTTTTTCTGGTCTCATACAGGAAACACATCTCTTAAGGAGAACCCATCAAATATTGGTTGTTTTGAAAATGTCCTGTCAATGACCGAACTAGTTAATTTTGTCTATCTGCTTAATCTGGTCCTGAATAGATGTGTTTGTTCTGTTATATTCCATTGCACTTCATTGACCACCTCTTCTTCTTTCTTTGTTTTGATGTAGAAAGAAGCCGAAGGTGGATTTTAAGTGAAACCTAAAAGTTGTATCAGGCGAAGATCACCTGATTCCAGCAAATATGGAAGGAAAACTGACTTGTGACCAGTGTGGGAAGACTTACACCCACATGCATCAGTTTAAGACACACCTACGCATCCACAGTGGAGAAAGACCATATGACTGTGGACAGTGTGGGAAGACTTTCACCCAGAGGAATAACCTTGGGACACACCTACGCATCCATAGTGGAGAAAGACCATATGAATGTGAGCAGTGTGGGAAGACTTTCACTGATATGAGTAACTTTAAGAAACACCTACGCATCCACAGTGGAGAAAGACCACATGAATGTGAGCAGTGTGGGAAGACTTTCACTGATATGAGTAACTTAAAGAAACACCTACGCATCCACAGTGGAGAAAGACCATATCATTGTGAACAGTGTGGGAAGACTTTCACCCAGATGAGGAACCTTAAGACACACATACGCATCCACAGTGAAAAAACACCATATGAGTGTGAGCAGTGTGGGAAGACTTTCACCCAAGTGTCTACCCTTAGGATACACTTACGCATCCACAGTGGAGAAAGACCATATTCATGTGAGGAGTGTGGAAAGGCTTTCATCAGAAAGGAGGTGCTTAAAATCCACCAACGCATCCATAGTGGACAAAGACCATATGATTGTAAACAGTGTGGGAAGACTTTCACCCAGATGAGTAAACTTAAGATACATCTACGTGTCCACAGTGGAGAAAGACCATATCACTGTCACGAGTGTGGGAAAACTTTTACCCAGATGAGGGTCCTTAAGGCACACCTACGCATCCACAGTGGAGACAGCCCATATTACTGTGAACAGTGTGGAAAAACTTTCACTCACATGCATCACTTTAAGAGACACCTACGTATTCACAGTGGAGAAAGACCATATCACTGTGAACAGTGTGGGAAGACTTTCACCCAGATGTATGGCCTTAAGACACACATACGCATCCACAGTGGACAAAAACCATATCACTGTGAACAGTGTGGGAAAACTTTCACCCAGATGAGTAACCTTAAGACACACCTACGCATCCACAGTGGAGAAAGACCACATCACTGTGGCCAGTGTGGGAAAACTTACACCCATATAAATGGACTTAAGGCACACCTACGCGTCCACAGAGGAGAAACACACCGAAACAGTTTGAGTGTTACCAATGTGAAGAAAGACTCTTGCCACACTTTGCTCTCTACTACCATCAACACAGATGTGAATCGTCGTCTGGACCAAACAGTACCTCAGCATCAGATGACAACAAGAAACGCAGTGTCTGAACCAGCAGTACCGACTTCTTTTGACAAGAACATCAAACTTAAAAACCTCCAGATCTGGCTCCATAGAGTCCAGATGTAAGGCACACCTATGCACCCACAGAGGAGAAAAACCATAATACTGTGACCGGTGTGGGAAGGTTTCTGAGCCTTGTCTGCACGATGTTCTCACTGTCACATTCACCACAAAAAGTTGATGTCCCCATGTGATAAGTGCACCAAGATCCTCTGGTCGTCCAACTTTTACAAGTGTCACCAACAGACTCATACTGGACAGAAACCTTACCAGTGCAGATTTTGTGACAGATCTTTTTTCATAGATTCACAATGTACCAAAGAAGAATGTGGCAAAACTTTCCACAAAGGACACAAACTGAACATACTGCTACTTATTGACTTTGTGGACATTTAATCAGTCACTTGTTGTGATTCTGTTGCTGGTTGGGGTTCTCACCTGTTCATTGTTCACAAATGAAACCAGCTACTCCTGTCACAATTTTCCACAATTGTTCTGTGCAGTTTAAGTTCAAGAAAGGCAACACCGCCACAGTTATAAAATGACAGAAAGCAAAGTACTGCAGACCGCCTTTCTTTTTTCCAAATGTTACTTTTTATTATGTGTATCCAACATACTGTGGTGACATTTTTATACTACTTTTTCCAAAATTGCATTTTTATTGCATGTAAGTTTGGGACTTGGAGATTTTAGGCATTTGATCCGTTACCATGAAATTAGTTTTTTTTTTTTGTTTGTTTGTTTTTTTTTTTGATGGTTTTATTTGGAACTGGATAATGAAAATTACAGAAAGTACAGATATTTATACCTACTTTAAGGTACCTTTTACAAAATGTTTGTAAATTATAGATGAGTATGTAAACTTTGCATGTCTTTTTCTTTGATCCATTTGCGACAACTCTCTTACTTGCACTAAATATTATAATCATCGATCCTGAGCACATGGTTCCATAACATTGAAGCTTACCAAGCGTACACAAATATGAATTAACATCAACTTATGTATTGATGAAGAACAGGGTGTGTCAGAATTACTCACATTTATTCCCTTTTTAGAATTTATTAGGTGTATGGAACAAACATTGGACGCATGTCCAACAGAAATTTTGGTTCCAGTGAATTATCTAGAATTTTTTTTATCCAGTTTCCTTCAAAACGTCCTCACTAGAATACCTATGTGATTTCATGGCCTATAGGTACCTATAGGAAGTAGTGGTTTTCTTCTGCTGCCATGCAGAGTGGTGGCTTCCTCACACTCCTACCAAATGAGGTAGAGAATTGGGTGGAGGCTTCTGTGTCTGACTTTATCTGATCGACTGAGTGTTTGAGTTCCCTCCTGAGGAGATGAGCAGTGAGACTGAAGTTCCAGCAGAATGCACAAACTGTCATCTTTTGTTAGCAATGAGTAAAGAAGAACATTAAGGCACTCAATTTGACCTTTTTTCTTATATTAGCTGTGTTGTAGATAATAAAGTTGGAATTGGAAACATATGTGTTTTTCTTTTTTCTTCCAACAAAATACTCTGTACTTCTGAGACTATAGTTCAGTGGTTCCAACCTTTTTTTACTCCTGACCCCATTTTAACATCACAGATTTCTGTCGACCCCAGACATTCAAAACAGAGACTTTTTTTTTGCCAAAATTGATTTGTTTTTGATCCTGTAATAGTTTTCTATCGTCTGTTTCAAATCCAGGTTAATGTTAGAGGACATTTAGTCTGAATAATGTATATTATTGTGGACGGAGGCAGTAAATCCAGATGTAGACTACTGCACAAAGGGAGAATTGGATTTTCCTTGGTCAGGATATGTACAGTCATTCCAGCTGTGATTTACAAGGAGGACAATTAATACTGAAGAAACAAGAACTGAAACTATGAATTATGAAAGAGCTGCAGCATCTGAAACCGACCACAATGAACATTTGACAGAAAAACAGAACCACAGTGCTGCAGTTTCACAACCACAGTTTGTCTGATATGGATTGGGATTGGCTCTGTCAACTCAACACAGAGTTTTATTAGTAAGTTTTATTTAATTTTTATCAATAATTAGAAATTCCACGTGACCCCATTTGAAATCCAGGGGGTCTACTTGGGGGACAGGGGGTCTACCTACCATCCTTTCCTCCTGACATCATACACAGAGCCCCAGGAACCCCAGCAGGCCTACAGTCATTTCTATACCAGGATCCAAATGACCTTTGACCTCCTGAAGGCACGCTTTCACTGTCTTCACCACTTAAGGGTCAGCCCTTTGAGGTCATGTGACATCACTGTTCATCATGCTTTAAATTTCAGTTCAGTATGTCCTTGTTAGGAAAACACAAGGCTTGGACCCAAATGCACCAGACAGAGACAAAACAAGCTTAGTTTGAGTATTTATTAACTCAAAATTTAAAAGTAAAAAAAAATTTCTTCACAATCGTGGAATCAAAACTTAACACAAATATCTTCCCAACTGAGGTATCTAAAGTCTAACAAAAAGATCTTCACATACGTGGTATCAAAAAATCAACAAAAAAGGTCTTCACAAAACATGGTTTCAAAAATTAACACAAAAATCTTCTCCGTTGAGGAATCAAAAAATATAACAAAAAGATCTTCACAAATGTGGATTCAATAAACTTACAAAGCGTAGATAAGCAGCACAGGCAAAGGTCTAAGAGATGGACTCTATGCACAGCCCCACTACTTCCTGAACTTCAGGTGGGTCCTTTATTTCCTGTCTTTCATTATTGGACAAACTGATTAATCCAGGTGTGCCTAATCAATCAGTTGTCCCAACAAGTAGCAGGCACACCTGGATTAATCAGTTTGTCCAATAATGAAAGACAGGAAATAAAGGACCCACCTGAAGTTCAGGAAGTAGTGGGGCTGTGCATAGAGCCCATTGACTTGGCAAAGCATGGAAGACGCACTGACAACAGACACGAGGAGAGGAGGAAATATAAAGGGTAGAGGGATAATCAGCCCCAGGTGAAGACAATCAAGGGAAACAGGGAGGACGCAGACAAGACAGACACAGTGCACACAAATGAACCAAACCACTCACCAAAATAAAGCAGGAAATGAATGAAACCAACAAACAAATTACTCGCACTGCTGAAGGCAGTGTGTCACAGTCCTGCATTAGCAGAAGAATTGTTTTTTTTTTTTTAATTCAGTTTAAATTATTTGGCCTCTCATGTTCTCTCATCATTCACAGAGGAGCCCTTGATGTTGAGAATCACCAGTCAGAGGTTTTCAAACAGGACTTTATTGATCTGCTGAACGTAGTTCCATGTGTGAATCCTCAGGTGTTTCTCAGTGGCCCTTTACCGACAGTTGGACGAGGAGCTGACAGATTCAGCAGGCTGATGGAGCTGAGCACATGGCTCAAAGACACATGTGCCGCTCAATCAATACTTTATTGACAATTTCAACATGTTTTGGGAACGCAGACACCGCTTTAAGGCAGATGGATTTTGTCTTCACAAGTCAGGAGATCAGCTGTTGAACTCCAACATTTTTTATTCTGTGCCTCAGACACAAGCATTCTCCGCCGAGGACAAGAGACAAGACAACCCAAAGCAGCTGATCAAAGGGCACCATGGAGAAGAACTGTTAGTGCCTGAGATCAGCACTGACCATGGAAGACCACAGACCCAGGAAGACGCTCCAACGTCAGGACCCTCTCCCCAACAGAAGGAGTCTCCCCCAGCCCCAACAGGACACTCCCAACTTTCACTCCCCCAGCCCCTCACTCTCTCCTCTGAGTCTGCCCCCCCCCCTGGATTTCACTGACAAGATGAAAAACCTTGTCAATATTTGAATCCAACCCCCCCCCCCCCCCCCCCAAGTCCAAATCACATATTTTCTCCCCTTAACCTCCCTCATGGTCCAGCCCCTCCCATTCCACCATGGAACAAAAATCACCGAGCCCCCCCCCCCCCCACTTCACATGGATCATCACATCTGTGAGTCTGACTGATGTGTGCCGGGTCCAGACTGCAGTACTGATACAAATAATGCCCCCCCACCCCCACCCCAGGAAATGTCAGGGCCCTATGGAGTTAAGGTAGCCTGTTCAATCCTGGTGATGACAGGAAACAGAAAAATGCAGTTAAGGAACTGAAGGAGAAATGTGGCGCTATCAAAACACACAAAAAGGTTTTCAAAGGAGGTAAGCATACTCTGTAAGCCACAGTCTGACCCCCCCCCCCCCCCTAAATGTTAGGTCTTTAGCAGAGAAAACATTTGTAGTCAATGACTTTATTACTGAGCACAGCCTGGATTTTATGTTTTGAACTGAAACCTGGTTGGACCAAAATAACAGTGGAGCTGTTCTTATTGAGTCAAACCCCCCCACCCCCACCCCAAACCTTCAGTTTTATCAGTGAGTCTAGAATAAACAGAAGAGGAGGGGGAGGTGCAGTCTTCCTCAAAGAATGTAAGTCATCAGTGTAAGCAGCTATCTGTGGGAAGTTTCCCTTCTTTTGAATATGTGCTTGTACAGCTGAAGGGATCATCTAGGGTCATGCTTTTAAATATTTATGCCCCCCCCCCCCCCCAAATACTGTGCAGACTTCTATGATGATTTTAGTGAACTGCTGTCTATGATCTGTGTTGATTTTGACTGTATAATCATTGTTGGTGATTTTGACTTCCATGTTGACAACTTTCAGAACAAAGGAACTACAGACCTGAAGAACACTCTGGACAGTTTTGGGCTGACTCAGTATGGAACAGAGTGAACTGTTTCATTAGAGAGATCTTCTGAAGTTTTCAATACAGTTTCACAGTAACTTCAGTTTTGTCTTAGTTTGAAAAACCTGGATAACTAACACCAAACGTTTATTTTGATAGAATTATATGTGTTGACTAAACTTACTTAGAAATCCAATAATTTTACAGCAAATCTTGTTTAACTGTAGTCAAAGTGCAAATATTTGAATGATTTCAGTAAAGGGTAGTGGATAGATCTGGAATTATTTCTTCTATATTCATTCATCCATTTTCTGAACCGCTTGTGAGGTGCTGGAGCTTTTCCACTTGGGCTACCAGTGGTGGAAGGCAGATACACTGTGGACGGGTCAGCATTCGTGATGGACAAATGACGCCTCATGAGGTGTGTGGCTTAATGGTGACATCTGGTGGGCTTAAAACATCATTGCAGACTGCCTGGATTCAGAATGTGGAGTGTGTCGCTTCAGTGGACTGAGGACACCAAATGATGAGTTAATGTGTTTACTGAATGAAAGGGATTTGGATGTATTCCAATTAATTTGAATATAAGCCAAATATTATAACTAATACGGTGTGTCAAATGCAGAATTAACTAAACAAAATGTTGAAGTAAAACTGAAAATGTGAATTTAAAGGAAAAGTTTTGTCCAAATCCTTTAGGACATTGGAGTGCTTGTGGACTTGTTACTGGGGGGACAAGGCAGGGGTTACACATTTGAATGAAGGAAAAGAAGTTTTTGTTGCAAGTTGGGCGATGTGGTCTGTTTGATAGCAGTTCTGCTGCTTTGGAGAACATTCTTTCTAAACTCCCTAACAAAAAAAAGGAGAAAAGGTGAAAACAAAAAAAGCCTCCTTCCCCTTCCAGAAAATAGGACTGATTCACAAAAGAAAACACTATTTACAACTATATACAATTTACAACTACACAGACACAGTCGAACACACATGATGACTGACAACCAGGAAACACACACAGGAACTCTGGGGAGTTGGCAGGGAGCAAAAAGAGGAGCTCCAGTTAATCCTGCATCTCCACTTGTTTTCAGTCGTTCCTATCTCCTCCTCCTGATCCAGAAGGAAATGTGTCTCCAGTCCAGTCAGTCGGACTCTCTGAGAACTCCTCCCTAAGTTAGCTGCGCATATAGATGCGTTCAAGTGAATAGAGTGTGGGGCGGAAAAGTCATACTCGCAGATGTCAATAGTCGTTGACGTGAAGGCAGCGTGGACAACCCAGACTCAGTGGGACACAGGTGACACATGGAGACAGCGTGGACAATTTGAATATAAGAACGGCTCACAACTGCGAAGCGGTTTTTATCGTCACTTAAAACAACTCAAAAGACTCGAGTCGTTCGTGAACGTCACATCTCTAGTGTTCTCTGATGACGTTTACAAACTGCGACGGAGAGTCCGACAGAGCAGAGGGATGGAATGGAGTCCGAGCCCACAGGTTGTGTGGAAATAAAGGTTCTCCGTGACCCTCTGTGGATAGAAGGAGGTCTGCGGAGGAGCCCGTATTGTTTTCAGGTGGATTTCCATGATGGAATGGAGCGAGTGTTGAGTTTGAGCAGTTGGAGACGGAGGAGTTGAACATGGAGCAGCATTAGTCCGGAGATAGCCCCAGGCAGCAGAGCCACAACCAGGAGGAGGAGAGTCCCACGGCAGAGTGAAGAAGTGTTCCACAGTCCGACTGGATAGAACAGCACAGGAGGAAACTGTGGAGGGAGGGAGGGAGGGAGGGGGAAACCGGCAACGGAGAAGAGAAACAGAGGCAGCAGGTTAGAACTATGGAGCACCCCCCCCAGAAGAGGAGGTATGGGCTGTTGTTTTTGGTTCGGTTTGTTTGTGAACACTTTAGCAGCAAAACTATTGGTGGAATTCATACCAGACTGGGTTTAGAGATTGACATGAATTATTTATTTATTTATTTTGACATACTTTTTTTTCTCCCATCTTTGTTATAAAAGCCAAGTGACCTGTGTGTGTGTGTGTGTGTGTGTGTGTGTGTGTGTGTGTGTGTGTGTGTTTGTGTGTGTGTATCAGCTTTTTAACTGATAAACTGGACAGAACCAGCCTGTGCAGTACTTCTGTATTTTGGGTCCAGGATCAGACAGAAGAAAACTGAATATTGATACGACCAATACTTTGTTAGTTATTAGTTTTTAAAGGCCTCCCTTTAATGCTTTAATCCAGATCCACGGGGGGAGGGGGGGGGGGGGGGGGGAATCAACAGAAAACACGGGAAAAACGGGTCTGGTTCTTACTGTGGCCCAGTTCCACTCTGCCGGTCCCCGGTCAGACCCAGTCTGTTAACGTTCGCCTCCTCCATGTTCAGTCCTGTGGAAAAGTCTCTGGTCCACGTCCATGTCAATACAAACCTAAATGAGTCCATTCTATTTCCTCCTAATCTGTGTTTCATCAGTAAACTTAGTCAAATCATGTGAATGTGATGAAGTCACACAGTGACATTACTGTAAAGCCCTTTCAAACAATTATTTAACATCATTATGAATGCATTCTTTTCCGTTACTTTTGATTTCAATACAAAACAAAATGAGGGCCATTATTTTTTTTTCCTATTTTCTGTGTTACACCAGTAAACTTAGCTCAGCTCCCCATTTGATCAACTCTACTGCTTCTAGAACCTGTGGATTCCCACAGGTCAGTGCACTAGTTTGCTTATAATGGGCAAAATTTCAAATGCCTATAAAACATCAGTTTTGTTTCAATTTACTTGAAACTTGGTGCATGTATAGAGGCGACTGATATGACATCAGCACACACATATGTAACAGATGAAATCTGCATTGTGTAGTAAACAGCACAGGTGAACTCCAAGCTGAATGTGTTTTTATTCTGACAATAGACAAAGAAGTGAAATCATTCAACTGTCCAGCAAACCTGGCAATGCTGGTGCTAAAAACTATAGAAACACACGTGTTAGCATACACATAAGCATGTTTCACAAGCTAGTAGCAGTCTGTTTACTGGACAGATACAATAAACACAAAATTCTGTTCTGACACAAAGATCTATTAGAGTCTAGGTACATATGCATGGAAATAAGAATAAACATGCAAATAAAATAATCAACTACCAGAATATTACTCAGCATCAAAAACTCATGACCTACCACATGTACTGGCAAGACAGACTGGGAAGAGCAGAACACGTCATTCCCACAACTATACTACTGTCTTAAAGGGACAGAACACTATTTTATCACACAACTCAATGGCAAGTGGAAGCACCAATCCTGTTACACATAAACATGATGACATCAGCTGGATCGATGCCAAAATAAGCTACAGTATGTGTGAGGGGCGGGGTTCACTGTGTCTGGAACCACTTTTTTTCCCTCCAACTTTATTAATCAAATTCTGGCTTTACATTCAAAAGACTTCCACAGAGAAAGACTATTTTCCAGACTGAGCCTGTACAGCATATTTAGTATATATATCAAAAAATAAAATAAGTAACTAAAATAAAAGTCAGAGGTCTAATCATAAATCAGTCCATTCAGATTGTTATAAACAGTCAAGGCTTGTTTGGTTTGGACACATTTCAGTGTTTTTAAAGTTGGTTATCTCATTCATATAAACTAAGAACAGTGGGTGGCTCTTCATGAATCTGCATCTGTGGAGAAACTGTTTGACAATAGTAATGTAGGTGTTATAGATCATTTCCTGTTTTTTGTTTTGTTTTATAACTCTATACTTCATGTCTTTGTATTCCAGCTTGGGCGATTGAGTGTCCTTTTCAGATATCCAGTGTTGAAATGCTTCCCAAAACACTCTGGTATAAGTGCAGTTTAACAACAAGTTGTTCTAAAGTCTCAGTGTCAGAGTTACAGAAAACACAGTTTTTTTTAATCAATGTTGAATCTTTGTCTCAGAAACTCATTACAAGGATAGATATTATTTAAAGCTGCGTATGACTTTTGTCACCAATTTTTCATCAGATCTGTCAAACCTCAGTCGTAGCCTAAGTATCACGAATCCATAAGTCTTTCTGTGATTACTCTCCTGAATCTCTTCCCTCACGGTGAAAAATTTCGAAGTGTACTCCAACACAAACAAACCGTTGGTTTACAAACAGAGCTGGGAGGTAACTGGGGCATTTTCAGAATTGTGTTGTGACGTGCATTGTGGGAAGTGGAAGTTCAGCTGCATTATGGCCGCAGCGGCCTGGCAGGAAAGGCACAGCTGGAGCTGCACTTCCCACAATGCACAGAAGTGATTGAGGTGCATTAGCACGGGAAGACTTATGGATTAGTGATAAGGAGGTTATCACTCAGGTTTTATAAATCTGAAGAAAAATTAGTGATGGAAGTCATTCACCGCTTTAACCTCCGAAGACCCAGGAAATGTCAGCAAAGTAGAAGCTTTTTAAATGTTTTATTAAATAAGTGCCTATATTGGAAACATCATGATGAAACAGTTTTTTTCAGATGCAGTTTTTAAGTTTTTTATGGAATGTCCTTTGTGGTGGACAGTTTTCTTTTCTTTTTGTATAAAGTTGTTAAACTCTTGTCCACAAATGTGGACAGAAAGCCCATAGCTGGGTCTGAGGAGGATAAATATAAACTTCCAGTTTTCCCACCTGTCAAAGACAATCCAATCAGCATCCAGATCCTGGTCACAGCAGGTACCTACCTTTTCCAGAAGAACCTTTTTCTTGTTTGTGTGATTTTCTTTTTCTTGTGTGTGTTTTTTTTCTTGTGTGCCTTTCTGTCGTTGTGGTTCTGTAGTTCAGGGTGCAGCTGCAAGAAAAACCAAACTGTTATAACTCAACAATTTTTTATCCAATCAGCACCAAACTTAAGATAAGATAAGATAAGATAAGATAAGATAAGATAAGACTTTATTTCTCCCACCGTGGGGAAATTTCACAGTTAACAGCAACAATAAGCAATTGCAGAGAAAAAGACAGGTAGAAAAACTGTAAACGTGTGAAAATGAAAATCTGAAGAGAAAATAATAAGAAATTTGGTATTTATATAAATATTCATATAAATAAAAAATTAAATATTATTTCCACATTTACCTCATCATGGATTCACATGTATGATCAGAGTCACACCCTGAACATAATGACATGACAATATTGAATCTGACTCCTTGTTCCACCTGTTAGTACCAGTAAATGTTTTGTTGTTTTGATGTGTACACAAAAACATATTCATCTCAAATTTGGTCAGAAAAGTCTTAACAAGCTGAAGATCCAATTCATTAGAGTTGGTGACCTTATGTGACCTCGTATGATCATAGTGGTGCAACGAGTTCTGAGGTTTTGTCATGAAACAAGAAACTGTTTCTTAAACACATTAGTACATTATTGAATCTGCATCAGTTTTCACTTGTAGAATAAGAGTATTGAGTTTTCTCACATATTCAGGCCCTTAAAATTTCCTACAAAACTATAAAATACGACTACTACTACTACCAATAAGAATTATTATTTATGATAATAATAATAATAATATTAATAATAATAATAATGGTAAAACCATCACCATTAAATATTGGTTGTCTTAAAAATGTCCTGTTAATTACCTAACTAGCTAATTTAGTCTATCTGCTTAATCTGGTCCTGAAGAGATGTGTTTGTTCTGTTACATTCCATTGCATTTCAGTGTCCACGTCTTCTTTTTGTGTTTTGATGTAGAAAAAAGCCAAAGGTGGATTTTAAGAGAAACCTAAAAGTTGTGTCTGGCAAAGATCACCTGATTCCAGCCAACATGGATAGAAGACCCACCTGTGACCAGTGTGGGAAGACTTTCATCACTATGAGTAGCCTTAAGAAACACCTACGCAGCCACAGTGGAGAAAGACCATATGAGTGTGACCAGTGTGGGATGACTTTCACCCGAATAAGTAACCTTCATACACACCAACGGATCCACAGAGAAGAAAGACCATATGACTGTAACCAGTGTGGGAAGACTTTCACCCAAATAAGTAACCTTCATGTACACCAACGCATTCACAATGGAGAAAGACCATATGACTGTAAACAGTGTGGGAAGACTTTCACCCAGACGACTAAACTTAAGATACACCTACGTGTCCACAGTGGAGAAAGACCATATGACTGTTACAATTGTGGGAAAACTTTTACCCAGATGAGGGCCCTTAAGGCACACCTACGCATCCACAGTGGAGAAAGCCCATATGACTGTGAACAGTGTGGGAAAACTTTCACCCACATGCATCACTTGAAGTTACACCTACGCATCCACAGTGGGGAAAGACCGTATCACTGTGAACAGTGTGGGAAAACTTTCACCCAGATGGGTACCCTTAAGACACACCTACGCGTCCACAGTGGACAAAAACCATATCACTGTGAACAATGTGGGAAAAATTTCACCCAGATGAGTACCCTTAAGACACACCTACGCGTCCACAGTGGAGAAAGACCACATCACTGTGACAAGTGTGGGAAAACTTACACCCATATAAATGGACTTAAGGCACACCTACACATCCACAGGGGAGAAACACACCGAAACAGTTTGAGTGTTACCAATGTGAAGAAAGATTCTTGCCACACTCTGCTCTCTACTACCATCAACACAGATGTGAATCATCGTCTGGACCAAACAGTACCTCGGCATCGGATGACAACTAGAAATGCAGTGTCTGAACCAGCAGCACCGACTTCTTCTGACAAGAACATTAAACTTAAAAACCTCCAGATCTGGCTCCATAGAGTCCAGATGTAAGGCACACCTATGCACCCACAGAGGAGTAAAACCAGAACACTGTGACCGGTGTGGGAAGGTTTCTGAGCCTTGTCTGCATGATGTTCTCACTGTCACATTCACCACAAAAAGTTGATGTAGCCATGTGATAAGTGCACCAAGATCCTCTGGTCGTCCAACTTTTACAAGTGTCACCAACAGACTCATACTGGACAGAAACCTTACCAGTGCAGATTTTGTGACAGATCTTTTGTCACAGGTTCACAATGTACCAAAGAAGAATGTGGCAAAACTTTCCACAAAGGACACAAACTGAACATACTGCTACTTATTGACTTTGTGGACATTTAATCAGTCACTTGTTGTGATTCTGTTGCTGGTTGGGGTTCTCACCTGTTCATTGTTCACAAATGAAAGCAGCTACTCCTGTCACAATTTTCCACAATTGTTCTGTGAAGTTTAAGTTCAAGAAAGGCAACACCGCCACAGTTATAAAATGACAGAAAGCAAAGTATTGCAGACCGCCTTTCTTTTTTCCAAATGTTACTTTTTATTATGTGTATCCAACATACTGTGGTGACATTTTTATACTACTATTTCCAAAATTATATTTTTATTGCATATAAAGTTTGGGACTTGGAGATTTTCGGCATTTGATCCGTTACCACGAAATTAGTGTTTTGTTGTTTTTTTGATGGTTTTACTTGGAACTGGACAATGAAAATTACAGAAAGTACAGATATTTATACCTACTTGAAGGTACCTCTTACAAAATGTTTGTAAATTATAGATAAGTATCTGAACTTTGCATGTCTTTTTCTTTGATCCATATGCGACAACTCTCTTACTTGTACTAAATATTCTAATAATCCATCCTGAGCACATGGTTCCATAACATTGAAGCTTACCAAGCGTACACAAATATGAATTAACATCAACTTATGTATTGATGAAGAACAGGGTGGGTCAGAATTACTCACATTTATTCCCTTTTTAGAATTTATTAGGTGTATGGAACAAACATTGGGTGCACATCCAACAGAAATTTTGGTTCCAGTGAATTATGTAGAATTTTTTTTATCCAGTTTCCTTCAAAACGTCCTCACTAGAATACCTATGTGATTTCATGGCCTATAGGTACCTATAGGAAGTAGTGGTTTTCTTCTGCTGCCATGCAGAGTGGTGGCTTCCTCACACTCCTACCAAATGAGGTAGAGAATTGGGTGGAGGCTTCTGTGTCTGACTTTATCTGATCGACTGAGTGTTTGAGTTCCCTCCTGAGGAGATGAGCAGTGAGACTGAAGTTCCAGCAGAATGCACAAACTGTCATCTTTTGTTAGCAATGAGTAAAGAAGAACATTAAGGCACTCAATTTGACCTTTTTTCTTATATTAGCTGTGTTGTAGATAATAAAGTTGGAATTGGAAACATATGTGTTTTTCTTTTTTCTTCCAACAAAATACTCTGTACTTCTGAGACTATAGTTCAGTGGTTCCAACCTTTTTTTACTCCTGACCCCATTTTAACATCACAGATTTCTGTCGACCCCAGACATTCAAAACAGAGACTTTTTTTTTTGCCAAAATTGATTTGTTTTTGATCCTGTAATAGTTTTCTATCGTCTGTTTCAAATCCAGGTTAATGTTAGAGGACATTTAGTCTGAATAATGTATATTATTGTGGACAGAGGCAGTAAATCCAGGTGTAGATTACTGCACAAAGGGAGAATTGGATTTTCCTAGGTCAGGATATGTACAGTCATTCCAGCTGTGATTTACAAGGAAGACAATACTGAAGAAACAAGAACTGAAACTATGAATTATGAAAGAGCTGCAGCATCTGAAACCGACCACAATGAACATTTGACAGAAAAACAGAACCACAGTGCTGCAGTTTCACAACCACAGTTTGTCTGATATGGATTGGGATTGGCTCTGTCAACTCAACACAGAGTTTTATTAGTAAGTTTTATTTAATTTTTATCAATAATTAGAAATTCCATGTGACCCCATTTGAAATCCAGGGGGTCTACTTGGGGGACAGGGGGTCTACCTACCATCCTTTCCTCCTGACACCATACACAGAGCCCCAGGAACCCCAGCAGGCCTACAGTCATTTCTATACCAGGATCCAAATGACCTTTGACCTCCTGAAGGCACGCTTTCACTGTCTTCACCACTTAAGGGTCAGCCCTTTGAGGTCATGTGACATCACTGTTCATCATGTTTTAAATTTCAGTTCAGTATGTCCTTGTTAGGAAAACACAAGGCTTGGACCCAAATGCACCAGACAGAGACAAAACAAGTTTAGTTTGAGTATTTATTAACTCAGTATATAAAAGTTAAAAAAAATATCTTCACAATTGTAGAATCAAAAATTAACACAAATATCTTCCCAACTGAGGTATCAAAAGTCTAACAAAAAGATCTTCACATACGTGGTATCAAAAAATCAACAAAAAAGGTCTTCACAAAACATGGTTTCAAAAATTAACACAAAAATCTTCTCTGTTGAGGAATCAAAAAATATAACAAAAAGATCTTCACAAATGTGGATTCAATAAACTTACGAAGCGTAGATAAGCAGCACAGGCAAAGGTCTAAGAGATGGACTCTATGCACAGCCCCACTACTTCCTGAACTTCAGGTGGGTCCTTTATTTCCTGTCTTTCATTATTGGACAAACTGATTAATCCAGGTGTGCCTAATCAATCAGTTGTCCCAACAAGTAGCAGGCACACCTGGATTAATCAGTTTGTCCAATAATGAAAGACAGGAAATAAAGGACCCACCTGAAGTTCAGGAAGTAGTGGGGCTGTGCATAGAGCCCATTGACTTGGCAAAGCATGGAAGACGCACTGACAACAGACACGAGGAGAGGAGGAAATATAAAAGGTAGAAGGATAATGAGCCCCAGGTGAAGACAATCAAGGGAAACAGGGAGGACGCAGACAAGACAGACACAGTGCACACAAATGAACCAAACCACTCACCAAAATAAAGCAGGAAATGAATGAAACCAACCAACAAATTACTCGCACTGCTGAAGGCAGTGTGTCACAGTCCTGCATTAGCAGAAGAATTGTTTTTTTTTAAAATTCAGTTTAAATTATTTGGCCTCTCACATTCTCTCATCATTCACACAGGAGCCCTTGATGTTGAGAATCACTAGTCAGAGGTTTTCAAACAGGACTTTATTGATCTGCTGAACGTAGTTCCATGTGTGAATCCTCAGGTGTTTCTCAGTGGCCCTCTACCGACAGTTGGACGAGGAGCTGACAGATTCAGCAGGCTGATGGAGCTGAGCACATGGCTCAAAGATACATGTGCCGCTCAATCAATACTTTATTGACAATTTCAACATGTTTTGGGAACGCAGACACCGCTTTAAGGCAGATGGATTTTGTCTTCACAAGTCAGGAGATCAGCTGTTGAGCTCCAACATTTTTTATTCTGTGCCTCAGACACAAGCATTCTCCGCCGAGGACAAGAGACAAGACAACCCAAAGCAGCTGATCAAAGGGCACCATGGAGAAGAACTGTTAGTGCCTGAGATCAGCACTGACCATGGAAGACCACAGACCCAGGAAGACGCTCCAACGTCAGGACCCTCTCCCCAACAGAAGGAGTCTCCCCCAGCCCCAACAGGACACTCCCAACTTTCACTCCCCCAGACCCCACCCAGCCCCTCACTCTCTCCTCTGAGTCTGCCTCCGCAATATATCCTGCAGTTTTTTGTCACAAGCCATAAATCTATATGAATATAAAATTAAAAAACGAAAATTCTGTGATGCTAGATTCACTTGTTTTATTTATCAACATTCATTTTAGCTACACAAAATCTCTCACAAATTGATATTTATACATATTAACATGTTAGACAAGTCTTGATGAATTATTACCATGCAATGTGAATTTAGACCATGAAATCTTGGAAATTTGTGGGAAAAAGCTTCTACTAATTTCACATATTACACATGGTGAATTTAGCCACACACAAAATCACATACATCAATGTAACAGCATTGTTTGACATTTACAGTGTTTACAGTTGCAGGGTTTCTTTTCTTCTTTTAACAATGATGCGTTTGTCATGTAACAATACATGTTTTTCAATAGATCTCGGTCTGGTTTTTTACACAGTACACTGTAAACTTTTAGTTTTGTTCAATGGATGCTCTTTTTAGAGCAGGTATGTCCAAAGTCCGGCCCGAGGCCCAATCACGGCCCACGGTCAGATTTTATACGCCCCACAGCTTGGGTTTTATATTGTATTATTTATGGCCCACTTGGACTGTTGAACCGAGTACATGAATCATAAAAGGTTCAAAATGCAGTTTCTCCTTTCACCTCATGGTGGCAGCACCACTCTTACTCTATCTGGCTCTGTGACTTTGCCGTGAACCCTTTTCGCTAATTTCTAACCACGGTGCCTGTAAATAAAAAAATGAAAGTTGACAGTGAGGGCCGCCGCTTCCAGGAGAGATGGGAATTACAATTTTTTTTCACTGAAAATTGAGGCAATTATGTTTGCCTAATTTGTCAACAGACTGTTGCCTTGTTTAAGGAATTCAATGTAAAGAGACATGAGCAGACAAAACATGTTAATGCATACGACAAGCTAGCAGGGAGTGAGCGCTCTGAAAAAGTGAAGCAAATTCAAGCTGCTTTAAACTCACAACAGTGACTCTTCATGTGAACCTGGGAGTTCAATGAATTCACCACCAAGGCAGGCTACCAAGTTGCCAGGTTAGTTGCCTATAACTGCTGGTGTTACGTACTTGTACATGTGACACAAAATATTACTTTCTGAATGATTTTGTGAAAGACAAGAGTAAGAGTCATATGTTTTCATCTTCAACATTAACAGACTTTGCATTCTGAGTAATATATGAGTAATGATTACTCATATAAGTCATGTTTAAAATGAATGTGGGGTTAAGATTTTTATCAACTTGGATGTTTAAGATACTCTATACAGTTTGTTCTATGTTATCTGACTCCAGATGTGAAAGGAAGGCAGAATTGATTTTTTTTGTTTTTTTTTTATTTGTTCACACCTGAGTGGCGTAGATTTGGTTACACTGCCATTTAAAAAAAATTATATTGTGACAATGAAAATAAAATTGTTGTAGAACAGCGCATTTATATATAATTTTTACTGTTTAAAAAATGTCTGAAGGGACCACTGGCCCCTGGCAATGTCCAAATTATCAGATCTGGCCCTCTGTAAAAAAAAAGTTTGGACACCCCTGTTTTAGAGGATATTTCATGGTTCTATAACATGTCTAATCATCACCGTCACTGTCAGAAACATCATCCCATGTAGCTCTATCTTCTGTTTCCTTCTGAACATTCACACAGTGCTACACCTACACAAATCAGTGCAAGACAGTCTTGCTGACATACAGGAACACCTGTCTGTATCATATTTGCCTAGTTTCCAAGTGCAGTGGACGAACAGCAAAACACTTTGAGGAGCAGGATTTTTAGTCATCCAGGTCACTGTTAACTCCCCATCCTCAATGAGCCATCCACTACCAATGAGTGAGGGTGCACACATAACACCTTTCAGACAATGTCTCATTATTGCTGTTTGGTAGTTTGCCCTTTTGCAGTGTTGGTGTAGAGCATCACATGTTGGAGGCATGGATAAGGCAAACTACCAGGGAGCAATAATGACACATTATCAATAAGACTGGCTATGGCTATGGCTCAGATGGTAGAGCAGGTCGTCCAATAACCGAAGGGTCAGCGGTTCGAATCCTGCTCTGTCCTAGTCAGTCCATTGTGTTCTTGGGCAAGACACTTCACCCAGTGCCACTCACTCTGGTGTATGAATGTTTGGTGGTGGTTCACAATAATAATAATTCCTTGCCTGATGATCTACTCAATGAAGAGAAGATCTTGTAGCCAACACTGAAGGCAGCTCATTTCTGAAACACACATACACCCAGTTTCACAAAGCTGCAAGCAGCATTGTGTGTGTGAGAGAGAATGAGTTATGATCAGTAATAGCAGTAGTAGTAACAGATGTAATAGCAGTAGTAGTAGTAATAATAGTAGTAATAGCAGTAGCAGTAATAATAATAGTAATAGCAGTAGTAGTAATAGCAGTAGTAGAGAATAGAATAAACTTACACACTTATATACAGTATTTGTGTATGTGTGAGAGACAGATTTTTTTTAAAAAAACCTGCTGATAACGTCTGTGCCAGTGAAAGACGATCCTTTGTGCATTTGCCAGACACGGTGATGTATTTATCCACTTTTTTTTTTTTTTTTTTTTTTTTTAAACATATTATGCATAAGGCAGGCAGAACAGGACCAGGTGAAACAGTAGGTAGACCCATCCTGGACCGTCATTTCTTCCTGGGCGTTTCACTTGTTGATCCTGCGGTGCTGCTGCACACTCACCTCCCTGTGATTCATTGACATCTGAATTCTCTCTTTTATGTTTCTCCGCGGAATCCAATCGTTTTGTATCAATGAATCGTCTGTAGCATGTTGCATGAAACCCAGCATCTTCTGGAACATTGTCAAAGTCAGTAGTGATAGTGTTTATAAGTTTCAGTTATACTCCTGCTCTCACCACTCAAATAAAGCCATCGTTCGACCCAGTTTCTTAACGTTTCCCATCGTTTGGCTGAAAAATCCTGTATTTTTTCTTTTTTTTACGGATATGAGGTGCATATTCCATATTTTTGCTGGCTTTTTAAAACTTTTCGTTGTGTTTTCCTCCTCCGAACTACAGGAAGCTCGCTTCCTGGTCGCAGCTCTCTTGGATGTTTTGCGCTTTCTGATTGGACCAGCAGGTTACACGTGACTCAAACCGCACCACGCATGATAACAATAGCATTGCGCGAATAAAGTTAAGTAGGACCGACTTCAAACACTGATTTAAAAAAAAACTGCAGGATTGCAAATGGAGAACTTTTGACATTTACCTCAGGAACAATATATCTTTGTAACTGAGTAAAAAGATTGTAGTGCCCCATGTATCGGAACGGGATGAAACGTTACGGCGTTCACTTTACGGCCTAGCTGGGGAGTTGGCAGGGAGCAAAAAGAGGAGCTCCAGTTAATCCTGCATCTCCACTTGTTTTCAGTCGTTCCTATCTCCTCCTCCTGATCCAGAAGGAAATGTGTCTCCAGTCCAGTCAGTCGGACTCTCTGAGAACTCCTTCCTAAGTTAGCTGCGCATATAGATGCGTTCAAGTGAATAGGGTGTGGGGCGGAAAAGTCATACTCGCAGATGTCAATAGTCGTTCATGTGAAGGCAGCGTGGACAACCCAGACTCAGTGGGACACAGGTGACACATGGAGACAGCGTGGACAATTTGAATATAAGAACGGCTCACAACTGCGAAGCGGTTTTTATCGTCACTTAAAACAACTGAAAAGACTCGAGTCGTTCATGAACGTCACAACTCTAATGTTCTCTGATGACGTTTACAAGCTGCGACGGAGAGTCCGACAGAGCAGAGGGATGGAATGGAGTCAGAACCCACAGGTTGTGTGGAAATAAAGGTTCTCCGTGACCCTCTGTGGATAGAAGGAGGTCTGCGGAGGAGCCCGTATTGTTTTCAGGTGGATTTCCATGATGGAATGGAGCGAGTGTTGAGTTTGAGCAGTTGGAGACGGAGGAGTTGAACATGGAGCAGCATTAGTCCGGAGATAGCCCCAGGCAGCAGAGCCACAACCAGGAGGAGGAGAGTCCCACGGCAGAGTGAAGAAGTGTTCCACAGTCCGACTGGATAGAACAGCACAGGAGGAAACTGTGGAGGGAGGGAGGGGGAAACCGGCAACGGAGAAGAGAAACAGAGGCAGCAGGTTAGAACTATGGAGCACCCCCCCCCAGAAGAGGAGGTATGGGCTATTGTTTTTGGTTCGGTTTGTTTGTGAACACTTTAGCAGCAAAACTATTGGTGGAATTCATACCAGACTGGGTTTAGAGATTACCATAAATGATTTCTTTATTTATTTTTACATATTTTTATTTTCTCCCATGTTTATTATAAAAAACCAAGTGACCTGTCTGTGTGTGTGTGTGTTTGTGTGTGTGTGTGTATCGGCTTTTTAACTGATAAACTGGACAGAACCAGCCTGTGCAGTACTTCTGTATTTTGGGTCCAGGATCAGACAGAAGAAAACTGAATATTGATACGACCAATACTTTATTAGTTATTAGTTTTTAAAGGCCTCCCTTTAATGCTTTAATCCAGATCCAGTGGGGAGGGGGGACTGGATCTGGATCCGGATCCAGATCAACAGAAAACCCAGGAGAACCAGGTCTGGTTCTTACTGTGGCCCAGTTCCACTCTGCCGGTCCCCGGTCAGACCCAGTCCGTTAACGTTCGCCTCCTCCATGTTCAGTCCTGTGGAAAAGTCTCTGGTCCACGTCCATGTCAATACAAACCTAAATGAGTCCATTCTATTTCTTCCTAATCTGTGTTTCATCAGTAAACTTAGTCAAATCATGTGAACATCATCATACATTGTGTGACACCATGTAATTGCACCTGTATGAGTCCCATCGTCATAAAAGCTGAGCTTTATGCAGACCTGTTCAGTCCAGTACAGCTGACTTCCGGACTTTTATCTCCATCCTTCATTCATCAGACTCCCGTTTGTGCCCCTCAGTTGTTGTTTCTGTTCATAAATCCGTTTATTCCCTTCCACATGTGCATGTCAGTTCTATCCATACACATCCTAGACTGTAGACTGTGGTCAGTGACAGGAGAAGCGGCTCAAGTGAAGCGTCAGATTCAGAGGGACACATAATGGATGTGAGGCGGCGATAATGGATCGGATGCTGGATGACCATAATGGATGATTGACAGGAGGCTCAGTCAGGTTTGGCCAATTATTTTATTCGGACCGACTAAAATGATTGGTCAGACTTTCATCAGAAATATATGAGAATTAAACATTTTTGAGTTTCAATACCTGGCGGATTTCTTTTACATTTTAGTTTGACACACACTTATTAGGAGCATTTTAAGATGACAAAAGAAAAGTGTAAAAATGCCACATCATACGGTAGAGCTTTAACATCATTATGAATGCATTCTTTTCGGTTACTTTTGATTTCAATACAAAACAAAATGAGGGCCATTATTTTTTTTCCTATTTTCTGTGTTACACCAGTAAACTTAGCTCAGCTCCACATTTGATCAACTCTACTGCTTCTAGAACCTGTGGATTCCCACAGGTCAGTGCACTAGTTTACTTATAATGGGCAAAATTTCAAATGCCTATAAAACATCAGTTTTGTTTCAATTTACTTGAAACTTGGTGCATGTATAGAGGCGACTGATATGACATCAGCACACACATATGTAACAGATGAAATCTGCATTGTGTAGTAAACAGCACAGGTGAACTCCAAGCTGAATGTGTTTTTATTCTGACAATAGACAAAGAAGTGAAATCATTCAACTGTCCAGCAAACCTGGCAATGCTGGTGCTAAAAACTATAGAAACACACGTGTTAGCATACACATAAGCATGTTTCACAAGCTAGTAGCAGTCTGTTTACTGGACAGATACAATAAACACAAAATTCTGGGCTGACACAAAGATCTATTAGAGTCCAGGTACATATGCATGGAAATAAGAATAAACATGCAAATAAAATAATCAACTACCAGAATATTACTCAGCATCAAAAACTCATGACCTACCACATGTACTGGCAAGACAGACTGGGAAGAGCAGAACACGTCATTCCCACAACTATACTACTGTCTTAAAGGGACAGAACACTATTTTATCACACAACTCAATGGCAAGTGGAAGCACCAATCCTGTTACACATAAACATGATGACATCAGCTGGATCGATGCCAAAATAAGCTACAGTATGTGTGAGGGGCGGGGTTCACTGTGTCTGGAACCACTTTTTTTCCCTCCAACTTTATTAATCAAATTCTGGCTTTACATTCAAAAGACTTCCACAGAGAAAGACTATTTTCCAGACTGAGCCTGTACAGCATATTTAGTATATATATCAAAAAATAAAATAAGTAACTAAAATAAAAGTCAGAGGTCTAATCATAAATCAGTCCATTCAGATTGTTATAAACAGTCAAGGCTTGTTTGGTTTGGACACATTTCAGTGTTTTTAAAGTTGGTTATCTCATTCATATAAACTAAGAACAGTGGGTGGCTCTTCATGAATCTGCATCTGTGGAGAAACTGTTTGACAATAGTAATGTAGGTGTTATAGATCATTTCCTGTTTTTTGTTTTGTTTTATAACTCTATACTTCATGTCTTTGTATTCCAGCTTGGGCGATTGAGTGTCCTTTTCAGATATCCAGTGTTGAAATGCTTCCCAAAACACTCTGGTATAAGTGCAGTTTAACAACAAGTTATTCTAAAGTCTCAGTGTCAGAGTTACAGAAAACACAGTTGTTTTTAATCAATGTTGAATCTTTGTCTCAGAAACTCATTACAAGGATAGATATTATTTAAAGCTGCGTATGACTTTTGTCACCAATTTTTCATCAGATCTGTCAAACCTCAGTCGTAGCCTAAGTATCACGAATCCATAAGTCTTTCTGTGATTACTCTCCTGAATCTCTTCCCTCACGGTGAAAAATTTCGAAGTGTACTCCAACACAAACAAACCATAGGTTTCCAAACAGAGCTGGGAGGTAACTGGGGCATTTTCAGAATTGTGTTGTGACGTGCATTGTGGGAAGTGGAAGTTCAGCTGCATTATGGCCGCAGCGGCCTGGCAGGAAAGGCACGGCTGGAGCTGCACTTCCCACAATGCACGGAAGTGATTGAGGTGCATTAGCACGGGAAGACTTATGGATTAGTGATAAGGAGGTTATCACTCAGGTTTTATAAATCTGAAGAAAAATTAGTGATGGAAGTCATTCACCGCTTTAACCTCCTAAGACCCAGGAAATGTCAGCAAAGTAGAAGCTTTTTAAATGTTTTAATAAATAAGTGCCTATATTGGAAACATCATGATGAAACAGTTTTTTTCAGATGCAGTTTTTAAAATTTTTATGGAATGTCCTTTGTGGTGGACAGTTTTCTTTTCTTTTTGTATAAAGTTGTTAAACTCTTGTCCACAAATGTGGACAGAAAGCCCATAGCTGGGTCTGAGGAGGATAAATATAAACTTCCTGTTTTCCCACCTGTCAAAGATAATCCAATCAGCATCCAGATCCTGGTCACAGCAGGTACCTACCTTTTCCAGAAGAACCTTTTTCTTGTTTGTGTGATATTCTTTTTCTTGTGTGTGTTTTTTTTTCTTGTGTGCCTTTCTGTCGTTGTGGTTCTGTAGTTCAGGGTGCAGCTGCAAGAAAAACCAAACTGTTATAACTCAACAATTTTTTTTATCCAATCAGCACCAAACTTAAGATAAGATAAGATAAGATAAGATAAGATAAGATAAGATAAGATAAGACTTTATTTCTCCCACCGTGGGGAAATTTCACAGTTAACAGCAACAACAAGCAATTGCAGAGAAAAAGACAGGTAGAAAAACTGTAAACGTGTGAAAATGAAAATCTAAAGAGAAAACAATAAGAAATTTGGTATTTATATAAATATTCATATAAATAAAGAATTTGAATTAAAGTTTAATATTATTTACATCATCATGGCTTCACATGTATGATCAGAGTCACACCCTGAACATAATGACATGACAATATTGAATCTGACTCCTTGTTCCACCTCTTAGTACCAGTAAATGTTTTGGTGTTTTGATGTGTACACAAGAACATATTCATCTCAGATTTGGTCAGAAAAGTCTTAACAAGCTGAAGATCCAATCCATTAGAGTTGGTGACCTTATGTGACCTCGTATGATCATAGTGGTGCAACGAGTTCTGAGGTTTTGTCATGAAACAAGAAACTGTTTCATAAACACATTAGTACATTATTGAATCTGCATCAGTTTTCACTTGTAGAATAAGAGTATTGAGTTTTCTCACATATTCAGGCCCTTAAAATTTCCTACAAAAGTATAAAATACTACTGCTACTACTACCAATAAGAATAAGAATTATGATGATGATGATTATTAATTATTATTATTATTATTATTATTATTAATAATGATAATAATGATAATAATAATAATAACAATAATAAAACCATCACCATCAAATACTGGTTGTCTTGAAAATGTCCTGTTAATTACCTAACTAGCTAATTTTGTCTATCTGCTTAATCTGGTCCTGAAGAGATGTGTTTGTTCTGTTACATTCCATTGCATTTCAGCGTCCACTTCTTCTTTTTCTTTGTGTTTTAATGTAGAAAGAAGCCAAAGGTGGATTTTAAGAGAAACCTAAAAGTTGTGTCTGGCAAAGATCACCTGATTCCAGCCAACATGGATAGAAGACCCACCTGTGACCAGTGCGGGAAGACTTTCACCGCTATGAGTAGCCTTAAGAGACACCTACGCATCCACAGTGGAGAAAGACCATATGACTGTGACCAGTGTGGGAAGACTTTCACCCAAATGAATGACCTTAAGATACACTTACGCATCCACAGAGGAGAAAGACCATATTATTGTGACCAGTGTGGGAAGACTTTCACCCGAATAAGTAACCTTCATGCACACCAACGGATCCACAGAGGAGAAAGACCATATGACTGTGAACAGTGTGGGAAGACTTTCACCCAAATAAGTAACCTTCATGCACACCAACGTATCCACAATGGAGAAAGACCATATGACTGTGACCAGTGTGGGAAGACTTTCGTCCAAATGAGTAACCTTAAGAGACACCTACGCATCCACAGAGGAGAAAGACCATATGACTGTGACCAGTGTGGGAAGACTTTCACCAGAATGAATGACCTTAAGACACACTTACGCATCCACAGAGGAGAAAGACCATATTATTGTGACCAGTGTGGGAAGACATTCACCCAAATAAGTCACCTTCAGGCACACCAACGCATCCACAATGGAGAAAGACCATATTACTGTGACCAGTGTGGGAAGACTTTCACCCAGATTGATCACCTTAAGACACACCTACACATCCACAGAGGAGAAAGACCATATTGTTGTGGCCAGTGTGGGAAGACTTTCACCAGAATGAATCGCCTTAAGAGACATCTATGCATCCACAGAGGAGAAAGACCATATGACCGTGACCAGTGTGGGAAGACATTTACCCAGCTGTCTGCCCTTCAGACACACCAACGCGTCCATAGTGGAGAAAGACAATAAAACTGTTACCAGTGTGGGAAGTCTTTCAGAGTCTTGTCTGCACTATTTTCTCACCTTCATGTTCACCACAAGAAGTTGATGTACCCATGTGATATGCACATTGATACTCTGGTCATCCAACTTTGTGTCACCAACGGACCCATACTGGAGAGAAACCTTACCAGTGCAGATTTTATGACAGATCTTTTATCACAGGTTCACAATGTACCAAACATGAATGTGTCAAAAATTTCCAAGAAGGACAAAAACTGAGGAATTGTAAAAAAAAAAGTAAGGCTCTAGAAACTAGTAGAAACAGTCAGTGTCATAACACCAAAACAGTTTGAGTGTTAAAGGTGTGAAAAAAGATTCTGGTCATCCTCTGCTTCTCCTATCATCAGCACAGATGTGAATCATCAACTTCTGGACCAAAAAGTACCTCAGCATCAGATGACAAGAAGCACAGTGTCTGAACCAGCAGCACTGACTTCTTTTGACTTCTTTTGACTTTGTGGACGTTTAATCACACACTTGTTGTGATTCTGTTGCTGGTTGGGGTTCACATCTGTTCATTGTTCACTAATGAAACCAGCTACTCCTGTAACAATTTTCCACAGTTGTTGTACATTTTAACTTAATCTCCCAAAATGTTCTACACTTTCTTTTTTTTTTTTTTAACCACCAACTGTGCATGTGTGACTTAATTGTTTCAAAACCTGAAGTGGAAAATGATTTTAATTTTAATGCAGATAATGAAATTAAAATTGTGAGTAAATTGTATGAATATCTGCAGTAATACACAAGGAGATGCATCGTGAAAATAAAAATGGCATAATTTTTTTCAAACAAACTGTAATTTTACTTAATGATAAAAAGTAGATCTATTCTTCTAAGAATTACACAGTTTATAGTGTACCTGGTTACCTCTGACAATAGCTGTGCAGTAAGATCAAAAATGTTTTCGCAATATGCAGTTTCATGTCCTTAGGAAACATAATTGTCAGAATTAATGTCAATTTTTTTCCAATTTAAAGATAGGCTTTTGGTTCTAAAAGACTTAAGAAGAAAAAAACACAGTAAAAGTCATATAAGTTATAATAAGGATGGATGCATCATTATCAGAAAACAATGTCTGAAGATCCTCTCAACCCATTATTTGGTAACATTTTGGATGTTTATAAAGTGTCAGTGGTTGATTTTCATCCGTTTTGTTTACATTTACAATTGAATTTATACTCACTCAAAGATGACGTTAATTAATGCTTGAAAATAGTCAAATTATGCTCCTTTTGTCTATGAAATTAAGCTTTTTTTTTGTCTCCGTGGCACATAAGAGGTAATACATAAAGGTTAGAAAAAATAATAAAAAAAAAAAGCATATCAGTATCGTCACAATGGTTATTTGTCAGCCCATACTTTTGCAGTTGCTGTGGTCTTGGATTTTATGATTTACTGCTAATTTTGTTCATTTTTATGCATCAAGAAAATTAGTGTTAATTTTGTTAACCAAATTACATATGATTTAGATTAATAAATTGAGTTCAGTCAGGTCTTATATAAAAGATGAAAACACTTAAACAACTGTGAACAAAATAAACCCTAAGGCCTAAAGAGAAAGTGTAAGTCATGATAAATAAATGTAAAAATATATAAAATATAAAAATATATCATGATAACGATTTTTTTTTCGTCGTCCAGATGTATTGTACTTAGTTGAATTTATAATTAATGTTTTGGATTTTTCTCTGTATTAACCTACTTATTTAACAGTATAAATTACTCAAAAATAGATTATAATTGACTGTACATATACGAGGAAAATACGTAATAGTTAGGAGACTGTAAAATGAAGTGTTACCCACATGTTGGAGTTAAAAACTGTGGGAGTAAATGACTGAATTGTCGACTGTTTTTCTGAACCCTGGGATAAATAAAGTCGTCATCTGGGTTGGATAGTGGACTCCGACATCCAGCTCCAGTTCTGGTTCTGTTTGTCTTTGGTTCACACACACCCTTTAACTCCTGATGTATCAGTGGTGAGCAAGGTTATAATAGTTTTGGGTTTTTAATTATAGTTTAGTTTTAATTAGTTTTGACTTTTTTTTCTCTTATTCAGTTAGTTTTAATTAGTTTTTAGAGCAGGTTTGTTAGTTTTTATTAGTTATCATTTTTTTTCTGAATGCTTAGTTTTAGTTTAGTTTAGTTTAGTTTTAGTATTAGTTTTAGTTATTTCATATATTTTATCTTCCTCATCATCCTGTTCAAAGAAATTAGTGAGGCATGGATATGTGTTACCCTGGACACTTTATTTGGGGGTCGGGTTAGGGCGGCTCATGGACTGAGCAGAGACACAATGTACCGTACAATGTATAAATTCCCTATAGCAGGTTGAGGTGGGGTGCAATCCATACACGTCACTTACGTGAAACAATACGAAGATGTGCAAAGCAGGAGAGGAGATGCACAAAGCAGCCAGCAGTTAAACCAGATAGAAACATATATAACCAGCTAACCAGCAGTTAAAGCAGATAGAAACATATATAAACCAGCTAACCAGCAGTTAAAGCAGATAGAAACATATATAAACCAGCTAACCAGCAGTTAAAGCAGATAGAAACATATATAAACCAGCTAACCAGCAGTTAAAGCAGATAGAAACATATATAAACCAGCTAACCAGCAGTTAAAGCAGACAGGAACATATTATAAACCAGCTAACCAGCAGTTAAAGCAGATAGGAACATATTATAAACCAGCTAACCAGCAGTTAAAGTAGACAGGAACATATTATAAACCAGCTAACCAGCAGTTAAAGCAGATAGGAACCTATTATAAACCAGCTAACCAGCAGTTAAAGCAGACAGAAACATATACAAACCACTTATAAACATATATAACCCAGTTCCTCATCAGTAAACCACACCTTAGCAGATCTCTCATCTCTTAATCATCTCCAGTTCCATTATTAGCCAACTTTGCTTCAGTTCAGTTCAGCTAGCTGTAGCTAGTAACATCAAACGTTTTTTAACATTCTAACAGGTTCCATACCTCTGTAATTGGATTAGTTTTCATCCTCCTCTTTTCTCCTCTTCTAAACTGTGCAGTTCAGGGCTTGGAAGGCCTTTTCATGGTGATAAACTCTCCAGTTTTAACCTGGATGCTAGTTCAACACTGACTGTCCTTTAGCTCTGCTCTGTCTCTGTCACTCACGCGCACACACACGGTACGCCAAAAAAAAAACAAAAAAAAACCCGACCCATGCATCACTCCAGTAAACCCCAGACAGGACTGTGCTGCTTTGTCCCAGCTTTAGTCTGTATGTTCCAGGTAGAGTGTGGACCAGAAGACCACTGGAAACCACCAGTGACCAGACATGACAGACTGTGAAGTGTCGTATGGTGTCACCAGCTCAAACTGCTGAAGTGAAATAAATTAATTTCATATCAATCCGACATTGACAAAGACGAAAACGAAGGGAATTGTATCCATAATTTTTATACGTTTTAGTTAGTTTTGTAAGCTCACGATACAGTTTCAGTTAGTTATCGTTTTTTTCTTTTAATTAGAGTTTTTATTAATTTCAGTTAACGAAAATGTTTTTTCAATTTTAGTTTTCGTCATTTCGTTCGTTTTCGTTAACGATAATAACCTTGGTGGTGAGCGTTCTGAATGTATGATATATTTTAAATATTCATAAAAATGTAACAGTTCACTCCATAACAAAAATTTCTTAACATGCTCTGGTAAATGTTCATTCTGTCTTCGAAGTATAAATGTGAAAATAATTCATTTAACAGACAGGAGCAAGTTCCCCTGCTTGACTAGTTTCAGCTACTTCCTGTGGCCTTCGTCAGAAGCGTCACATGATGTTTCCGTGACGTGTCTTATAGGCTGCTCAGGAGGGTTTGTCAGACAGCAGGGAAGCCGGCGCCCCCGCTTTCTGACACCTTCTCCAGGACCACATCCCAGGTGTGAGATAAGGTGGATGCACTGTCATACTCACAAATATGTATTTTTTTTTTCCCCAACTGAAACTTAAAAACTTGAAATTACCATAAAATGTCTGTAAAACAGTTCATTAAAAAAAAAAAAAAAATTCATAAATAGCACTGCCAAACCTCTAACCCGTATTTGTGATTTATCATTCCAATCTGGTTGTTTCCCAAATAAAATGAAAATAGTAAAGGTCATTCCAGTACACAAAAATGAGAGTAAACACAGCTACACAAATTACAAACCAATATCTCTACTGCAACAATTTTCCAAAATCTTAGAAAAACTATTTAATTCTCGACTAGAAAAGTTTCTTGACAAACATTTTATAATAAATCCGGGTCAATACGGTTTTAGAACAAAAACTACCACCGCAATGGCAATAACTGATGCAATAGAAGAAATCACTAATGCACTGGATAAAAAAAAAAACATACAATTGGAAGTTTTATTGATCTCAAAAAAGCATTTGACACAATCATTCAATCCTACTCAATGAACTTCAATTATATGGTATCGGGGGGTTGCTGGGGAGTGGCTTAGAAGCTGCCTAACAGAAAGGGTGCAGTGTGTAAAAATGGGACAATACTCATCAGGATATGTTGTCATTTCTCGTGGTGTCCCCCAAGGGTCTGTTCTGGGACCCATACTATTCAATGTTTATATTAATGACATTTAATGTATCTGAATTGCTTAAACTCATAGTCTTTGCAGACGATACTAACATATTCTTCAGTGGTGATAATCATAATGAACTTGTAACCACAGTAAATGAGGAATTAAGTAAACTGAAAAACTGGATGGATAATAATAAATTGTTAAATTTAAATAAGACTAAGACTAAGGCAATGATGTTTGGAAACTCTAAAACCAGCTCAGAACTACAGATAATGATTGACGGAATTCAAATTGAAAATATGAATGAAAACAAATTTTTAGGAGTTAAAATAGACAGTAAATTATCATGGAAAGCCCACGTCAGACACATAAAAACAAAAATCTCTCAAAAGCCTTTCAATCATAAATAAAGTGAAAACATACCTTGATGAAAATGCACTCCATACTTCATACTGTTCCTTGGTCCTCCCATACTTCACATATTGTATTGAGGTGTGGGGAAATGGTTACCAGTGCACCATTAATCCATTAGTCATATTACAGAAACGAGCTGTACGGATCAGACATAAGGTTGGACTTCTAGAACACACTCATTTTCTCTTTATTCAGTCAAAACTTTTAAAAATCCATGATCTTGTAAAATATTATACAGCAATAATCTTATTTAAAGCATTCAACAAATTACTACCAAGTAATATACAAAAAATTCACAATTTGGGAGAGTACTCACAGTTTGAGATGTTTTGGAGATTTCGCATCACCCAAATTTCGAACCACTCATAACATTTTTGTTTGTCTGTACGTGGAGTGAAACTTTGAAACAGTCTGGACATCCAACACAAGCAACGGCAAAATATGCGCCAATTTAAACTGTTCTACAAAAATATGGTCTGGTCCCAGTATAAAGATGGAGGGTCTGAAAACTGCTGTTCCATAAATACTCTGTCTTAAATGTTCATGTGTGCTTGTTGTTCCTCATCTAGTTGGTCTGTGTCGTTCATTACCTTCTGCTGTTGTTCTGACCATTGCTGGGATGTGCTGCCTTTACCATTAGTGCTATTGTAGTTTTTTGGTTTTGTTGGTCTGTAATTATTGCTGTTCTTTACCACTTGTGGTATTGCAGTTTTTTGTTTTTACCATTGTTGGTCTGTAATTATTATCATGTAAGTTGACGGTTAACTGTTACCTGTGGTAACACCACCAGGAATGTACTTTGTTTCTATTTTTTACATACATTTTGGTTATGCAATGTAAATACTGTCAAATGAGTTCATTCTAATTTGGTACAGGCCTATTGTGTTCATTGTTCTGGCTTGAAGTCAAAGGACAGGAGTGAGTATTTAAAATGTTATTATGTTCAGTTATTTGATGATGAGAATGGGGGTGGGATTAAATAAGTTCTTCTTCTTCCCACACCTTTTTGAGTATAGATGAATGATTTGTTTGGAATTTTGAATTTGCATGTATTCTGTAAATGCTCGTAATAAACAAACAAATGAAATGAAATCGTTTCATTGTTGTTAATACATTATATCCCCATTCAATAAAGATTATGTTTATTTTTTTCAATTATATGATTAGATCAGGGATGTCAAACTCATTTTACTTTAGGGGCCACATTTTTTTCTTTGTTTTGGTGCAAAAAAAATTAAAATTAAATCTTTTTTTTTTTTTTTTTTTTAGAGTTTTGGGTGTGCAACTGCTTTATGGAGTTCAACCAGGTGTCAAAACACAGCTGGACTGATTTAGAAAAAAAGAGCCCAGATTAAAAACTACTGAACCCAAATTTAAATCCTTGTTCAGTTTGTTCCAGTTCACAGTTCATGCCCAACATCCTAAATCTCTTATTGATGTACATTCTGAGTGCCCGATTTAGTAAAGACCTGTCAAACTTCAATTCTTCTTTGTCTTTTTCTGGGATGTTTGGGTCAGACGTGTCGACAGCACTTACAGTTACATTAAGGTGTTTAGATTATGCTTTGCAACCGCAAAAAAGCATCAAACTAAACCGTATCTTTATCATAATGCTGCCTGTTTTTAGCACTTTTTAAAAAATAAATATGATACTTAAGAGCACAATGAATGATAGATTTGTGAAGAAAATGGGAGAAAAGCAGGTTAAATGGATAGACATGTCTACAGACATTTACAGGACACGCAAGATCTAGTCTCCATCTTAACAAACTGGACTTTTTTTGGCTGGAAAGGGGGCAAACAGCTGAAGCGACAACAGCACCACCCTCTCCTTCTCGTGTTTTTCCTTTCCACACATCCAGACTGTTGGTCTCTGTCTCCATGGCACTCTCCGAGTTTTGGAGGGAATAAATGTATCTTTTTCTCCCGTTAATGGGTGAAGCAGCAGCGCCCTGTGCTAGGCACACAGAAGAGGGTAAACGCTTACAGCACCTGGTATTCCCAGGTGGTCTCCCGTCCAAGTACTGACCAGGCCCAACCCTGGTTTGTTGCCAAGATCAGATGTGTTCAGGGTAGTATGGCCGTAAGAGAGGGAGGACTGCTTTACCTGATGAGCTTTGTTGGAACTGGGTCTAAGAGACAGGTGGACGATTTAGATGGAGAGACTATCAAAGTTAGCTGACTGATCTCTACGGGAGAAAAGCAATCCATAAAACTAGATGGCTCAATAGTCAACTCTGTGGTTTCTGGGTCTGAAGGATTTAAGGGTGGACTATAATTTAGAATCTATAAAAAGGGTGCATATGACAGACTCTCTCACTTATAGCCACACCACCTTGAACCCATCTGAGCTTGAATGCAAACCAGGTTCAGGCCTGGTCAGAACTTGGAAGGGAGACTGCCGGGGAATACCAGGTGCTGTAAAGCTTTTACCCTCTTCTGTGTGCCCAGCACAGGGTGCTGCTGCTTCACCCATCAACAGGAGAAACAGATACATTTATTCCCTCCAAAACTCAGAGAGTGCCATGGAGACAGGGACCAAAAGTCTGGATGCATGGAAAGGAAAGACACGAGAAGGAGAGGGTGGTGCTGTGGTCGCTTCAGCCGTTTGCCCCCTTTCCAGCCAAAAACAGTCAAAAAACAGTAGTGGTAAAAAAAATGCTGCTTTATTAAACTAGAAAGTATTTAAGGTTTTACACTTCTGTTTACCACCAGCCTATGTTTTCCAGTTTGTTAAGGTGGAGAATAGATCTTGCATGTCCTGTAAGTGTCTGCAGATATGTCTTTATGTCTAAGCTGCTTTTCTCCCGTTTTCTTCATGGATCTATCGTGCATTTCCTTTCTTTTTGAGTAACTTTTTTTAATATAGGGACATTCTTGTTACTGTGGTGGCTGTGTCCGCCCTGCCTTTATATTTGAATTGTGTGCATCATCCAGTTTATATCAGGTTACTATCAAATAAAATGCATTTGACATACAAACCCTGAAAAAGAAGCTTACAGCTCCTGGTATTCCCAGGAAGTCTCCCATTGAAGTACTAACCAGGCCCAACCCTGTTTGACTTCCAAGATCAAATGAGATTGGGTATATTCAGGGTGGTATGACCGTAAGTGTCAACTAACCACACAAAAACACCCTTTATACCAGGGGTCTCAAACTCCGGTCCTCGAGGGCCACTATCCTGCATGTTTTAGATGTATCCCTCTTCCAACACACCTGATTCAAATGATAAGCCTACCATCAAGCTCTGCAGAAGCCTGATAACGACCGTCAGGTGTGCTGGAGGAGGGAAACAACTAAAACATGCAGGATACCAGCCCTCGAGGATCTGAGTTTGAGACCCCTGCTTTATACATTCAACAACAAACTGACTTCATTTACATGTATCACTTACGCCTGCATTGGCACCAGCAGAAAATGAAGAGAAATTCAAGGTTTTAGATTTTGGATGGTTCGTCGGTCTTTAAACATATGCTGCCAGAGAAAGTGTCATGAGTCATCTGGAATCTTTTACTTTAAAAGCTAAAAATCAGGTTAGAAATCTAGGGGTAATAATGGACTCAGATCTAAACTTTAACAGCCACATTAAATCAATTACATCATCAGCCTTTTACCATCTCAAAAACATTGCCAGAATCAAAGGTTTACTGTCTAAACCAGACTTAGACAGACTTATCCATGCATTTATCTCCAGCAGGTTAGACTACTGTAACGGCCTTCTCACTGGACTCTCTAAACCAGCTCTCAGACAGCTGCAGTACATCCAGAACACTGCTGCTCAAGTCCTGACTACAACCAGGAAGGACGACCATATTAGTCCTGTGCTCAGGTCTCTGCACTGGCTTCCTGTCACTCAGAGAATAGACTTTAAAACAGCTCTGCTCGTGTATAAGTCTGTCCATGGTCTTGCACCAACGTACACCTGTGACATGTTGGTCCCATATGGACCATCTCGGACCCTGAGAACCTCAGGGACTGGTCTTTTGCTGGTGCCCAGAGTCAGGACTAAAGACGGTGAAGCTTTCTGTCAGTTCTATGCAGCTAAAGTCTGGAACAGTCTTCCTGATGATGTGAGACAGGCCTCTACAGTGTTTAAAGCTGTGGGAGACCTTCATCAGATCTGAAAACCTCAGTCATAGCCCAGGTCTCACCAATCCGTAAGTCTTTCTTGTGATTACTCACCTGAATCTCTTTCCTCACGGTGAAAAATTCTGAAGTGCCATCCACCATAAACAAACCATGTACTTACAAACAGAGCCGGGAGGTAACTTGGGAATCTTTGGAATTTTGTCATGATGTGCATTGTGGGAACAGAGGTTCATGCTGCTGCTGCACAACTATATGATATTATATGGATGAAACAAACATGACGCAGAAATGGCTGAAATGTGGAAGTGGAGAAAGCGGGCGGAGCAAGCGGGCGGAGCAAGCGAGTGGAGCAAGAGGAGCTCCGCCAGGCAGCAGCAGCTGCAACAAACACGACATGGAAATGGCTGGAGCTTCACTTCTCTCCAGCCATCTCTGTGTTCCAGCCGTTTCCGTATTTTGTTTGTTTCATCCATATCATATCATATGGTTGCACTGCCGCTGCAAGGTGGCTGTGTGAACCTCCGTTTCCCACAAGGCATGTCGCGACAACATTCCAAAGATGCCTGAGTTACCTACCAGCTCCGTTTCTAAACAAATGATTTGCTTATGATGGATTGCACTGCAAAATTGTTCACCTTGAGGGAAGAGATTCAGGTGAGTAATCACAGAAAGACTTACAGATTCATGATACTGAGGATATGACTGAGGTTTGACAGATTTGATGAAAAATTGGTGACGAAAGTCTCCCGCACCTTTAAGTCCAGACTGAAAACAGCTCTGTTCAACTGTGCATATAACAACTGAAAGGATTCTTTCTTCACTCTTCTCTTTTTAATTGATTATTATTTATGTTTTGATTATACTTTTAATAGTTTTAATTGTAATTGTGTGTTTTTAACTTCTCTCTTTTCCATTTTTGTAAAGCCATGTGAATTGCCCTGTGTATGAATTGTGCTATATAAATAAATTTGCCTTGCCTTTATTTAACTAGAAAGTATTTGTTGAAAGTTTTTACCTTTAAATTCTTCTTCAAACTCACCTTCATCCAACATCAGCGTATGTGTCAAAGAAAAATTGTAGCCATTGTGAGGGTGTTAGTGAATGTATAAATTGTGTTTTTGTATTTTTTACTGTTACTTACAGTCATACCATCCTGAATACATCTAATTTCACCTGACCTTGGATGTTAAAATGGTTTGGGCCTGGTCAGTACTTGGATGGGAGACTTCCTGGGAATGCCAGGTGCTGTAAGCTTCTTTTGTTGGGTTTGTATGTCAAATGCATATCACTTGATAGTAACCTGATATAAACTGGATGATGCACACAATTCGAATATAAAGGCAGGATGGACACAGCCACCACAGTAAAGAGAGTGTCCCTATATTAAAAAAATGTTTTTAAAAAAGAAAGGAAATGCACGAGAGATCCATGAAGATTTTACACTTCTGTTTTCCACCAGCCTATGTTTTCCAGTTTGTTAAGGTGGAGACTAGATCTTGCGTGTCCTGTAAATGTCTGTAGATATGTCTATCCGTTTAACCTGCTTTTCTCCCATTTTCTTCACCGATCTGTAGTGCATCCTGCTCTTAAGTATCGTATTTATTTTTTTAAAAAGTGCCAAAAACAGGCAGCATTACAATACAGATACAGTTTAGTTTGATGCTTTTTTGTGGTTGCAAAGCATAATCTAAAAGCCTTAATGTAACTGTATGTCTGACCCAAACATCCCAGAAAAAGACAAAGAAGAATTGAAGTTTGACAGGTCTTTACTAAATCAGGCACTCAGAATGTACATCAATAACAAATTTAGGATGTTGGACATGAACTGTGAACTGGAACAAACTGAACAGGGATTTAAATCTGGATTCAGTAGATTTTAATCTGTTCTCTTTTTTTCTAAATCAGTCCAGCAGCATTTTGACACTTGGTTAAACTCCACAAAACAGTTCCACACCCAAAGCTCTAGAAAAATAATGATTTAATTTGTTTTTTTTGCACCAAAACAAAGAAAAAAAATGTGGCCCCTACAGTAAAATGAGTTTGACACCCCTGATCTAATCATATAATTGAAAAAAATAAACATAATCTTTATTGAATGGGGATATTATGGATTAACAATGCTGAAACAATCAACTGTTTTACAGATATTTTATGGTAATTTCAAGTTTTTAAGTTTCAGTTGGGGAAAAAAAAATACATATTTGTGAGTATGACGGCGCATCCACCTTATCTCACACCTGGGATGTGGGCCTGGAGAAGGTGTCAGAAAGCGGGGGCGCCGGCTTCCCTGCTGTCTGACAAACCCTCCTGAGCAGCCTATAAGACACGTCACGGAAACATCATGTGACGCTTCTGACGAAGGCCACAGGAAGTAGCTGAAACTAGTCAAGCAGGGGAACTTGCTCCTGTCTGTTAAATGAATTATTTTCACATTTATACTTCGAAGACAGAATGAACATTTACCAGAGCATGTTAAGAAATTTTTCTTATGGAGCGAACGGTTACATTTTTATGAATATTTCAAATAAATCATACATTCAGAACGTTCACCACTGATTGTCAGGAGTTAAAGGGTGTGTGTGAACCAAAGACAAACAGAACCAGAGCCGGAGCTGGATGTCGGAGTCCACTATCCAACCCAGATGACGACTTTATTTATGCCAGGGTTCAGAAAAACAGTCGACAATTCAGTCATTTACTCCCACAGTTTTTAACTCCAACATGTGGGTAACACTTCATAAGTACGTTAATACAAAGAAAAATCCAAAACATTAACAGTAAATTCAACTAAGTACAATACATCTGGACGACAAAAAAATCGTTATCATGATATATTTTTATATTTTATATATTTTTACATTTATTTATCATGACTTACACTTTCTCTTTAGGCCTTAGGGTTTATTTTGTTCACAGTTGTTTAAGTGTTTTCATCTTTTATATAAGACCTGACTGAACTCAATTTATTAATCTAAATCATATGTAATTTGGTTAACAAAATTAACACTAATTTTCTTGATGCATAAAAATGAACAAAATTAGCAGTAAATCACAAAATCCAAGACCACAGCAACTGCAAAAGTATGGGCTGACAAATAACCATTGTGACGATACTGATATGCTTTTTTTTTTAAATTATTTTTTCTAACCTTTATGTATTACCTCTTATGTGCCACGGAGACAAAAAAAAAAGCTTAATTTCATAGACAAAAGGAGCATAATTTGACTGTTTTCAAGCATTAAATAACACCATCTTTGAGTGAGTATAAATTCAATTGTAAATGTAAACAAAACAGGTGAAAATCAACCACTGACATTTTATAAACATCCAAAATGTTACCAAATAATGGGCTGAGAGGATCTTGAGTGTTTTCTGATAATCATGCATCCATCCTTATTATAACTTATATGACTTTTACTGTGTTTTTTTCTTCTTAAGTCTTTTAGAACCAAAAGCCTATCTTTAAATTGGAAAAAAATTGACATTAATTCTTACAATTATGTTTCCTAAGGACATGAAACTGCATATTGTGAAAACATTTTTGATCTTACTGCACAGCTATTGTCAGAGGTAACCAGGTACACTATAAACTGTGTAATTCTTAGAAGAATAGATCTACTTTTTATCATTAGTTAAAAGTACAGTTTGTTTGAGAAAAATTATACCATTTTTATTTTCACGATGCATCTCATGTGTTACTGTAGATATTCATACAATTTACTCACAATTTAATTTTATTATCTGCATTAAAATTAAAACCATATTCTACTTCAGGTTTTGAAACAATTAAGTCACACATGCACAGTTGGTGGTTAAAAAAAGTGTAGAACATTTTGGGGGATGAAGTTAAAATGTACAACAACTGTGGAAAATTGTTACAGGAGTAGCTGGTTTCATTAGTGAACAATGAACAGATGTGAACCCCAACCAGCGACAGAATCACAACAAGTGTGTGATTAAACGTCCACAAAGTCAAAAGAAGTCAAAAGAAGTCAGTGCTGCTGGTTCAGACACTGTGTTTCTTCTTGTCGTCCGATGCAGAGGTACTTTTTGGTCCAGATGTTGATGATTCACATCTGTGCTGATGATAGGAGAAGCAGAGGATGACCAGAATCTTTTTTCACACCTTTAACACTCAAACTGTTTTGGTGTTATGACACTGATTGTTTCTACTAGTTTCTAGAGCCTTACTTTTTGTACAATTGCTAAGTTTTTGTCCTTCGTGGAAATTTTTGACACATTCACGTTTGGTACATTGTGAACCTGTGATAAAAGATTTAAGACATTTCACCCTCATTGCCTCCAGAGCTGCTACTCATACTGGTGTATGAATGCCTATGAATGTTTGGTGGTGGTTGGAGGGGCCGTAGGCGCAAATTGGCAGCCACGCTTCCGTCAGTCTGCCCCAGTTTAAGTTTACCACCACCAGAGGGGGAATGTGAGAGTGAATGTCTGTCTGTGCGCTTTGAGTATGCATTCATAAAAAAGTGCTATATAAATCTAATCCATTATTAAAGATCTGTCATAAAATCTGCACTGGTAAGGTTTCTCTCCAGTATAAGTTTGTCAGTGACACTTGTTGGTGACACAAAGATGGATGACCAGGGTATCGTTGTGCATATCACATGGGTACATCAACTTCTTGTGGTGAGCATGAAGGTGAGAAAATAGTGCAGACAAGACTCTGAAAGACTTCCCACACTGGTAACAGTTTTATTGTCTTTCTCCACTATGGATGCGTTGGTGTGTCTGAAGGGCAGACAGCTGGGTAAATTCCTTCCCACAATGGTCACAGTCATATGGTTTTTCTCGTCTGTGGATGCGTAGGTGTCTCTTAAGGTTACTCATTTGGGTGAAAGTCTTCCCACACTGGTCACAGTCATATGGTCTTTCTCCATTGTGGATGCGTTGGTGTGCCTGAAGGTGACTTATTTGGGTGAAAGTCTTCCCACACTGGTCACAGTAATATGGTCTTTCTCCTCTGTGGATGCGTAAGTGTGTCTTAAGGTCATTCATTCTGATGAAAGTCTTCCCACACTGGTCACAGTCATATGGTCTTTTCCCACTGTGGATACGTAGATGTTTCTTAAGGCTACTCATGTCGGTGAAAGTCTTCCCACACTGCTCACATTCATATGGTCTTTCTCCACTGTGGATGTGTTGGTGTGCCCGAAGGTGACTTAATTGGGTGTAAGTCTTCCCACACTGGTCACAGTCATATGGTCTTTCTCCATTGTGGATGCGTTGGTGTGCCCGGAGGTGACTTAGTTGGGTGAAATTCTTCCCACAATGGTCACAATAATATGGTCTTTCTCCGCTGTGGATGCGTAGGTGTGTCTTAAGGTCATTCATTGTGGTGAAAGTCTTCCCACACTGGTCACAGTCATGTGGTCTTTCTCCATTGTGGATGTGTTGGTGTGCCTGAAGGTGACCTATTTGGGTGAAAGTCTTCCCACACTGGTCACAGTCATATGGTCTTTCTCCATTGTGGATGTGTTGGTGTGCCTGAAGGTGACTTATTTGGGTGAAAGTCTTCCCACACTGGTCACAATAATATGGTCTTTCTCCTCTGTGGATACGTAGGTGTATCTTAAGGTTACTCATTTGGGTGAAAGTCTTCCCACACTGGTCACAGTCATATGGTCTTTCTCCTCTGTGGATACGTAGGTGTATCTTAAGGTTATTCATTGTGGTGAAAGTCTTCCCACACTGGTCACAGTCATATGGTCTTTCTCCATTGTGGATGCGTTGGTGTTCCTGAAGGTGACTTATTTGGGTGAAAGTCTTCCCACACTGATCACACTCATGTGGTCTTTCTCCGCTGTGGATGCGTACATGTCTCTTAAGGTTACTCATGTCAGCAAAAGTCTTCCCACACTGGTCACAGGTGGGTTTTCTATCCATGTTTGCTGGAATCAGGTGATCTTTGCCAGACACAACTTTTAGGTTTCTCTTAAAATCCACCTTTGGCTTCTTTCTACATCAAAACACAAAGAAAAAGAAGAGGTGGTCACTGAAATGCAATGGAATGGAACAGAACAAACACATTTCTTCAGGATTAGATTAAGCAGATAGACTAAATTAATTAGTTAGGTAATAAACAGGACATTTTGAAGACAACCAATATTTGATGGTGATGGTTTTATTATTATTGTTGTTATTAATAATAATAATAATAATAATAATAATAATAATGATGATAATGATAATAATAATAATAATTCTTATTGGAAGTAGTAGTATTTTATAGTTTTGTAGGAAGTTTTAAGGGCCTGAATATGCAAGAAAACTCAATAGAGAAAACTCAATAAAACTCAAGTGAAAACTGATGCAGATTAAATCATGTACTAATGAGTTTATGAAACAATTTCTTGTTTCATGACAAAACCTCAGAATTCATCGCACTGCCATGATCATGAGGTCACATAAGGTCACCAACTTGAATGGATTGAATTATCAACTTGTTAAGGCTTTTCTGACCAAATTTGAGATGCAGATGTTCAACATACATGGGGGGGCTTAAAAGTTCATAGCCTGACTAAGAATGAGTTATTCCAAAGCAATGAAACTTGGCATACATTAAATTCAACCTTTCCTGATACTAATAGCATGGTTTCCTTCCAGATAAACCCACACTGGATGAATAATTAAGGACTTTAACAGTAGTACTACAGACATTTTGTAAACCATCCGTGGCACCATGGTCTTATCAAATGTCTGCAGAAAAAGGGGTTAGCCCCCAAGGACATTCATGCTGACATGGTTGCTAAAGGGGATGATGCTCCAGCTTTACCAACTGTGCAGAACTGGGAAGCTGAATTCAAGAGGGGTAGGGAGAACGAGGGAGGGGTGAAAAGCAAGCATTTTCATAAAAAGTCTGTAGGACTACTTTTCAAAGTCCTAAATTATTCATCCATTGTGGGTTTATCTGGAAGGAAACCATGCAGTTAGTATCCGGAAAGGCTGAATTTAATGTATGCCAAGTTTCATTGCTGTGCAATAACTCCTTCTTGGTCAGGCTACGAACGTTTCAGCCCCCACTCATACATGTAAAGCCATGATAATGTAAATATGTAAATAATATACATTTTTAATTCAAATTCTTTTTTTTTTTTTTTTGGGCAACATGGTGGTGCAGTGGTTAGCACTCGTGCCTCATAGCAAAAAGGTCCTGGGTTCGATTCCAACACCAGTCGACGGGGGTGGGACCTTTGTGTGTGGAGTTTGCATGTTCTCCCCGTGTCTGCGTGGGTTCTCTCCGGGTACTCTGACTTCCTCCACAATCCAAAGACATGCTCTGATAGGTTAATTGGTTCATCTAAATCACCCATAGGTGTGAATGTGACAGTGACTGTTTGTCTCTATATGTTCAGCCCTGCGATGAACAAGTGAAATGTCCAGGGTGAACTCCACCTTCACCCGTAAGTAGCTGGGATAGGCTCCAAGCGACCCCCTTGACCCTAGTAGGATAAAGCGGGTTCAGAAAATGAATGAATGAAATTATTTTTTATATGAATATTTACATAAATACCAAATTTCTTATTTTTTTTCTCTTTATATTTTCATTTTTTACACATTTCTAGTTTTTCTACCTGTCTTTTTCTCTGCAATTACTTGTAGTTTGTTGCTGCTGTTAACTGTGAAATTTCCCCACGGTGGGAGAAATAAAGTCTTATCTTAAGTTTGGTGCTGATTGGATTAAAAATTGTTGAGTTATAACTAGGGCTGGACAAGTTAACGTGTTATTACTGCGTTAACGCATTCATTAAATAACACCGACAATTTTTTTAAATCTCCCATTAATGCCGTTCTGCCTTTCAAGCCAGTCTTAGTTCATTTATACATATGGACTCTTATTTTGAAACTCATACTTGTATTTTGGCGCTCCACACACTGTAGAACCAAGCGCCGGTGCTCTGTGGGAACTTTGCACGTAGCTGAGAGGAGAAAAGCGAGTGAACCTTCCAAGTAATGCTGAATCAAACTTTGTGTAACTCCTGCAGTTCAACGCCTGTATGTATCAATCATTCTGTTGTTTGCTAAATAATTTCACATGCAAATGCGCCGTTAGAAACAGGTTTATGATGTTATTTTGGATGTTTATTACAATGTGTTATTAACATGTTTAAGCTAATTTGTTTATGCTAGCAGTCGCAGATGGGTTGCTAATTCTTTATGCAGGCTCATGTTAAGTTTATGTAAATTCATTGGTTGTGTTTAGGTAAATATGCCAGCCTTTGAACTAACCTTTACTTATTTACGATGGGATTGTTGTATTAGCAGTCAATTTAAGTTTATAATAATTACATCTGTGCATTCTCCCTGAATATGCATATCATTAATAGACATAACTAATTGAATTATTTTGTCTTTATTTTATAGTTTCACTCTGTCAATCTGCATGATGTCAAGTATGTACATTAAAGCTGCAAACTTCAAAGAGGACATATCTTGCATTGTCAACTCAGAGTTTAGCTCGCTGTCTAGCTCAGACTAAGTACAGACGTCTTAGCGAGGACAGTACAATTATAACTCCTATTCTTCTGCCCCTGCTTGTGTGCGTGTAGCGATTAGCTCGGCAGATAGACAACAGGTTTACCAAGAAAAGCCGGACGCCCAAAACTTCTCTCCAAATCTTTTACTTGAGACTCACCGCAAAACTGTAACATACAAACAAAATATGTCTCAGTCCTGTTCATTGCCTTAGTACATTTACATGATATTATACATTTAAATGAATGGGAAAAAGATTGCTAGCTCGATGCTAACTTGAATGGGAAAATCCATAGACACGCTAATGATTCGCATTTACAGATTAACTTAAGATTTACAATGTCTTTTTATCCAGCAACAAAGGTTCACATCAGAGATATTTGATACTATTCATTCTTACAACAACTGAACATAAAATACTCACAGGCAAACGTTTTTGGGGCCATACAAACAGAGTGAAAGAAACGTGTCTGTTAGTTCCCTCTTAGGCCTAGGAAAAAAATTGTTGTGTTTCCGGTTTCCCGACCGACCCTAGAAAAACCTGCCGACCCTAGCCTTTTTTTTGGGGTGGGCTGCTGGCAGGGGACATAAATTTTGTGATCTGACACCAGAGTGATGAAACGTTGTAGAATAGGTTTTCTAACATGCTCTGCTTACTCCTAGTGTAACAGAAAAGGTTAAATAAAGACATCCACCAAGCCTAAGGTTCAACGATGACATCTGGGTTTAATTAATAGGATTGGAACAGATCCAAGTCGCGCCAGGCTTTGGGGGTTTCACACTAGGGGTTTCAAAGTGTTGTTTGCTGGCGTGCGACATGCGCGGTAATTTGATTAACATTCTTTGAAGGACGGGACATCGTAGGTTCACAAAGTAACATGTGTGACCCAACACCTGTGCATAATGTAAAATCTGTTCCATTGACAAATTATAGCTCAACTGGGCGGGCAAAATAGCTCAAAGAGTATCACCTCTTTATTTTCTTCCGCCCCCCCCGGCACACAAAGGTCATGTGACTGTGGCGCATTCCATTGTTAGAGGAGGTACGTGTGGGGAATAGTGGCCAAGTGTGGCTTACGATATGGTCTTAATCTATGTCATTAGGTACTGTAAACTGATTAAAAATTGTCAAAATAATCGAAAATGAAGATAAAAACTACGTCATTGTTCTAAATGCTGCAATGATTGTTATGTAAAAGCAGACAATCACTTTGTGACAACATGGACTAGTCCAAGGAGAAAATGACTTTTGATCCGTAAATAATACGTCTGTCAGAGACCAATTCACAAGTGACTCTTTTTCTAAAGTGACTCTTTTTCTAGTCTTGTTGTACTAGTTTTAGTCCCTGATGTTTGTTGCAGGTTCAGGTTAACTGCTTAGGATATAGAACTTGGAATCAGAAATTTGCAGTAGCTACATTTCAACTTTGGAGAGAAAATTATCCGTCAATACACATGACAAGCAGTTTTGAATTGGAAACAGACTGAATAAATGTTATAACTGGAAACTATGTGACTCCACTTGTCTTACTGAGTGATGTGTCTCCATACATTTCAGTTTTACTATGTTCTACTGCATTGTATTAGTTGGATCACTAGAGTTTGGGCCAAAGTGTAAAAAAAAAAAAAAAAAAAAAGAGAATCCCTACCTACCTACCCTAATTTTTTCAGGACTGAAACCGGAAACACAACATTTTTTTTCCTAGGCCTTATGTCCGAACTGACTACGGTAACACCAAAAGGATAAAACATATGTTAGTGCAACTTATTCCGACCACTAGAGGGCCCCCTTTCCTTGCTTTGAACAACTGAACATCACATATTACTGGGCTTATTAGTATTAGTACTTATTAGTGGGCTTAAGACTCCTGTCAATCACTCACAAGCAGAAATAAACTGGTGTGGACATAAACATGGAGAAAAGTACCGGTCTGCTCCATGGACATTCTCAATTTAAATGTCTTCAGATGGTGGGGGTGAGAAGGACAAAGTTGTTTGGAAGCACTGTCATGTGGAATTATTTTTTTTAATCGCCAGAGAACTTCAAGTCTGAAATATCACTTAAAGGCAATACTGGCAACTGATTGATGCTGGCAACTCCCCCCCTAATATAACTATGCGATTAACTGAGATTAATTGCAGAAATCCATGCAATTAACTGCGATTAAAAATTTTAATCGCTGCCCAGCACTAGTTATAACAGTTTGTTTTTTGTTGCCACTGTGCCCTTAACTAAAAAACCACAACAACAAATTGCAAAGTACACAAGAATAAGAAAGGCACACTAGAAAAAAAAAAAAACACATACACAAGAAAAACAAAGTCACACAAACAAGAAAAAAAATCCTGCTGGAAAAGGTAGGTACAGGGGTTGGACAAAATAATGGAAACACCTTCACCTCAAGATGATAATGCCCCAGTCCATACAGCTAGAATTGTTAAAGAATGGCATGAGGAACATTCTAATGAAGTTGAGCATCTCGTATGGCCGGCACAGTCCCCAGACCTCAACATTATTGAGCATTTATGGTCAGTTTTAGAGATTCAAGTAAGACGTCGATTTCCACCGCCATCGTCTCTAAAAGAGTTGGAGGGTATTCTAACTGAAGAATGGCTTAAAATTCCTTTGGAAACAATTCACAAGTTGTATGAATCAATACCTCGGAGAATTGAGGCTGTAATTGCTGCAAAAGGCGGACCTACACCATATTAAATTATATTTTGTTGATTTTTTAAGGTGTTTCCATTATTTTGTCCAACCCCTGTACCTGCCATGACCAGGATCTGGATGCTGATTGGATTGTGTTTGACAGGTGGGAAAACTGGAAGTTTATATTTAAAGCAGCGTTTGACTTCCATCACTAATTTTTCTTCAGATTTATAAAACCTGAGTGATAACCTCCTTATCACTAATCCATAAGTCTTCCCGTGCTAACGCACCTAAATCACTTCCATGCATTGTGGGAAGCTGATCTCCAGCTGTGCCTTTCCTGCCAGGCCGCTGCGGCCATAATGCAGCTGCGTGAACTTCCACTTCCCACAATGCATGACACAATTCTGAAAATGCCCCAGTTACCTCCCAGCTCTGCTTGGAAACCTATGGTTTGTTTGTGTTGGAGTACACTTTGAAATTTTTCACCGTGAGGGAAGAGATTCAGGAGAGTAATCACAGAAAGACTTATGGATTCGTGATACTTAGGCTACGACTGAGGTTTGACAGATCTGATGAAAAATTGGTGACAAAAGTCATACGCAGCTTTAAATAATATCTATCCTTGTAATGAGTTTCTGAGACAAAGATTCAACATCGATAAAAAAAACTGTGTTTTCTGTAACTCTGACACTGAGACTTTAGAACAACTTGTTGTTAAACTGCACTTATACCAGAGTGTTTTGGGAAGCATTTCAACACTGGATATCTGAAAAGGACACTCAGTCGCCCAAGCTGGAATACAAAGACATGAAGTATAGAGTTATAAAACAAAACAAAAAACAGGAAATGATCTATAACACCTACATTACTATTGTCAAACAGTTTCTCCACAGATGCAGATTCATGAAGAGCCACCCACTGTTCTTAGTTTATATGAATGAGATAACCAACTTTAAAAACACTGAAATGTGTCCAAACCAAACAAGCCTTGACTGTTTATAACAATCTGAATGTACTGATTTATGATTAGACCTCTGACTTTTATTTTAGTTACTTATTTTATTTTTTGATATATATACTAAATATGCTGTACAGGCTCAGTCTGGAAAATAGTCTTTCTCTGTGGAAGTCTTTTGAATGTAAAGCCAGAATTTGATTAATAAAGTTGGAGGGAAAAAAAGTGGTTCCAGACACAGCGAACCCCGCCCCTCACACATACTGTAGCTTATTTTGGCATCGATCCAGCTGATGTCATCATGTTTATGTGTAACAGGATTGGTGCTTCCACTTGCCATTGAGTTGTGTGATAAAATAGTGTTCTGTCCCTTTAATAATAATGGATTGGATTTTATATAGCGCTTTTCTAGACACCCAAAGCGCTTTACAGGGTGGGGAAGCAAAATTTACAATGAACATTTAGTTGTTTTTTTCTCAGCAGGCACTACATCAATTGTTTTGAAACCAAACATATACTGATGTCATAATCATACCTAACACTATTATCCATACCTTCTCAGAAACTTTTGCCCATATGAGTAATCAGGAAAGCAAACGTCAAAGAGTGTGTGATTTGCTGAATGCACTCGTCACACCAAAGGAGATTTCAAAAATAGTTGGAGTGTCCATAAAGACTGTTTATAATGGAAAGAAGAGAATGACTATGAGCAAAACTATTACGAGAACGTCTGGAAGATACTATTAAAGAAGAATGGGAGAAGTTGTCACCCGAATATTTGAGGAACACTTGCGCAAGTTTCAGGAAGCGTGTGAAGGCAGTTATTGAGAAAGAAGGAGGACACATAGAATAAAAACATTTTCTATTATGTAAATTTTCTTGTGGCAAATAAATTCTCATGACTTTCAATAAACTAATTGGTAATACACTGTCTTTCAATCCCTGCCTCAAAATATTGTAAATTTTGCTTCCCCACCCTGTACATTATAGATCCATTATTCATTCGCTCTCACATTCTCCCTCTGGTGGTGGTAAACTACATCTGTATCCACAGCTGTCCTGGGGCAGACTGACAGAAGTGTGGCTGCCAATTTGTGCCCTCTGACCACCACCACACATTCATACACCAGTGTGAGTGGCACTGGAGGCAAGAAGGGTGAAGTGTCTTGCCCAAGGACACAACAGCACACGGACAGAGCGGGATTCGAACTGCCAACCCTTCGGTTATTGGACGACCCACTCTACCACCTGAGCCCTGGCCGCCCCACAACTTTACTAACTCTACTACTTAAAGACAGTAGTATAGTTGTGGGAATGACGTGTTCTGCTCTTCCCAGTCTGTCTTGCCAGTACATGTGGTAGGTCATGAGTTTTTGATGCTGAGTAATATTCTGGTAGTTGATTATTTTATTTGCATGTTTATTCTTATTTCCATGCATATGTACCTAGACTCTAATAGATCTTTGTGTCAGAACAGAATTTTGTGTTTATTGTATCTGTCCAGTAAACAGACTGCTACCTGCTTGTGAAACATGCTTATGTGTATGCTAACACGTGTGTTTCTATAGTTTTTAGCACCAGCATTGCCAGGTTTGCTGGACAGTTGAATGATTTCACTTCTTTGTCTATTGTCAGAATAAAAACACATTCAGCTTGGAGTTCACCTGTGCCGTTTACTACACAACGCAGATTTCATCTGTTACATATGTGTGTGCTGATGTCATATCAGTCGCCTCTATACATGCACCAAGTTTCAAGTAAATTGAAACAAAACTGATGTTTTATAGGCATTTGAAATTTTGCCCATTATAAGCAAACTAGTGCACTGACCTGTGGGAATCCACAGGTTCTAGAAGCAGTAGAGTTGATCAAATGGGGAGCTGAGCTAAGTTTACTGGTGTAACACAGAAAATAGGAAAAAAATAATGGCCCTCATTTTGTTTTGTATTGAAATCAATAGTGGAAAAAAATGCATTCATAATGATGTTAAATAATTGTTTGAAAGGGCTTTACAGTAATGTCACTGTGTGACTTCATCACATTCACATGATTTGACTAAGTTTACTGATGTAACACAGATTAGGAGGAAATAGAATGGACTCATTTAGGTTTGTATTGACATGGACGTGGACCAGAGACTTTTCCACAGGACTGAACATGGAGGAGGCGAACGTTAACGGACTGGGTCTGACCGGGGACCGGCAGAGTGGAACTGGGCCACAGTAAGAACCAGACCCAGTTCTCCCGTGTTTTCCGTTGATCCGGATCCAGATCCAGACCCCCCCCCCCCCCCTCCTATTAGTGGCTGTGAATGGACTAGTCCTGTAAACCCACTGTAATTTTAAAAACTAATAACTAATAAAGTATTGGTCGTATCAATATTCAGTTTTCTTCTGTCTGATCCTGGACCTAAAATACAGAAGTACTGCACAGGCTGGTTCTGTCCAGTTTATCAGTTAAAAAGCCGACACACACACACACACACACACACACACACACACACACACACACACACAGGTCACTTGGTTTTTATAATAAAGATGGGAAAAAATAAAAATATGTAAAAATAAATAAATAAATAATTCATGTCAATCTATAAACCCAATCTGGTATGAATTCCATGTTCACAAACAAACCGAACCAAAAACAATAGCCCATACCTCCTCTTCTGGGGGGGGTGCTCCATAGTTCTAACCTGCTGCCTCTGTTTCTCTTCTCCGTTGCCGGTTTCCCCCTCCCTCCCTCCCTCCCTCCACAGTTTCCTCCTGTGCTGTTCTATCCAGTCGGACTGTGGAACACTTCTTCACTCTGCCGTGGGACTCTCCTCCTCCTGGTTGTGGCTCTGCTGCCTGGGGCTATCTCCGGACTAATGCTGCTCCATGTTCAACTCCTCCGTCTCCAACTGCTCAAACTCAACACTCGCTCCATTCCATCATGGAAATCCACCTGAAAACAATACGGGCTCCTCCGCAGACCTCCTTCTATCCACAGAGGGTCACGGAGAACCTTTATTTCCACACAACCTGTGGGCTCGGACTCCATTCCATCCCTCTGCTCTGTCGGACTCTCCGTCGCAGTTTGTAAACGTCATCAGAGAACACTAGAGATGTGACGTTCACGAACTAGTGATAGGTCCGGCAACACCGATGCGTCGGCACAGACGTCGAGCTCATGGAGCAAACCCCGTGTCAGTGCGCGTATCGCTTTAAGAAAGTCACGTGACCGATACAGTTGCTGTGTCGCTGTGTCACTGTGTCGCCAAACTGTGTTTAAAGGGAAGCGCATCTGTCACCGGGATGTATCCCAAACGACTGCCAACATTTGTAGTAGCGCTTTTTTCCCCCCTCTATCTTGTCACTATGGAGCCCAGCAGGAAAAGAAAGGTTTCGGCCAGGTGGGATCACTTTGATCATATTTCGCCAACGAAGGTATTTTTTTCTATTTACTTGTTTCATCCTGATCCTCAGTTTCCACTGGATCTGTCAGAGTTAAAATCCATTTCAAAGTTAACATTAATTCAGTGAATTAAAGTAAGTTTTATTCATTCATTTAATTTTACTGCAGGTTAAATGTCCCATCTGTCAAACAGAACTATCATACACAAACAAAAGCACATCTTCAATGCTCAGGCACTACAGAGCACTTCATGAAAATGAGGACACAAACTGGCCTGCACCAGGAATGAACACAGGTAGGCCTATACAGGCATTTTACAACTTCTCTGCGGTCGCTGTATTGGTAATTTATGCATCGCACACACTCTTAATTTATTTGTAAAAAAGTCATGTGATCAAATACCAACACTTACAGCAATAAGAAACAAATCCAGGCAAATTGTTTCCTACTTTAGATCAAGCACTACAGCAAAAGAGAAGCTCGCTCAAGTGCAGCAACAGATGGGACGGCCAACCCTAAAACTAATCAATGAGGTACCAACACGCTGGAGCAGCACATATCAGATGCTATCAAGTCTACATGATGAGAAGGAACCAGTGTGGGTATATACTCTTGCCTCGCTCAGCACTAACATTACTCCACTGACAGCAGATGAGCGCACAGTCAGAGCAGAGACACTGCTTGTGTTTGCTCCTTTCTATCAGGCCACAGTGGAGTTGTCAGAAGAGAAGAGAGTTTCTGGGTCCAAGGTCATCCCGATGATGAAAATGCTTTATCATGCACTTGAGCATAATGCTTCAAATTTGCACACACCTGGCGCAATACAACTACATGAACACCTTAGGCGTGGTGTCACTGACACTGCTTCCAATCTGGAGTCACTGACTGTGTTGACACTATCAACACTTCTTGACCCAAGATTTAAATCACTCGGTTTCCGAAGTTCCAACAAATGTAGCGAAGCAATAAGTAGACTGAGAGCTGAATGTGCTGCTTTAATGGGCCACACATCAGCCCAGCCACAGCCTGGACCTTCCTCAGCAACAACTTCAGGCATGTTATTCAGCCTTATCTGTTTATTTGTGCATTTAATTGTTTGCAAATCATGTACTAAAATACCCATCTGTTGTTTCTTAGACAACCTGTGGCAATATCTGGACAATGAAGTCGGCAGGCAAACCACCAACACTAGAGCAGATGCAATAATTGAGGTCCAGAGATACATGTCAGAAGGCAACATCCCCCGTTCCAGTGATCCACTGAAATACTGGGACAGTCAAAGAAGAAATTACCCTCACCTGTTTCAGCTCTCTTTACAGTTTCTTTGCACACCAGCCTCCTCGGTGCCATGTGAACGATTATTTTCTAAAGCTGGAGAAATTGCATCAAAAAAGCGAAATCGGCTGAAGGCCAAAACTTTGGAAAGGCTTATTTTTTTGAATAAAAATTTGTAAAAAAAAAAATAAAAAAAAAATCCCAGTCCACAAGCATCCTCATTCACAACACGTTCACTTAGATTTTCATGTTATGATACATGTTCACATTATTTATTAACTGTATCTAAAAATATCAAAGATATTTTAAATTTAAATGAAGATATGAAATAATACAATATAAAATACAATGACTTAAATTATATTATTGTATATACTAGGTCATTAAATCAGTGTCAGTTGAGTCTGTACACTAGGTTGCCTGTAGGGATTTTTAAGGTCCAGCAGGTGTCAGTATTCAGTGACACAGTATCAACACAGTATCAACACAGTGTGTCATTGTGTCGACACGCTTCATGAGGCCTCATCGACCCATCACTATCACGAACGACTCGAGTCTTTTCAGTTGTTTTAAGTGACGATAAAAACCGCTTCGCAGTTGTGAGCCATTCTTATATTCAAATTGTCCACGCTGTCTCCATGTGTCACCTGTGTCCCACTGAGTCTGGGTTGTCCACGCTGCCTTCACGTCAACGACTATTGACATCTGCGAGTATGACTTTTCCGCCCCACACTCTATTCACTTGAACGCATCTATATGCGCAGCTAACTTAGGGAGGAGTTCTCAGAGAGTCCGACTGACTGGACTGGAGCCACATTTCCTTCTGGATCAGGAGGAGGAGATAGGAACGACTGAAAACAAGTGGAGATGCAGGATTAACTGGAGCTCCTCTTTTTGCTCCCTGCCAACTCCCCAGAGTTCCTGTGTGTGTTTCCTGGTTGTCAGTCATCGTGTGTGTTCGACTGTGTCTGTGTAGTTGTAAATTGTATATAGTTGTAAATAGTGTTTTCTTTTGTGAATCAGTCCTATTTTCTGGAAGGGGAAGGAGGCTTTTTTTGTTTCCACCTTTTCTCCTGTTTTTGGTTAGGGAGTTTAGGTTCGTTTAATATATTTATATTATATTTATTATATCTAATATATGAACGACTGAAAACAAATGGAGATGCGGGATTAACTGGAGGAGCATGTGCTTCTATAAATGAAGATCCTCTGATGAGGTGGAAAAGCCGGGCCCTCGTGGACCCCAGCCTTACCAAAGACATGGTTCAGAAACTCTGTTTAGTGGGAACATCAGTTCCATCTGAAAGAGGATTCTCTAAGACAGGACTAACATTATGTTACTCCCACCACAGGTAATTAGCATCAAAAATGACAGTGAAGGAATTAAAGTTGAACAGTTTTATTCCAAAGCTCTGCTTGACAGTTGGTAGGCCCACTTTAACCTGTTCAGTTCATATCCCACATGTCCATAACAAGGCAGGGGTTCAATAACACACATCATTCTTGTGTACACTACAAAAGGGTTAACTCATTCTGTGTTTTAACATGCTTAAGGTTCTCACACACGTCTGTATCACTGCAAACTTAACCACATCACCATATGCCTGCCCTGACAGCCTAACTGAGATTCAACCTAAGCACTGTTATTAAGGGGAGGGGGTAAAACAAACAAAAAAGGAAAGAAAACTAGTCCACCCCAGGGGCAGTTCCCAGATCTTTTCTGCCCGTTACCAGCTCACCTGCCAGGCGGACTAGACAAAGAAAAAAAAAACAAACCAACTAATAACACAAAAACAATGGCAAGACAAACAGCTGACAGAACCCCCATGCCTCTGTAAAAAGCACAAATACAAATCTTAAACACTTTATTAAATCCATGAAAATACACAACCGTTTGCAGATTCTATTACAAAGTTTAAAATACCAGGTTTGTCCAAATGGTTCCCTTCCAGTATTTGCCACCTCAGCAGGGAAACAAGTCTGAAACAAAAACAGTTCATGTCACACACTTCCGAACAACAGACACATTTAAAAACAGGGCCTCAGCTGACCAGTGTTCCTTCGGTTCCCTGCACACCAGCATGGACGGAGGTGTGCACTCGCCTCACTCCTCCAGTCAGAACCACCAGCCACACACCTGTTCCTTCCTGCAGACAAATTTATACCCTCCTCCCTAATCCCTGCATCCCCCCTTCTTTACTTAGCGCCCCCTGCCACAATTGTCACTTGTCGTCCTTAACTCAAATTTACCAAAGGATCAGAAGGAGAGGCAGTCGAACCCACAAAGGATGACACTGTTTTATTATTTCAGGGATAATGTCTTTAATTTGGTTCACACTTATTGTTTACACTTTGTTGTTGTTGTTTACATTGTTCTGATGTGGATTTGAGTCAAGGAGCTGAGCTCCTGTTTGTAAAGTAGTTCAGGTGTACAAACACCAGGTAGGGTAGTTCAAACACTGTGCCAATGTCACTGATAATATTTTCACCAATGACACTGATAACAAGAAAAGCACTCAGAGAGTGCAGGCCTCCGCCAAGGCAGATCAGTGGGCCCCTGTGCCCCCCTCCCCCCCCGATCGCCACCAAAATTTAATCATTTCTTCCTTATGCCAGTATCAACATTTCCTGAAAATTTCATGAAAATCTGTCTAACTTTTTGAGTTATCTTGCTAACAAACAAACAAACAAACAAACAAACAAACACGCACGCACGCACACACACAAAGCAAAGCGATCACAATACCTCCTGGCGGAGGTAATAATACAATAAGCCAACTATTAATTAATAACATTCGTGACCATTTGCCAGTGTTCACAGTCTATGACATCACATGCAGAAATACAGTGACTTGCAAAAGTATTCATACCCCTTGAACTTTTCCACATTTTATCACGTTACGACCACAAACAAATAGATTTGACTGGAATTTTATGTGAAAGACCAACACAAAGTGACATAAAATTGTGAAGGAGAAAGAAAATGATACATGAATTTAATATTATGTTACAAATAAAAAACTGAAAAGTGCGGTGTGCAAAAGTATTTCAGCCCCATTTTCTCTGAGGGAAACTCAGTTTTTCAGTTTTTTATTTGTAAAACAATTTTAAAATCATGTATCTTTTTTTTTCTACTTCACAATTGTATGCTGCTTTGTGTTGGTCTTTCACATAAAATTCTAATAAAACATATTTATGTTTGTGGTCGTAGCATGAAAAAATGTGAAAAAGTTCAAGGGGTATGAATGCTTTTGCAAGCCACTGGAAGTTAAACAAACAGAATATAGATGAGTAAAATCAGAGGGATCCATAAACAAACTTAAACATGAATTATTGGAGTAAAACTGGGATATAATTCACAGAAAAAAATATCTTAACCTCACATATGACAAGTTCCTAAGAATATTTACCTCATTATATAATAAACATTGTCCAGTTTATGAAATATAATCGAAAATGATCATATGCTCATTGTCCACGGATAACAAAAGGGCAACAAAATGCATGTAAGAAAAAAATAAATTTTACAGTGATAAGACAGAGAACTGAAGAGGCAGAACATAAAGATAAAAAAAATACAAAACTAAGTGAACTAATATTATAAGGGTATCAATCAATCAATCAATTAATCAATGCCGTTAAAGGGTGATTATGGTAAATACTTCTGTCTCGTGTTTCAGGTCCACTTTAGAATTAGAATAAAACAAGGCAATAAAGTAGAACATAGAACAACAGAACATGACAAAATGTTTGAATCAGTTCCATTGATGTCCTGAACTTTCTGATACATGAAGTGGTTCTTCGTTACCACACATTCATCAGCAGTTCAACACATTTTCAATTAAATCAAAGCCATTCTGCAGGTCAGGGTCAGACCAGTGTAAAAATGTGAAACCAGTTTGATATGAAGGAAAACACTGGACCGGACCAGTACCAGATTGGACCACTAGATGAAGCACTGGTGTCTGACACTCAGTCTGTCATGTGTCCTTTGTTGGTGGTGAACTTCCTCCTCAACTGGAATGTGATCTCCTTCATGTTGTCGGCCTCAGTTTGGGACTAAACCACTACCAGTTCATCAGTCATTCTGTCTCATCCATATGATGTTCACCATGTTGTTTATGACTGATGAAAAACTACATGGATTCAGGACTCTGACACCTTCAACCAATGGTGTTCTTCAGGTTATGCAACAGTTAATTTTCTCTCTCTCTCTCTCTCTCTCTCTCGCTCTCTCTCTCTCTCTCTCTCACACACACACACACACACACACACACACACACACACACACAGTTGGGGGTTAAAAAAAAAAAAAAGAGTAGAACATTTTGGGGTATGAACTTAAACTGCACAGAACAACTATGGAAAGGACAATGAACAGGTGTGAACCCCAACCAGCAACAGAATCACAACAAGTGACTGATTAAACGTCCACAAAGTCAATAGAAGTAGTGTCCCCATTGAAAGCAGCTCTTGTAAATATTCTTGTAAATCAGTAAATATATTTCAAGTTGGATTCTTTATGTTCTTGCACTTTTCTTAAATATTTCAAAGTATTAATAATAATTAAAGCTGCAAGCAGCATTGGGCGGGACCTCGCACCGGGCATTCCGCCTCCCCCGCGATCCGCCTCCCGTGACCATCCACACCTCAGCTCCACTCACACCTCTCCGTCCCCATACCAGTTCCCACCCTTTAGTGTCTGTCCTCCTTACATCTGTACAGAACACCAGTGACCCTCTGCTGAAACCACCATCACCTTTAAATGAGACTTTTATTTTGGAAACCCTACTGTGTGTATGTGCATTTGTTTTGTATGTGAGAGAAAGAATCAGTTAGAAAAATGAATTGAAATTGTATGAATAATTGAGCATTGAAGTGATGATTTACCACATTTAAGGCTTTTATTTTGGAAAAACCCTATTGTGTGAGCATGTGTGTCTGTGAGAAAAAGTACTTTTGAATGAAGAAACATTGTACAAACAGTTGAGTGTTTGGTCATAAAAATGAAAAGAAGTTATGTAATAGACATTTTGTATTATTGGTAATTGGGGTTTTATTTTGAAAAAATGTACTCCGTGTACTTTTGAATGTGTGCAAAATTTCCAATATCCAAAATACAATGCAGTAAAACCTGTTTTAAAATGGAGAAAGAAAAAAAAAAAAAAACATTTTGGATTGTCTGGGTTTTGAACCAGGGTCCTCTTCGTCCATAGGCAGCTACATGAACCACTGCACTAATGACTTACACTTCCAAATGTGCACCAGGAAGAGTTTTATAGGGACTTTGTCATTGTGAAAAGTGAAGGTAAACATAGTCTTCAAAAATCGCTATAATTCCATAACCGTAGGTCGTATCTGAAAAATTCTTTCACTTTTGGATTCTGCAGACTTGTGGGAATTGAATGAGGTATAACTTTTTATTCAAAAGTCTGAAATGAATAAGCAGTAACTGCAGAAACGTAAAGTAACTTTCAAAGGCAGATTGCCAACTTCCTGTTGGAGTTAGCTCATGAGTGTCAGTGTATGATTTGTCGGCTCAATCAGACCAACATTTTGGCATTTGTTTCATGTTTCTGTGACATTCCTACTGGCCGCTAGGGCAGATTTTGTGTGTTTTTTAGTACATAGGTGGCGCTACAGAGTTCATTTTTGCACCCAAGGGATTAAATTTGATATTGTATGAAAGTGTTCACCAGCCATGACATACATGGCAAATTTGGTGAGTTTTGGAGCATGTTAAGGGGGTCAAATGGCAGTCTAAATTGGAAAAAGTATGAAAACAAACAAATTGTTATAATTCAATAACTGTACATCCTATCTCAAAAATTTTTGCATGTGAGCATTGTGGTGAGTCCCGTGAACGTGTAGATATGTCACATGTCAGGAAAAACTGCAAAGTGAAAAATGAGTTCTAAACATCACAACTTTGTGGGCTTCTAAAAACAAAACTAAGACAGTTCTGGAAAAAGTACGAGACCGCTTTTTTGAGGAGGGTTCACTCTATCTTTTGGTGCTGTTTAGAAGTCAATACGACAAACGGTGTCATCGGAGTTAGTTTTTAAAATTTTATTTTGAAAGGCATATTGCGAACTTCCTGTTGGAGATAGGTCATAAGTGTCAGTGAATGATTTGTAGAGCATCATCCAACAAAAATTTTGGCAGTAGTTTCCTGTCTGTAAGACATTCCTACTGGCCACTGCCTTTTGCCATTTTTTCAAATAGGTGGCTAGAGAGCCCATTTTGGCACCTATGGGGTTAATTTTTTCATGTTATCAAAATTTTCGCCAGGCCTGACATGTGTGCTGAATTTAGTGAGTTTTTGAGCATGTTTAGGGGGTCAAAATCCAGTTCAAAGTGACGGCGGAAAAAAAAAAAAAGAAAAAAACGAACGAATAACAATAGGGCCTTGCTTGCAGGCAAGGCCTCTCACTGTGTGAGAGGGCCTTACCTTTCAGCTCGGTCCCTAATAATATGGCAGTGATAATAATAATAATAGGCAAATTATAATAATAGCAATATTGTTTGTGATAGTTACAATAATAATGATGATTGATGATGATAAACATAGTACTAATAATAATCAAATACAATATATACCCTTATTCTTCAAAATAAAGAAGTACTATCCCCAATGAAACCACGTCCTTGTTGACCTCCACTTGTTGGACTTTACACGTTGCAGCAGGTTAAGGTTCTGTAACGTCACTGTTGTGTGAAGGTGGTGCATTAGAACACACTTCTTTACTCTGAGGACAACAAAACACAGCTTTCAGTCTGGTGTTTGTCTTCACATCTGGACTCTATGGAGCCAGATCTGGAGGTTTTTAAGTTTGATGTTCTTGTCAAAAGAAGTTGGTGCTGCTGGTTCAGACACTGCGTTTCTTCTTGTCATCTGATGCTGAGGTACTTTTTCATCCAGATGCTGATGATTCACATCTGTCCTGATGATAGGAGAAAGCAGAGTATGGCAAGAATCTTTTTTCACATCTGTGACACTCAAACTGTTTTGGTGTTTTTCTGTGTTGTGGATGCTTAGGTGTGTTTCAAGGCTACACATTTGAGTGAAAGTCTTCCCACGCTGTTCACACTCATATGGTCTTCCTCCAGTGTGGATGCGTAGGTGTATTTTAAGGTTTTGCATTTTGGTGAAAGTCTTCCCACACTGACCACAGTGATATGGTCTTTCTCCAGAATGGATGGCTCTATGTCTTTTAAGGTCACGAGATGTGATGTAAGCCTTGTCACACTGGTCACAGCCATATGGTCTTTCACCTTTGTGGATGCGTAGGTGTATCTTAAAACTGTTTATGTGGATGAAAGTCTTCCCACACTGTTCACAGTCATATGGTCTTTCTCCGCTGTGGATGCGCAAGTGTGTTTTAAGGGTAGACATTTGGGTGAAAGTCTTCCCACACTGGTCACAGTCATATGGTCTTTTTCCGTTGTGGATGCGTAGGTGTGTTGTAAGGCGATTCAATCTGGTGAAAGTCTTCCCACACTGGTCACACTCATATGGTCTTTCTCCACTGTGAATGAGTAGGTGTGTTGTAAGGTGAATCAATCTGGTGAAAGTCTTCCCACACTGGTCACAGAAAAATGGTCTTTCTCCTCTGTGGGTGCGTAGGTGTGTTGAAAGGTGACTCACTTGGATGAAAGTCTTCCCACACTGCTTACAGCCATATGGTCTTTCTCCAGTGTGGATTCGTTGGTGGATTTTTAAGGAATTTTCTGTGGCGAAAGTCTTCCTACATTGGTCACAGCTATATGGTCTTCCTCCACTATGAATGCGTAGGTGTGTTGTAAGGTGACTCAGCTGGATGAAAGTCTTCCCACATCGGTCACACTCATAAGGTCTGTCTCCAGTGTGGATTCGTTGGTGGGTTTTTAAAGAATTTTCTTTGGTGAAAGTCTTCCCACACTGGTCACAACCATATGGTCTTTCTCCACTATGGATGCGTAGGTGTGTTGTAAGGTGAATCAATCTCGTGAAAGACTTCCCACACTGGTCACAGTCATATGGTCTTTCTCCAGTGTGAATGCGTTGGTGTCTGTTAAAGTTAGACTGGTGGGTGAAAGTCTTCCCACACTGGTCACACTCATAAGGTCTTTCTCCTGTGTGGATTCGTTTGTGGGCTTTTAAGGAATTTTTTGTGGTGAAAGTCTTTCCACACTGGTCACAGGTGGGTTTGTCATCCATGTTTGCTGGAATCAGGTGATCTTCGTCTTTGTCCAAATACAACTTTTAGGTTTCACTTAAAATCCACCTTAGGCTTCTTTCTATAACACAACACATAAAATAGAAGAGGTGGTCACTGAAATGCAATGGAATGGAACACAACAAACGCATCTCTTTCGAACCAGATTAAGCAGATAGACTAAATTAACTAGTTACATGATCAACAGGACATTTTCAAGACAACCAATATTTGATGGTTTCTCCTTAAGAGATTTGTTTCTTGTATGAGACCAGAAAATAACAAATAACAGAAATACTGATGTCCAGAAAAAATGTCTAGTTATCTCCAGTGTCAGCAGATCCTTTCAATACTTACAGAATCACAAAGGACCGCACATAACTGGAACTAAATTAGACCAATTAAATACATTATTAGAGCCCCAGTGCTGAGAATCGGCTGCAAAGGCCCTATTGTATCTGAAATGGTTTAATTAATATTTTATAGGTTTGCAGGAAGTTTTGAGGGCCTGAAAATGGGACAACTTAATTGTCTTATTCTACACAGATTCAGCAATGTACAAGTGAGTTTTAACAATTTCTTATTTTATAAAAGAAACCCTCAGAACTCACAGCACCACCACGATCATTTGATGTTATGGAAGGTCATCCACTTGGAACATTTTAAATCATGAACTTGTTAAGGTTTGGAGGAAATTTATGTTGGACATGTTCAATCTGTACATTAAAACATTAAAATATGTAATTTATCATTTCCAATAAGCGGCACTATGTGTCAGATTCAATATTGTCATGTCATGTTCAGGGTGTAACTCTTATCATGCACATGAAGTTTGGTCCTGATTGGACAAAAAACTTGAATTACACCAGTTTTCTTTTTCTTTGGCGATACATCAAAATTCGCTGCTGCACACTGAACACATTGAGGAACAACCTCCCACCATTTAATGGAGATCAGGACTGGACAAACAAGCTGAATTTGCCCCTCCAGTCACCTCCCACCCCCCTCTCCCTAACTATGGACCAGCTGAGGAGGGGGTTCAGGGAGACAAAGGCCAGGAAAGCCAACAATTACAACAAACATCACAAGTATAATGAGGGTGTGTGTGTGTGTGTGTGTGTGTGTGTGTGTGTGTGTGTGGGGGGTGTTCACCAAGAAGCCAGAACTAAACATTACGTTCTAACTCCATCTACTAATAGACTACATCGCAGGTGTCAAACATGCGGCCCGGGGCCCAAATCCGGCCCACCAAAGGGTCCAGTCCGGCCCTTGGGATGAATTTGTGAAATGCAAAAATTACACTAAGATATTAATAATCATTTTAGTTCAGGTTCCACATTCAGACCAATTCAATCTCAAGTGGGTCATAATAACCTATAAATACTCCAACTTTTTCTCTTTGTAAATGTAAATGTTTTCATCTATTTAAACTAAAACAAAGTATAAAATTGCAAAAATATCTGAATAACCTGAACAAATATGAACAATCTGAAATATCTTAAGAGAAGTAAGTGCAATTTTAATAATATTCCACCTGTTACTAAATGTTTTGTGTATTTGTGGATCCACTGTGATCTGTAAGTTATAATGTACATGTGGAAATGATATGATATGATAGTGAAGCATAATAATGTTAAAATTACACTTTTTTTTCAGTTTGTTCATATTATTCACATTGTTTGAAAGGATAGTTTGTGGATGCAAACATTTTCATAATGTAATTTTACTTTTTTACCCTAAAACAGAGAGAAAAGTTTGATGTTGACATTATTTATATATCATTATATTATAATTATACTGGTCCAGCCCACTTCAAATCAAATTTAGCTGAATGTGGAACTGAACTAAAATGAGTTTGACACCGCTGGTCTACATCATCTCATATCACATCATCTCAACAATAAAAGTAGAAACACAACAATAGCATAACTGATACTAATTCTACGATAACTGCAAAATAACGCAATACAAAACACCAGTTCAAAGAAGCAAAGCTACTGACTCAAACAGCAACAGATACTCGATGTTAAACGGACAAGCAACATTTGATAAAACCTCACATACAAAAAACAGATTACTCACAAAGGAGCAAGAACAAATAGGGTTAACTCCCATGTCCATCCTTCATATCAGACTACTATACAGCGTCCCACTTCACTTCATACTGTCATGCAGGATTTACCGGGGCTCATAAATTCACAAGTTCATGTCTTCATTAAAATAACTGTGAAAAGGTTCCAAGTAATGTATTTAGTTATAATTTTATGTACTGCATGTTTTGAAAGCAGCTCCATTGTTACATAAAATGTAGTTTTGTCCTTTGTATTAAGTCTAATAACGTGATGTATGTTTTGATTATTTCTTATTTTGTTTGTAGACAACTTTTTTTTTCATTTTTTAATGTTTGCTTCAGCATTTATTTTTGAGCTGTTTGCAAATACCCAGTGGCTGCAGATGGAACTTTTCATTAGCTAGTAAATGTGACTAACTGATATTGGTAAGATGTTTTTGTGAATAAGCCTTTAAAAACACATCATGTATTAGTTTAAAAACACCTCACATTAGCCTATGTATTATCACTTTCAGCTAAATGCAGCCACTTGTTTTTATTTTACAATGGCCAACTATATAATCAAATTCTATGCTAATAACCAAAATGCATTAAATGTATATATTTTCATTTCACAGGCAGAGGGGAAGAGTAAGGTGTGGAGCCACTTCACCAAAGACTCCACAGGTGCTAGATGCAACATCTGCAGGGCAAGAGTTAGGCAGGGCTCCAGCACCAGCAAAGCAAAGAACATTACAAATTTACTTATATCACTTACAGTTTGCCTTTTCTTATTTATCAGTGTGTTTACAGTTTGCCTTTTCTTATTACCTCCGCCAAGGAGGTTATGTTTTTGCCGGCGTTGGTTTGTCTGTCTGTCCATGTGCAAAATAACTCAAAAAGTTATGGACGGATTTCGGTGAAAATTTCAGGAAATGTTGACACTGTTGAAATGTTGAAATGAAAGGGCACAGGGACCAAATGATTAAATTTTGATGGCGATCCGGTGGGGGGGGGGGGGGGGGGGGGGGGGGTACTGATCTGCCTTGGTGGAGGTCTGCGCTCTCCGAGTGCTTTTTTGGTTTATCATTGCATTTACAGTTTGCCTCTTCTTATTTATTATTGTTTACAGTCCTTTTGTTGACAGTGTTACTAATTAAAGTTCCTTATTTTAATTTAGTAGTCTTCTGCTTTGTGTTGCATCATATTTTGGGTATTATAAGAATTTATGTTCATGTACAGTATATATCCTGTGTATATCAATGCTCTTATTTCATATATCAGCCGATATGTCGGATATCGGCTTTTTTTTGCCCCCAATATTGGTATCGGCATCAGCCCAAAAAATCCCATATCGGTCGGGCTCTAGTTCCAGGCACAACAAACCCCGCCCCTCACACATATTGTAGCTTATTTTGGCATTGATCCAGCTGATGTCATCATGTCTATGCGTGTGCTAATGTCATATCAGTCGCCTCTATATATGCACCAAGTTTGAAGTAAATTGAAACAAACTTAGTGTTTTAAAGACATTTGAAATTTTGCCCATTATAAGTGAACTAGCGCATTGACCTGTGGGAATCCACAGGTTCTAGAAGCAGTAGAGTTGGTGTAACACAGAAATTAGGAAAAAAATAATGGCCCTCATTTAGGTTTGTATTGACATGGACGTGGACCAGAGACTTTTCCACAGGACTGAACATGGAGGAGGCGAACATTAACGGGCTGGGTCTGACCGGGGACCGGCGGAGTGGAACTGGAGTGGATCCCATGTTTTGTGCTGATCCAGATCCAGCCACCCCACCCCCACCCCCCCCCCCGCATTAGTGGCTGTGAATGGACTAGTCCACAGGCCGCCTGTAAACCCATTGAAATTTTAAAAACTAATAAAGTATTGGTCGTATCAGTATTCAGTTTTCTTCTGTTTGATCCTGGACCTAAAATACAGAAGTACTGCACAGGCTGGTTCTGTCCAGTTTATCAGTTAAAAAGCTGATACACACACACACACACACACACACACACACACAGGTCACTTGGCTTTTATAACAAAGATGGGAGAAAATAAAAATATGCAAAAATAAATAAATAAATAAATCATTCATGGTAATCTCTAAACCCAGTCTGGTATGAATTCCACCAATAGTTTTGCTGCTAAAGTGTTCACAAACAAACCGAACCAAAAACAACAGCCCATACCTCCTCTTCTGGGGGGGGTGCTCCATAGTTCTAACCTGCTGCCTCTGTTTCTCTTCTCCGTTGCCGGTTTCCCCCTCCCTCCCTCCCTCCCTCCCTCCACAGTTTCCTCCTGTGCTGTTCTATCCAGTCGGACTGTGGAACACTTCTTCACTCTGCCGTGGGACTCTCCTCCTCCTGGTTGTGGCTCTGCTGCCTGGGGCTATCTCCGGACTAATGCTGCTCCATGTTCAACTCCTCCGTCTCCAACTGCTCAAACTCAACACTCGCTCCATTCCATCATGGAAATCCACCTGAAAACAATACGGGCTCCTCCGCAGACCTCCTTCTATCCACAGAGGGTCACGGAGAACCTTTATTTCCACACAACCTGTGGGCTCGGACTCCATTCCATCCTTCTGCTCTGTCGGACTCTCCGTCGCAGCTTGTAAACGTCATCAGAGAACACTAGAGATGTGACGTTCACGAACGACTCGAGTCTTTTGAGTTGTTTTAAGTGACGATAAAAACCGCTTCGCAGTTGTGAGCCGTTCTTTTATTCAAATTGTCCACGCTGTCTCCATGTGTCACCTGTGTCCCACTGAGTCTGGGTTGTCCACGCTGCCTTCACATGAACGACTATTGACATCTGCGAGTATGACTTTTCCGCCCCACACCCTATTCACTTGAACGCATCTATATGCGCAGCTAACTTAGGGAGGAGTTCTCAGAGAGTCCGACTGACTGGACTGGAGCCACATTTCCTTCTGGATCAGGAGGAGGAGATAGGAACGACTGAAAACAAGTGGAGATGCAGGATTAACTGGAGCTCCTCTTTTTGCTCCCTGCCAACTCCCCAGAGTTCCTGTGTGTGTTTCCTGGTTGTCAGTCATCGTGTGTGTTCGACTGTGTCTGTGTAGTTGTAAATTGTATATAGTTGTAAATAGTGTTTTCTTTTGTGAATCAGTCCTATTTTCTGGAAGGGGAAGGAGGCTTTTTTTGTTTTCACCTTTTCTCCTGTTTTTTATTAGGGAGTTTAAGTTATTTAATATATTTTATTTCTTGCATTTTGTTTTGGATCAGAGGATTTAGTTTGAACCTTAAAGTAGGCTTTTTGTTAGTTGTTTTAGCCGGGCCCTCCCCTGACCCACCTTTAGTTCTTTAATAATAAATATTTGGACTGTAGTGTTGGATTAATGCATGTGCTTGGGAGCTGGGAGGGGACAAGATGGAAAGGCCACTCATTTCACATCAGTTCATAACTTTCTTCCTTCCTTTCATTTCTTTCAACATTTTTAAACATGTGAGGTCAGTGTTCCAGGAATGGATAACAGGAAGAAACAAAGGGACATGGCATGAACACATGAAATGAGTGGCCTTTCCATCTGTAAAGACATGGTCAGTGGTCAACACCGCCTCTCGTGGTCCAGTGGTAAGGTTATGGGATTTAAAAATGAAAAAAAAAAATTAGACAATTTTTTAATTTGCTGAAAAAGCTTCCAGGGTTGGTAAAATTGTTGTACGGACACATTTCATTGTGTTTTTAAAATGTTTTAGCCATTGGTCATTTACACCTCCAGTCATCATGTGACTGAGCTGTTGTATATGCTTCAAACTTTGAATTTATGACAATGTTCCAAGTTTACTCCAAAAGTGATTCATGTCACTAATAATGACTGTGCAGAATCTATTTATTTATTTATTTGCACAAATAAAACAGCAAAAGAAGAAAAAAACAACATTCAAACAAGTAACAAAACTGTGCAGGAGAGGTTAGAAGCCAGAAAAAGCTTATGTGAATACCTCCCCAAAATAAACAATAGGCAAGAAAAAAAGAAAAAAAAACCCAAAAGAATTAAAAATACAATATAACTGAATTAATAAACTGAAATAAAAACAATAAAAATGTAAATCACTTTACAAATCATCAAATACAAATTAAATATGTAACCTTACATTTTTTCATGAATTAAAGTCCTTTTCAGATGCTTTTTAATCAGTGTTTCCAGCATTAATTCCAATATCATCAGCAGCCCCAGTGATCAAGTGGTAAGGCTGTAGTATGTACTTCAAAAACTGGTATTTTCAATATGTTTCATATGTTCCAGATTTAATGTTGCACATTGACTTTAAACATTTATTCAAACAGTCATCAATGCAATGCAGTGGTCAAAAGGTAAAGCTCAGGAATAAAAACCTAACGTAAAAGCTTTGTTCTTCCAGACTCTTAACTGAATAAACAGAAACTGAACAGATTTAAAGATTGTACAAATATTTCATGTTAGAACCTGTGACAGGAAAATAGATTGAAGGACAATGAAACAGAAACAACTTTCAGTGTCAGATATGATCCATGTCATTAAGTGGAGACTCACTTCTACACAACCCATTTATTTTCACAAACAGGACATAAAGCACATTGACTACATCACGTCAGCTGTTTGTCTGTTTCATGTGTTCACATCACATGAGTTTTTATCATGAACATCAATCAAATCAATGTCAAAACCATGTCAATCTGGAATTCAGCCCACAAACAACAACCGTCCAATCAAATCCTGTTTTTACTGAAATAATAAGATTAATTTATTACAGACTTTTTTTGACACACAAATCAAATAAAACTCCAATAAAACACAAACAGAAGCTTTTCTCAGTTTCCATTTCCAAATGGTGATAGATTTATCAGATCTAATCTCAGCAGGTTGGTCGATCCGTTGTTGAACAAACGGTGGCGTTTCCATTCAGTCCACAACTAGACAAATGGTGGCATTTACACTGGAAGCATCAATCTACTGGAAAAATCAGGAGTTTCTTCAAAGACGGCAGTGTTAATATCCATCGAATAAACAAAACACAATGAACATTAAGACTGAACAATGAATGTAGAACAGAAAACTCTGGTCGACTCAAAAGCACAACAAACTCTAGTTCTGTCAAGTCGGCTCCCAGACTGTGTGTTGTCTGTCTTTTCTGTTTTGTCTGTCATTTCCTGTTTTATTTTGTTAAGTTTCCCTCATGTGTCATGTCTGGTGTCTTTACTTCCCCTCCTTGATTGTTTCACCTGCTCCTAATTACCTGACTCCTCCCTGATTGTCTCCACCTGTGTCCAATTGTCTTCCCTCCCTCTTGTGTATTTAAACCCTGTGTTTTCCCCTGTTCCTTTGCCAGTTTGTGTTCTACCTTTGTGTGCTCACTTACCAGTGTTTTTGGATACCTGTCAGTCTGTCTGCCCGTTTTGCCTTCCGACCACCGATTCTGCCTGTTCCTTGTCTGCCTGCTCGTCTGGTTCTGACCTGGTTCGTACATCCGACTTCTGATTCTGCCTGTTCCCTGTTTTCCTCAGCCTCCAACGTGTTACCTTGTGTTTCGACCCTCGCCTGGACTTTGACCGTGAGTAGCCTGTCCCTCATGTCCCGTTGTCTCCTGAATTGCCCTCCTGTGTATGACCCGGCTTGTTTTTTGACTATCCTCTGTTTTACCCTAGTCGGGGTGCTGTCGGGAATCCTCCGGCTCGGCCGTGCTGTCCATCCGCATTCCCCGCTCACAGCCCGGACGAAGAGTCCAGAAGCACACGCCTTCACAGACGTGTTAACAATTCTGTGCTGTGTTTTTCCTACTGTGATTGTGTTTAATAAACACTCTCAATTGGTCATCTGCGTTCTGGTCTTGCATTTGGGTTCAGCCTTTGTACTAGTCCCATTACAAGTTCATAGGTCTAGGTCTTCAGTCTACATATGACCATGCCATGATGATAATAAAGGCATTTTAATGTTTAAAGAGTGCCTTGGATTTTTATTCCAGTGTGATAAGTACTTTTTGAATCCCTTTTTCCAAAGAGCACCTCAAACAAACTCTTTTTTTTTGGGTCCGAGAAGCATTCCTTCCCAAACATTTTTTAAACTCTAGTTCATGTTGGACATGATGAGATGGAACCTCATCTGGATGTGGCTTTGGAGATCTTCCAGATGTAAATCTGGAAGATCACAATTCAACTCTCCAACCATGGATGAAGGTTTAAGATCATGACCAAGGAATTAAAGTCTCATTTTTAAACATCAAAAGTCATATTTCAGTATAAATGTTGTTCTGTTTTAATAAAAGCATCAATACATAGAGCGAAGAACTCTGGACTATTGTGAGTAAGAAGGATTTTCAAAAACAAGTCAGAACATTATAAGAATAAAGTCATATTTACATGTGTATAAAATCTGTGAATAGAAGCTGAGACGTTGATAGATCATTAAGCATCAGAACAGAATGAAGCTGTTTATTGGTTCAGCTGTGAAACTGTTGGTCAGATCCAAATATCAGCTGGACTCACACTGAACAAGTGGGACTCTACAAATGGGATGTTTCTTCCTGAACTCTCATTGTGATTGTGTCCGCTTTCATTCGGATCCGCTTCACGGAGACCTGGAAAAAACATGGTAGCAGACGTGTCCAGTTCAGACTCATGTGTGTGACTCAGTCTAAAGTGCACTGGATCCACTGAGGACAGATGTGAACGTACCTTATAGTAGAAGAAGAGGCAAATATCAAATATGAGCAGAGCCAGGATGATGAGCACCACCCTGATGATCAGATTTGTCACCAAGTCTGAAACACAAGAGAAACAACCTTTAAAACAACGCCCATGGAACATGTGTTTGAAGACAACGAAGAAATACCAAAGGACTGGACTGGACTGGACGGACGGACGGACGGAAGGAAGGAAGGACACCTGGACAAGTTACCAAAGAAGGAAGACCAAAGCAAAGGGAACGACTACAGAGGCAGAACACTCTAGTCCACACCTGGAAAGATTTTCACTAGAACTATATCAGAGGATCAAACCAGCAGCAGAGGACAAGCACCATGACAACCAGGCTGGATTTGACCAGAACAGATCAGGTGTTGATCAAAGAACACCCAGTGGATCATGGTGGAACAGTCTGTAGAGTGGAACCTGCCTGTAAATAGTCAACTTCAACCACTGTCAAAAACCATTTGATGACATAAACCGGTCCAACACTCTGGAAACTCATGAGACACTACGGAATACCAGAGAAACTAGTCAACGTTGTGAAGGCCATGGACCAGGGAACCAACTGCACAGAAAGGACAACTCTCACAACCTGTCCATGTACAGACAGGAGTACGACAAGAATTCTGTTCATCCAGGCAGTTGATTGCATCATGAAGGAACCGACCAAAGGAAGACAAAATGGACTCCAATGGACACTCTGGTAACAACTGGATGACCTTGACTTTGTGGACGGTCTTGCCTGACTGTCTCATACACATGTACACAACAGAGTAGGTTTGATTCTGATATTGGTGGGGACACAAAAGTGCTCCAAGGTAGCACTCCTGAAAGTTGATGTTTTTTTCCATTTGCAATCATGATTTCAAGTTGTGTAGAGCTGATCGCACAAGCAAATAATAATTGTCAGGAAAAAATTTCAGTAACTGACATGTTTATAATGCATATCTGAATACAGTAACTGAGTACAGTTATTGCCTGAGGGAAAAAAGGCTTTTACTTTCAATTAATACATGTAATTTATTCCCCACAAACATAGATGTATAAAATCACATCTAGAATCTGAGGTTTTATTGTGTTTCCCCACAATAAACAGTTGTTCTTTTCCACACAAAAGCATGAAAATAAATAAATCAAAATAACTTTTAAAAAAGTGTATCTCTTTGGCATTAAATATTGTCTTTTATTCAATATCTGTATTGTTTATTGATTTATTTTGCACATACATAACGAATCAAAGACATAATAAAACAGTAAAGATGCAGGGAGAGGCAGAAAGCCTTAAATGGCTTGTTTTAAATGCATAAACATTATAAAAGTTAGGAGACTTCCATAGTCTATATACATTCAGAATTCATTTTTCAAAAAGACTATGTTATATAGAGTCTTTTTATCAATAGATATCAATGCAATATAATAACTGATTTCCTTAAATATTTCTTAAAGGATATCTCTGATGTGCTATTTCCAAGAACAAACTGGATTGTTTAGCCTTTACAGTTTCATACCCTTGAAGTAACTTACACTTTGACTCCTAAAGAAGTGTCTTATGTCCAATTTTCTTCTCTTTGACATCCTTCAAATCCTAATTACCAAGCACACAGGCACAGATGCACATGAACACAGATACACACACGCACGCATGCAAAGAGACACACAAACAAATGTAAATGGACATGACACCACTGATTTAAAAATTCTGTCCAGCTGACGTGACCCAGGCAGAATAAAAGGCCAAACATGTTCACAACTTACACTGGCTGTTGTTGCAGATACATATGCACTGCCGCCCGTCCGGTCCAACTAGCATGTTGTAAGTAACGTTTACAAGCAGATGGAGTGACAGTGGGGACGGCCAGTCACATGTACGTTAGCGCCAGAGCCAATCGAAGAGTGAGATTTAGGTTAGAAGCGGGACTTGTAGCAGAGACCGACTGTTAACCCTTTGTGTACCATAATCATTGAATATGGACAGCAGTTTTATTGGTCGGGACAATGCAGTAGCGGCTGGATATTGGTAGGGACATGTCCCTAGTGTCCCCATGCAATTCTACGCCCCTGCATTTACAGCTTCAAACAAAGACAGATGAACTGAACCGACAGCCCACACATACATCCAGGAAAGTCCAGAGTTTTTCAGTTAGACAACATATCAAGTAATCCTGTCACAGTGGATAAAAGATCCCTGGAAGACTCGAACCTTTGGAGTATCATCAACAAACAAGGCAGAGCAGAAGCTGATATAAAAGCAAGAATCAGTAAAGCAAGAACAGCATTCACCCACTGGACACAAGTTTGGAAAGACACAAAGACCTCACAGCACACACACACATACAGCTTTAAATTCAAATGTGAAATCAGTTCTGTTCTGTGGCTGTGAAACATGGAAGGCACAAAGACAGTCCTGGACAAAGTCCAGACTGTCATCAACCGATGCATGAGAACAATCCTTAGGATCAAATGGCAAGACAAGGTGACAAATGAAGAACTGTGGGACATAAGTGGACAGAATCTAGTAGAAGAAGAAATCGGACTGTGGAAATAGACATGGACTGGACAGACCCTCAGAAACCCAGGCAATGACATCACAAGAGAAGCACTAGAGTGGAACCTACAGGGAACAGGAGCCAGGGGAAGACCACACCAAACCTGGAACTGGTGTGTAGAAAACCACATACACACAATGAATTTACAGTGGAAGGAGCTCATGAGGATTGACCAAGATACAGGTGGAGTTCACTGGTACGAGGCCTAGACCCTGCCAGGGGTGGAAGGCAAGGGTCATGACCTCATCTTAAGGAACCAGTATATGGAACCAAGACCTGACCCACTGAATCAAGCCCACATCAGAACACTGACCCAACAGGGTGGGACTGCAGGCACTAGGCATGATGGGCAATCACTGCCCCCACAGGCCTGTACTGGAGGCACTAGGCATGATGGACAGTTTATTCCAGTTTTATATATTTCAGCTTGTCCTTCTTTTTCTTCTTGGTTCAGGCCAATGATTGGACACCTCTGAAACAGTTCCATCTGTTCCACAACCACAGGACATGTTTTTTCTCACAGCTGTTTAAGACATGAGAAGTTGCTGGTTGCCTCAGTTGGGCTTAAATTACTTGTTGCAGCTGAAACCCATGGGTCAGTGCAGTAATTATCCAATGGACAGATCTGAACTGTTACTAATAAAATCCTGGTTCAGACATTTGTGTTTTTCAGACTGAATGTGTGTCTGTGGACACACGAGACAGAATGAAAAAACAGGACCAATGTCTCCAACTGGTCAGATCCAGACCAGTTTAGGTTGGACTTTAATCTGTGGACATTGTGGACCCTCAGACACACAGGTTTTAGTCAGACTGGTTTATAGATTCCATGAGTTGACTTCTGAGCTGAAGTTGACTTCAAAGTGTTGGTTGATATTGAAGTGGACTCGTCCTATTGGACAGATTTGACACCAGTGCATGTGTCCAACTGTGTTGGTCCAGACCTCCATCTGCTGCAGCTCATAGATTGACTGATACCAGTGAACCCCCTCTAGACCCTGGACATGTGGACCACACACACACACACGTACAGATGCACCTTGAACTGTGGACACTAACTGGGCTTCACATTCAACTGGATGGACTGGGTTTAAACCTGGGTTTAAACTCAGCTGTGCTTTGAACTGAGCTCAGATTAAAGCAGTGTTTGTTGGTTCAGCCCAGTCTCTGACAGGTTCAACTGGACCGGCTTTACCTGATCTCAGTTCTACCATCGTGGTTCTGCTCACTCTTATTCACTCTGCTCACTGGGAATGTTGTGGAACATGGTCATGTGACTGTTACTGATGCATTGTGGGTGTTTTGTGTGTTTGTCCTGACGTTACCTCCAACAGTGAGATAGAGGGCAGGGCTCTGAGACGACGAGAAGCTGTGGTTATAAACGTCCACTTGATAAACACATGTGTAGTTCCCTCGGTGGGCGTAGCCCATGGCAGACAACAGGAAGTGGGCGGAGTGATTGACAGCTGGCAGGGTGCGGTTCAGTGGCTTCTTGGTGTTGGAGATCAGCTGGAAGGAGCCTCCTGGGTACTGGGGTCGGACGGAGCATGTGATGGTGAAGTCGGAGCCCACCAGCACCCGGAACCCCTGCTGGTAGACCTCAAAGACCCCGTCAGACAGGGAGATGTTGGGCTGAGGCAGCAGATCTGTCCACACACAGAGACATGATTGGACCAAGCAGCACACATGAGCACAAACAAGCAGTCAGAGAATCCATCCTCCTCAGAGACACAGATGGATCTGATCCACAGGAGTTTGGGATGGGATGAACACTGACCAATGAAAACATGGAGGAATGGGTCATTTAGAGCCCAGCTGACCTTCAAAGGCATTATGGGTAAAAAATGACAAACATGTGGTGGTTTTACAGCCTCACATGTAACATTTGGTCCTTTTGTCCTAAATGAGACTAATGGGAAATCTGTTTGTGTTTTCAGCCTCATCTGGTCCAAATAAAGACGTTCATTTGGGATCTGGACGTTACAAAGGTCAAAGGTCAATATTTGACACATTTGACAGAAAAAACAATGAACTGAGACAAAATAATCAACTGATGAAATGAAAAGATTTATTAGATGAAACTTTAAACGTCAGAGTCAGAACCATCTGGTCACTGAGAATTCAGTTCAGACACAGTTTGTGTCCGTTTGTACCTGAACACACCACGTCCACAGCAGATGATTGGTAAAAGTGATCATCTAGTTCAATACAGTCCCTCAGTCCAGATGTCAGCTTTATACAAGGAACTGAGACCCTCCACACATCTCTGCCAGTAGAGTCATCTGTTGTGTTGACTGAAACAGCTGATCCACAGTCCAGATGTTGACACAAAGCAGATCCAGACTTCAGGTCCCAGAGTTTATAAGGGTCTCCTACTGGTCTCCACTGTCCCTGGTGTTGGATCTCCAAAGCACCAGCACAGTGGCTCGGCTGTCCCACCAACCTGACACCACCTGGATGTGAACAGAGACACAAAGACATGAGTTAAAGAAACACAGTCGTATGAAAGCCACGCCCCCTTGGTACCTGAACAGGTGAGTCCAGCAGCTGTTCCAGGTGAACAGGTCTTCCCAGTGGAGCTGGACCTTCTACAGCCCAGGACCGCAGACTCATGTCCTTCACACTGGAGCTCACTGGTCCAGACTGGAGCCTCCGCTGCTCCATAGAGCCCCCCCTGGAGGAGCCCAGGAGCCCCACATCCCAGCTCCCTATAGACCACCTGGGTATAGTTAAGGTCCAAATCCTCTTCACACACTGAGGACCAGGACTGGTTGGACCAGACCTCCAGTCTGCCTGAACACAGACTGGAACCATGGACCCCAGTCTGACAGAGTCTGTGGACCCACAACAACACAGAGACATGTTTAAAGACACAAAAGCCCCTGGACAGACGGCAGTGTGAGGGTGGACTCTGTCAAAGCCTCCTGTCAGTCATTAGTGACACAGGAACTAAACTGGACTCATGGACCAGTTCAACCAGAGCCACAACGTCCTCAAAGAAAACACCAAGACACAGAACACACCAATAAAAGGCCCTTTAGTGTTGAATGTGGAGCTGAAGGACACAGTGAGTGTGTGCTGTTGTTGACCTGGATTCCAACAGGGGGCACTGTCTACATTCAGACTGGACTCAAACAGGCCTCAGGTCCACTCTGTGGATCCTCAGTCACAGGTTAGAGTTAGTTTAACGTCAGCGCTGGTGGAGACACAGTCATTCTGAAGTCAGACTGAACATTCAATATGTGTGAGTGGGGTCTGTTCAAAGGCAGTGGGTTTGATGCACACACACAATCCCAGTGGTCAGTGAATGCACCATTTTGCAGTGGGTTTGATCAGTGACCTGTGCACTGGTTCATCTCAGACCACTGGAAACATGTGGCTCATGTCAAACATCTGCATTTAAGGACATGGTTCAGTGTCAGTCATGTTTCCATGGTGTCCTCAGAGTCCAGCAGACCCACATAGAGCTGGAAAAAGAGCACATGGACCAACACAAAGTCCAGTTCAAACAAATGGACTCAGTCCTTCTGAGCTGTTCAACAGCCTGTTGGAAAGCAGAGTCATGTGACCACATTCATGGACTGGAACTGAATTCAGCTGCGTGTGTTTGATGTTTCAGTCCAGCTGTCCAGTGTGTGGACCTGGTCTGACTGGGTTTGGTTTGACACAGCTCAGATAACACACACCTGAATGGAAACATGGAAGAACTGACAGAATCAGGACCATCTTCAGTAGACTTACCTGAACAGGTGAGGGACAGGGTGGAGATACTGGGGTCACTGAACACAGGATGTGTTTTCACACAGTCCTTCAGTGCAGATGTAGAGAGAAGACAGGTGGGGCTAAAGAACAATGCAGAACCAGATGAACCAGATCTTCTCCCAGAAACAGCAGATCCACAGTCCAGTTGACGACATATGACATCTGCTGCCTTCAGGGTCCAACGGTCATAATAAGGACCAGGGCCGTGCAGAGAGCTATAAAGGGGCAGGGGCTCAAACTTCCAAAAGGGCACATGAAAACGAATAACCACCAATTACAAAGTTCACATTTGGCAACAAGCAACATTATTAATCCACAGCAAGTCAAAGATTGACCAAATGGTCCAGATCAATGTTCTCAATACTGGGTGTGTCCTCCCTGAGCCCTAACACAGACTGTGCACCTTCTGCACATACTCTGGATTCACCTCCTGATCCCATCTGGGGGATGTTGTCCCACTCTTCCTGAAGGGCCTGGATGAGCATCTGGCGGTTGCCAGGAACTGGACGCCTAGCATACACGGATCTACCAAGAATATCCCACAGATGTTCAATGGGATTGAGATCTTTGACTTGCTGTGGATTAATAATGTTGCTTGTTGCTAAATGTGAACTTTGTTGAACTCCCCTTTGTCATATTTGACATTATCCTCTGGATACTCATCCACTGTTTTGTTGTTTGTTGTATTTTGTTTGTTAATTAAATGTTTTTTGAAAAACAAGAAAGAATTTGTTTTCATATTTAATAAAATGGTGTGAAATGGCATCACATAGAATATGTGATAAGTTTCTTTTGATGTTCAGTTTCTATACAAGTGGAAATAAAGATGTAATGTGTAGAAGTTTTGTGTGTTAATACCCTGCAAACATCTAAATCTTACCAGGTGTATTTTTCTCATTTCTAGTCCAAATATCTCATCACACTTAAAATAAGACAAAATCACCTAAAGAGTAACTTTTCAGTGAGATATAAGAACTTGGTTTTAGACAATAGATCTGGGAAATCTTATTTCAAGAAATCTTAGTAAGATCATTTTCACTTGTTCCACTGGCAGATTTTTTTGCTTAATTCAAGATTTTTTTGCTCAATTCACCAAAAAAATCTGCCAATGGAACAAGTGAAAATTATCTCGGTAAGATTTCTTGAAATAAGTTTTTCTAGATCTATTGTCTAAAAATAAGTTCTTTTATCTCCCTTACAAGTTACTCTGTAGGTGATTCTGTCTTATTTTAAGTGTGATGAGATATTTTGACTAGTAAATGAGAATAATACACTTGGTAAGATTTGGATTTTTGCAGTGTAAGTCCAAGACAAATTCTTCAAAACAGATGTTAAATTATGTATAAAAGCATGACAGTGAATGTTAATAACTAGAAATACCTTCATTTTACATCTGGTTTTACACCTACTTTTACAGTGAAACATTGATTACTTAGTTTCTTTTCATTCTAGGACATATTTATGATGATATTTAGGTTTTCCACAGTTAAGAAATAACCATGTAGAGGAAGTGTTAACCCAAGCCAAACCATTTAACATTACATGATAATAATAAAGTTTATATTGTAGTATTTCTAGCTGTATCATTTAATATTGACCAGGTTGATGGGAATATTTGTGGAGGTTTGTGGTTATTTCAAATAAGATTCACTCAAGATGTTTGAGGCGAACACGGATATTACGATAATGGATCCAGCAGTTTCTGAAACAAAAGCAGAAATGTCAAAGTGTTGGCACTGATGAAAGAGTCGGGGGATTTTACATAAGTTTTATGACTCTTGTACACCAGAAGGGCCGGATTTAGGTATTGGATGAGAAGAAGACTTGGATGTGTTTTCTTTTTATGCAATTTTATATCGGTTTAGCAGAATTTAATTACTTCAGCACATTTTAACCCATTAAGACCCAGTGGTACTTTTATGGCAGCTTCTAAATGATTTTTTTCTCTCTTTTTAACATTTCTCATGTGATTTATCACCATTTATTATAATAAAAACCTCTGTGTTTTGCATTTTTCAGTGTAAATCACTTCCTTTACCCTATATTTAATTTACTGATCATGTAGATTAGATTAGACTTTATTGATCCACACAATGGGGAAATTACTTTGTTACAGTAACAGCACAAGACGTAACAGGCTGCCGGCATCCCCGGCGCCATAAATCTTGACAGAATAATGCAAAGCACAAGTATAAGACATCATACAGTTTACACACAGTACACGTGGACACATGCTGGAATTTTTCCATGGATTAAAAGGGAGTCGGGGGACAGTGTGAATAATTAGGCCGACAGCAGACGTCAAGTGGGGGGTGGGGGGCATGGGGGAATGGGAGATGCCTGAGCTGTGTAAGAATTGTGGAATGTGTGTGCTAAGATAAGAGACACCAGTGGGTTCGCTCTGTCCATAGTCCAACCTTCATCAATCTTATCAGTTCTTATCAGTTCAGCCACTGTTGTCTTGACCATGGAAGATGTTTTGACTGCAGTGGGACTGAGAATAGAGAAAGAATGTGCTGCTTCCTCAGTTCCCAGGGGAAATAATTTAGACCGCTGGGGGAGACTTGATTGCTGCATAAATTTAGTATAACTTAATTTTGTTATACCTGGCCTCAGCATTCCTTAGCCCTTTCGTCCAGTGAGGTCTCTACGCAATTCCTTGATCTTCTCCTTGAGTCCGGCAGATTGACGGAGCCCCTCCATGGTTGCCCTCAATCCCTCTGCGGACTGACCCGTGATGTAATCCAACTTCTTATACGAGTCCCCAGCCCGTCCGGTCAGGTCTCGCACACTCTCCTCCGTCTGCTTCACCGCCCGTTGTAATTCCTTCACATTATCACTCACCACTCCGAAGTGCTTCCCAATTTCCACCGACAGCAGCGGGGTCTCTTTGCATGCTGCTGTCTTGCTGATTTTGCGATAGATCAGGACCATTCCCAAGCCAATCAGAATGTGCCCCACCATCATAATTCCAAACAAAATCACGTCTTCTACATCCTCCACCGACAATTCAGACAGACAGACCACCCTCCACTTGTCCCAAGCGTCCCGGGTGTATCCGGCTGAAGCTGTCCCGTCAGGGCAGGCGGGTTCCCCAGGACCATTCTTCCTTGATGAAAAAATTGTGTCAATTGCGCTGAGCGACCAGTTGATCAATTCCATATTTGCTGATCGAGAGCTCAGTAATCATGTTCATTAAAGCTCAGAGTAAACTTAAAGGTATTATGCAAAAACAGAGAAAACGGAAGAAAAAGTGACTGTTTCAGCAAGTGAGGACTATTACCATGTGTTAGAATTTTGCGGCTAAAACTCAACAGTTTATGGAAATAAAACAGAAGCAGATCTGTGTGAGTGCTTCAGCAGAACTCAGACTCAGGTGGGCACCCAGCTGTTAGAGTGTGCTAGTCTGGGAGCTCATTCCATGACGTGACGATGATATTGAATTATTTACTCACTTACCATCGGTTTTTGGCCCCAAAACTATAGTTGTTGAAGAATAGGACCAGGACCAAAAGAGACAAGTGAATGTTTTGGGCAGATAGCGGGTGGACTCTCACGGACCTGGAATCGCAGCACTTCCCTCCTCCTCATTCATTCTCCAGACCGCATGACATGTGCGTGTGCGCGTGTGCGTGTGTGCGCGTGTGTTGCAAGTAAGGTTGCACAGGAGGAAGGGGCGGGGCATGACAGAGATGAAAGGGCACCATGACCAGGTCCAGTGACAGCCAAATTAAACCACTCTTAACATTTATTATCATTGATCAAAATTTTTAGTCACGAAAATTTTAGTCATGCAGTTTTTTGCGCAAAAAAAAAAAAAAAAAAAAAAAAAAAAACAGTAAAAAGGACACTTGTAGGCAGAGGATCAAAGCGGCAGGGGCTCAAGCCCCCCCGGCCCCCTGCTTTGCACGTGCCAGCCATCGCGATATCATTCCAAACTTTTCATTCACTGGCAGCTTCTCTACCGGTGCACTCGGATCGTGCACGCGCGTGTCGGTGCATCGATGAGTATCGGATAATCTTCCCATCCCTAGTACATACCTGAAAAGTATTTAAAAAAATAAATAAATAAGAAAAACTACAAAGCGTGGAAGGTCTCAAGAAAAAATAAAAAAATAAAAAAAAATAAAATAGATAATTGATTAATGAATGAATGAATGAATGAATTAAATACATGAGGGAAGTCGTTCAACTATCATCCTGCTGACTGTCAGTCATAGTTATGTAAGACCAGAATGACTCCCAAACTGGTGCTGTGGTTCCATCCGTGTTATTGACCTTATGAAGCATACATTCATATGAAGCAGTCTTTATCACCCTGTTGACCCATTCTTTAAACTTTGGGGCTTTAGCTGTTTTCCAGTGTTTAAGAATAATCCTGACGGCCACTGAAACCCCAACCATGATAACAGAAAATTTTTGGTTTGATACATTAACTATCTGTCCTTTTTCACCCAGTAAACACAGCCTTGGACAAAGTGGGACAGTTCTGTCCAACCAGTTATTTAGAGTATGAATTACAACTATCCAGAAACGTTTGATGATTGGACATTCCCACAGACAGTGGCTCAGAGTACCATTATCATTTTGACATTTCCAACACAGTGAGTTATTCATTCAGTCTTACAGGTGTCCAATAATGTCTTTGTAATATCTTATATTGTGTAAATTTGCCTTTCCCTTCCTTTAAAAATTTACCACACTGTGAAATTATTTTCGTCTATTCCTCATTCCCAAAGATAACCCCAGTGTCTTTTTCCCATAAAACCTTCAGACTGTTCAGATCAGGACTGAGTGTGTTATTCATTCGTCTATAAAATATTGAGGCTCTGTGATGGTGAGGTGGTAAAACCAAATACTCCAATATATGGTTATCTTCAGTTTGCTGCCCTGCCTTTATATTTGAATTGTGTACATCATCCAGTTTATATCAGGTTACACTAAAATGAAATGCATTTGACGACCAAACCTAAAAAAGAGGCTTACAGCGCCTGGTATTCTGAAATAGGCTCCAAGTACTAACCAGGACCAACCCTACTTAGTATCCAAGGTCAAATGAGATTGGGCGTGTTCTGGGTGGTATGGCCGTAAGCATCAGCAACTCATGCAAAAACACCCTTTATACATTCAACAACACACTGACTTCATTTACAAGTATCAATTGCACCTGCATTGACACCAGCAGAAAATGAAGAGAAATTCGAGGTTTTAGATTTTGGATGTTTTGTAGGTCTTTCAAAGTATGCTGCTGTATTTAACTAGAAAGTATTTGGTGAAAGTTTTTTGCTCTAAATTCTTCTTAAAACTCACCTTCATCCAACATCAGTGTATGTGTCAAAGATACAAACAAACCCCAAGGAGAGGTCTACAGCACCTGGTATTCTAAGAGAGCCTCCCATCTGAATACTGAACAGGACCAACCCTACTTCACTTCTAAGATCAGATGAGATCAATCAAATTCAAGGTTGGTTTGGCCATAAGCATCAGCTGATCACAAAAAAGCACCCTTTATACATTCAACAACAAACTTACTTCATTTACAAGTATCACTTGCGCCTGCACTGACACCAGGAGAAAATGAAGACAAACATGAAGTTTTAAATTTTTGAATTTTCATAGGTCTTTAAAAGTATGCTGTTTTTTTTTAACTAGAAAGTAGTTTGGTTAAACTTTTTTGCTCCAAATTCTTCTTAAAACTCACCTTCATCCAATGTCCGTGTATGTGTCGAAGATAAATCGTAGCCTTTATGAGGGTATCGGTGAATGTATAAAGTGTGTTTTTTTTGTTATTGGCTGTTATTTATGGCCATACCACCCTGAACATGCCTGTTCTTATCTGACCACAAGAGTTAAACAGTGTTAGGCCTGGTTAGTAATTGGTTGGGAGATTTGCTTGGAATACCAGGTGTTGTAAGGTTTCACACATCTGTTTACCACCAGCCTATGTTTTCCAGTTTGTTCACATGGAGAACAGGTCTTGCATGTCCTGTAAATGTCTGTAGATAAAGGGGTTGGACAAAATAATGGAAACACCTTAAAAAATCAACAAAATATAATTTAATATGGTGTAGGTCCGCCTTTTGCGGCAATTACAGCCTCAATTCTCCGAGGTATTGATTCATACAACTTGTGAATTGTTTCCAAAGGAATTTTAAGCCATTGTTCAGTTAGAATACCCTCCAACTCTTTTAGAGACGATGGCGGTGGAAATCGACGTCTTACTTGAATCTCTAAAACTGACCATAAATGCTCAATAATGTTGAGGTCTGGGGACTGTGCCGGCCATACGAGATGCTCAACTTCATTAGAATGTTCCTCATGCCATTCTTTAACAGTTCTAGCTGTATGGATTGGGGCATTATCATCTTGAGGTGAAGGTGTTTCCATTATTTTGTCCAACCCCTGTATGTCTGTCCATTTAAGCTGCTTTTCTCTCATTTTCGTCATAGATCTATTGTGTATTGTGCTCTTAAGTATCACATTTATTTTCTAAAAAGTGCCAAAAATAGGCAGCATTATGATACAGATACAGTTTAGTTTGATGCTTTTTTACGGTTGCAAAGCATAATCTAAAAGCCTTAATGTGACTGTAAGTGCTGTCTGACCTAAACATCCCAGACCAGGAGGATCAGCTCAAATCAGATGCACTTTCATGGAAAATGAATGTCACAGGAATTTTGTTCTTTTTACCAAATTAGATTTTTTTTTCCCTTCAAATTTGAAGATTTGCTTTAATTTATATCTCCATGCCCATTACAATTAGTTTTTTATGAGCAAATACAGTATTTGTATGAATATATTTTTTTATATTTAGACCAAGTTGAATCTAATGACACTTTCAGGACTTAGTGTTGTTAGATGTAAATCGTTGAAAGCAGCTGGTTTTGCAGACATTACAGAAATGGGGTTTATAAATGAAACATGGGTGGAAAGTGAACTCTGACTGCCAGGTTCATGTTCCAGTGCAAAAAAAAAAAAAGGACTTCCCACACACCCTAAAAATTGTACAGCTGATGGCCCATAAACCCAGGAGGGCGAGCAGTGGGTCCTCCGCTGCAGCGTTTCAGTGTGTGTCATTTTGTATTAGTTTCAATTAATAGTTATTTACTAAAGATTTGTTATTTTTTTCAGTCATTTTTTGAAAATAAAATGAAGTACTCTTTTGTTAAATCAATCTGCACTCCATGCTTCAACTTTGTTTACACCTGAGAACATCTTTTTTGTTATTGTGTCAGTACCCTAGACCTCCTGACACATAACACTCTTTGTCAGAAATCAGTTAAATGGTTATAAGTGTAATTTATAAAGGAAATTGCTGGGAATCATTTCCATTTTCCCGTGATCTCTATTAACCCTTTAACCCCCTTCCCTCTGGGGGAGGGGCTACTGTTTCAGTTGTAGCCGCCTGGGGCCCAACGACGGCAGGATCTGAGGTGACTCATCTGTGCCCTGTCCTGAGACCCCAGACCTCCTCCCCCACCCTCACCTGTCTGGATGGACCTCCTCCCCCACCCTCACCTGTCTGGATGGACCTCCTCACCCTCACCTGTCTCATCTGACTAGCTGGACCCCCTCATGTGCCCCCACCCTACTGCATCTTTACAGATTGGATCTCCATCATCAAATGGACGTCCGTCAGTCCTGGTTCATCTACAGTCTGTCTGTCCATGGGAGTGGATCTGTCCTTCACTGTGGTTCTCCCTCAGGTTTCTCTTTTCCCTCTCGGTTTTTGGAGTTTTTCTTTGTCCCGAAGGAGGGTCTAAGGATGGGGGATGCCCAGGACATTCATCCGGTTCCTTCATCTGCTGTTTATTTGACTGTTGTTTGTTTTCATATCCAACTAATTCTGTAAAGCCCTGTGAGGCAACCTTGTTGTGATATAGAGCTGTACAAATAAAATTAAAATTGAATTGAACCCCTGGGACATTATTTCAGCGAAATGAGCTGTAGAAATGTCATAAAAGCTGCTGTGAGTATGTGCTTGTGTTTCTTTTCTTCAGTGGTTTTGTTTTACTGTGTTTTAGGTTCAAAACAGGTGGAATAACAGAAAAAGAGTTTGACAGGTTTTTACTAAATCGGGCACTCAGAATGTACATTAATAAAAGATTTAGGATGTTGAACATGAACTGTGAACGGGAACAAACTGAACAAGGATTTAAATTTGGGTTCAGTACTTTTTAATCTGTTCTCTTTTTTTCTAAATCAGTCCAGCTGCGTTTTGACACCTGGTTGAACTCCATGAAGCAGTTCCACATCCAAGACTCTAGAACAGTGGTTCTTAACCTGGGTTCGATCGAACCCTAGGGGTTCGGTGAGTCAGTCTCAGGGGTTCGGCGGAGGTCAAGACACACACTCGACTCATTAGTCGGGTGTGTGTGTCGGGCTAGGTCCATGTATGTAAACAAACGGCTTCGGAGACTCTTTCTCTGATTGACATCCAATATTTGTGGTGTATTGTTGTTGCTTATAGCACTACAACACATCCGGAAGTGTTTATAATCTCTTCCACTCGTCTGACGATGAATTATTTGAGTATTTTCCACATCGTTGTTATGACTTTTGCTACTTCCTGTTAACCACGGAGGCAGCCATGTGTAGCGTTTGTTTACATTTTTCGGTCACCACACTGGTCAGTTACAATCATGTGACAACCGACGCACCGTCGCGGATGGAGAAATCGTATTACGCTAAAGCCGAGCTAGTGCCGTAATAAAACAACGATCACAAAAATACTGAAGGAGTAACGAGAACTTTTTTTTTTGATACACTACATGCAATTATCTTTTTTTATGTCAAAATTGCATGGTTCGGAAAGTTCGGAGCGAGATGAAACGAAAACCGGGTTGACCTGACGGCCTACACATACACATACACAACAGCAGAAGTCACACTGATTTGCAGTAAATATTCATTATTATTGTAGCCTGATGGAAATTAGGTGATGGGTGTGTGTTAAAATGTTAAAAATGATAAGTAGCATAAATTCAGTAAGTTCATTATTGTAATACATAAGGTTAAAAATTAAAACCATTTCAGTGTGGTAGTATTAAAAAAGGTCATGTCTTTGTGAAAAGGTATGTCATTTGTTGTAAGTTCATGCACTGTATTGGTTTTGTTCTTTGAGCACAGTGATGTTAATGCACGGTTCATTTTGTGCACCAGTAAAACATATGCCTGTGTCTTGAATTTGAAAAAAATCATATCGTATTTTTTAATAAAGAAGGGTTCGGTGAATGTGCATATGAAACTGGTGGGGTTCAGTACCTCCAACAAGGTTAAGAACCACTGCTCTAGAAAAATAATGATTTAATTTTAGTTTTTTTGCAACAAAACAAAGGAAAAAAAATGTGGCCCCTGATGTAAATTGACTTTGACACCCCTGATCTAATCATATAATTGAAAAAAATAAACATAATCTTTATTGAATGGGGATATTATTGATTAACAATGCTGAAACAATGAACTGTTTTACAGACATTTTATGGTAATTTCAAGTTTTAAAGTTTCAGTTGGGGAAAAAAAATACATATTTGTGAGTATGACGATGCATCCACCTTATCTCACACCTGGGATGTGGGCCTGGAGAAGGTGTCAGACAGCAGGGGGTGCCAGCTTCCCTGCTGTCTGACAAACCCTCCTGAGCAGCCTATAAGACACGTCACGGAAACATCATGTGACGCTTCTGACGAAGGCCACAGGAAGTAGCTGAAACTAGTCAAGCAGGTGAACTTGCTCGTTTGTTAAATGAATTATTTTCACATTTATACTTTGAAGACAGAATGAACATTTACCAGAGCATATTTAGAAATTTTAGTTATGGAGCAAACAGTTACATTTTTATGAATAATTAAAATATATCATACATTCAGAACGTTCACCACTGATACGTCAGGAGTTAAAGGGTGTGTGAACCAAAGACAAACAGAACCAGAGCTGGATGTTAGAGTCCACTATCCAACCTAGATGACAACTTGATTTATCCCAGGGTTCAGAAAAACAGTTGAAAATTCAGTCATTTACTCCCACAGTTTTTAACTCCAACATGTGGGTAACACTTCATTTTACAGTCGCCTAATTATTACGTAGTTTCCTCGTACATGTACAGTCAGTTATAGTCTATTTTTGAGTAATTTATACTGTTAAATAAGTAGGTTAATACAAAGAAAAATCCAAAACATTAACTATAAATTCAACTGAGTACAATCTGGACGACAAAAACATCATCATTGTTATCATGATATAGTTTTATATTTTATGTATTTTTATATTTATTTATCATGACTATCATGACTTTCTCTTTAGGCCTTAGAGTTTATTTTGTTCACAGTTGTTTAAGTGTTCCCATCTTTTTATACAAGACCTGAGTGAACGCAATTTATTAATCTAAATCATATGTAATTTGGTTAACAAAATTAACACCAATTTTCTTGATGTATAACAATGAACAAAATTAGCAGTAAATCACAAAATCCAAGACCACAGCAACTGCAAAAGTATGGGCTGACAAATAACCATTGTGACAATACCGATGTGATTTTTTATTATTCTTTCTAATTTTTATGTATTATCTCTTATGTGCCATGGAGACAAAAAAAAAGGTAATTTCATAGACAAAAAGAGCATAATTTGACTATTTTCAAGCATTAAATAACATTATCTATGAATGACTATAAATTCAATTGTAAATGTAAACAAAACAGATGAAAATCAACCACTGACATTTTATAAACATCCAAAATGTTACCAAATAATGGGTTGAGAGGATCTGGTGTGTTTTCTGATAATGATGCATCCATCCTTGTTATTTACTGTTTTTTTTCTTTTTAAGTCTTTCAGAACCAAAACCTATCTTTAAATTGGAAAAAAAATTGACATGAACCCTAACAATTATGTTTCCTAAGGATATGAAACTGCGTATTGCGAAAACATTTTTGATCTTACTGCACAGCTATTGTCAGAGGTAACCAGGTACACTATAAACTGTGTAATTCTTAGGAAAATAGATCTACTTTTTATTAATTAAAATTAAAGTTTGAGTTTTATTTTCACGATGCTTCTCCTTGTGTATTACTGCAGATATTCATACAATTTACTCACAATTTAATTTCATTACCTGCATTAAAATTAAAATCATCTTCCACTTCAGGTTTTGAAACAATTAATTCACACATGCACAGTTGGTGGTTAAAAAAAAAGTGTTGAACATTTTGGTGGATGAAGTTAAAATGTACAACAACTGTGGAAAATTGTTACAGGAGTAGCTGTTTTCATTAGTGAACAATGAAAAGATGTGAACCCCAACCAGCAACAGAATCACAACAAGTGAGTGATTAAACATCCACAAAGTCAATAGAAGTCCAAAGAAGTCAGTGCTGCTGGTTCAGACACTGTGTTTCTTCTTGTCATCTGATGCTGAGGTACTTTTTGGTCCAGACATTGATGATTCATATCTGTGCTGATGATAGGAGAAGCAGAGGATGACCAGAATCTTTTTTCACATCTGTAACACTCAAACTGTTTTGGTGTGTTATGACACTGATTGTTTCTACTAGCTTCTAGAGCCATACGTTTTGTACAATTGCTCAGTTTTTGTCCTTCGTTAAAATTTTTGACACATTTACGTTTGGTACATTGTTAACCTGTGATAAAAGATCTGTCATAAAATCTGCACTGGTAAGGTTTCTCTCCAGTATGGGTCCATCGGTGACAGTTGTTGGTGACACAAAGTTGGATGACCAGAGTATTGTTGTGCATATCACATGGGTACATCAACTTCTTGTGGTGAACATGAAGGTGAGAAAATAGTACAGACAAGACTGAAAGACTTCCCACACTGGTAACAGTTTTATTGTCTTTCTCCACTATGGACGCGTTGGTGTGTCTGAAGGGCAGACAGTTGGGTAAAAGTCTTCCCACACTGGTCACAGTCATATAGTTTTTTCTCCTCTGTGGATGCGTAGGTGTCTCTTAAGGTGATTCATTGTGATGAAAGTCTTCCAACACTGGCCACAACAATATGGTCTTTCTCCTCTGTGGATGTGCAGGTGTGTCTTAAGGTGACTCATTCGGGTGAAAGTCTTCCCACACTGGTCACAGCCATATGGTCTTTCTCCACTGTGGCTGCGTTGGTGTGCCTGAAGGGAACTTATTTGGGTGAAAGTCTTCCCACACTGGTCACAGACATATGGTCTTTCTCCACTGTGGACGCGTTGGTGAGCATGAAGGTGACTTATTTGGGTGAAAGTCTTCCCACACTGGTCACAGTTGTATGATCTTTCTCCTCTGTGGATGTGTAGGTGTCTCTTAAGGTCACTCATTTGGGTGAAAGTCTTCCCACACTGGTCACAGTCATATGGTCTTTCTCCATTGTGGCTGCGTTGGTGTGCATGAAGGCGACTCATGTTGGTGAAAGTCTTCCCACACTGGTCACAGTCATATGGTCTTTCTCCACTGTGGACGCGTTGGTGTGCATGAAGGTTACTTATTTGGGTGAAAGTCTTCCCACACTGGTCACAGGCATATGGTCTTTCTCCACGGTGGACGCGTAGGTGTCTCTTAAGATTACTCATGTCGGTGAAAGTCTTCCCGCACTGGTCACAGTCATATGGTCTTTCTCCATTGTGGCTGCGTTGGTGTGCATGAAGGCGACTCATGTTGGTGAAAGTCTTCCCACACTGGTCACAGTCATATGGTCTTTCTCCACTGTGGACGTGTTGGTGTGCATGAAGGTTACTTATTTGGGTGAAAGTCTTCCCACACTGGTCACAGGCATATGGTCTTTCTCCACTGTGGACGCGTAGGTGTCTCTTAAGGTTACTCATGTCTGTGAAAGTCTTCCCACACTGGTCACAGTAATATGGTCTTTCTCCACTGTGAACGCGTTGGTGTGCCTGAAGGGAACTTATTTGGGTGAAAGTCTTCCCACACTGGTCACAGCCATATGGCCTTTCTCCTCTGTGGACGCGTTGGTGTGCATGAAGGTGACTTATTCGGGTGAAAGTCTTCCCACACTGGTCACAGTCATATGGTCTTTCTCCACTGTGGACACGTTGGTGTGCCTGAAGGGAACTTATTCGGGTGAAAGTCTTCCCACACTGGTCACAGTCATATGGTCTTTCTCCACTGTGGACGCGTAGGTGTCTCTTAAGGTTACTCATGTCGGTGAAAGTCTTCCCACACTGGTCACAGTCATATGGTCTTTCTCCACTGTGGACGCGTAGGTGTATCTTAAGGCTACTCATAGTGGTGAAAGTCTTCCCGCACTGGTCACAGGTGGGTCTTCTATCCATGTTGGCTGGAATCAGGTGATCTTTGCCAGACACAACTTTCAGGTTTCTCTTAAAATCCACCTTTGGCTTTTTTCTACATCAAAACACAAAAAGAAGACGTGGACACTGAAATGCAATGGAATGGAACAGAACAAACACATCTCTTCAGGACCAGATTAAGCAGATAGACTAAATTAGCTAGTTAGGTAATTAACAGGACATTTTTAAGACAACCAATATTTAATGGTGATGGTTTTACCATTATTATTATTATTATTATTATTATTATTATTATTGTCATCATAAATAATAATACTTATTGGTAGTAGTAGTAGTCGTATTTTATACTTTTGTAGGACATTTTAAGGGCCTGAATATGCGAGAAAACTCAATACTCTTATTCTACAAGTGAAAATTGATGCAGATTCAATAATGTACTAATGTGTTTATGAAACGGTTTCTTGTTTCATGACAAAACCTCAGAACTCGTTGCACCACTATGATCATACGAGGTCACATAAGGTCACCAACTCTAATGAATTGGATCTTCAGCTCATTAAGACTTTTCTGACCAAATTTGAGATGAATATGTTTTTGTGTACACATCAAAACAACAAAACATTTACTGGTACTAAGAGGTGGAACAAGGAGTCAGATTCAATATTGTCATGTCATTATGTTCAGGGTGTGACTCTGATCCTACATGTGAAGCCATGATGAGGTAAATGTGGAAATATCACATTTTTTATTTATATGAATATTTATATAAATACCAAATTTCTTATTATTTTCTCTTCAGATTTTCATTTTCACACATTTAAAGTTTTTCTACCTGTCTTTTTCTCTGCAATTGCTTGTTGTTGCTGTTAACTGTGAAATTTCCCCACGGTGGGAGAAATAAAGTCTTATCTTATCTTATCTTATCTTATCTTATCTTATCTTATCTTATCTTAAGTTTGGTGCTGATTGGATAAAAAATTGTTGAGTTATAACAGTTTGGTTTTTCTTGCAGCTGCACCCTGAACTATAGAACCACAACGACAGAAAGGCACACAAGAAAAAAAAACACACACAAGAAAAAGAAAATCACACAAACAAGAAAAAGGTTCTTCTGGAAAAGGTAGGTACCTGCTGTGACCAGGATCTGGATGCTGATTGGATTGTCTTTGACAGGTGGGAAAACTGGAAGTTTATATTTATCCTCCTCAGACCCAGCTATGGGCTTTCTGTCCACATTTGTGGACAAGAGTTTAACAACTTTATACAAAAAGAAAAGAAAACTGTCCACCACAAAGGACATTCCATAAAAATTTTAAAAACTGCATCTGAAAAAAACTGTTTCATCATGATGTTTCCAATATAGGCACTTATTTAATAAAACATTTAAAAAGCTTCTACTTTGCTGACATTTCCTGGGTCTTAGGAGGTTAAAGCTGTGAATGACTTCCATCACTAATTTTTCTTCAAATTTATAAAACCTGAGTGATAACCTCCTTATCACTAATCCATAAGTCTTTCCGTGCTAACGCACCTAAATCACTTCCGTGCATTGTGGGAAGTGCAGCTCCAGCCGTGCCTTTCCTGCCAGGCTGCTGCGGCCATAATGCAGCTGAACTTCCACTTCCCACAATGCATGACACAATTCTGAAAATGCCCCAGTTACCTCCCAGCTCTGTTTGGAAACCAATGGTTTGTTTTTGTTGGAGTACACTTCCAAATTTTTCACTTCTTTGTCTATTGTCAGAATAAAACACATTCAGCTTGGAGTTCATCTGTGCCGTTTACTACACAACGCAGATTTCATCTGTTACATATGTGTGTGCTGATGTCATATCAGTCGCCTCTATACATGCACCAAGTTTCAAGTAAATTGAAACAAAATTGATGTTTTATAGGCATTTGAAATTTTGCCCATTATAAGCAAACTAGTGCACTGACCTGTGGGAATCCACAGGTTCTAGAAGCAGTAGAGTTGATCAAATGGGGAGCTGAGCTAAGTTTACTGATGGAACACAGAAAATAGGAAAAAAATAATGGCCCTCATTTTGTTTTGTATTGAAATCAAAAGTAACGGAAAAGAATGCATTCATAATGATGTTAAATAATTGTTTGAAAGGGCTTTACAGTAATGTCACTGTGTGACTTCATCACATTCACATGATTTGACTAAGTTTACTGATGAAACACAGATTAGGAGGAAATAGAATGGACTCATTTAGGTTTGTATTGACATGGACGTGGACCAGAGACTTTTCCACAGGACTGAACATGGAGGAGGCAAACGTTAACGGACTGGGTCTGACCGGGGACCGGCAGAGTGGAACTGGGCCACAGTAAGAACCAGACCTGGTTCTCCTCAGTTTTCTGTTGATCTGGATCTGGATTCAGATACAGATCCAGCCCCCCCTCCCTGCTGGATCTGGATTAAAGCATTAAAGGGAGGCCTTTAAAAACTAACAACTAACAAAGTATTGGTCGTATCAATATTCAGTTTTCTTCTGTCTGATCCTGGACCCAAAATACAGAAGTACTGCACAGGCTGGTTCTGTCCAGTTTATCAGTTAAAAAGCCGATACACACACACAAACACGCACACACACACACACACACACACACACAGGTCACTTGGCTTTTATAATAAAGATGAGAGAAAATAAAAATTTGTTAAAAAAATTTTTTAAAAAATCATTCACGGCAATCTATAAACCCGATCTGGTATGAATTTGACCAATAATTTTGCTGCTAAAGTGTTCACAAACAAACCGAACCAAAAACAATCAGTCCCTCCAGGAATTTGCGATGTTGCGATCGCAACTATTAACGCAAATTCAACCAATCACTGCGAATTCTGTGCGGCACTGCTATTTCGTCCAATCACTGTGAATTTTCCGCAAATTTGACCAATCACCTCAGCCCCCTATTTCCCATCCCCCTCTACGTGACATGTACGTTATCACGTTCACTTCCTTGTTGACCTTTGAGAAGATGAAGACATGTGCGACACATAACGCCCACATTTACCGACAAATACCACTACCAAAGTTCGTGCAAGTCAGTTTCCAGATGTGTTACACAAAAGTGGAGGTAAACTGTTCTGTGGTGGAACACAAACTAAAGTCTGCGCTCCACAGACACTTTTCAACCGTAAAACATGCAAGGAAAACGGCTGAAACTGGAAGAGGACAGACGAGATAAGTCACAGTGACAGAGGCTGTTGGATCCAGAACAAGAGCAGGAGCTGAAAGGGTCAAGGTTAGCGCAGATATACTGTAGAAGGCAACAGAAGAGAAGAAGAAAGAACCTGTGGAGGCATGCTTTCCTTTTCCTGGATTGTGTGTGTGTGTGAGGGAGTGTGTGTGTGTGTGTGTGTGTATGTGTGCATGTAAGCCATCTAGCCCTAACCCTAAATATACTACTATATCATTAAGGAAGCAAAAGTCATGTGTTATGTTGTATAAATGTGAGATGGGGGTGGGATTTAATCAGTTTTCTTCTTCCCACTCCTTTTTGAGCAGTACATACTGAATTTGTTTTGTTATTACTAGTGTACATGGCAATTGTTATTTTGTCTTGATCAACTTTCTTTATTAATGTGTTTGCTCTGATATTAATTCCTTGTACACAAATTTTTTTTTTTATTTTTTCTTCTGCTCAAAACAAACAAATAAATGAATGAAAAAAAAGCCTGTTTTGTTTAGAATCGTCGCTTCCTGGTGCTTTTAAAGGTTAAAAACACAAAAAAAGACTGTTCTAGGTCATTTGTAAATGCTCATGTTCCAATGACTTGAATAAAAGAAGCCTCAAATCATCGCAAATTTGTGGAAAAGCTGCCGCAAAATCAGGCATTTTAGGCCACAACAATCACAAAAAAAGCCCACGAAATCCTGGAGGGACTGAACAATAGCCCATACCTCCTCTTCTAGGGGTGGGGGGTGCTCCATAGTTCTAACCTGCTGCCTCTGTTTCTCTTCTCCGTTGCCGGTTTCCCCCTCCCTCCCTCCCTCCCTCCACAGTTTCCTCCTGTGCTGTTCTATCCAGTCGGACTGTGGAACACTTCTTCACTCTGCCGTGGGACTCTCCTCCTCCTGGTTGTGGCTCTGCTGCCTGGGGCTATCTCCGGACTAATGCTGCTCCATGTTCAACTCCTCCGTCTCACAGCTGCTCAAACTCAACACTCGCTCCATTCCATCATGGAAATCCACCTGAAAACAATACGGGCTCCTCCGCAGACCTCCTTCTATCCACAGAGGGTCACGGAGAACCTTTATTTCCACACAACCTGTGGGCTCGGACTCCATTCCATCCCTCTGCTCTGTCGGACTCTCCGTCGCAGTTTGTAAACGTCATCAGAGAACACTGGAGATGTGAGGTTCACGAACGACTCGAGTCTTTTCAGTTGTTTTAGGTGACGATAAAAAGCGCTTCGCAGTTGTGAGCCGTTCTTTTATTCAAATTGTCCACGCTGTCTCCATGTGTCACCTGTGTCCCACTGAGTCTGGGTTGTCCACGCTGCCTTCACGTCAACGACTATTGACATCTGCGAGTATGACTTTTCCGCCCCACACCCTATTCACGTGAACGCATCTATATGCGCAGCTAACTTAGGGGAGGAGGCGGCTTTTTTTTGTTTTCACCTTTTCTCCTGTTTTTGGTTAGGGAGTTTAGGTTCGTATAATATATTTATTATATTTAATACACGAACGACTGAAAACAAATGGAGATGCGGGATTAACTGGAGGAGCATGTGCTTCTATAAATGAAGATCCTCTGATGAGGTGGAAAAGCCGGGCCCTCGTGGACCCCAGCCTTACCAAAGACATGGTTCAGAAACTCTGTTTAGTGGGAACATCAGTTCCATCTGAAAGAGGATTCTCTAAGACAGGACTAACATTATGTTACTCCCACCACAGGTAATTAGCATCAAAAATGACAGTGAAGGAATTAAAGTTGAACAGTTTTATTCCAAAGCTCTGCTTGACAGTTGGTAGGCCCACTTTAACCTGTTCAGTTCATATCCCACATGTCCATAACAAGGCAGGGGTTCAATAACACACATCATTCTTGTGTACACTACAAAAGGGTTAACTCATTCTGTGATTTAACATGCTTAAGGTTCTCACACACGTCTGTATCACTGCAAACTTAACCACATCACCATATGCCTGCCCTGACAGCCTAACTGAGATTCAACCTAAGCACTGTTATTAAGGGGAGGGGGTAAAACAAACAAACCAAACAAAAAAGGAAAGAAAACTAGTCCACCCCAGGGGCAGTTCCCAGATCTTTTCTGCCCGTTACCAGCTCACCTGCCAGGCGGACTAGACAAAGAAAAAAAAACAAACCAACTAATAACACAAAAACAATGGCAAGACAAACAGCTGACAGAACCCCCATGCCTCTGTAAAAAGCACAAATACAAATCTTAAACACTTTATTAAATCCATTAAAATACACAACCGTTTGCAGATTCTATTACAAAGTTTAAAATACCAGGTTTGTCCAAATGGTTCCCTTCCAGTATTTGCCACCTCAGCAGGGAAACAAGTCTGAAACAAAAACAGTTCATGTCACACACTTCCGAACAACAGGCACATTTAAAAACAGGGCCTCAGCTGACCAGTGTTCCTTCGGTTCCCTGCACACCAGCATGGACTGAGGTGTGCACTCGCCTCACTCCTCCGGTCAGAACCACCAGCCACACACCTGTTCCTTCCTGCAGACAAATTTATACCCTCCTCCCTAATCCCTGCACCCCCCCTTCTTTACTTAGCGCCCCCTGCCACAATTGTCACTTGTCGTCCTTAACTCAAATTTACCAAAGGATCAGAAGGAGAGGCAGTCGAACCCACAAAGGATGACACTGCTTTATTATTTCAGGGATAATGTCTTTAATTTTGTTCACACTTATTGTTTACACTTTGTTGTTGTTGTTTACATTGTTCTGATGTGGATTTGAGTCAAGGAGCTGAGCTCCTGTTTGTAAAGTAGTTCAGGTGTACAAACACCAGGTAGGGTAGTTCAAACACTGTGCCACTGTCACTGATAATATTTTCACCAATGACACTGATAACAGGAAAAGCACTCAGAGAGTGCAGGCCTCCGCCAAGGCAGATCAGTGGGCCCCTGTGCCCAACCCCCCACCCCCCGATCGCCACCAAAATTTAATCATTTCTTCCTTATGCCAGTATCAACATTTCCTGAAAATTTCATGAAAATCTGTCTGTAACTTTTTGAGTTATCTTGCTAACAAACAAACAAACAAACAAACATGCACGCACACACACAAAGCAAAGCGATCACAATACCTCCTGGCGGAGGTAATAATCTGGCACGTGCAAAGCAGGGGGCCGGGGGGGCTTGAGCCCCTGCCACTTTGATCCTCTGCCTACAAGTGCCCTTTTTACTCGTTTTTTTTTTTTTTCCGCAAAAAACTGCATGACTAAAAATTTTCGTGACTAAAATTCTGATCAGTGATAATAAATGTTTAGAGTGGTTTAATTTGGCTGTCACTGGACCTTGTCATGGTGCCCTTTCATCTCTGAATGATAATAATACTGATAATGATACTAATGATGATAATACTGAATGATAATAATAAATATAGTAATAATAATGATGATGAAGATGTAGCATTAGTATTATATATCTTTTTTGGAAACTCAGTGACACTTTTCATTGGATTTTGTGTTCATTCCATACACATTGGTGGCAAACTACTGTTGTAGCCACATCTGCCCACCACCAGCCACTCATTCACCCCTTACATTCACTCATGAATAATAAAAAAAACTTGACATGCACGGTGTGTATGTGGGTGTATTTGTCGTATTTCTTATATATTTTATTGTTTTTTTATTTAGTTTGAAGATGCCTCGCAAACAAAGACACATTAAACAAAAAAGAAAGGAGCTACTTGAAGCTGCTAAAAGTAGCGGATCCCTTACCAACTGGGTGAAAAAAAGTACAACAGGTAAGCACAATATAAGGAATAACATTCCATACTATTCATGGGCATTAGGCACACCATTCACATACATTAATTACCTTCCTGTAAATGTCTGCAGTTCCAGAACTTGCCACATTTGGGATGGGGATTATTCAAGCCCAGTGAGACCATCCTTTTCAGAGTGATCTTCACCTGGCCTGCAAGGAGGCTACAACAAGAAAGAATTTCAAACCTAATTTTTATCACTTTATTCGACTTTGTAAGTTAGTACATATTGTTATTGTAGCTGTCTGCCAAACTAATGTAAAAATGTATCCTTTGTGGAATGATTTATTAAACATTTCAAATCATATGTAATTGGTGGTTATTCGTTTTCATGTGCCCTTTTGGAAGTTTGAGCCCCTGCCCCTTTATAGCTCTCTGCACGGCCCTGCTTGATGATCACCCTTGTAGAATTTACTCACAATTCTAAGTGCAAATACTTTCCTAAGTTTTCAAAGTAAATAACACCCCCAATTTTTTCAGTGTGGCAATTTCACATTCCATGTGTCAGTGTGGCATACATTGTCCAAGGCAGAAGAACATCAACAACTGACAAATATTAAATTAGAATACAAATACAAATCAGGAAAAAGAAGTCTTGAAATAAAAAGTGATAACAATTAAAATAATATATAGTAAATAAAATAAAATACATAAATATTGTAAACCATTGCACAAGGGGGAAACTCAAGTATTGATTTCTATGGGAAATTTGTTGAACATTTTGTAAAATTTTGTGGCTTTGAGGTTTTCAATTAATTTCAGGGACTTTAAGTATAGTTTGAATTCATTTATAAAAACAATAAACTTGGGGGATGACTTCAAAATTCTATTTTTGTAAATAAAAAATTTGGCAAGTCACAAAATACCATTCCAGCAGAATTCATTGTTTTTGTTCTGGAGGATCATACTAATGTGACATCAGAGGTTGATATTGAATTGGAGAATGCTGGGATCTGTTGTTTTAACCAGTTGTTAATGTCAACCCAAAATAAATGCACCACATTACATGAAAAAAGTATCTGGTCAGTAGTCTCAATGTTATCACCACAAAATGTACAAATATTATCATCACTGCCAAACCGCGACCTGAGCAAATCCTCAGAGGGACAGATGTTATTCATAATTTTACAGTGTGTTTCTTTAACTTTGGGGGTACAGGGAATTTCATGTACTTTGTTCTAAGTTTATCAATTGAAGATTTATCAAATTTTTGTAATTTATTATTTTTCTTTTGTTTTTCAGGGAATAGAATTTCTGTAAGACAGTTTCTAATAAAATGATTATTACATGTTTTGTCCAGGATTGAAATCCCTATAATTGACAGTGCGGCCAGTTGTGGTTGTATAGGCTGGTGTGCCTAATATCAAAGATATTTTTTGTTAAAAAGACAAATTAGATAGATAGATAGATAGATAGATAGATAGATAGATAGATAGATAGATAGATAGATAGATAGATAGATAGATAGATAGATAGATAGATAGATAGATAGATAGATAGATAGATAGATAGATAGATAGATAAAATGTTTATTTAGAGATCAGAGAATTACTACTCACAGACGATTTAATTTAGAGTTGTCAATCACTGAAATTGTGATTTACAAAATCCACAGGTTTTCTTCTTACCTTGTTGTTAGTCCGGCCTTAGAATTGTCTGGAGCAGATCTCTGCTGATCCTCCTGGACACAGTCCTCTGTTAGTGAGTTCTTTTGTTGGAAACTCCAAGGATGAGTCAGGATTCACCTCGCTCTCATTGTTTTTATATAAATTTAATTTGATTTGATCTGATCATAAATAGGCATAACTCAGAACTGAAGATCCACCCGGAAAGAAAATGGATCCGTGCATCACTTTTCTTGTCCTTGTAAGCTGATCCCCAAACTATGGGCTGGTCCTGTGGGCTATGTGGGTTGGGTCAAAGAAAAATGGGCTGGTGTTTTCTGACTCTAAGTCAAGCAGATCTCAGCTCTATGTAACCCTGTGATGACAGTGTGTCTACATCTGGTCTCCTGTGTTCAAGATCAGATCAGATACTTTATCTGCTCTGAAGTGAGGAGTTCAATGCTGAGGCCCAGTTATAACAAAAGTTGAGTTAGAACTAAGTTAAGCAGAAATCAAGTCTTTCTGGTTAAATTGTTTTCCCTGAGAGCTGAGGAAAAGCAGCTGGATCTTCCCTAAATCTGCTCCCTTTGCATTCCAAACATTTTCCAAGGTCATGACACAGAGGGAGTGAACTGATCAGAACTGAAGGACAGAAGGCCTCTGTCTGTCTCTGATCCTCACACACAAACTTTTCCAAGGACTCACATAAACACACATGCATGTTCCCCCCTCCCCCCTCCCATCCTGTCTGCCCTCGTACTCTTTCTTTCCTCCTGTCCCCCACACTCCTACCAAATCCACTGAAAAAGTTCCACCACGTGACCACGTGTACTGTTTGTACATATGTAATATTTGACTGCACCAGCTTTGGTTTGGATTACAGGAGACATTCACTGTCACATCTTTTTTACCACATAATGCTTATGTAGTGTCACAATAACGTTCATGACATTTGTTCCATCCACAGTTGCATTAATTTTGGATTATTGATGATGGAGAATCGGACGGCTGCATCAAGTCTTCATCACATCCCAAATTAGAGTCTGGACTTTATGGAGGCGAATCCATGTGTGAAAATGATGTCTGATTCTCCCTGAACCATTCTGTCACAAGCCTGATGATCCTGATCAGTCCAGTCATTGTCCAATCTGTAGGACATTAAAGATATGCATCTGCAGATTTCACACAGTTTATGAGTTCAGTCAAAGTAAATGGAAGCCATGTTGTTGACAGTCTATGATCCAACAGCAGAAGGATGAGGAGAACTCCAACCTTCACACAAACATAGAGTCATCCTCCCAGTGCTGTGTGGCGGACACATGTCAACATTCAACTCCAGACTGGAATCTGTGCTACACACAACATTTCACACTCCTTCATCACCATAACCTGTTGGAAAACAGTCAGACAATGCAAGAAACTAAACATAAGTGAGTCTATGTTTTAATCAGACTGAAGAAACACCCAGTGATGCACATGATAACACATCAAATCAAGACAAAGTCACATTTCACTGATAACAACTATTAGGTTTCCCTTCAAATCCACCTTTGTCTTCTTTCTACATTAAAAAAACGAAAAAGAAGAGGTGGTCACTGAAATGTAACAGAATAAACACATCTGTTCAGGACCAGATTAAGCAGACAGACTAAATGAACTAGTTAGGTCATCGACAGGACATTTTCAAAACAACCAATATTTGATGGTTTCTCCTTAACAGATGTGTTTCCTGTATGAGACCAGAACAGAACAGATAATAACACAGATATTGAAAGATGTTGACAAATGTCAGGTTACACAATCACAAAACACTGCAAAAACTTATTTAGTTTGATCATTGAAAGTAAAGAAAAAACAATTCAGTTTATCATTATTATTATTATTATTATTATTATTATTATTATTATTATTATTATTATTATTATTATTATTATTATTATTATTATCAGGGCCTGAGTGCTGAGAACTGGCTGCAAAGGCCCTACTGTACATTAAGGATGTAATGGTACAGGTTATCCACGGTTCAGTACGATCAAAATAAACCATCTATTGTAAATGTGTTTATTTGGGTTAAAGCTAAAAGATAGTCAGGGTCAATTTTGTGAAGAAAAAACTGCCGACATATTGTCAACTTAGTAGCATCAATGCCAGTCTCCTCTGCACCATAAGTAGTGGGGGTACCTCCAACTGAGGGGGGAATTAAAAAATAAATAAATAAAAAATCATGCAAAAATAATGGAAATTAATATGGACAGCAAATTTCTAAAGAAATGACCAATTACAGCAGCTTTCACACTCTCCAGTGTTGGCAGATTCTTTAAATAGTTACAGAATCACAAAACACTGCAAAAACTTATTTAGTTTGGTCACTGAAAGTAAAGTAAAACCAATTCAATGTATTATTGTTATTATTATTATTAGGGCCTGAGTGCTGAGAACTGGCTGCAAAGGCCCTACTGCCCTCAAGGAAACACTTCCAGAGCCTGAGGTGCAAAACTACCAGATTTTAAAATAGTTTCTATCCAACGGCCATAAGAAGCTCAACAAAAGTTGAGGGGATGAAGTGCAATAGACAATGTGCAATAAAAAGTGCAATAGTGACCCCTCCATAGTGCAATATTTTTACCTTTACTAACCTATTTATTTTAGTGCAGTTTCTAATATTTTATTATATAAATGGTTTGTTGTAGTTGGTGTTTTTAAAATCTTTTCTTTGTTTTGTTTCATGCTGTGCATTTTTCAATTTCGTTCTATAACAGCATCTAGAATGTTTTTATTGAATGACAATTAATAAATCTGACTTTGAAGGAGAACTCAACTCATCCAATCAAAGTCATATATGACTTCTATCAGTGATCACTAGGAACTAGACTGATATCTGGAACCATTTACATTTTAGAAACCATCAGAAATATGGACCATTAGAAGGAAAGGAACATTTAGAATATTTAAAAAATCTACATTTTTCCAAACTGTGAACAAACTTTGTACACATTGTCCCAAGGAAGATGCAGATCAAATTTAAATGAATTCAGCCAATAGTTTCAGGGAAGAAGATGTTTGAAGAAATCACTAACGGAGACGATGCCTTCACAATAACTCATCTATCAGCATTTTTACAAAGTGAGAGGATTATGGCTTTAGGCTGAAAATGACCATTACTTTAAAAGACCGTATTTACAGAATAAAGACATAATGTTTGGAGAAAAGTCATGAAGATGTTATGAACCAGGGACAAGAGGAACCCAGTTGCGTGTGGTGAACGATAACAGACAGACACGATTAGCGTAAATGCAAATAAAAGTTTATTTATACATGAATAAACGAGTTACAGAAAGGAAACAATCTCTGACGATGGAGAACCAAGGGTGTCACCGAACTGGGAGTTAAAACACGAACTAAACCAAGGGAACTGGATCAGCATGGAAGCGAAGACGCTCTGGCACACAACACAGGAGCTGCAGGGCTTTTAAGCAGGAGGAGAGCTTGACTGCAGATCAGCTCCTGGTGTGTGCCATTACCTGAACAGAACACAGAGGGGGAGGGGAGGAAACACAAGACAACCAAACCAAACCAAAGAGTGGGTCATGACAAAAGAGGTGGAAATATCTGGGGAAGGCTCCATAGCCTTCAATTCATCTTTTGGGCTGAAAGTTGGAAAGAATTTTGACTCTTTATGAGCAGACCACAGGGGGAGGAGTTAACATTCCTGAGCTTGCTGTACTCAGCTGACACTGCAGGCTCCACCTCTGCTCCTCTTCTCATGTCCGCTGTCTGCCCTGTTCCCTTCAGTAGACGCTCTGTAAGTGACTCTCCACAGCTCTGTCCTCTGACATGGCACACCTGTGGGATCTGAGAGGCCGTCACCCTGGGTCTGTGGAACAGGTGCCACTCAGACCAAGAGCTGTGGTCACGTGGAGCCTCTTCAGTTTAGTCAGCCATGTCTACACTTACAGATCCACTGTGAAGATGCAGAATAAGGCTTATTATTATATTCTGTCAAATAATAACAAAATCATTATCAGCGTCATTTATTAATTTCCACTACCCATAATGTTTGATAGTTATTGTTCAAGTTGATCTTCATGACAATAAAACAAATACTGACCATGATTTCCATGTTGGATTTTTCAGTAGGATTGGAATCAAGGTTATAATAGTTTTGGATTTTTCATTATAGTTTAGTTTTATTTCGTTTTGACTTTTTTTTCTCTAATTCAGTTAGTTTTAATTCGTTTTTAGCCCAGGTTTGATCATTTTTATTAGTTTTCATTTCCTTCTAAATGCTTAGTTTTAGTTTAGTTCTAGTCTGGCCTGTGCAAAGCAGGGGGCCGGGGGGGCTTGAGCCCCTGCCGCTTTGATCCTCTGCCTACAAGTGCCCTTTTTACTCTTTTTTTTTTTTTTTCCACAAAAAACTGCATGACTAAAATTTTCGTGACTAAAATTTTGATCAATGATAATAAATGTTAAGAGTGATTTATTTGGCTGTCACTGGACCTGGTCATGGTGCCCATTCATCTCTATCACGCCCCGCCCCTTCCTCCTGTGCAACCTTGCTTGCAACACACACACACACACACACACCCACACACACACACACACACACACACACACACACACACACACACACACACACACACACACACACACACACACACACACACACACACACACACACACACACACACACACACACACACGCACATGTCATGCGGTCTGGAGAATGAATGAGGAGGAGGGAAGTGCTGCAATTCCAGGTACGTGAGAGTCCATCCCGCTATCTGCCCAAAACATTCACTTGTCTCTTTTGGTCCTGGTCCTATTCTTCAACAACTATAGTTTTGGGGCCAAAAACCCATCGTAAGTGAGTAAATAATTCAATATCATCGTCACGTCATGGAATGAGCTCCCAGACTAGCACACTCTAACAACTGGGTGCCCACCTGAGTCTGAGTCCTGCTGAAGCACTCACACAGATCTGCTTCTGTTTTATTTCCATAAACTGTTGAGTTTTAGCTGCAAAATTGTAACACATGGTAATAGTCCTCACTTGCTGAAACAGTCACTTCTTCAGTTTTCTCTGTTTTTGCATAATACCTTTAAGTTTACTCTGAGCTTTAATGAACATCTACATGATCAGTAAATTAAATAGAGGGTAAAGGAAGTGATTTACACTGAAAAATGCAAAACACAGAGGTTTTTATTATAATAAATGGTGATAAATCACATGAGAAACGTTAAAAAGAGAGAAAAAAATCACTTAGAAGCTGCCATAAAAGTACCACTGGGTCTTAATGGGTTAAAATGTGCTGAAGTAATTAAATTCTGCTAAACCCATGTAAAATTGCATAAAAAGAAAACACATCCATGTCTTCTTCTCATCCAATACCTAAATCCGGCCCTTTTGGTGTACAAGAGTCATAAAACTTATGTAAAATCCCCCGACTCTTTCATCAGTGCCAACACTTTGACATTTCTGCTTTTGTTTCAGAAACTGCTGGATCCATTATCGTAATATCCGTGTTTGCCTCAAACATCTTGAGTGAATCTTATTTGAAATAACCACAAACCTCCACAAATATTCCCATCAACCTGCTCAATATTAAATGATACAGCTAGAAATACTACAATATAAACTTTATTATTATCATGTAATGTTAAATGGTTTGGCTTGGGTTAACACTTCCTCTACATGGTTATTTCTTAACTGTGGAAAACCTAAATATCATCATAAATATGTCCTAGAATGAAAAGAAACTAAATAATCAATGTGTCACTGTAAAAGTAGGTGTAAAACCAGATGTAAAATGAAAATATTTCTAGTTATTAACATTTACTGTGTAGCGTCATGACGGTGCAGTGAGTGAACAGAGTCAGAAACAGAACTATACATTATTGCATCCTCCTCTTTTTGTCACAAACCACATTCCAGAAAAGCCGTGTTGATTGGCTGGTATCAGGTCAGTGCAGGGACATCATCTGCAAGTGGATGTTTATGAAGACAGATGGTCCTAAGGAATGAACCTAACCTAAATGGACAAAACTAAGCCCGTTGTCGTCTGTTCTTCATCAGAGCTGTCTTCCCTGTCGAGGTAAATTAAGGACTCATGGCTTGAGTGTTTACACTTAGTCGACTTCGTACTTTCACATCTGTGTCTCATTAGGTTTGCTCATCCAGAGGTGGAGGTAAACCCAGAAATTATTGGTTTGGGTTGATTTAAGTTTAAGCTTAGTTATAAATCTATAATTAAATTAATCAATAAATCAAAGCTCCTTTAATCAATAAATTGGTTATCCATTTCCGTTACAAATGTCATGCTTTTATACATAATTTAACATCTGTTTTCAAGAATTTGTCTTGGACTTACACTGCAAAAATCCAAATCTTACCAAGTGTATTATTCTCATTTACTAGTCAAAATATCTCATCACACTTAAAATAAGACAGAATCACCTACAGAGGAACTTGTAAGGGAGATAAAAGAACTTATTTTTAAACAATAGATCTAGAAAATCTCATTTCAAGAAATCTTACCAAGATAATTTTCACTTCTTCCATTGGCAGATTTTTTTTGGTGAATTGAGCAAAAAAAAATATCTGGAATTAAGCAAAAAAAAATCTGCCAATGGAACAAGTGAAAATGATCTTACTAAGATTTCTTGAAATAAGATTTTCCAGAACTATTGATCTATTGCAGGGTATTAACACACAAAAACTTCTACACATTACATCTTTATTTCCACTTCTATAGAAACTGAACATCAAAAGAAACTTTTCACATATTCTATGTGATGCCATTTCACACCATTTTATTAAATATGAAAACAAATTCTTTCTTGTTCTTAAAAAACCCATTAAATTAACAAACAAAATACAACAAACAACAAAACAGTGGATGAGTATCCAGAGGATAATGTAAAATATGACAAAGGGTAGTTCAACAATGTTCACATTCAGCAACAAGCAACATTATTAATCCACAGCAAGTCAAAGATCTCAATCTCATTGAACATCTGAAGTGAATCCAGAGTATGTGCAGAAGGTGCACAGCCTGTGTTAGGGCTCAGGGAGGACACACCCAGTACTGAGGACACTGATCTGGACCATTTGGTCAATCTTTGACTTGCTGTGGATTAATAATGTTGCTTGTTGCTAAATGTGAACTTTGTAATTGGTAGTTATTCATTTTCATGTGCCCTTTTGGAAGTTTGAGCCCCTGCCCCTTTATAGCTCTGTGCACGGCCCTGGTAATAATACAACTAGAAGCACTCGGAGAGCACAGACCTCCGCCAAGGCTGATCAGTGGCCCCCCCTGTGGGCCCCCCCACCCCCGATCACCACCAAAATTTAATCATTTCTTCCTTATCCCATTTCCAACAAACCCTGAAAATTTCATCCAAATCTGTCCATAACTTTTTGAGTTATGTCGCACACTAACGGACAGACAAACAAACAAACAAACAAACCCTGGCAAAAACATAACCTCCTTGGCGGAGGTAATAAGCCGACTATTAATTAATAACATTCGTGACCATTTGCCAGTGTTCACAGTCTATGACATCACATGCAGAAAAACAGTGACTTGCAAAAGTATTCATACCCCTTGAACTTTTCCACATTTTGTCACGTTACAACCACAAACAAATAGATTTTATTGGAATTTTATGTGAAAGACCAACACAAAGTGGCATAAAATTGTGAAGGAGAAAGAAAATGATACATGATTTTAATATTATTTTACAAATAAAAAACTGAAAAGTGTGGTGTGCAAAAGTATTCAGCCCCGTTTTCTCTGAGCAAAACTCGGTTTTTCAGTTTTTTATTTGTAAAACAATATTAACCCTTTAATGCATAGTGGTCACTACAGTGGACAGCTATTCTACAGCTGTTCTCTTGTATATTCATGGATTTTGTTGTTCTTTTCGTTGTGTTTTTTTTTTACACGTATCTTTATTAAAGTTTTAAGACACTACATATCTTTTCTGACATGAATTGATAACATTATGTAGATCTCTCCTGATCATAAACCCCCAGAATTACAAGCCCTCCCCATAGTTTTCACACAATTTATCAGTAAATACATGTTTCTGTGCATCAAAAATTAAATGTGTGCTGTCCAGCTGAGTGGACATTTTTGCAACTTCATGAAAAATAGGTTCATAATATTATTATTTTTTTCATTATTATTTTTTTAAAATGTATTTATTTATTTATTTTTTTTTCAATTATTTTTATTTTATTTATTTATTTTTATTTATTTTTCAGAAGAAAATTTTCACTCATGTTGTTTTTTTCATGCCTAAAGAGGAATAAAAGCACTCAGGAAAAGAATTTGATTAAGGTTCTCATAATTTGTGCATGAAAGGGTTAAAATCATGTATCCTGTTTTTTCTACTTCACAAATGTATGCCACTTTGTGTTGGTCTTTCCCATAAAATTCTAATAAAATATATTTATCGTTGTGGTCGTGGCATGAAAAAATGTGAAAAAGTTCAAGGGGTATGAATGCTTTTGCAAGCCACTGGAAGTTAATCAAACAGAATATAGATGAGTAAAATCAGAGGGATCCATAAACAAACTTAAACATGAATTATTGGAGTAAAACTGGGATATAATTCACAGAAAAAAATATCTTAACCTCACATATGACAAGTTCCTAAGAATATTTACCTCATTATATGACAAACATTGTCCAGTTAAGAAATATAACAGAAAACGATCATATGCTCATTGTCCACGGATAACAAAAGGGCAACAAAATGCATGTAAGAAAAAAATAAACTTTACAGTGATAAGACAGAGAACTGAAGAGGCAGAACGTAAAGATAAAAAAATACAAAACTAAGTGAACTAATATTATGAGGGTATCAATCAATCAATCAATTAATCAATGCCGTTAAAGGGTGATTATGGTAAATACTTCTGTCTCGTGTTTCAGGTCCACTTTAGAATTAGAATAAAACAAGGCAATAAAGTAGAACACAGAACAACAGAACATGACAAAAAGTTTGAATCCGTTCCATTGATGTCCTGAACTTTCTGATACATGAAGTGGTTCTTCGTTACCACACATTCATCAGCAGTTCAACACATTTTCAATTAAATCAAAGCCATTCTGCAGGTCAGGGTCAGACCAGTGTAAAAATGTGAAACCAGTTTGATATGAAGGAAAACACTGGACCGGACCAGTACCAGATTGGACCACTAGATGAAGCACTGGTGTCTGACACTCAGTCTGTCATGTGTCCTTTGTTGGTGGTGAACTTCCTCCTCAACTGGAATGTGATCTCCTTCATGTTGTCGGCCTCAGTCTGGGACTAAACCACTACCAGTTCATCAGTCATTCTGTCTCATCCATATGATGTTCACCATGTTGTTTATGACTGATGAAAAACTACATGGATTCAGGACTCTGACACCTTCAACCAATGGTGTTCTTCAGGTTATGCAACAGTTAATTTTCTCTCTCTCTCTCTCACACTTACACACACACACACACACACACACACACAGTTGGGGGTTAAAAAAAAGAGTAGAACATTTTGGGGTATGAACTTAAACTGCACAGAACAACTATGGAAAGGACAATGAACAGGTGTGAACCCCAACCAGCAACAGAATCACAACAAGTGACTGATTAAACGTCCACAAAGTCAATAGAAGTAGTGTCCCCATTGAAAGCAGCTCTTGTAAATATTCTTGTAAATCAGTAAATATATTTCAAGTTGGATTCTTTATGTTCTTGCACTTTTCTTAAATATTTCAAAGTAATAATAATAATAATAATATGGCAGTGATAATAATAATAGGCAAATTATAATAATAGCAATATTGTTTGTGATAATTATAATAATAATGATGATTGATGATGATAAACATACTACTAATAATAATCAAATACAATATATACCCTTATTCTTCAAAATAAAGAAGTCCTATCCCCAATGAAACCACGTCCTTGTTGACCTCCACTAGTTGGACTTTACACGTTGCGGCAGGTTAAGGTTCTGTAACGTTACTGTTGTGTGAAGGTGGTACATTAGAACACACTTCTTTACTCTGAGGACAACAAAACACAGCTTTCAGTCTGGTGTTTGTCTTCACATCTGGACTCTATGGAGCCAGATCTGGAGGTTTTTAAGTTTGATGTTCTTGTCAAAAGAAGTTGGTGCTGCTGGTTCAGACACTGCGTTTCTTCTTGTCATCTGATGCTGAGGTACTTTTTCATCCAGATGCTGATGATTCACATCTGTCCTGATGATAGGAGAAAGCAGAGTATGGCAAGAATCTTTTTTCACATCTGTAACACTCAAACTGTTTCGGTGTTTTTCTGCCTTGTGGATGCGTAGGTGTGTTTTAAGGATACACATTTGAGTGAAAGTCTTCCCACAATGGTCACACTCATATGGTCTTTCACCATTGTGGATGCGTAGGTGTCTCTTGAGGTGATTCATTGTGATGAAAGTCTTCCCACACTGGTCACACTCATATGGTCTTTCACCGTTGTGGATGCGTAGGTGTATCTTAAGACTGTGTATCCAGTTGAAAGCCTTCCCACACCGTTCACACTCATATGGTCTTTCTCCGGTGTGGATGCGTAGGTGTGATTTAAGGATACGCAGTAAGGTGAAAGTCTTCCCACACTGGCCACAGTGATATGGTCTTTCTCCAGAGTGGATGGCTCTATGTCTTCGAAGGTCATGTAATGTGATGTAAGCCTTGTCACACTGGTCACAGCCATATGGTCTTTCACCTTTGTGGATTTGAAGGTGCATCTTAAGACTGCGTATGCGGTTGAAAGTCTTCCCACACTGTTCACAATCATATGGTCTCTCTCCGCTGTGGATGAGTAAGTGTGTTTTAAGGGTAGACATTTGGGTGAAAGTCTTCCCACACTGGTCACAGTAATATGGTCTTTTTCCGCTGTGGATGCATAGGTGTCTCGCAACGTGATTCAATCTGGTGAAAGTCATCCCACACTGGTCACAGTCATATGGTTTTTCTCCACTGTGGATGCGTTGGTGTGCCTGAAGGGAACTTATTCGGGTGAAAGTCTTCCCACACTGGTCACAGCTAAATGGTCTTTCTCCTCTGTGGATGCGTAAGTGTCTCTTAAGGCCATTCACTTGGGTGAAAGTCTTCCCACACTGGTCACAGCCATATGGTCTTTCTCCACTGTGGATGCGTTGGTGTGCCTGAAGGGAACTCATGTAGGTGAAAGTCTTCCCACACTGGTCACAATAATATGGTCTTTCTCCACTGTGGATGCGTTGGTGTGCCTGAAGGGAACTCATGTAGGTGAAAGTCTTCCCACACTGGTCACAGTCATATGGTCTTTCTCCACTGTGGATGCGTTGGTGTGCCTGAAGGGAACTTATTCGGGTGAAAGTCTTCCCACACTGGTCACAGGTGGGTCTTCTATCCATGTTTGCTGGAATCAGGTGATCTTTGCCAGACACAACTTTTAGGTTTCTCTTAAAATCCACTTTTGGCTTCTTTCTACATCAAAACACAAAGAAAAAGAAGACGTGGACACTGAAATGCAATGGAATGGAACAGAACAAACACATCTCTTCAGGACCAGATTAAGCAGATAGACTAAATTAGCTAGTTAGGTAATTAACAGGACATTTTTAAGACAACCAATATTTAATGGTGATGGTTTTACCATTATTATTATTATTATTATCATAAATAATAATAATTCTTATTCTTATTGGTAGTAGTAGTAGTCGTATTTTATAGTTTTGGAAGAAATTTTAAGGGCCTGAATATGTGAGAAAACTCAATACTCTTATTGTACAAGTGAAAACTGATGCAGATTCAATAATGTACTAATGTGTTTACGAAAAAGTTTCTTGTTTCATGACAAAACCTCAGAACTCGTTGCACCACTATGATCATACGAGGTCACATAAGGTCACCAACTCTAATGAATTGGATCTTCAGCTTGTTAAGACTTTTCTGACCAAATTTGAGATGAATATGTTCTTGTGTACACATCAAAACACCAAAACATTTACTGGTACTAACAGGTGGAACAAGGAGTCAGATTCAATATTGTCATGTCATTATGTTCAGGGTGTGACTCTGATCATACATGTGAAGCCATGATGAGGTAAATGTGGAAATAATATCACATTTTTTATTTATATGAATATTTATATAAATACCAAATATCTTACTATTTTCTCTTCAGATTTTCATTTTCACACATTTACAGTTTTTCTACCTGTCTTTTTCTCTGCAATTGCTTGTTGTTGCTGTTAACTGTGAAATTTCCCCACGGTGGGAGAAATAAAGTCTTATCTTATCTTATCTTATCTTAAGTTTGGTGCTGATTGGATAAAAAATTGTTGAGTTATAACAGTTTGGCTTTTCTTGCAGCTGCACCCTGAACTACAGAACCACAACAACAGAAAGGCACACAAGAAAAAAAACACACACACAAGAAAAAGAAAATCACACAAACAAGAAAAAGGTTCTTCTGGAAAAGGTAGGTACCTGCTGTGACCAGGATCTGGATGCTGATTGGATTGTCTTTGACAGGTGGGAAAACTGGAAGTTTATATTTATCCTCCTCAGACCCAGCTATGGGCTTTCTGTCCACATTTGTGGACAAGAGTTTAACAACTTTATACAAAAAGAAAAGAAAACTGTCCACCACAAAGGACATTCCATAAAAAATTTAAAAACTGCATCTGAAAAAAACTGTTTCATCATGATGTTTCCAATATAGGCACTTATTTAATAAAACATTTAAAAAGCTTCTACTTTGCTGACATTTCCTGGGTCTTAGGAGGTTAAAGCTGTGAATGACTTCCATCACTAATTTTTCTTCAAATTTATAAAACCTGAGTGATAACCTCCTTATCACTAATCCATAAGTCTTTCCATGCTAACGCACCTAAATCACTTCCGTGCATTGTGGGAAGTGCAGCTCCAGCCGTGCCTTTCCTGCCAGGCTGCTGCGGCCATAATGCAGCTGAACTTCCACTTCCCACAATGCATGACACAATTCTGAAAATGCCCCAGTTACCTCCCAGCTCTGTTTGGAAACCAATGGTTTGTTTTTGTTGGAGTACACTTGGAAATTTTTCACTTCTTTGTCTATTGTCAGAATAAAACACATTCAGCTTGGAGTTCATCTGTGCCGTTTACTACACAACGCAGATTTCATCTGTTACATATGTGTGTGCTGATGTCATATCAGTCGCCTCTATACATGCACCAAGTTTCAAGTAAATTGAAACAAAATTGATGTTTCATAGGCATTTGAAATTTTGCCCATTATAAGCAAACTAGTGCACTGACCTGTGGGAATCCACAGGTTCTAGAAGCAGTAGAGTTGATCAAATGGGGAGCTGAGCTAAGTTTACTGATGTAACACAGAAAATAGGAAAAAAATAATGGCCCTCATTTTGTTTTGTATTGAAATCAAAAGTAACGGAAAAGAATGCATTCATAATGATGTTAAATAATTGTTTGAAAGGGCTTTACAGTAATGTCACTGTGTGACTTCATCACATTCACATGATTTGACTAAGTTTACTGATGAAACACAGATTAGGAGGAACTGGAATGGACTCATTTAGGTTTGTATTGACATGGACGTGGACCAGAGACTTTTCCACAGGACTGAACATGGAGGAGGCGAACGTTAACGGACTGGGTCTGACCGGGGACCGGCAGAGTGGAACTGGGCCACAGTAAGAACCAGACCTGGTTCTCCTCAGATCCAGATCCAGATCCAGCCCCCCCTCCCTGCTGGATCTGGATTATTATTGATTATTGTGTCAGGTCATGGATATGGAAGACCAAGGCTGCCAAAATTAAATTAATAAATACATCATTTAAAAAGACCTTAAATGTGTCATTAACCCTTTCATGCATAGTGGTCACTCCAGTGGACAGTTATTCTCCAGCTGTTCTCTTGTATATTCATGGATTTTATTGTTTTAGTTCCACCTCAGCCGACACAGTGGATCATCCCATACACAGACATTCATATGATTACTGTAACTTTGCTGTTCTTGATAAATCTGATCTGCAGTAACATGCTTGAGTGTAAATCAATTAATTTTTATTGTTAATAGACTGTAATTAACCATTTTTCTCAAACAAAAAGTTTTTTTTTTTCATATTATCACCATAAAGTGAGTGATAACTAAAATCACAGTATGTTAAAATGTGACAAAACACCAGATTAGCAGCATTAAAAAAAATGTTCATACTTTTCACACAGTGTATCAGTAAATACATGTTTCTTTGCATCAAAAATTAAATGCATGATTTCCAGCTGAGTGGATATTTTTGCAACTCCATGAAAAATAGGTTAATAGAAAAATTTCAATCACATTGTTTTTTTCATGCCTAAAGAGGAATAAAAACACTCTGGAAAAATATCTTGATTAGGGTCAAAAAGCAGCATTCAAAATCTCTCTGATGGGACATTTTAGAGACAATTTGACCCACATTTTCACTTTTAAATTAATTTTTACTTTACTTAGACCACAAGGGATTATCCAAAAAAGGAGCTACTTTATATCGAAATAAATGTTGGAATGGCGATCAATTAAAATTTGCTCTCTGATGGGACATTACTGTGCTTTGACCCATTAAGGTTCTCATAATTCATGCATGAAAGGGTTAATGTAATACTTTAATACAGCAGCCCAATCTAATGTGACACAGCACACTGAGGTAAAGTTAGCAGCAGGTTGGATATTTGATGGACATTCAAAAGCCATCGCCTTAGGGACTATCAATAAATGACTGCGCTAAATGTTTTTCTTCAATAGTTTCTCAGTCATGTGACCCAGAGACTCCAAACCAGTCTCAAATTATTATAATAAACAGGACCTTTAGGAAACACCACTTAATATTTCTCTCCAGTCTATATTAACTTTTTTTATGAATAATATTCATAAAAAAATATTAACTGGTTTGGAGTCACTGGGTCACATGACTGAGAAACTATTGAAAAAATTGCTATTTTTCATAAAAGTATGAATAATATTAAAAAAAAATATGAATATAGACTGAAGAGAAATATTAAGTGGTGTTTCCTAAAGGTCCTCTTTATTCTAATAATTTGAGACTGGCTTGGAGTCTCTGGGTCACATGACTGAGAAGCTATTGAAGAAAAACGTTTAGAGCAGTCATTTATTGCTAGTCCCTAAGGTGAACTAACTTCACCTCAGTACACAGCACAGATCTATGGATTTATCTACAGGTCTTAGCTTTAGCCACCTTAGCTTCTGGAGCTGCTCCTGAACACATATGTGAACTGTTTGGTCTAAATGGGACTAACTGGAGCCAGAGCCATACAAAAAAAAATAAAAGTCTCCCGTGGCATTAGACTAATTCTACATTTGTATAATATAGAACAGAACAGGACAAATGTCCTCCCACCTCAAATGAAAGAGGAGGGAGAGAAAGGGTGAGCTTCACAACAGCACGAGACGGAGAGGAGTTCATAACACTGTTAAGTTTCATTTTCACCCCACCCCCCCACCCCAGTAGGTCAGAAACCGGCCGACGAACCCCCCCCCCCCCACACACACACACACACAACCACACCCACACACACACACACCCGACCGAACCGTGCGCCCCCTTCCCGTTATAACTATTCTAATTCGTACTTTAACCGAAGCCCCAGTTCCACCGTAAACTCTGTGTATGTGTTCAGGTGTCACTCTTAAACTTACCTGGATCTGCAGGTTCAAACATGGACACCTCTGTTCTGCAAATACACTCACTTTTCGCTGCTTGGAGCTTCTCTCCAGTTTGCTGCTGTTGCTGTTGTCGGGGAGTCAGTGCGCCTGCGCAGAGTGAGGTTTTTTTTTTTTTTTTTTTTTTTTTTTTTTTTAACTTTCTTTAACCCTTTCATGCACACTGGTCACTAGTGATGTTTCAGATGTGCTGAGGCTTCGAAGCGTGTGTCCAGTAATGGAGGGGGCGTTTCCGCGAAGCGCGTGTCGAGGTTTGCTTCATTTAGGGGAGGAGCCGCAAATGATGACGTCCGAAGCGTCGCTGCCCGGCTGTACCACGTGACTGCTTCACGCAGTGGTTCAGAGGTGGTTCTATGTGATTCAGGTTTGACAGCAGAATAAACCCCTCAGCTCTGTTCAACATGTGGGTTTGTGACTGAGAGATATGTGACTCACAACAGAGTTTGTGTGTATATTTATTTATTTATTTATTTATGTATTTATTTATATATAGTTTGGATACCAGAGTTTGGATAGCGTTTATATAGTTTGGAGATAGTTTAAAGGGTTTAGAGCACTAGGGCGTGTCAAATTTTGGTTGAAATCCTAAAATTTTGGAAATTGAAAGGGCCTCAGTGAAAACATAGTGTATTTTTGGGTGCTGAACACGAATATGGCATTTAAATTTGGATCAAATTACATCTAGCGACCGGGATTTTGATTTGAAAACTCAAAGAAATTATAATTTTTTATCAAAAACTGTCATGGTATAGCTATGTCTATGAGACCACCAGAATCAAAATCAAATGTTTAGAAGCAATTAGTTAGTGTATTTCAGGGCTATGAATAATAAAATTTATGTTTCAGACAATTTAAAGTATTTCTAGTGGAATGTAGAAGTGCAGAGAAATTGCAAAATAACCGTAAAAATCAAATATGATAGCTAGTGTGTGAGCGAGTGCGCTCTACACTGTAAAAATTGGAAGCTGAGATGACTCATCAAAAAGAGTGAGATGGTTCAAGAAGATCACAACTGCTTCCCCACTCCCACAGCTCAGCCAGGATGTCATCAGAGACCTCAGTACGGATCAGGCATATACCTACAGAATCACTTCTGCCATCAGTACAGGTGATCTGCCCACAGACCTTGCCCTCCTGGAGATCGGGCCTGTATGTCACAGTAGATGGCTCACTACAGCTCTCAGGTTTTGTAGGATATGGGTTTCAAAACATGGCCTGAAAGGTGAAACACTGAAAAACCTGAAGAAGATCGTTGAATTCATAGTCGGAGTCTACATTCCAAGTTGGTTTGAGATCAAGATCAACTGCAGCTGGGTAGAAGGTCCCAAACATCTACTAAAGCAGTTGCAACTTCTTAGGAGCCAGAAGAGAGAGGTGGTGGATATTGTAATGCCTACTGTCAGAAGATCAGCCTGGTACGCTCACAGTGAGGCCATACTCCAGACAATGCTCTGCAGTTCAATCCAGTCTGAGAGGAAGAAGGCTGTAAACAAAATTCTTGAGATCAGGGGCAAAGGGAATCAGCTTGGAGACAACAGTGCTAGACCTAGGAAGACACCTGTCATCAATCCAGCAGCTACCACTGTGTGGGAGCTCATCACCTGGGACTCTGACATCAGTGAGCCTCCTCTGACCTGCCAGATGACATCTGCTGAAGTCAAGAAGTTAGTAAACAAGCCTATGGAAGTACCGGCATGGCCCTCTCACACACAGTCTGTGGAAAGGTGTGTCAAGATGACCACAGAGGCTGCAGCTCATGTCTACTCCTATGACAGAAGGATGGCATACATCAGAGGGCAGGCACTGAGCAGGGAACTCATGTCACAGAACAGGAGCAAGGCTGACATGATGGCACTTGCGCAGTTCCACTAAGTTTATGATGTAGGTATGAAGGGTGGAGGGGATAGTCATGTTCTACAGTAGTTGATACTCTGTAATGGCATGCATATCTATTAAATGTGACAAAGGTTAGCTCGAAGACTTGTTGAGTTTTGTGAATTTGCTGGTTGTTTTGAAAGTTTGTGTTACTGTTGCCATTCTGTATAAGCTTTAGGTGTTAGTACATGATTCTAAAATTAATGAAGGTGTGCATGATTCTACTCATTATAAACAAGAATATCGTTTCCTTTCATTAGAATAAGTGTTTTCCAGTTAGGACTAAGTGTTGCTAAAAGCTTTGCACTGTTTCCTCTTATTTGACTAGGTATAAGGGATGAGTCTTTTTCAAGGGCTTTTGAACATATTTGTTGATATTTCCAGTTATAGTATGTTTTGTTTGATTACAGGGAAGGGCTGATAAGGTGCATTAGCACAATATTGTGTAGCATTTGGTTGGTTTTGAATTGCTAGTCATAAGTGAATATCATATTTACGTTGCAATCATTCAGGGTGTATAACGCTGTTATACATTGTTTGTTTTCCATGTAGATATTCCAGTGTTACATGTTTCATAGCTTTGTAGGAATGTTGAAATAACTTTGGAGCAAGAATATGGTTGACTGGAGGACCAACAGCATCATTATCATGTCTAATAACCCTCAAGTTGAATAGCCAAGTTACACTAAATCGCACCGAAAAATAGCAAAATTTCCCGATTTTCAAATCAAAATCCCGGTAGCTAGGAATGTTTTAATCTAAAAATGAATGCCATATTTGAATTCAGCATCCAAAAATACACTATATTTTCACTAAGGCCCTTTCAATTTCAAATTTTGAAAAAATTGACACACCCTATTAGAGCACATGTGTCAAACATGCGACCCGTGGACCAAAACTGGCCCTCCAAAGGTTCCAATCTGGCCTGCAGCATGATTTTAAGTAGTGCAAAAAATTACACTAAAGATATTAACAGTCAAGGGTGTTCAACTCATTTTAGACTGATGTGATCTAAAGTAAAATAATAGTCTAAAAACCCTTACAATAAAACATGAACAACCTGAAAATTAAGTACAATTTTAACAATATTCTGTCTGTTACTAAATGTTACATGATTTTGGATTTGTAGATCCCATTTGTAAGTTGTGTTAATAAGTTGACACGTAATATTGTAGACATTCTTATTTTAGTTACACTTTCCAAACTTCAACATTTCAACAGTATTATGTTTGTGTAACATTGTGTGTAATGCACATGTACAAGCGATAAGTTGAGGCATAATACTGTTAAAATTTAGCTTATTTTTCCTAAGAAATTACTATTTTTTTTTTTTCGGTTATTCACATCTTTTTTGTGAAAAGATAGTTTGTAAATCTCAAGATTTTCATAATTTAATGATTTTATTGCACTAAAATGAAGTGTATTTATTCTGTTCCAGAAATAGCCCATGTTTTGGTCATATTCCAATCAGATGTGTAAAAAATTCAAATTCCAACCTGATATCATTGATACTGATTTATTGGATCAATCCACTTCCTATCTGTTATAATGGGAACATTTTTCAAAGTCGCACCAAATCCAGAATCAGATCTGGATCCAAATAATTTCCATCCCTTGTGCTGACATCATCATACAGAAGCTGTATACCAAGTTTGAAGTCAATCAGAACTGGAGTTTGGGAGAAGAAGACGATTGAAATGTTTTCCCCATAAGAGCCCATGTTAAATTTTGCATAAGTTCCAGATCCAGAAGAAGATCCTGATCAGCATGTGGACATTATGTTTTGATCATCTCCCCATCAGGGCTGGACTGGAGACATTTACACTGGATATCATTTATATTTACTGAGTTATTGCATCCATCCACTTCCTATCTCTTATAATGGGGACATTTTTCAAAGTGGCACCAAATCCAGAATCAGATCCAGATCCAAATAATTTCACTAACTTTTGTTGACATCATCATAAAGAAGCTGTATACCAAGTTTGAAGTCAATCAGAATTGTAGTTTCAGAGAAGAAGACAATTGAAATTTTTGTAACGGACGACGACGACTGACGCTGGATGACGACAACAGTTTACGGCCTGTCGGCCGGTAAGCTAAAAACAAAGATGAACAACCCGAAATGTGCAATTTGAACAATATTCTGCCTGTTACTAAATGTTTTGTGCATTTGTGGATCCACTGTGATCTGTAGTTGTGTTAATGTTAACAGATGGAATATTGTAGAAATTGTTCAAATTTTAGTTCCAAACTCCAAAATTTTAACAATATTCTGCCTGTTACCAAATGTTTATGGAACATTGTGTGTAATGTACATGTATAAATAATAAGTCCAGGCATAATATTGTTAAAATTGTACTAATTTTTCTATGAAATTTCAGTTTTTTCAGGTTATTCACATCATTTTTGTAAAATGTAAATATTTTCATAATTTAATTGTTTTTTTGTTTTTTTTGTAATAAAAAAAAAGAAAAACTTGGATTTGTCATTATTTATAGGTTATTAAGTCATTATTTTACTCATCTGGCCCACTTGAGATCAAATCGGGCTAAATATGGAACTGAACTAAAATGAGTTTGACAGCCCTGTTATACAACCTCCACCATATGATACTACCAATTGGGGGAAATTTACACACACAGAATACATTCAAAATATTTTATTATACACATATGTGATAATTTATGTCGAGAAATTATGTGGTCATACATTTTTTGTTATTCATAGTCATTCCACAGAGCCATAACAGACCCAAAAATTCAATGCATCACACATTCTGTGGTTCAGATCCAGCTGCCTGTGATTCTACACATGGCCAGTAGGTGGTTTCATGTGCACACGAAGCCTCCAGAAATGAACCCTTCCTCGAACCAGTGGACTCTATGCACAGCCCCTCTACTTCCTGAACTTCAGGTGGCTCCTTTATTTCCTGTCTTTCATTATTGGACACACTGATTAATCCAGGTGTGTCTGCTACTTCTTGTTGTGACTACTGATTAATTAGGCACACCTGGATTAATCAGTGTGTCCAATAATGAAAGACTGGAAATAAAGGAGCCACCTGAAGTTCAGGAAGTAGAGGGGCTGTGCATAGAGTCCATTGGCTCAAGTGGTTTGATGCCTCATGAGGTTTCATCTCACCATCACTACTGGTCACAATAGTGGACAGCTATTCTACAGCTGTTTTCTTGGATATTCATGGCTTTTTTGTTTTTTCTTTTTTTTTTAATATTATCTCCATGAAGTGAGTAATAACTAGTATTAGAGTATGTTAAAATGTGAGAAAACATCAGATTAGCTACACGAAAAATGTTTTTATTTCATAGTTTTCACACAGTTTACCACTTTCTGATGATGTGTCTTAAATACATGTTTTTTTTGCTTCAAAAATTAAATGCATGGCATCCAGCTGAGTGGACATTTTTCTAACTCCATGAAAAATAGGTTCATAAAAAAATTCTACTGCGTTGTTTTTTTTGTGCCTAAAGAGGAATAAAAACACTCAGGAAAAAAAAAAAATCTTGACTAAGGTCCTCATAATTCATGCATGAAAGGGTTAAATATCAATTTACAAACATTGTCAAACAAATAACATATAACACAATACATACAATACATGAGAATACAAATACGAAATTAGAATATAATCATAAAGTCAGTATATATACAGGATATATTTTCAATAATTTATATACAAAAATAAATCAATATAAATAAGTAAATAAATAAATGCATAAATAATTTCTCATCTAAAATTTCCTTAAATGTCAGATGATACATTAAATATCTTATCAAAGCTATCAATAAATGTCCTATTTTTTATTATTAACAAGGGCTTATTATTTATAAAGTGAGTTAAATTCAATTAAAAAATGAGGAAAGTTGGTTTGGAGAATGAAAATTTTTGCTTGAATCAAATGTTTTCCCAATAAAATGAAAAAATGACCTAATACTGCAGACATTTGTTCTTATTTTCATAATAACATGAAACAGTATGACATGTTAACATGGGTGAAGATATAAGAACACAAGTTAGACCAAAACTGCTTTGTGATGTTACATTTAAAAAACAAATGGTTTAAAGTTTCATCAGCATGTTCATAAAAACCACAGGAGTTATCCACATCTTTGAATTTTGAAATGAAAGAGTTGACAAGATATATCTTGTGAAGAATTCTGAAATGAGTTTCTTTTACTTTGTTATGGATCCAGTATTTGTGAGGTAAAAGCCATGATTTTTCCCAGTTTTTGTCCTTGAAATGATGCTGCGTTCCAGGCCATTTTTAAGCCTGTAAGTCAAGAATTCAAACCATCGACTCACAACTTTGCAACATTCCAGGAAAGTCATGTCAAACTGCCTGAGCGCAAGGAATTGTGGGAGTTAGATGTAGACAAACAGCATGGTGGACCGTACGTTATGCTCATTTACAATCATTTCTATCGCCAAAGGGGTTTGTTTTTTGTTTATCTGAGGGAAACAGTAATTTATTTATGTTATTTGTATATTTGATTGATTGATTGATTGATTGATCGATCGATCGATTGATGGTTTTATTTCGAATATGAATGTCAAAACAGAAGAAAATAAATAAACAAAACACTTAATCATAAGACATATAATACATATTCGAAAAGGAGTGAGAGGAAGTACAACTTAAAGACTCCCACCCCTTCTCCTTATAGAATTAATAACAATAATAACCTTCCTAGTCTAAGCATATCTATACTATATACTATAATATGACGATACTTACTATTAAATAATTTGGTTTCTGGCTTTATATTATTATGAACAAATATAATATGATTTACATAAACACATAATACAATAACACATATATGTAAATACATATTCATACACAGATCTATACACACACGTATACATATACACTTACATATATATACACACACACACACACATATATACACACACCTATACATATATACTGTATACTACATACTTGTACATCTTTATAACACCCAGTGATCCCCAACCCCTCCCTCATCTCTGTACCTCTGAAACATTGTGTCTTTCTACGTCCTTTTAAATTCTTTCATCCTTGGACGTTGCTTAACTCTATATTAAATCTGTTCCACAGTCTCACCCCACTGACTGAAACACAAAAACCCTTCCTAGTGTAGCGTCATGACGGTGCAGTCAGTGAACAGAGAACAGACTAGAGCCATTAATTAAATCATCTCTCTCTCTGTGTCAAACCAAATTCCTGAACAGCCATGCTGATTGGTTCGTATCAGGTCAGTGCAGGGACATCCTCTGCAAGTGACATTTATGAAGACAGATGGTCCTAAGGAATGGACCTAACTTAATCTAAATGGACAAAGCTAAGCCTTTGTCATCTGTTCTTCATCACAGCCATCTTCCCTGTCGTGGTAATTTAAGAAACCCAGGAAACTGAGTGTTTACACTTAGCCAACCTTGTACTTCCACAGCTGTGTCTCATTAGGTTTAGGTAAACCTAAGGACAAACACTGAATAACAAAATCACTGTGTGTCATGTTAATAGTGTTACAGTAACGTGTTAATGTTGATTGTATTCAGCATGTCTCATGACTCAGCGATAAAGAAGATGTACCAGGCCATGACAACAGTATAGAAGTAAGTTTTCCACCACATTTCCTCCCTTTTGATTATTCAACCGAATCAATCATGCAAAAACATAAAATTTACATAAGAGTATTAATAAAACATTAAACCATAAGGATTACACATCGCTATCTTCGTACAACATCAAATCATCATCATCAAGACCATCTAAGTCATCAAAATCATAATCATCGAACACATCATGCTGTACCATACTAAAAGTACCAATCACATTGTTAATCATAGAACGTAGTATAGGAATAATGCAACAGGATAATACAAGGAGTAATACAAACACACCAAGAATCACAGCAGCAATTTTCACCAACAGCCTTCCGCCCCCCCAGACAGCAGCCAGCCCCAAAAATCCCAGCCTGTTGTACTGTATGCAGTGTTCTCCTCATGTAGGACTCGTCTAAGGTCATCTAGCTGATTGTGGACGTCTGACATGTTAGCAGTAACATCAGGTACATAGGTACAACACTGGTCACCGATAAGATGACAGACACCTCCCTTTTCGGCCAACAGGAGATCTAAGGCTGCCCTATTCTGTAATGCGACCGTGCGGAGAGCTTTCATCTCACTTGTAAGAGCATCAAACCCTTGTTCAACAGACGCAGCGAGATTCTCTAATTCCACAGAAAGTTCTTCTATGTACCAGGCTAAACGAGCAGGGCCGTACATGGGAATAATACTGATTGCAAATTTATGGCCACCTGAAATCTGACCCCGTTTTACACAATCAGAAGGGGTTAGAGCTACGGTGGCATTATATGTGGTAGTAACATTAGTTTTAGCATCATAATGTGTCAGTGGGGATGGTGGACCTAGTAATGCAGTGAGGTTGTACAGGACTATAAATGGAGAAGGGGAGAGTGTCCCTGTTGTTGGAAAAGTACATTTATCAGTCCTGTTTTCACAATTTGAATATTACACCCAGATGTGTGTCCCAGATTATAACGTGTGTGTTCTGTGACTGGGGAATGGAAGCACAACTGTGGAATGAAAAAAGGATTAGAGAGATTTCTGAGCCGAAAAACAACATTTTTCTGTACCATAGTAGTATTAGTGTCTCTAGAGATATTTCTTGGGTTTCTGAAGGTCATGTTGGGTCTCCACCCCAGCCAGGGGTACGTCCATGTGACAGACGGCCAATCTCCCACTGTCCACTTTATCATTGTCAACAGTGTGTGATTGATCGGGAGAGGATAAGGAGCAAACAGAGTATCTTCGTGTGAGCTGTGTGGCATAAAACTGCACACATAGCACACAGATTAGTGACACGTCGTGTCAGGTCACGTGTCACTCGCCACCACGTGTTATCACTATACTCGTGGTGATCAATGATGTGGAGGTCACGTCCGTGACGTCTCCGAGGTTCTTCTGTCCCTTGCTGTCCTCCGACAGACCAGGGCGCAACAGGAGTGTGATGCGTTGGTGAAGGATCAGATACCTGACAGAACGTGCCCACGTACCACATGTACAGGCACATGAAGGTGATGCAGATGGCAGCTGACCTTTTGAGCACCTCCATTGTCGTCGAATCAGTGTATGTGTGGGGCAGGGGGTCTTCAGTCACTCGCCAGCGACCAGGCAAAGGATAAGTGTATATGAGACGTCACTGGGGTCGTTACCACCGCTAGGTTTCAACCAGTGAGTCTTGTGAGTGTGGGTGCGTGATGCAGGGTGTCCAGCTCCGGTGTCCAGTCTACGTTGTCGATCGATGATCCGGCCCGTCCTCAGCAGCAGTCGGCACTTCTCCCAGAAACCGCTTACAGTGGGTCACGTGAATCCACGTAGCACGTTCAGCAACCTTGACCGCTGTGTGCGTCGTCAGGAGCACCTGGAAAGGCCCTCGCCACCTGCGCTGTTTCCAGTGCTTTCGTCTGAAGTCCCGGATCCAATCCCCCGGCTGTAACGGGTGAAGCGGCTGGAGACAGTTCCATGAAGTCATAAGATGGTCAACTGGGAGGTTTGGTTGGTCATGACCTGCTGAGCAACAAGGGACAGACTTTGCCGTGTTATGGGCGGCACAGATAAGACATTTCTTGCAAAATTTCTCTGCAACCACTGTAAACCCCTTTGTAAACCAGTGTTGTGCAATAGCATCTAACATTCCTCCCTTAGACAAATAATCTACGCCATGTGTCAGCTTTGTAAACCAAGGGAAGAAATGTTTGGGCAGACAAGGTCGTCCATCAGCTGCCCCAGGTGAAACTAAAGACACAAGCCTGTGAAGAACGACAACAAAGGAGAAGGTCATCAACATACTGTGAAGGAGCAACACCTGGTGGGAGGTCAAGGTGGGACAGCGAGTCGACCAACATAGAATTGTAAATGGTTGGGGCCTCGCAATACCCCTGTGGCATGTGTGTCCATGTGTACATTTTGTTTTTGAACTGAAACGCGAACCAATACTGGCTATCTGCATGCACGGGAACAGATGTGGACACGTTTGAGAGGTCAATGACAGAGAAGTGAGATGCAGTAGGCGGGATTTGAGATAAAATCGTGTGTGGATTTGGGACCGTGGGTACGCGTGGAACCACGGCTTTGTTCACCACCTGTAGGTCTTGAATAAACCTCCATGTGTCTGGGTCAGGAGGGGCTTTTTTCACAGGAAAAATAGGGGTCCTGACCGGTGGATCTGGACAGGGGACTATAATTCCCACATTCAAATAAGCTTCAAACACGGACTGTTTCTGACATGGCCTGTAATCAGATCGTGGGGTGATGATGACCGGTGGGCAGTTCTGGACGAGACCCACATCATGTGGACCAGTAGCCCAGACATCGGGTGGGATATCAGCCAGTTCAGGTGGCACGGAGACGGGTGAGAGGCCTGTGGGAGATGTAGACATACAGGTGAGCGCTTCATCATTTAACAACTGTACAGTTTTCTGACAGTCAAACACTGATCTCATGCTCTGTCTGTATACCCCCAGTCGGGGAGAGAACATGATGGCAGGGTCAGAGGTGGGACACAAATCTGACACCTGGAAGGCCTTTTTCACAAACGGGCCCACGTCTTTCCAATCTGCATGGCATGGTTTGGAAAGAGCAACATGTGTGGTGCAGCACCAAGCCTGTAAAAAGAACGGTGGTTATCAGTCAGTGACACAGACAAAGCACAGAAATGTGAATCCCAAAACATGTAACCTGTTGTGAGCTTATCAAGAGCTGTGTGGAAAAATTTTTCCTCATATGTGGGGTCAGGGCCTCCAGGACTGAAATGAGAAGCACACTATAAATCATTTGGGGGTGAGACATAAGCGCCAGGCTGAAGTCTGCTGTCACTTAGCTCGACCCATTTTTCTGTAATTTGGGGGGAACAGACTTTCCACTGGTATACAGAATCTGGTGAGCCAGCAGCATACCTAACCATTGTGTGTGCGTACACACAATGTGAGTGGAAATCCGTGTCCGTGACTGTGTTTCATTGAGTTATAGTTAACCCCTCTGGACCCGATTCAAGGTTTATCCCCAATTTGCACATCAGATCCCGGCCGCATAAATTAATGGGACAGATGTGTGAGAGTAAGAAACTATGTTGGAAAGAACATTCCTGTGAAACACATGTCAACGGAACAGTAAAGCACTGTCTGTCCTGTTTACCACCAGCCGACACAGAAATAATAGTTTTTCCGCTCAACATTGGTGTAGGTGTTAAGTCTGCATGTCTGATCACAGAGTATGTAGCTGCACTATCTACTGAAACGGTAACTTAAAACTGTTTATAGTAAGATCAACCACAGGGAGTTTCTGATAGGAGTCAGTACACAGCTGAGCGTGTGTGTGTGCTGGCATGTGCAAAGCAGGGGGCCGGGGGGGCTTGAGCCCCTGCCGCTTTGATCCTCTGCCTACAAGTGTCCTTTTTACTGTTTTTTTTTTTTTTTTTTTTTGCGCAAAAAACTGCATGACTAAAATATTCGTGACTAAAATTTTGATCAATGATAATAAATGTTAAGAGTGGTTTAATTTGGCTGTCACTGGACCTGGTCATGGTGCCCTTTCATCTCTGTCAGGCCACGCCCCTTCCTCCTGTGCAACCTTACTTGCAACACACACACACACACACACACACACGCGCACATGTCATGCGGTCTGGAGAATGAATGAGGAGGAGGGAAGAGCCGCGATTCCAGGTACATGAGAGTCCACCCGCTATCTGCCCAAAACATTCACTTGTCTCTTTTGGTCCTGGTCCTATTCTTCAACAACTATAGTTTTGGGGCCAAAAACCGATGGTAAGTGAGTAAATAATTCAATATCATCGTCACGTCATGGAATGAGCTCCCAGACTAGCACACTCTAACAGCTGGGTGCCCACCTGAGTCTGAGTCCTGCTGAAGCACTCACACAGATCTGCTTCTGTTTTATTTCCATAAACTGTTGAGTTTTAGCCGCAAAATTGTAACACATGGTAATAGTCCTCACTTGCTGAAACAGTCACTTTTTCTTCAGTTTTCTCTGTTTTTGCATAATACCTTTAAGTTTACTCTGAGCTTTAATGAACATCTACATGATCAGTAAATTAAATATAGGGTAAAGGAAGTGATTTACACTGAAAATTGCAAAACACAGAGGTTTTTATTATAATAAATGGTGATAAATCACATGAGAAACGTTAAAAAGAGAGAAAAAAATCATTTAGAAGCTGCCATAAAAGTACCACTGGGTCTTAATGGGTTAAAATGTGCTGAAGTAATTAAATTCTGCTAAACCGATATAAAATTGCATAAAAAGAAAACACATCCAAGTCTTCTTCTCATCCAATTCCTAAATCCGGCCCTTTTGGTGTACAAGAGTCATAAAACTTATGGAAAATCCCCCGACTCTTTCATCAGTGCCAACACTTTGACATTTCTGGTTTTGTTTCAGAAACTGCTGGATCTATTATCGTAATATCCGTGTTTGCCTCAAACATCTTGAGTGAATCTTATTTGAAATAACCACAAACCTCCACAAATATTCCCATCAACCTGCTCAATATTAAATGATACAGCTAGAAATACTACAATATAAACTTTATTATTATCATGTAATGTTAAATGGTTTGGCTTGGGTTAACACTTCCTCTACATGGTTATTTCTTAACTGTGGAAAACCTAAATATCATCATAAATATGTCCTAGAATGAAAAGAAACTAAATATTCAATGTTTCACTGTAAAAGTAGGTGTAAAACCAGATGTAAAATGAAGGTATTTCTAGTTATTAACATTCATTGTCATGCTTTTATACATAATTTAACATCTGTTTTGAAGAATTTGTCTTGGACTTACACTGCAAAAATCCAAATCTTACCAAGTGTATTATTCTTATTTACTAGTCAAAATATCTCATCACACTTAAAATAAGACATAATCACCTACAGAGGAACTTGTAAGGGAGATAAAAGAACTTATTTTTAGACAATAGATCTAGAAAATCTCATTTCAAGAAATCGTACCGAGATAATTTTCACTTGTTCCATTGGCAGATTTTTTTGGTGAATTGAGCAAAAAAAGTCTTGAATTAACACACATCATTCTTGTGTACACTACAAAAGGGTTAACACATTCTGTGATTTAACATGCTTAAGGTTCTCACACACGTCTGTATCACTGCAAACTTAACCACATCACCATATGCCTGCCCTGACAGCCTAACTGAGATTCAACCTAAGCACTGTTATTAAGGGGAGGGGGTAAAACAAACAAACCAAACAAAAAAGGAAAGAAAACTAGTCCACCCCAGGGGCAGTTCCCAGATCTTTTCTGCCCGTTACCAGCTCACCTGCCAGGCGGACTAGACAAAGAAAAAAACCAAACCAACTAATAACACAAAAACAATGGCAAGACAAACAGCTGACAGAACCCCCATGCCTCTGTAAAAAGCACAAATACAAATCTTAAACACTTTATTAAATCCATTAAAATACACAACCGTTTGCAGATTCTATTACAAAGTTTAAAATACCAGGTTTGTCCAAATGGTTCCCTTCCAGTATTTGCCACCTCAGCAGGGAAACAAGTCTGAAACAAAAACAGTTCATGTCACACACTTCCGAACAACAGACACATTTAAAAACAGGGCCTCAGCTGACCAGTGTTCCTTCGGTTCCCTGCACACCAGCATGGACTGAGGTGTGCACTCGCCTCACTCCTCCGGTCGGAACCACCAGCCACACACCTGTTCCCTCCTGCAGACAAATTTATACCCTCCTCCCTAATCCCTGCACCCCCCCTTCTTTACTTAGCGCCCCCTGCCACAATTGTCGCTTGTCGTCCTTAACTCAAATTTACCAAAGGATCAGAAGGAGAGGCAGTCGAACCCACAAAGGATGACACTGTTTTATTATTTCAGGGATAATGTCTTTAATTTTGTTCACACTTATTGTTTACACTTTGTTGTTGTTGTTTACATTGTTCTGATGTGGATTTGAGTCAAGGAGCTGAGCTCCTGTTTGTAAAGTAGTTCAGGTGTACAAACACCAGGTAGGGTAGTTCAAACACTGTGCCAATGTCACTGATAATATTTTCACCAATGACACTGATAACAAGAAAAGCACTCAGAGAGTGCAGGCCTCCGCCAAGGCAGATCAGTGGGCCCCTGTGCCCCCCTCCCCCCCCCGATCGCCACCAAAATTTAATCATTTCTTCCTTATGCCAGTATCAACATATCCTGAAAATTTCATGAAAATCTGTCTTTAACTTTTTGAGTTATCTTGCTAACAAACAAACAAACAAATACGCACGCACACACACAAAGCAAAACGATCACAATACCTCCTGGCGGAGGTAATAATACAATAAGCCAACTATTAATTAATAACATTCGTGACCATTTGCCAGTGTTCACAGTCTATGACATCACATGCAGAAATACAGTGACTTGCAAAAGTATTCATACCCCTTGAACTTTTCCACATTTTGTCACGTTATGACCACAAACAAATAGATTTTATTGGAATTTTATGTGAAAGACCAACACAAAGTGGCATAAAATTGTGAAGGAGAAAGAAAATGATACATGATTTTAATATTATTTTACAAATAAAAAACTGAAAAGTGTGGTGTGCAAAAGTATTCAGCCCCGTTTTCTCTGAGCAAAACTCAGTTTTTCAGTTTTTTATTTGTAAAACAATATTAACCCTTTCATGCATAGTGGTCACTACAGTGGACAGCTATTCTACAGCTGTTCTCTTGTATATTCATGGATTTTGTTGTTCTTTTCGTTGTGTTTTTTTTTTACACATATCTTTATTAAAGTTTTAAGACACGACATATCTTTTCTGACATGAATTGATAACATTATGTAGATCTCTCCTGATCATAAACCCCCAGAATTACAAGCCTTCCCCATAGTTTTCACACAATTTATCAGTAAATACATGTTTGTGTGCATCAAAAATTAAACATGTGCTGTCCAGCTGAGTGGACATTTTTGCAACTTCATGAAAAATAGGTTCACAAGAATTTTTTTTTTCATTATTATTGTTTTAAATGTATTTTTTTTAATTTTTCTTCAATTATTTTTATTTTATTTATTTATTTTTTTTTACTTTTCAGAAGAAAATTTTCAGTCACATTGTTTTTTTCATGCCTAAAGAGGAATAAAAGGTTATGCAACAGTTATTTTAGTTAATTAGTAAATATATTTCAAGTTGGATTCTTTATATTCTTGCACTTTTCTTAAATATTTCAAAGTAATAATAATAATAATATGGCAGTGATAATAATAATAGGCAAATTATAATAATAGCAATATTGTTTATGATAGTTATAATAATAATGATGATTGATGATGATAAACATACTACTAATAATAATCAAATACAATATATACCCTTATTCTTCAAAATAAAGAAGTACTATCCCCAATGAAACCACGTCCTTGTTGACCTCCACTAGTTGGACTTTACACGTTGCGGCAGGTTAAGGTTCTGTAACGTCACTGTTGTGTGAAGGTGGTACATTAGAACACACTTCTTTACTCTGAGGACAACAAAACACAGCTTTCAGTCTGGTGTTTGTCTTCACATCTGGACTCTATGGAGCCAGATCTGGAGGTTTTTAAGTTTGATGTTCTTGTCAAAAGAAGTTGGTGCTGCTGGTTCAGACACTGCGTTTCTTCTTGTCATCTGATGCTGAGGTACTTTTTCATCCAGATGTTGATGATTCACATCTGTCCTGATGATAGGAGAAAGCAGAGTATGGCAAGAATCTTTTTTCACATCTGTAACGCTCAAACTGTTTCGGTGTTTTTCCGCCTTGTGGATGCATAGGTGTGTTTTAAGGTTACACATTTGAGTGAAAGTCTCCCCACACTCGTTACACTCATATGGTCTTTCACTTTTGTGGATGCGTAGGTGTGTCTTGAGGTGACTCATTCTGATGAAAGTCTTCCCACACTGGTCACACTCATATGGTCTTTCACCGTTGTGGATGCGTAGGTGTCTCTTGAGGTTACTCATCTGGGTGAAAGTCTTCCCACACTTATCACACTCATATGGTCTTCCACCATTGTGGATGCGTAGGTGTATCTTAAGACTGTGTATCCGGATGAAAGCCCTCCCACACCGTTCACACTCATATGGTCTTTCTCCACTGTGGATGTGTAGGTGTGTTTTAAGGTTACGCATTAGGGTGAAAGTCTTCCCACACTGGCCACAGTGATATGGTCTTTCTCCAGAGTGGATGGCTCTATGTCTTCGAAGGCCATGTATTGTGATGTAAGCCTTGTCACACTGGTCACAGCCATATGGTCTTTCATCTTTGTGGATTTGAAGGTGCATCTTAAGGCTGTGTATGCGGATGAAAGTCTTACCACACTGTTCACAATCATATGGTCTGTCTCCGCTGTGGATGAGTAGGTGTGTTTTAAGGTTAGACATTTGGGTGAAAGTCTTCCCACACTGGTCACAGTCATATGGTCTTTTTCCGCTGTGGATGCGTAGGTGTCTCTCAAGGTGATTCAATCTGGTGAAAGTCTTCCCACACTGGTTACACTCATATGGTCTTTCTCCACTGTGGATGCGTAGGTGCCTCTGGAGGTGATTCAGTCTGGTGAAAGTCTTCAAACACTGGTCACAGCTAAATGGTCTATCTCCTCTGTGGGTGCGTAGGTGTGTTTTAAAGGTACTTATAAGAGTGAAAGTCTTCCCACACTGGTCACAGCCATATGGTCTTTCTCCACTATGATTGCGTAGGTGTATCTTAAGGTGATGCATGTAGGTGAAAGATTTCCCACACTGGTCACAGACATATGGTCTTTCTCCACTATGAATGCGTAGGTGTTTTCTAAGGGTGCTCTCTTGGATGAAAGTCTTCCCACACTGGTCACACTCATAAGGTCTTTCCCCAGTGTGTATCTGTTGGTGGGTTTTTAAGGTAGCTGGTGTGGTGAAAGTCTTCCCACACAGGTCACACTCATATGGTCTTTCTCCAGTGTGAATTCGTTGGTGGGTTTTTAAGGAATTTTCTGCAGTGAAAGTCTTTCCACACTGGTCACAGGTGGGTTTTTCATCCATGTTTGCTGGAATCAGGTGATCTTCGTCTTTGTCCAGATACAGCTTTCAGGTTTCACTTAAAATCCACCTTAGGCTTCTTTCTATAACAAAACACATAAAATAGAAGAGGTGGTCACTGAAATGCAATGGAATGGAACAGAACAAACACATCTCTTTCGAACCAGATTAAGCAGATAGACTAAATTAATTAGTTACGTGATCAACAGGACATTTTCAAGACAACCAATATTTGATGGTTTCTCCCTCAGAGATTTGTTTCATTCATGAGACCAGAAAATAACAAATAACAGAAATACTGATGTCCAGAAAAAATGTCCAGTTGTCTCCAGTGACAGCAGATCCTTTCAATACTTACAGAATCACAAAGGACCGCACATAACTGGAACTAAATTAGACCAATTAAATGTATTATTAGAGCCTGCACTGCGAATCGGCTGCAAAGGCCCTATTGTATCTGAAATGGTTTTAATTAATATTTTATAGGTTTGCAGGAAGTTTTGAGGGCCTGAAAATGGGACAACTTAATCGTCTTATTCTGCATAGATTCAGCAATGTACAACTGAGTTTTAACAATTTCTTATTTTATAAATAATACACCAAGGAGCCAGAACTAAACATTACATTCTAACTCCATCTACCAATAGTCTACATCACAGGTGTCAAACATGTGGCCTGAGAGCCAAATCTGGCCCACCAAAGGGTCCAGTCTGGCCCCTGGGATGAATCTGTGAAATGCAAAAATTACACTGAAGATATTAATCATTTTAGTTCAGGTTCCACATACAGACCAATTTAATCTGCAGTGGGTTGGATCAGTAAAATACTATCATAATAACCTATAAATACTCAAAACTCCGAATTTTTCCCTTTCTAAATGTAAAAATTTTCATGTCATTTTACTGTATTTACACTAAAACAAACTAACTTTTCACAAAAATGCGAATAACCACAACAAATACGAACATTTTGAAACGTCTGAGGTGTAATTTTAACAATATTCTGCCTGTTATTAAATGTTTTGTGCATTTGCTGATCCACTGGGATCTGTACATTGTAAAGAACATATGTAAATGATAAACAGGCATAATATTATTAAAAATGCACTTAGTTTTCTTAAGAAATTTCCGTTTGTTCTTTTTATTCAAATTGTTTTGAAGGATAGTTGGTAAATGTAAACATTTTCATTGCATAATTTGACTTTTTTTGCTCTAAAACCTAGAGGAAAGTTTGGAGTTGACATTATTTATATGTTATTATGTTATTATTTCACTGGTCCGGACCACTGCAGATCAAATTTGGCTAAATGTGGCCCCTGAACTAAAATGAGTTTGACAACCCTGGTCTACATCATCTCATATCACATCGTCTCAACAATAAAAGTAGAAACACAACAATAGCATAACTGATACTAATTCTGCGATAACTGCAAAATAACACAATACAAAATACCAGTTCAAAGAACCAAAACAACTGACTCAAACAGCAACACATACATGATGTTAAACGGACAAGCAATATTTGATAAAACCTCACACACAAAAACAGATTACTCAGTAAGGAGCGAGAACAAATAAGGCTCGGCAATGTAGAAAAAAATTATATCAAAATAATTTTTTTCATACAGGCAAGGCAGGTTTATTTATATGGCACATTTCATGTACAAGACAATTCAAAGTGCTTTACATAAAACATTAAAGGCATTACAGCATGGAAGCAACAAAAAGTATAGGTATGAGAAAAACAAACAAAACAAAACAAAACAAAATCAGATCAGTAGATAAACAGACATGTTACGCCCCAGCCTAGGGGTTTACCAGGGTGAACATAATGTGCTCACTTTTTGTCCCCTCCCAGCTCCCAAGCACACAAGTTAGTCAAAAACTAAAGTTCACAATATTTATTTTTTTACAACTAAAGAAGGGTTAGGGGAGGGCGCGGCTAAAACAACAAACAAAATATCCTCTTCCTCTATCCTCATTATCACGCTCCACCAATCAGCAGCTTCACCTACAAAAAACAAGACAGAGACAAAACGGGCACAGCACACCTACAGGACGGGGGAGAACACACACATAAACAGAAAACATATATACATATACACATAAACAGCCAAATTATGACCCAGGGGTACGTTTCTGGGTTAAATAGTGAACGAAGCCGTTTGTACACCCTTAGTCAAAAACTAAAGTTCACAACATTTATTTTTTTACAACTAAAGAAGGGTTAGGGGAGGGCGCGGCAAAAACAACAAACAAAATATCCTCTTCACAGTTCAAACTAAATTACCTAATCCAAAATAAATGCAAGAAATAAAATACAGCAAACTAACCTAAACTCCCTATAAAAAACCAGGAGAAAACAATGAAACAACAGAGCCGTCCTCGCCTACTAGAAAAAGGGTTGAATTACAGAAACTCTGTTTACAACTATTTACAAAATTGTGAATGAACACACAAAGGCACGAAGACTGATGACCACACACAGGAAACACAGTAGGGAGCTGGCAGGAGGCAAAGAGAGAGAGAGAGAGAGAGAGAGAGAGAGAGAGAGAGAGCTGTTGGGTCCAGGGCCATTTTTAAAGGGGCCGGATTATCACGCTCCACCAATCAGCAGCTTCACCTACAAAAAACAAGACAGAGACAAAACGGGCACAGCACACCTACAGGACGGGGGAGAACACACACATAAACAGAAAACATATATACATATACACATAAACAGCCAAATTATGACCCAGGGGTACGTTTCTGGGTTAAATAGTGAACGAAGCCGTTTGTACACCCTTAGTCAAAAACTAAAGTTCACAATATTTATTTTTTTACAACTAAAGAAGGGTTAGGAGAGGGCGTGGCAAAAACAACAAACAAAATATCCTCTTCACAGTTCAAACTAAATTACCTAATCCAAAATAAATGCAAGAAATAAAATACAGCAAACTAACCTAAACTCCCTATAAAAAACCAGGAGAAAACAATGAAACAACAGAGCCGTCCTCGCCTACTAGAAAAAGGGTTGAATTACAGAAACTCTGTTTACAACTATTTACAAAATTGTGAATGAACACACAAAGGCACGAAGACTGATGACCACACACAGGAAACACAGTAGGGAGCTGGCAGGAGGCAAAGAGAGAGAGAGAGAGAGAGAGAGAGAGAGCTGTTGGGTCCAGGGCCATTTTTAAAGGGGCCGGATTATTACGCTCCACCAATCAGCAGCTTCACCTACAAAAAACAAGACAGACACAAAACGGGCACAGCACACCTACAGGACGGGGGAGAACACACACATTAACAGAAAACATATACATATAGGGCTGTGCAATTAATCGAAATTAAATTACGATTTCGATTATTACACGCAACGATTACAAAACTTATGTAATCGAGAAAAAACGATTATTAATTTTGAGCTGTTTTAATTCACACGTACGCAAGCTACCATGAGCTGCTCTGCCCCGCCCCCCTCTAAGCTACTGCTGCCTGCTAGCCGGCAGGTCCACCCCAAGAGGAAAGTTGGACCTAGCGGTCTGGAAAAATGGCAGGAGAATCACAGCAGAAGTGCTTGGTAAACAAAAAAGGCAAGTCAAATTCAAATGTATGGAATCACTTTGGGTTTGATGAAGAAGACGAAGAGCAAAAACACATCACGTGCAAAAAGTGTTTCGTAGTTGTGTCCGCACCGACCGGTAACACAACAAACCTTTTTAACCATCTAAAGTTTAACCACCGCGACCTTTATCATAATCTTATGAAAAACTAAAACACATAAAAACAACTCCATCTACAACTTCGTCTGCAATGCAATCTTCAGTCTCCGAATCTCTTTACGCTGCAACTCCCGTATTAACCTAACTGAAACCTCACGGCACGCCACTGAATTTACCATGTTTCATACAACATTGAACATACTTGAATTTATAATTTGCACTTTACGTGAGGTTTTTTTTTTTTTTTTGCTACAGTTCTATGGCAAGTCTAGAGCAGTTTAATTCCAGTGCACTATTTGTTTACAAAAGGAAGCATACTCGAATTTACAGTACACTTATTTGCATTCAAAGATTTTTTTGTTTCGTACAAAAGTGAACATACTTTGTTTTAGTGTTTAAAAGCTTTATTTATATTTAAAGAGTATATCTTACATTGTTTTGCAAGAAAAAAATAAACAACTTTAAGGTTAACAAATAATCGTTTTTAATAATCGTGGTTTCAATTATTGCTAAAATAATTGTGATTTTTTTTTCTATAATCGAGCAGCTCTATAAACATATACACATAAACACCCAAATTATGACCCAGGGGTACGTTTCTGGGTTAAATAGTGAACGAAGCCGTTTGTACACCCTTGAACGTAAATAGTGAGCGAACGATGGGTCGGCGAACGCAGAGGCTTAACGAACCCAAAATCTGTTTCTGCGCTCATTGCATTCGCTAAGCCATCATTCGCTCACTATTTGCGTTGAAGGGTGCGCTAACCAGGTGCGTTCACTATTTAACCCAGAACAACTCCTCTTCTCCCGCTGTTTCCAGTCATCTGACAGCATTATGGTTAGAATGAAGAAGTATTATGGGATATCTGTGAGCCCGGATCTGTGACCTCCTCCCTTACCCTCACCTGTCTGGATGGACCTCCTCACCCTCATCTGACTATAGATGGACCCCCTCAGCTGTCTGCACCTCCCCCCCACACACACACACACACACACACTGAACTGAACTGAATTATTTACACATATGTATTGTGCGTCTGGCTGGATGTCTAAGGATGAGCCCAGTTATTCTGCACTGGTGACTATGAACACAACTCTAAACGGTCACTGTTGGTCTTAACCACGCCGAACAACAGCCCAAACAGACTGTATAGAAAAACTGAACGCTGTTCCATTCCTCTCATCCATGCACTCATATCTCATTACGTACGCGCACACACACACCCGCTGGTGTATGTGTCACCAGTTCACTGGCTCTGGCCCCATACGGCTCTCATTCATTCATTCATTCATTCATTCATTCATTCATCTTTCAAAGCCACACACACTTTGTCCTGGACTAATCTATATTTATCCATAAATTGATAGAGAATAAAATTCAGTGAGTGGATCAGTCCTCACTCGGCAAATTCGTTTTTGTTGGTGCAAAATGTACATGGGAAAAATTTGATATCATTAAAGATATTGTCAAACTTGTGTTAAAAATCTTCTTTTTCAAATGTAAATAATATTTCAAAGGAAATACATGACAGAAGTGAAGTGCAATGAAGCCGCATGAATCCTCCCTCTAACGCGGACCTTAAAATCAGCCCTGGAACGAGGAACTGGGCGAGCGCACACTTTTAACCAACTAGCCCAGAAACAGGATAGCGCATTTTGCGTTGTGTTGGGGTTAACGAACTAACGAACGAACACATTTTGCGTTGCGTTAGTTGTCAACGAACAAAGACTGAGCCCAGAAATGGGATAGTGCAAAATGCGTTAAATGGACGCATTTTGCGTTGCGCTGGGCTTAACGATTTAACGAACTAGTGCCCCAGGGTCATAACAGATAAAACAAATAAAAACTTTTAGCTTAAAAGAAACAGTGCAGATCTGAACTGATGAATGCAAACTCTGTTCAAATGCAGCTGAGAACAGGTGGGTCTTTAACCTGGATTTCAATAAACTGAGTGTTTCAGCTGATCTGAGGTTTTCTGGAAGTCTGTTCCAGACATGTGGAGCATAGAACCAACCATCAAACACAAAACAAAGCTATCCCAAATAATAAATCAGGCCAGTAAAATCACTCAAACCGCCCAACCCCCCCTGTGTGAACTGTACAGATTCTCAGTGATGAGGAAAGCCACCTTCATCACCATGAAAATATAAAATCACAATTTTTTATTATTGATTATTGTGTCAGGTCATGGATATGGAAGACCAAGGCTGCCAAAATTAAATTAATAAATACATCATTTAAAAAGACCTTAAATGTGTCATTAACCCTTTCATGCATAGTGGTCACTCCAGTGGACAGTTATTCTCCAGCTGTTCTCTTGTATATTCATGGATTTTATTGTTTTAGTTCCACCTCAGCCGACACAGTGGATCATCCCATTCACAGACATTCATATGATTACTGTAACTTTGCTGTTCTTGATAAATCTGATCTGCAGTAACATGCTTGAGTGTAAATCAATTAATTTTTATTGTTAATAGACTGTAATTAACCATTTCTCTCAAACAAAAAGTTTTTTTTTTCATATTATCACCATAAAGTGAGTGATAACTAAAATCACAGTATGTTAAAATGTGACAAAACACCAGATTAGCAACATAAAAAAAAAATGTTCATACTTTTCACACAGTGTATCAGTAAATACATGTTTCTTTGCATCAAAAATTAAATGCATGATTTCCAGCTGAGTGGATATTTTTGCAACTCCATGAAAAATAGGTTAATAGAAAAATTTCAATCACATTGTTTTTTTCATGCCTAAAGAGGAATAAAAACACTGGAAAAATATCTTGATTAGGGTCAAAAAGCAGTATGCAAAATCTCTCTGATGGGACATTTTAGAGACAATTTGACCCACATTTTAACTTTTAAATTAATTTTTACTTTACTTAGACCACAAGGGATTATCCAAAGAAAGGAGCTACTTTATATTGAAATAAATGTTGGAATGGCGATCAATTAAAATTTGCTCTCTGATGGGACATTACTGTGCTTTGACCCATTAAGGTTCTCATAATTCATGCATGAAAGGGTTGATGTAATACTTTAATACAGCAGCCCAATCTAATGTGACACAGCACACTGAGGTAAAGTTAGCAGCAGGTTGGATATTTGATGGACATTCAAAAGCCATCGCCTTAGGGACTATCAATAAATGACTGCGCTAAATGTTTTTCTTCAATAGTTTCTCAGTCATGTGACCCAGACACTCCAAACCAGTCTCAAATTATTAGAATAAAAAGGACCTTTAGGAAACACCATTTAATATTTCTCTCCAGTCTATATTAACTTTTTTTATGAATAATATTCATAAAAAATATTAACTGGTTTGGAGTCACTGGGTCACATGACTGAGAAACTATTGAAAAAATTGCTATTTTTCATAAAAGTATGAATAATATTCATAAAAAATATGAATATAGACTGAAGAGAAATATTAAGTGGTGTTTCCTAAAGGTCCTCTTTATTCTAATAATTTGAGACTGGCTTGGAGTCTCTGGGTCACATGACTGAGAAGCTATTGAAGAAAAACGTTTAGAGCAGTCATTTATTGCTAGTCCCTAAGGTGAACTAACTTCACCTCAGTACACAGCACAGATCTATGGATTTATCTACAGGTCTTAGCTTTAGCCACCTTAGCTTCTGGAGCTGCTCCTGAACACATATGTGAACTGTTTGGTCTAAATGGGACTAACTGGAGCCAGAGCCATACAAAAAAAATAAAAGTCTCCCGTGGCATTAGACTAATTCTACATTTGTATAATATAGAACAGAACAGGACAAATGTCCTCCCACCTCAAATGAAAGAGGAGGGAGAGAAAGGGTGAGCTTCACAACAGCACGAGACGGAGAGGAGTTCATAACACTGTTAAGTTTCATTTTCACCCCACCCCCACCCCCACCCCAGTAGGTCAGAAACCGGCCGACGAACCCCCCCCCGCCCACACACACACACACACACACACACACACACACACACACACACACACACACGACCGAACCGTGCGCCCCCTTCCCGTTATAACTATTCTAATTCGTACTTTAACCGAAGCCCCAGTTCCACCGTAAACTCTGTGTATGTGTTCAGGTGTCACTCTTAAACTTACCTGGATCTGCAGGTTCAAACATGGACACCTCTGTTCTGCAAATACACTCACTTTTCGCTGCTTGGAGCTTCTCTCCAGTTTGCTGCTGTTGCTGTTGTCGGGGAGTCAGTGCGCCTGCGCAGAGTGAGGTTTTTTTTTTTTTTTTTTTTTTTTTTTTTTTTTTTTTAACTTTCTTTAACCCTTTCATGCACACTGGTCACTAGTGATGTTTCAGATGTGCTGAGGCTTCGAAGCGTGTGTCCAGTAATGGAGGGGGCGTTTCCGCGAAGCGCGTGTCGAGGTTTGCTTCATTTAGGGGAGGAGCCGCAAATGATGACGTCCGAAGCGTCGCTGCCCGGCTGTACCACGTGACTGCTTCACGCAGTGGTTCAGAGGTGGTTCTATGTGGTTCAGGTTTGACAGCAGAATAAACCCCTCAGCTCTGTTCAACATGTGGGTTTGTGACTGAGAGATATGTGACTCACAACAGAGTTTGTGTGTATATTTATTTATTTATTTATGTATTTATTTATATATAGTTTGGATACCAGAGTTTGGATAGCGTTTATATAGTTTGGAGATAGTTTAAAGGGTTTAGAGCACATATGTCAAACATGCGACCCGTGGACCAAAACTGGCCCTCCAAAGGTTCCAATCCGGCCCGCAGCATGATTTTATGGAGTGCAAAAAATTACACTAAAGATATTAACAGTCAAGGGTGTTCAACTCATTTTAGACTGATGTGATCTAAAGTAAAATAATAGTCTAAAAACCCTTACAATAAAACATGAACAACCTGAAAATTAAGTACAATTTTAACAATATTCTGTCTGTTACTAAATGTTAAATGATTTTGGATTTGTAGATCTGATTTGTAAGTTGTGTTAATAAGTTGACACGTAATATTGTAGACATTCTTATTTTAGTTACACTTTCCAAACTTCAACATTTCAACAGTATTATGTTTGTGTAACATTGTGTGTAATGCACATGTACAAGCGTTAAGTTGAGGCATAATACTGTTAAAATTTAGCTTATTTTTCCTAAGAAATTACGATTTTTTTTTTCGGTTATTCACATCTTTTTTGTGAAAAGATAGTTTGTAAATCTAAAGATTTTCATAATTTAATGATTTTATTGCACTAAAATAAAGAGAAAAACTTGGGGTGTTCATTATTTACAAGTTTTTATGCTGTTATTTTAATGGTTTGGCCCACTTGAGATTGAATTGGAAGAGGAGGATTTCCCCTGTGTGGGAACATTTGGATTTGATAACTCCTAATAAGGTCAACTAAATCTAACATTATTTCAGACACATAAGGTTTGTTTATCTGGAGTACTGGGAGAGACAAAAATTACTGTATCCAAATTTATATAATCTTGTTCTTGTGTATTTGTGCATCTTCTGTACCGTGTGAAAGGCTGTTTTCAAAGGCCGGAGAGGTTGTGTCAAAAAAAAAAAAAAAAGAAATCACTTCAAACCAAAATCTGTTGAGAAACTGATATTTGTGAATAAAAATAAATTAAATCTCCCCTGTCCTGTACATCATTGTCCAAGTTACACAAACATGTTCAGTGTCCTCTTCCTAGTTCCATAAGTATTTTCACTGTCTTCTGCCTGTTTAAGTCCATGACATTTTCCTAAAGTGGCAAAAAAAAAACATTATACAACACGGGTTTCAAACATGCGGCCAAATCTGGCCTGCCAAAGGTTCCATTCCGGCCCTTGGGATGAAAGTGCAAAAATGAACCTGAACAGTCAAAGTTGTCCAGATCCTTTTGGTTCAGGTTCCACATACAGACCAATGTGATCTCCAGTCAAAATGACAACACAATAACCCATAAATAATGACGACTACAAATTTTCTTTGTGAAAAATTATGTGGAAAAAAATTTAAGTAAAAAAAATAACATTACACTCTGAAAATATTTACATTTACAAAATTATTCTTTCACAATAAAATGCAAATAAATACATAAATAAAAATAGGACCAATGGCCCTGTAGCGTACCGGCCAAATTCAAAGCTTTTGGAAATGTATCCAGATGCCATTTATTCTCACCCAGTTCTGTGTATTTATTCTGTTCCAGAAATAGCCCATGTTTTGGTCATATTCCAATCAGATGTGTAAAAAATTCAAATTCCAACTTGATATCATTGATACTGATTTATTGGATCAATCCACTTCCTATCTGTTATAATGGGAACATTTTTCAAAGTCGCACCAAATCCAGAATCAGATCTGGATCCAAATAATTTCCATCCCTTGTGCTGACATCATCATACAGAAGCTGTATACCAAGTTTGAAGTCAATCAGAACTGGAGTTTGGGAGAAGAAGACGATTGAAATGTTTTCCCCATAAGAGCCCATGTTAAATTTTCCATAAGTTCCAGATCCAGAAGAAGATCCTGATCAGCATGTGGACATTATGTTTTGATCATCTCCCCATCAGGGCTGGACTGGAGAAATTTACACTGGATATCATTTATATTTACTGAGTTATCGCATCCATCCACTTCCTATCGCTTATAATGGGGACATTTTTCAAAGTGGCACCAAATCCAGAATCAGATCCGGATCCAAATAATTTCACTAACTTTTGTTGACATCATCATAAAGAAGCTGTATACCAAGTTTGAAGTCAATCAGAATTGTAGTTTCAGAGAAGACGACAATTGAAATTTTTGTAACGGACGACAGACGATGACGACTGACGCTGGATGACGACAACAGTTTACGGCCTGTTGGCCGGTAAGCTAAAAACAAAGATGAACAACCCGAAATGTGCAATTTGAACAATATTCTGCCTGTTACTAAATGTTTTGTGCATTTATGGATCCACTGTGATCTGTAGTTGTGTTAATGTTAACAGATGGAATATTGTAGAAATTGTTCAAATTTTAGTTCCAAACTCCAAGATTTTAACAATATTCTTCCTGTTACCAAATGTTTATGGAACATTGTGTGTAATGTACATGTATAAATAATAAGTCCAGGCATAATATTGTTAAAATTGCACTAATTTTTCTATGAAATTTCAGTTTTTTCAGGTTATTCACATCATTTTTGTAAAATGTAAATATTTTCATAATTTAATTGGTTTTTTTTGGGTTTTTTTTGTACTAAAAAAAAGAAAAAGTTGGATTTGTTGTTATTTATAGGTTATTAAGTCATTATTTTACTCATCTGGCCCGCTTGAGATCAAATCGGGCAAAATATGGAACTGAACTAAAATGAGTTTGACAGCTCTGTTATACAACCTCCACCATATGATACTACCAATTGGGGGAAATTTACACACACAGAATACATTCAAAATATTTTATTATACACATATGTGATAATTTATGTCGAGAAATTATGTGGTCATACATTTTTTGTTATTCATAGTCATTCCACAGAGCCATAACAGACCCAAAAATTCAATGCATCACACATTCTGTGGTTCAGATCCAGCTGTCTGTGATTCTACACATGGCCAGTAGGTGGTTTCATGTGCACATGAAGCTTCGAGAAATGAACCCTTCCTCGAACCAGTGGACTCTATGCACAGCCCCTCTACTTCCTGAACTTCAGGTGGCTCCTTTATTTCCTGTCTTTCATTATTGGACACATTGATTAATCCAGGTGTGTCTGCTACTTCTTGTTGTGACTACTGATTAATTAGGCACACCTGGATTAATCAGTGTGTCCAATAATGAAAGACTGGAAATAAAGGAGCCACCTGAAGTTCAGGAAGTAGAGGGGCTGTGCATACAGTCCATTGGCTCAAGTGGTTTGATGCCTCATGAGGTTTCATCTCACCATCACTACTGGTCACAATAGTGGACAGCTATTCTACAGCTGTTTTCTTGGATATTCATGGCTTTTTTGTTTTTTCTTTTTTTTTTTTATATTATCTCCATGAAGTGAGTAATAACTAGTATTAGAGTATGTTAAAATGTGAGAAAACATCAGATTAGCTGCATGAAAAATGTTTTTATTTCATAGTTTTCACACAGTTTATCACTTTCTGATGATGTGTCTTAAATACATGTTTTTTTTGCTTCAAAAATTAAACGCATGGCGTCCAGCTGAGTGGACATTTTTCTAACTCCATGAAAAATAGGTTCATAAAAAAATTCTATCGAGTTGTTTTTTTTGTGCCTTTAGAGGAATAAAAACACTCAGGAAAAAAAAAATCTTGACTAAGGTCCTCATAATTCATGCATGAAAGGGTTAAATATCAATTTACAAACATTGTCAAACACTTAACATATAACACAATACATACAATACACGAGAATACAAATACGAAATTAGAATATAATCATAAAGTCAGTATATATACAGGATATATTTTCAATAATTTATATACAAAAATAAATAAATATAAATACGTAAATAAATAAATGCATAAATAATTTCTCATCTAAAATTTCATTAAATGTCAGATGATACATTAAATATCTTATCATAGCTATCAATAAATGACCTATTTTTTTATTATTAACAAGGGCTAATTATTTATAAAGTGAGTTAAATTCAATTAAAAAATGAGGAAAGTTGGTTTGGAGAATGAAAATTTTTGCTTTAATCAAATGTTTTCCCAATAAAATGAAAAAATGACCTAATACTGCAGACATTTGTTCTTATTTTCATAATAACATGAAACAGTATGACATGTTAACATGGGTGAAGATATAAGAACACAAGTTAGACCAAAACTGCTTTGTGACGTTACATTTAAAAAACAAATGGTTTAAAGTTTCATCAGCATGTTCATAAAAACCACAGGAGTTATCCACATCTTTGAATTTTGAAATGAAAGAGTTGACAAGATATATCTTGTGAAGAATTCTGAAATGAGTTTCTTTTACTTTGTTATGGATCCAGTATTTGTGAGGTAAAAGCCATGATTTTTCCCAGTTTTTGTCCTTGAAATGATGCTGTGTTCCAGGCCATTTTTCAAGCCCGTAAGTCAAGAATTCAAACCATCGACTCACAACTTTGCAACATTCCAGGCAAGTCATGTCAAACTGCCTGAGCGCAAGGAATTGTGGGAGTTAGATGTAGACAAACAGCATGGTGGACCGTACGTTATGCTCATTTACAATCATTTCTGTCACCAGAGGGGTTTGTTTTTTGTTTATCTGAGGGAAACAGTAATTTATCTATGTTATTTGTATATTTGATTGATTGACTGATTGATTGATTGATTGATTGATCGATTGATGGTTTTATTTCGAATATGAATGTCAAAACAGAAGAAAATAAATAAACAAAACACTTAATCATAAGACATATAATACATATTCGAAAAGGAGTGAGAGGAAGTACAACTTATAAACTCCCACCCCTTCTCCTTATAGAATTAATAACAATAATAACCTTCCTAGTCTAAGCATATCTATACTATATACTATAATATGACGATACTTACTATTAAATAATTTAGTTTCTGGCTTTATATTATTATGAACAAATATAATATGATTTACATAAACACATAATACAATAACACAAATATGTAAATACATATTCATACACAGATCTATACACACACGTATACATATACACTTACATATACACACACACACACACACAAACACACACACACACACACACACACACACACACACATATATACACACACCTATACATATATACTGTATACTACATACTTGTACATCTTTATAACACCCAGTGATCCCCAACCCCTCCCTCATCCCTGTACCTCTGAAACATTGTGTCTTTCTACGTCCTTTTAAATTCTTTCATCCTTGGACGTTGCTTAACTCTATATTAAATCTGTTCCACAGTCTCACCCCACTGACTGAAACACAAAAACCCTTCCTAGTGTAGCGTCATGACGGTGCAGTCAGTGAACAGAGAACAGACTAGAGCCATTAATTAAATCTTATCTCTCTCTGTGTCAAACCAAATTCCTGAACAGCCATGCTGATTGGTTCGTATCAGGTCAGTGCAGGGACATCCTCTTCAAGTGACATTTATGAAGACAGATGGTCCTAAGGAATGGACCTAACTTAATCTAAATGGACAAAGCTAAGCCTTTGTCATCTGTTCTTCATCACAGCCATCTTCCCTGTCGTGGTAATTTAAGGAACCCAGGAAACTGAGTGTTAACACTTAGCCAACCTTGTACTTCCACAGCTGTGTCTCATTAGGTTTAGGTAAACCTAAGGACAAACACTGAATAACAAAATCACTGTGTGCCATGTTAATAGTGTTACAGTAACGTGTTAATGTTGATTCAGCATGTCTCATGACTCAGCAATAAAGAAGATGTACCAGGCCATGACAACAGTATAGAAGTAAGTTTTCCACCACATTTCCTCCCTTTTGATTATTCAACCGAATCAATCATGCAAAAACATAAAATTTACATAAGAGTATTAATAAAACATTAAACCATAAGGATTACACATCGCTATCTTCATACAACATCAAAATTATCATCATCAAGACCATCTAAGTCATCAAAATCATAATCATCAAACACATCATGCTGTACCATACTAAAAGTACCAATCACATTGTTAATCATAGAACGTAGTATAGGAATAATGCAACAGGATAATACAAGGAGTAATACAAACACACCAAGAATCACAGCAGCAATTTTCACCAACAGCCTTCCGCCCCCCCAGACAGCAGCCAGCCCCAAAAATCCCAGCCTGTTGTACTGTATGCAGTGTTCTCCTCATGTAGGACTCGTCTAAGGTGATCTAGCTGATTGTGGACGTCTGACGTGTTAGCAGTAACATCAGGTACATAGGTACAACACTGGTCACCAATAAGATGACAGACACCTCCCTTTTCGGCCAACAGGAGATCTAAGGCTGCCCTATTCTGTAATGCGACCGTGCAGAGAGCTTTCATCTCACTTGTAAGAGCATCAAACCCTTGTTCAACAGACGCAGCGAGATTCTCTAATTCCACAGAAAGTTCTTCTATGTACCAGGCTAAACGAGCAGGGCCGTACATGGGAACAATACTGATTGGAAACTTATGGCCACCTGAAATCCGGTCCCGTTTTACACGGGTGTGAGGCGGTGACATTAATGGACTAATGGTCAATTTGGAGATAGCTGGAACCAAATAAGAGAGGTGACATGTACCTGCCCATCGTGCTGGGAGATACAGATAAGAATGTTGCCCACACCATATGTGTAGGACAGCCATACCCACAATCAGAAGGGGTTAGAGCTACGGTGGCATTATATGTGGTAGTAACATTAGTTTTAGCATCATAATGTGTCAGTGGGGATGGTGGACCCAGTAATGCAGTGAGGTTGTACAGGACTATAAATGGAGAAGGGGAGAGTGTCCCTGTTGTTGGAAAAGTACATTTATCAGTCCTGTTTTCACAATTTGAATATTACACCCAGATGTGTGTCCCAGATTATAACGTGTGTGTTCTGTGACTGGGGAATGGAAGCACAACTGTGGAATGAAAAAAGGATTAGAGAGATTTCTGAGCCGAAAAACAACATTTTTCTGTACCATAGTAGTATTAGTGTCTCTAGAGAAATTTCTTGGGTTTCTGAAGGTCATGTTGGGTCTCCACCCCAGCCAGGGGTACGTCCATGTGACAGACGGCCAATCTCCCACTGTCCACTTTATCATTGTCAACAGTGTGTGGTTGATCGGGAGAGGATAAGGAGCAAACAGAGTATCTTCGTGTGAGCTGTGTGGCATCAAACTGCACACATAGCACACAGATTAGTGACATGTCGTGTCAGGTCACGTGTCACTCGCCACCACGTGTTATCACTATACTCGTGGTGATCAATGATGTGGCGGTCACATCCGTGACGTCTCCGAGGTTCTTCTGTCCCTTGCTGTCCTCCGACAGACCAGGGCGCAACAGGAGTGTGATGCATTGGTGAAGGATCAGATACCTGACAGAACGTGCCCACGTACCACATGTACAGGCACATGAAGGTGATGCAGATGGCAGCTGACCTTTTGAACACCTCCATCGTCGTCGAATCAGTGTATGTGTGGGGCAGGGGGTCTTCAGTCACTCGCCAGCGACCAGGCAAAGGATAAGTGTATATGAGACGTCACTGGGGTCGTTACCACCGCTAGGTTTCAACCAGTGAGTCTTGTGAGTGTGGGTGCGTGATGCAGGGTGTCCAGCTCCGGTGTCCGGTCTACGTTGTCGATCGATGATCCGGCCCGTCCTCAGCAGCAGTCGGCAGTTCTCCCAGAAACCGCTTATAGTGGGTCACGTGAATCCACGTAGCACGTTCAGCAACCTTGACCGCTGTGTGCGTCGTCAGGAGCACCTGGAAAGGCCCTCGCCACCTGCGCTGTTTCCAGTGCTTTCGTCTGAAGTCCCGGATCCAATCCCACGGCTGTAACGGGTGAAGCGGCTGGAGACAGTTCCACGAAGTCCATCATAAGATGGTCAACCGGGAGGTTTGGTTGGTCATGACCTGCTGAGCGACAAGGGAAAGACTTTGTCGTGTTATGGGCGGCACAGATAAGACATTTCTTGCAAAATTTCTCTGCAACCACTGTAAACCCCTTTGTAAACCAGTGTTGTGCAATAGCATCTAACATTCCTCCCTTAGACAAATAATCTACGCCATGTGTCAGCTTTGCAAACCAAGGGAAGAAATGTTTGGGCAGACAAGGTCGTCCATCAGCTGCCCCAGGTGAAACAAAAGACACAAGCCTGTGAAGAACGACAACAAAGGAGAAGGTCATCAACATACTGTGAAGGAGCAACACCTGGTGGGAGGTCAAGGTGGGACAGCGAGTCGGCCAAAATAGAATTGTAAATGTTTGGGGCATCACAATACCCCTGAGACATGTGTGTCCATGTGTACATTTTGTTTTTGAACTGAAACGCGAACCAATACTGGCTATCTGCATGCACGGGAACAGATGTGAACGCGTTCGAAAGGTCAATGACAGAGAAGTGAGACGCAGTAGGCGGGATTTGAGATAAAATCGTGTGTGGATTTGGGACCATGGGTACGCGTGGAACCACGGCTTTGTTCACCACCTGTAGGTCTTGAATAAACCTCCATGTGTCTGGGTCAGGAGGGATTCGCACTTTTTTCACAGGAAAAATAGGGGTCCTGACCGGTGGATCTGGACAGGGGACTATAATTCCCACATTCAAATAAGCTTCAAACACGGACTGTTTCTGACATGGCCTGTAATCAGATCGCGGGGTGATGATGACCGGTGGGCAGTTCCGGACGAGACCCACATCATGTGGACCAGTAGCCCAGACATCGGGTGGGATATCAGCCAGTTCAGGTGGCACGGAGACGGGTGAGAGGCCTGTGGGAGATGTAGACATACAGGTGAGCGCTTCATCATTTAACAACTGTACAGTTTTCTGACAGTCAAACACTGATCTCATGCTCTGTCTGTATACCCCCAGTCGGGGAGAGAACATGATGGCAGGGTCAGAGGTGGGACACAAATCTGACACCTGCAAGGCCTTTTTCACAAACGGGCCCACGTCTTTCCAATCTGCATGGCATGGTTTGGAAAGAGCAACATGTGTGGTGCAGCACCAAGCCTGTAAAAAGAACGTTGGTTATCAGTCAGTGACACAGACAAAGCACAGAAATGTGAATCCCAAAACATGTAACCTGTTGTGAGCTTATCAGAAGTTGTGCAGAAAAACTTTTCCTCATATGTGGGGTCAGGGCCTCCAGGACTGAAATGAGAAGCACACTATAAATCATTTGGGGGTGAGACATAAGCGCCAGGCTGAAGTCTGCTGTCACTTAGCTCGACCCATTTTTCTGTAATTTGGGGGGAACAGACTTTCCACTGGTATACAGAATCTGGTGAGCCAGCAGCATACCTAACCATTGTGTGTGCGTACACACAATGTGAGTGGAAATCCGTGTCCGTGACTGTGTTTCATTGAGTTATCGTTAACCCCTCTGGACCCGATTCAAGGTTTATCCCCAGTTTGCACATCAGATCCCGGCCGCATAAATTAATGGGACAGATGTGTGAGAGTAAGAAACTATGTTGGAAAGAACATTCCTGTGAAACACATGTCAACGGAACAGTAAAGCACTGTCTGTCCTGTTTACCACCAGCCGACACAGAAATAATAGTTTTTCCGCTCAACATTGGTGTAGGTGTTAAGTCTGCATGTCTGATCACAGAGTATGTAGCTGCACTATCTACTGAAACGGTAACTTAAAACTGTTTATAGTAAGATCAACCACAGGGAGTTTCTGATAGGAGTCAGTACACAGCTGAGCGTGTGTGTGTGCTGGCATGTGCAAAGCAGGGGGCCGGGGGGGCTTGAGCCCCTGCCGCTTTGATCCTCTGCCTACAAGTGTCCTTTTTACTGTTTTTTTTTTTTTTTTTTTGCACAAAAAACTGCATGACTAAAATTTTCATGACTAAAATTTTGATCAATGATAATAAATGTTAAGAGTGGTTTAATTTGGCTGTCACTGGACCTGGTCATGGTGCCCTTTCATCTCTGTCACGTCCCGCCCCTTCCTCCTGTGCAACCTTACTTGCAACACACACACACACGCACACGCATGCACGCACGTCATGCGGTCTGGAGAATGAATGAGGAGGAGGGAAGAGCCGCGATTCCAGGTACGTGAGAGTCCACCCGCTATCTGCCCAAAACATTCACTTGTCTCTTTTGGTCCTGGTCCTATTCTTCAACAACTATAGTTTTGGGGCCAAAAACCCATCGTAAGTGAGTAAATAATTCAATATCATCGTCACGTCATGGAATGAGCTCCCAGACTAGCACACTCTAACAGCTGGGTGCCCACCTGAGTCTGAGTCCTGCTGAAGCACTCACACAGATCTGCTTCTGTTTTATTTCCATAAACTGTTGAGTTTTAGCCGCAAAATTCTAACACATGGTAATAGTCCTCACTTGCTGAAACAGTCACTTTTTCTTCAGTTTTCTCTGTTTTTGCATAATACCTTTACGTTTACTCTGAGCTTTAATGAACATCTACATGATCAGTAAATTAAATATAGGGTAAAGGAAGTGATTTACACTGAAAAATGCAAAACACAGAGGTTTTTATAATAATAAATGGTGATAAATCACATGAGAAACGTTAAAAAGAGAGAAAAAAATCATTTAGAAGCTGCCATAAAAGTACCACTGGGTCTTAATGGGTTAAAATGTGCTGAAGTAATTAAATTCTGCTAAACAGATATAAAATTGCATAAAAAGAAAACACATCCAAGTCTTCTTCTCATCAAGTTCCTAAATCCGGCCCTTTTGGTGTACAAGAGTCATAAAACTTATGTAAAATCCCCCGACTCTTTCATCAGTGCCAACACTTTGACATTTCTGCTTTTGTTTCAGAAACTGCTGGATCTATTATCGTAATATCCGTGTTCACCTCAAACATCTTGAGTGAATTTTATTTGAAATAACCACAAACCTCCACAAATATTCCCATCAACCTGGTCAATATTAAATGATACAGCTAGAAATACTACAATATAAACTTTATTATTATCATGTAATGTTAAATGGTTTGGCTTGGGTTAACACTTCCTCTACATGGTTATTTCTTAACTGTGGAAAACCTAAATATCATCATAAATATGTCCTAGAATGAAAAGAAACTAAATATTCAATGTGTCACTGTAAAAGTAGGTGTAAAACCAGATGTAAAATGAAGGTATTTCTAGTTCTTAACATTCATTGTCATGCTTTTATACATAATTTAACATCTGTTTTGAAGAATTTGTCTTGGACTTACACTGCAAAAATCCAAATCTTACCAAGTGTATTATTCTTATTTACTAGTCAAAATATCTCATCACACTTAAAATAAGACAGAATCACCTACAGAGGAACTTGTAAGGGAGATAAAAGAACTTATTTTTAGACAATAGATCTAGAAAAACTTATTTCAAGAAATCGTACCGAGATAATTTTCACTTGTTCCATTGGCAGATTTTTTTGAATTGAGCAAAAAAAGTCTTGAATTAACACACATCATTCTTGTGTACACTACAAAAGGGTTAACTCATTCTGTGATTTAACATGCTTAAGGTTCTCACACACGTCTGTATCACTGCAAACTTAACCACATCACCATATGCCTGCCCTGACAGCCTAACTGAGATTCAACCTAAGCACTGTTATTAAGGGGAGGGGGTAAAACAAACAAACCAAACAAAAAAGGAAAGAAAACTAGTCCACCCCAGGGGCAGTTCCCAGATCTTTTCTGCCCGTTACCAGCTCACCTGCCAGGCGGACTAGACAAAGAAAAAAACCAAACCAACTAATAACACAAAAACAATGGCAAGACAAACAGCTGACAGAACCCCCATGCCTCTGTAAAAAGCACAAATACAAATCTTAAACACTTTATTAAATCCATTAAAATACACAACCGTTTGCAGATTCTATTACAAAGTTTAAAATACCAGGTTTGTCCAAATGGTTCCCTTCCAGTATTTGCCGCCTCAGCAGGGAAACAAGTCTGAAACAAAAACAGTTCATGTCACACACTTCCGAACAACAGACACATTTAAAAACAGGGCCTCAGCTGACCAGTGTTCCTTCGGTTCCCTGCACACCAGCATGGACTGAGGTGTGCACTCGCCTCACTCCTCCGGTCGGAACCACCAGCCACACACCTGTTCCTTCCTGCAGACAAATTTATACCCTCCTCCCTAATCCCTGCACCCCCCCTTCTTTACTTAGCGCCCCCTGCCACAATTGTCGCTTGTCATCCTTAACTCAAATTTACCAAAGGATCAGAAGGAGAGGCAGTTGAACCCACAAAGGATGACACTGCTTTATTATTTCAGGGATAATGTCTTTAATTTGGTTCACACTTATTGTTTACACTTTGTTGTTGTTGTTTACATTGTTCTGATGTGGATTTGAGTCAAGGAGCTGAGCTCCTGTTTGTAAAGTAGTTCAGGTGTACAAACACCAGGTAGGGTAGTTCAAACACTGTGCCACTGTCACTGATAATATTTTCACCAATGACACTGATACCAGTGTAAAAATGTGAAACCAGTTTGATATGAAGGAAAACACTGGACCGGACCAGTACCAGATTGGACCACTAGATGAAGCACTGGTGTCTGACACTCAGCCTGTCATGTGTCCTTTGTTGGTGGTGAACTTCCTCCTCAACTGGAATGTGATCTCCTTCATGTTGTCGGCCTCAGTCTGGGACTAAACCACTACCAGTTCATCAGTCATTCTGTCTCATCCATATGATGTTCACCATGTTGTTTATGACTGATGAAAAACTACATGGATTCAGGACTCTGACACCTTCAACCAATGGTGTTCTTCAGGTTATGCAACAGTTAATTTTCTCTCTCTCTCTCTCTCTCACACACTCACACTCACACACACACACACACACAGTTGGGGGTTAAAAAAAAGAGTAGAACATTTTGGGGTATGAACTTAAACTGCACAGAACAACTATGGAAAGGACAATGAACAGGTGTGAACCCCAACCAGCAACAGAATCACAACAAGTGACTGATTAAACGTCCACAAAGTCAATAGAAGTCCAAAGAAGTCAGTGTTGCTGGTTCAGACACTGTGTTTCTTCTTGTCATCTGATGCTGCGGTACTTTTTGGTCCAGACATTGATGATTCACATCTGTGCTGATGATAGGAGAAGCAAAGGATGACCAGAATCTTTTTTCACATCTGTAACACTCAAACCGTTTTGGTGTGTTCTGACACTGATTGTTTCTACTAGCTTCTAGAGCCATACTTTTTGAAAAATTGCTCAGTTTTTGTCCTTTGTTAAAATTTTTGACACATTCACGTTTGGTACATTGTGAACCTGTGATAAAAGATTTGTCATAAAATCTGCACTGGTAAGGTTTCTCTCCAGTATGGGTCCGTCGGTGACAGTTGTTGGTGACACAAAGTTGGATGACCAGAGTATCGTTGTGCATATCACATGGGTACATCAACTTCTTGTGGTGAACATGAAGGTGAGAAAATAGTACAGACAAGACTGAAAGACTTCCCACACTGGTAACAGTTTTATTGTCTTTCTCCACTATGGATGCGTTGGTGTATCTGAAGGGCAGACAGTTGGGTAAATGTCTTCCCACACTGGTCACAGTCATATAGTTTTTTCTCCTCTGTGGATGCGTAGGTGTCTCTTAAGGTGATTCAATGTGATAAAAGTCTTCCAACACTGGCCACAACAATATGGTCTTTCTCCTCTGTGGATGTGTAGGTGTGTCTTAAGGTGACTCTTTTGGGTGAAAGTCTTCCCACACTGGTCACAGCCATATGGTCTTTCCCGACTGTGGATGCGTTGGTGTGCCTGAAGGGAACTTATTTGAGTGAAAGTCTTCCCACACTGGTCACAGTAATATGGTCTTTCTCCATTGTGGATGCGTTGGTGTGCATGAAGGCTACTCTTGTTGGTGAAAGTCTTCCCACATTGGTCACAGTCATATGGTCTTTCTCCACTGTGGACGCGTTGGTGTGCCTGAAGGGAATTTATTTGGGTGAAAGTCTTCCCACACTGGTCACAGGCATATGGTCTTTCTCCACTGTGGACGCGTAGGTGTCTCTTAAGGTTACCCATGTCGGTGAAAGTCTTCCCACACTGGTCACAGCCATAGGATCTTTCTCCACTGTGGATGCGTTGGTGTGCCTGAAGGGAACTAATTTGGATGAAAGTCTTCCCACACAGATCACAGGCATATGGTCTTTCTCCACTGTGGATGCGTTGGTGTACATGAAGGTTACTTATTCGAGTGAAAGTCTTCCCACACTGGTCACAGTCATATGGTCTGTCTCCACTGTGGACGCGTTGGTGTGCCTGAAGGGAACTTATTCGGGTGAAAGTCTTCCCACACTGGTCACAGTCATATGGTCTTTTTCCACTGTGGATGCGTTGGTGTGCATGAAGGTTACTTATTCGGGTGAAAGTCTTCCCACACTGGTCACAGTAATATGGTCTTTCTCCACTGTGAACGTGTTGGTGTGCCTGAAGGGAACTTATTTGTGTGAAAGTCTTCCCACACTGGTCACAGGCATATGGTCTTTCTCCTCTGTGGATGCGTTGGTGTGCATGAAGGTGACTTATTCGGGTGAAAGTCTTCCCACACTGGTCACAGTCATATGGTCTTTCTCCACTGTGGACGCGTTGGTGTGCCTTAAGGTTACTTATTTGGGTGAAAGTCTTCCCACACTGGTCACAGTCATATGGTCTTTCTCCACTGTGGATGCGTTGGTGTGCCTTAAGGTTACTTATTCGGGTGAAAGTCTTCCCACACTGGTCACAGGTGGGTCTTCTATCCATGTTGGCTTGAATCAGGTGATCTTTGCCAGACACAACTTTTAGGTTTCTTTTAAAATCCACTTTTGGCTTCTTTCTACATCAAAACACAAAGAAAAAGAAGACGTGGACACTGAAATGCAATGGAATGTAACAGAACAAACACATCTCTTCAGGACCAGATTAAGCAGATAGACTAAAGTAGCTAGTCAGGTAATTAACAGGACATTTTTAAGACAACCAATATTTAATGGTGATGGTTTTACTACTATAATAATAATAATAATATTATTATTATTATTATCATAAATAATATTAATTCTTATTGGTAGTAGTAGCAGTAGTATTTTATACTTTTGTAGGAAATTTTAAGGGCCTGAATATGCGAGAAAACTCAATACTCTTATTCTACAAGTGAAAACTGATGCAGATTCAATAATGTACTAATGTGTTTATGAAACAGTTTCTTGTTTCATGACAAAACCTCAGAACTCGTTGCACCACTATGATCATACGAGGTCACATAAGGTCACCAACTCTAATGGATTGGATCTTCAGCTTGTTAAGACTTTTCTGACCAAATTTGAGATGAATATGTTCTTGTGTACACATCAAAACACCAAAACATTTACTGGTACTAACAGGTGGAACAAGGAGTCAGATTCAATATTGTCATGTCATTATGTTCAGGGTGTGACTCTGATCATACATGTGAAGCCATGATGAGGTAAATGTGGAAATAATATCACATTTTTTATTTACATGAATATTTATATAAATACCAAATTTCTTATTATTTTCTCTTCAGATTTTCATTTTCACACGTTTACAGTTTTTCTACCTGTCTTTTTCTCTGCAATTGCTTGTTGTTGCTCTTAACTGTGAAATTTCCCCACGGTGGGAGAAATAAAGTCTTATCTTATCTTATCTTATCTTAAGTTTGGTGCTGATTGGATAAAAAATTGTTGAGTTATAACAGTTTGGTTTTTCTTGCAGCTGCACCCTGAACTACAGAACCACAACGACAGAAAGGCACACAAGAAAAAAAACACACACAAGAAAAAGAAAATCACACAAACAAGAAAAAGGTTCTTCTGGAAAAGGTTGGTACCTGCTGTGACCAGGATCTGGATGCTGATTGGATTGTCTTTGACAGGTGGGAAAACTGGAAGTTTATATTTATCCTCCTCAGACCCAGCTATGGGCTTTCTGTCCACATTTGTGGACAAGAGTTTAACAACTTTATACAAAAAGAAAAGAAAACTGTCCACCACAAAGGACATTCCATAAAAATTTTAAAAACTGCATCTGAAAAAAACTGTTTCATCATGATGTTTCCAATATAGGCACTTATTTAATAAAACATTTAAAAAGCTTCTACTTTGCTGACATTTCCTGGGTCTTAGGAGGTTAAAGCTGTGAATGACTTTCATCACTAATTTTTCTTCAAATTTATAAAACCTGAGTGATAACCTCCTTATCACTAATCCATAAGTCTTTCCGTGCTAACGCACCTAAATCACTTCCGTGCATTGTGGGAAGTGCAGCTCCAGCCGTGCCTTTCCTGCCAGGCTGCTGCGGCCATAATGCAGCTGAACTTCCACTTCCCACAATGCATGACACAATTCTGAAAATGCCCCAGTTACCTCCCAGCTCTGTTTGGAAACCAATGGTTTGTTTTTGTTGGAGTACACTTCCAAATTTTTCACTTCTTTGTCTATTGTCAGAATAAAACACATTCAGCTTGGAGTTCATCTGTGCCGTTTACTACACAACGCAGATTTCATCTGTTACATATGTGTGTGCTGATGTCATATCAGTCGCCTCTATACATGCACCAAGTTTCAAGTAAATTGAAACAAAATTGATGTTTTATAGGCATTTGAAATTTTGCCCATTATAAGCAAACTAGTGCACTGACCTGTGGGAATCCACAGGTTCTAGAAGCAGTAGAGTTGATCAAATGGGGAGCTGAGCTAAGTTTACTGGTGGAACACAGAAAATAGGAAAAAAATAATGGCCCTCATTTTGTTTTGTATTGAAATCAAAAGTAACGGAAAAGAATGCATTCATAATGATGTTAAATAATTGTTTGAAAAGGCTTTACAGTAATGTCACTGTGTGACTTCATCACATTCACATGATTTGACTAAGTTTACTGATGAAACACAGATTAGGAGGAAATAGAATGGACTCATTTAGGTTTGTATTGACATGGACGTGGACCAGAGACTTTTCCACAGGACTGAACATGGAGGAGGCGAACGTTAACGGACTGGGTCTGACCGGGGACCGGCAGAGTGGAACTGGGCCACAGTAAGAACCAGACCTGGTTCTCCTGGGTTTTCTGTTGATCTGGATCCAGATCCAGATCCAGCCCCCCGTCCCTGCTGGATCTGGATTAAAGCATTAAAGGGAGGCCTTTAAAAACTAACAACTAACAAAGTATTGGTCGTATCAACATTCAGTTTTCTTCTGTCTGATCCTGGACCCAAAATACAGAAGTACTGCACAGGCTGGTTCTGTCCAGTTTATCAGTTAAAAAGCCGATACACACACAAACACGCACACACACACACAGGTCACTTGGCTTTTATAATAAAGATGAGAGAAAATAAAAATATGTTAAAAAAAAAAAAAAATCATTCACGGCAATCTATAAACTGGTATGTATCTGGTATGAATTTGACCAATAGTTTTGCTGCTAAAGTGTTCACAAACAAACCGAACCAAAAACAATCAGTCCCTCCAGGAATTTGCGATGTTGCGATCGCAACTATTAACGCAAATTCAACCAATCACTGCGAATTCTGTGCGGCACTGCTATTTCGTCCAATCACTGTGAATTTTCTGCAAATTTGACCAATCACCTCAGCCCCCTATTTCCCACCCCCCTCTACGTGACATGTACATCATCACGTTCACTTCCTTGTTGACCTTTGAGAAGATGAAGACATGTGCGACACATAACGCCCACATTTACCGACAAATACCACTACCAAAGTTCGTGCAAGTCAGTTTCTAGATGTGTTACACAAAAGTGGAGGTAAACTGTTCTGTGGTGGAACACAAACTAAAGTCTCTGCTCCACAGACACTTTTCAACCGCAAAACATGCAAGGAAAACGGCTGAAACTGGAAGAGGACAGACGAGATAAGTCACAGTGACAGAGGCTGTTGGATCCAGAACAAGAGCAGGAGCTGAAAGGGTCAAGGTTAGCGCAGATATACTGTAGAAGGCAACAGAAGAGAAGAAGAAAGAACCTGTGGAGGCATGCTTTCCTTTTCCTGTATTGTGTGTGTGTGTGTGTGTGTGTGTGTGTGCATGTAATCCATCTAGCCCTAACCCTAAATATACTACTATATCATTAAGGAAGCAAAAGTCATGTGTTATGTTGTATAAATGTGAGATGGGGGTGGGATTTAATCAGTTTTCTTCTTCCCACTCCTTTTTGAGCAGTACATACTGAATTTGTTTTGTTATTACAAGTGTACATGGTAATTGTTATTTTGTCTTGATCAACTTTCTTTATTAATGTGTTTGCTCTGATATTAATTCCTTGTACACAAAAAATGTTTAATTTTTTCTTCTGCTCAAAACAAACAAATAAATGAATGAAAAAAAAGCCTGTTTTGTTTAAAATCGTTGCTTCCTGGTGCTTTTAAAGGTTAAAAACACAAAAAAAGACTGTTCTAGGTCTTTTGTAAATGCTCATGTTCCAATGACTTGAATAAAAGAAGCCTCAAATCATCGCAACTTTCTGGAAAAGCTGCCGCAAAATCAGGCATTTTAGGCCACAACAATCACAAAAAAAGCCCACGAAATCCTGGAGGGACTGAACAATGGGGGGGGGGGGGGTGCTCCATAGTTCTAACCTGCTGCCTCTGTTTCTCTTCTCCGTTGCCGGTTTCCCCCTCCCTCCCTCCACAGTTTCCTCCTGTGCTGTTCTATCCAGTCGGACTGTGGAACACTTCTTCACTCTGCCGTGGGACTCTCCTCCTCCTGGTTGTGGCTCTGCTGCCTGGGGCTATCTCCGGACTAATGCTGCTCCATGTTCAACTCCTCCGTCTCACAGCTGCTCAAACTCAACACTCGCTCCATTCCATCATGGAAATCCACCTGAAAACAATACGGGCTCCTCCGCAGACCTCCTTCTATCCACAGAGGGTCACGGAGAACCTTTATTTCCACACAACCTGTGGGCTCGGACTCCATTCCATCCCTCTGCTCTGTCGGACTCTCCGTCGCAGTTTGTAAACGTCATCAGAGAACACTAGAGATGTGACGTTCACGAACGACTCGAGTCTTTTGAGTTGTTTTAGGTGACGATAAAAACCGCTTCGCAGTTGTGAGCCGTTCTTATATTCAAATTGTCCACGCTGTCTCCATGTGTCACCTGTGTCCCACTGAGTCTGGGTTGTCCACGCTGCCTTCACGTCAACGACTATTGACATCTGCGAGTATGACTTTTCCGCCCCACACCCTCTTCACGTGAACGCATCTATATGCGCAGCTAACTTAGGGGAGGAGGCGGCTTTTTTTGTTTTCACCTTTTCTCCTGTTTTTGGTTAGGGAGTTTAGGTTCGTTTAATATATTTATTATATTTAATACACGAACGACTGAAAACAAATGGAGATGCGGGATTAACTGGAGGAGCATGTGCTTCTATAAATGAAGATCCTCTGATGAGGTGGAAAAGCCGGGCCCTCGTGGACCCCAGCCTTACCAAAGACATGGTTCAGAAACTCTGTTTAGTGGGAACATCAGTTCCATCTGAAAGAGGATTCTCTAAGACAGGACTAACATTATGTTACTCCCACCACAGGTAATTAGCATCAAAAATGACAGTGAAGGAATTAAAGTTGAACAGTTTTATTCCAAAGCTCTGCTTGACAGTTGGTAGGCCCACTTTAACCTGTTCAGTTCATATCCCACATGTCCATAACAAGGCAGGGGTTCAATAACACACATCATTCTTGTGTACACTACAAAAGGGTTAACTCATTCTGTGATTTAACATGCTTAAGGTTCTCACACACGTCTGTATCACTGCAAACTTAACCACATCACCATATGCCTGCCCTGACAGCCTAACTGAGATTCAACCTAAGCACTGTTATTAAGGGGAGGGGGTAAAACAAACAAACCAAACAAAAAAGGAAAGAAAACTAGTCCACCCCAGGGGCAGTTCCCAGATCTTTTCTGCCCGTTACCAGCTCACCTGCCAGGCGGACTAGACAAAGAAAACAAACAAACCAACTAATAACACAAAAACAATGGCAAGACAAACAGCTGACAGAACCCCCATGCCTCTGTAAAAAGCACAAATACAAATCTTAAACACTTTATTAAATCCATTAAAATACACAACCGTTTGCAGATTCTATTACAAAGTTTAAAATACCAGGTTTGTCCAAATGGTTCCCTTCCAGTATTTGCCGCCTCAGCAGGGAAACAAGTCTGAAACAAAAACAGTTCATGTCACACACTTCCGAACAACAGGCACATTTAAAAACAGGGCCTCAGCTGACCAGTGTTCCTTCGGTTCCCTGCACACCAGCATGGACTGAGGTGTGCACTCGCCTCACTCCTCCGGTCAGAACCACCAGCCACACACCTGTTCCTTCCTGCAGACAAATTTATACCCTCCTCCCTAATCCCTGCACCCCCCCTTCTTTACTTAGCGCCCCCTGCCACAATTGTCACTTGTCGTCCTTAACTCAAATTTACCAAAGGATCAGAAGGAGAGGCAGTCGAACCCACAAAGGATGACACTGTTTTATTATTTCAGGGATAATGTCTTTAATTTGGTTCACACTTATTGTTTACACTTTGTTGTTGTTGTTTACATTGTTCTGATGTGGATTTGAGTCAAAGAGCTGAGCTCCTGTTTGTAAAGTAGTTCAGGTGTACAAACACCAGGTAGGGTAGTTCAAACACTGTGCCACTGTCACTGATAATATTTTCACCAATGACACTGATAACAAGAAAAGCACTCAGAGAGTGCAGGCCTCCGCCAAGGCAGATCAGTGGGCCCCTGTGCCCAACCCCCCACGCCCACCCCCCGATCGCCACCAAAATTTAATCATTTCTTCCTTATGCCAGTATCAACATTTCCTGAAAATTTCATGAAAATCTGTCCATAACTTTTTGAGTTATCTTGCTAACAAACAAACAAACAAACAAACAAACAAACAAACAAACACGCACGCACACACACAAAGCAAAGCGATCACAATACCTCCTGGCGGAGGTAATAATCTGGCACGTGCAAAGCAGGGGGCCGGGGGGGCTTGAGCCCCTGCCACTTTGATCCTCTGCCTACAAGTGCCCTTTTTACTTGTTTTTTTTTTTTTTTTTTTTTTTTCCGCAAAAAACTGCATGACTAAAAATTTTCGTGACTAAAATTCTGATCAATGATAATAAATGTTTAGAGTGGTTTAATTTGGCTGTCACTGGACCTGGTCATGGTGCCCTTTCATCTCTGAATGATAATAATACTGATAATGATACTAATAATGATAATACTGAATGATAATAATAAATATAGTAATAATAATGATGATGAAGATGTAGCATTAGTATTATATATCTTTTTTGGAAACTCAGTGACACTTTTCATTGGATTTTGTGTTCATTCCATACACATTGGTGGCAAACTACTGTTGTAGCCACATCTGCCCACCACCAGCCACTCATTCACCCCTTACATTCACTCATGAATAATAAAAGAAACTTGACATGCACGGTGTGTATGTGGGTGTATTTGTCGTATTTCTTATATATTTTATTGTTTTTTTTATTTAGTTTGAAGATGCCTCGCAAACAAAGACACATTAAACAAAAAAGAAAGGAGCTACTTGAAGCTGCTAAAAGTAGTGGATCCCTTAGCAACTGGGTGAAAAAAAGTACTACAGGTAAGCACAATATAAGGAATAACATTACATACTATTCATGGGCATTAGGCACACCATTCACACACATTAATTACCTTCCTGTAAATGTCTGCAGTTCCAGAACTTGCCACATTTGGGATGGGGATTATTCAAGACCAGTGAGACCATCCTTTTCAGAGTGATCTTCACCTGGCCTGCTAGGAGGCCACAACAAGAAAGAATTTCAAACCTAATTTTTATCACTTTATTCGACTTTGTAAGTTAGTACATATTGTTATTGTAGCTGTCTGCCAAACTAATGTAAAAATGTATCCTTTGTGGAATGATTTATTAAATATTTCAAATCATATGTAATTGGTGGTTATTCGTTTTCATGTGCCCTTTTGGAAGTTTGAGCCCCTGCCCCTTTATAGCTCTCTGCACGGCCCTGCTTGATGATCACCCTTGTAGAATTTACTCACAATTCTAAGTGCAAATACTTTCCTAAGTTTTCAAAGTAAATAACACCCCCAATTTTTTCAGTGTGGCAATTTCACATTCCATGTGTCAGTGTGGCATACATTGTCCAAGGCAAAAGAACATCAACAACTGACAAATATTAAATTAGAATACAAATACAAATCAGGAAAAAGAAGTCTTGAAATAAAAAGTGATAACAATTAAAATAATATATAGTAAATAAAATAAAATACATAAATATTGTAAACCATTGCACAAGGGGGAAACTCAAGTATTGATTTCTATGGGAAATTTGTTGAACATTTTGTAAAATTTTGTGGCTTTGAGGTTTTCAATTAATTTCAGGGACTTTAAGTATAGTTTGAATTCATTTATAAAAACAATAAACTTGGGGGATGACTTCAAAATTCTATTTTTGTAAATAAAAAATTTGGCAAGTCACAAAATACCATTCCAGCAGAATTCATTGTTTTTGTTCTGGAGGATCATACTAATGTGACATCAGAGGTTGATATTGAATTGGAGAATGCTGGGATCTGTTGTTTTAACCAGTTGTTAATGTCAACCCAAAATAAATACACCACATTACATGAAAAAAGTATCTGGTCAGTAGTCTCAATGTCATCACCACAAAATGTACAAATATTATCATCACTGCCAAACCGCGACCTGAGCAAATCCTCAGAGGGACAGATGTTATTCATAATTTTACAGTGTGTTTCTTTAACTTTGGGGGTACAGGGAATTTCATGTACTTTGTTCTAAGTTTATCAATTGAAGATTTATCCAATTTTTGTAATGTATTATTTTTCTTTTGTTTTTCAGGGAATAGAATTTCTGTAAGACAGTTTCTAATGAAATGATTATTACATGTTTTGTCCAGGATTGAAATCCCTGTAATTGACAGTGGGGCCAGTTGTGGTTGTATAGGCTGGTGTGCCAAAGATCAAAGATATTTTTTATTAAAAAGACAAATTAGATTAGATAGATAGATAGATAGATAGATAGATAGATAGATAGATAGATAGATAGATAGATAGATAGATAGATAGATAGATAGATAGATAGATAGATAGATAGATAGATAGATAGATAGATAAAATGTTTATTTAGAGATCAGAGAATTACTACTCACAGACGATTTAATTTAGAGTTGTCAATCACTGAAATTGTGATTTACAAAATCCACAGGTTTTCTTCTTACCTTGTTGTTAGTCCGGCCTTAGAATTGTCTGGAGCAGATCTCTGCTGATCCTCCTGGACACAGTCCTCTGTTAGTGAGTTCTTTTGTTGGAAACTCCAAGGATGAGTCAGGATTCACCTCGCTCTCATTGTTTTTATATAAATTTAATTTGATTTGATCTGATCATAAATAGGCATAACTCAGAACTGAAGATCCACCCGGAAAGAAAATGGATCCGTGCATCACTTTTCTTGTCCTTGTAAGCTGATCCCCAAACTATGGGCTGGTCCTGTGGGCTATGTGGGTTGGGTCAAAGAAAAATGGGCTGGTGTTTTCTGACTCTAAGTCAAGCAGATCTCAGCTCTATGTAACCCTGTGATGACAGTGTGTCTACATCTGGTCTCCTGTGTTCAAGATCAGATCAGATACTTTATCTGCTCTGAAGTGAGGAGTTCAATGCTGAGGCCCAGTTATGACAAAAGTTGAGTTAGAACTAAGTTAAGCAGAAATCAAGTCTTTCTGGTTAAATTGTTTTCCCTGAGAGCTGAGGAAAAGCAGCTGGATCTTCCCTAAATCTGCTCCCTTTGCATTCCAAACATTTTCCAAGGTCATGACACAGAGGGAGTGAACTGATCAGAACTGAAGGACAGAAGGCCTCTGTCTGTCTCTGATCCTCACACACAAACTTTTCCAAGGACTCACATAAACACACATGCATGTTCCCCCCTCCCCCCTCCCATCCTGTCTGCCCTCGTACTCTTTCTTTCCTCCTGTCCCCCACACTCCTACCAAATCCACTGAAAAACTTCCACCACGTGACCACGTGTACTGTTTGTACATATGTAATATTTGACTGCACCAGCTTTGGTTTGGATTACAGGAGACATTCACTGTCACATCTTTTTTACCACATAATGCTTATGTAGTGTCACAATAACGTTCATGATATTTGTTCCATCCACAGTTGCATTAATTTTGGATTATTGATGATGGAGAATCAGACCGCTGCATCAAGTCTTCATCACATCCCAAATTAGAGTCTGGACTTTATGGAGGCGAATCCATGTGTGAAAATGATGTCTGATTCTCCCTGAACCATTCTGTCACAAGCCTGATGATCCTGATCAGTCCAGTCATTGTCCAATCTGTAGGACATTAAAGATATGCATCTGCAGATTTCACACAGTTTATGAGTTCAGTCAAAGTATATGGAAGCCATGTTGTTGACAGTCTATGATCCAACAGCAGAAGGATGAGGAGAACTCCAACCTTCACACAAACGTAGAGTCATCCTCCCAGTGCTGTGTGGAGGACACATGTCAACATTCAACTCCAGATTGGAATCTGTGCTACACACAACATTTCACACTCCTTCATCACCATAACCTGTTGGAAAACAGTCAGACAATGCAAGAAACTAAACATAAGCAAGTCTATGTTTTAATCAGACTGAAGAAACACCCAGTGATGCACATGATAACACATCAAATCAAGACAAAGTCACATTTCACTGATAACAACTATTAGGTTTCCCTTCAAATCCACCTTTGTCTTCTTTCTACATTAAAACAAAAGAAAAAGAAGAGGTGGTCACTGAAATGTAACAGAATAAACACATCTGTTCAGGACCAGATTAAGCAGACAGACTAAATGAACTAGTTAGGTCATCGACAGGACATTTTCAAAACAACCAATATTTGATGGTTTCTCCTTAACAGATGTGTTTCCTGTATGAGACCAGAACAGAACAGATAATAACACAGATATTGAAAGATGTTGACAAATGTCAGGTTACACAATCACAAAACACTGCAAAAACTTATTTAGTTTGATCATTGAAAGTAAAGAAAAAACAATTCAGTTTATTATTATTATTATTATTATTATTATTATTATTATTATTATTATTATTATTATTATTATCAGGGCCTGAGTGCTGAGAACCGGCTGCAAAGGCCCTACTGTACATTAAGGATGTAACGGTACATGTTATCCACGGTTCAGTACGATCAAAATAAACCATCTATTGTAAATGTGTTTATTTGGGTTAAAGCTAAAAGATAGTCAAGGTCAATTTTGTGAAGAAAAAACTGCCGACATATTGTCAACTTAGTAGCATCAATGCCAGTCTCCTCTGCACCATAAGTAGTGGGGGTACCTCCAACTGAGGGGGGAATTAAAAAAAAAATAAATAAAAAATCATGCAAAAATAATGGAAATTAATATGGACAGCAAATTTCTAAATAAATGACCAATTACAGCAGCTTTCACACTCTCCAGTGTTGGCAGATTCTTTAAATAGTTACAGAATCACAAAACACTGCAAAAACTTATTTAGTTTGGTCACTGAAAGTAAAGTAAAACCAATTCAATGTATTATTGTTATTATTATTATTAGGGCCTGAGTGCTGAGAACTGGCTGCAAAGGCCCTACTGCCCTCAAGGAAACACTTCCGGAGCCTGAGGTGCAAAACTACCAGATTTTAAAATAGTTTCTATCCAACGGCCATAAGAAGCTCAACAAAAGTTGAGGGGATGAAGTGCAATAGACAATGTGCAATAAAAAGTGCAATAGTGACCCCTCCATAGTGCAATATTTTTACCTTTACTAACCTATTTATTTTAGTGCAGTTTCTAATATTTTATTATATAAATGGTTTGTTGTAGTTGGTGTTTTTAAAATCTTTTCTTTGTTTTGTTTCATGCTGTGCATTTTTCAGTTTCGTTCTATAACAGCAGGAATGTTTTTATTGAATGACAATTAATAAATCTGACTTTGACTGGAGGAGAACTCAACTCATCCAATCAAAGTCATATATGACTTCTATCAGTGATCACTAGGAACTAGACTGATATCTGGAACCATTTACATTTTAGAAACCATCAGAAATATGGACCATTAGAAGGAAAGGAACATTTAGAATATTTAAAAAATCTACATTTTTCTAAACTGTGAACAAACTTTGTACACATTGTCCCAAGGAAGATGCAGATCAAATTTAAATGAATTCAGCCAATAGTTTCAGGGAAGAAGATGTTTGAAGAAATCACTAACGGAGACGACGCCTTCACAATAACTCATCTATCAGCATTTTTACAAAGTGAGAGGATTATGGCTTTAGGCTGAAAATGACCATTACTTTAAAAGACCGTATTTACAGAATAAAGACATAATGTTTGGAGAAAAGTCATGAAGATGTTATGAACCAGGGACAAGAGGAACCCAGTTGCGTGTGGTGAACGATAACAGACAGACACGATTAGCGTAAATGCAAATAAAAGTTTATTTATACATGAATAAACGAGTTACAGAAAGGAAACAATCTCTGACGATGGAGAACCAAGGGTGTCACCGAACTGGGAGTTAAAACACGAACTAAACCAAGGGAACTGGATCAGCATGGAAGCGAAGACGCTCTGGCACACAACACAGGAGCTGCAGGGCTTTTAAGCAGGAGGAGAGCTTGACTGCAGATCAGCTCCTGGTGTGTGCCATTACCTGAACAGAACACAGAGGGGGAGGGGAGGAAACACAAGACAACCAAACCAAACCAAAGAGTGGGTCATGACAAAAGAGGTGGAAATATCTGGGGAAGGCTCCATAGCCTTCAATTCATCTTTTGGGCTGAAAGTTGGAAAGAATTTTGACTCTTTATGAGCAGACCACAGGGGGAGGAGTTAACATTCCTGAGCTTGCTGTACTCAGCTGACACTGCAGGCTCCACCTCTGCTCCTCTTCTCATGTCCGCTGTCTGCCCTGTTCCCTTCAGTAGACGCTCTGTAAGTGACTCTCCACAGCTCTGTCCTCTGACATGGCACACCTGTGGGATCTGAGAGGCCGTCACCCTGGGTCTGTGGAACAGGTGCCACTCAGACCAAGAGCTGTGGTCACGTGGAGCCTCTTCAGTTTAGTCAGCCATGTCTACACTTACAGATCCACTGTGAAGATGCAGAATAAGGCTTATTATTATATTCTGTCAAATAATAACAAAATCATTATCAGCGTCATTTATTAATTACCACTACCCATAATGTTTGATAGTTATTGTTCAAGTTGATCTTCATGACAATAAAACACATACTGACCATGATTTCCATGTTGGATTTTTCAGTAGGATTGGAATCAAGGTTATAATAGTTTTGGATTTTTCATTATAGTTTAGTTTTATTTCGTTTTGACTTTTTTTTCTCTAATTCAGTTAGTTTTAATTCGTTTTTAGCCCAGGTTTGATCGTTTTTATTAGTTTTCATTTCCTTCTAAATGCTTAGTTTTAGTTTAGTTCTAGTCTGGCCTGTGCAAAGCAGGGGGCCGGGGGGGCTTGAGCCCCTGCCGCTTTGATCCTCTGTCTACAAGTGCCCTTTTTACTTGTTTTTTTTTTTTTTTTTTTTTCCGCAAAAAACTGCATGACTAAAATTTTCGTGACTAAAATTTTGATCAATGATAATAAATGTTAAGAGTGGTTTAATTTGGCTGTCACTGGACCTGGTCATGGTGCCCATTCATCTCTGTCAGGCCACGCCCCTTCCTCCTGTGCAACCTTACTTGCAACACACACACACACACACACACACACACACACACACACACACACACACACACACACACACATGTCATGCGGTCTGGAGAATGAATGAGGAGGAGGGAAGTGCTGCAATTCCAGGTACGTGAGAGTCCATCCCGCTATCTGCCCAAAACATTCACTTGTCTCTTTTGGTCCTGGTCCTATTCTTCAACAACTATAGTTTTGGGGCCAAAAACCGATGGTAAGTGAGTAAATAATTCAATATCATCGTCACGTCATGGAATGAGCTCCCAGACTAGCACACTCTAACAACTGGGTGCCCACCTGAGTCTGAGTCCTGCTGAAGCACTCACACAGATTTGCTTCTGTTTTATTTCCATAAACTGTTGAGTTTTAGCCGCAAAATTCTAACACATGGTAATAGTCCTCACTTGCTGAAACAGTCACTTTTTCTTCAGTTTTCTCTGTTTTTGCATAATACCTTTAAGTTTACTCTGAGCTTTAATGAACATCTACATGATCAGTAAATTAAATATAGGGTAAAGGAAGTGATTTACACTGAAAAATGCAAAACACAGAGGTTTTTATTATAATAAATGGTGATAAATCACATGAGAAACGTTAAAAAGAGAGAAAAAAATCACTTAGAAGCTGCCATAAAAGTACCACTGGGTCTTAATGGGTTAAAATGTGCTGAAGTAATTAAATTCTGCTAAACCCATGTAAAATTGCATAAAAAGAAAACACATCCAAGTCTTCTTCTCATCCAATTCCTAAATCCGGCCCTTCTGGTGTACAAGAGTCATAAAACTTGACCAGTCTGCAACTGCCACCCTATAAATGTCTCTTTTCGTTATGTCTACCCCCACTGTTGTGGTTGTCATCTGTGTTGTATAATATTAGTCTTTTTTTTTTTTTTTTTTTTTCTCCTGTAATGTTTTCAGTCAGTGAAGATGAATTTCCCCACGGGGACCAATAAATTAAATCTAATCTAATCTTATGTAAAATCCCCCGACTCTTTCATCAGTGCCAACACTTTGACATTTCTGGTTTTGTTTCAGAAACTGCTGGATCGATTATCGTAATATCTGTGTTCGCCTCAAACATCTTGAGTGAATCTTATTTGAAATGACCACAAACCTCCACAAATATTCCCATCAACCTGGTCAATATTAAATGATACAGCTAGAAATACTACAATATAAACTTTATTATTATCATGTAATGTTAAATGGTTTGGCTTGGGTTAACACTTCCTCTACATGGTTATTTCTTAACTGTGGAAAACCTAAATATCATCATAAATATGTCCTAGAATGAAAAGAAACTAAATATTCAATGTTTCACTGTAAAAGTAGGTGTAAAACCAGATGTAAAATGAAAGTATTTCTTGTTATTAAGGGTATTAACACACAAAAACTTCTACACATTACATCTTTATTTCCACTTCTATAGAAACTGAACATCAAAAGAAACTTTTCACATATTCTATGTGATGCCATTTCACACCATTTTATTAAATATGAAAACAAATTCTGTCTTGTTCTTAAAAAAACCATTAAATTAACAAACAAAATACAACAAACAACAAAACAGTGGATGAGTATCCAGAGGATAATGTAAAATATGACAAAGGGTAGTTCAACAAAGTTCACATTCAGCAACAAGCAACATTATTAATCCACAGCACGTCGAAGATCTCAATCCCATTGAACATCTGAAGTGAATCCAGAGTATGTGCAGAAGGTGCACAGCCTGTGTTAGGGCTCAGGGAGGACACACCCAGTACTGAGGACACTGATCTGGACCATTTGGTCAATCTTTGACTTGCTGTGGATTAATAATGTTGCTTGTTGCTAAATGTGAACTTTGTAATTGGTAGTTATTCATTTTCATGTGCCCTTTTGGAAGTTTGAGCCCCTGCCCCTTGTCAAGTTAGGCAGAGGTCAGGGCCCCACAGGTCACACCAGGCACCAGAAGGCCTCATAAAGAAGTGTAACACCCAGCATTTTAACTAATGTTAAAGTACAGCTTAGTATTAAAAAGATGATTTGAACTGATGTATTGCATTAAATTAGATATATGTAATGTGATCAATAAGTATAGCTAAGAAAAGAATGTTTAAATGAATGTTGATTCATTTGTGATTACTGTGTGTAGAGGAGACAAGTTGAGACATGTTAAAGCAGTGAAGGGACATGTTAGGACAAAATCCTGCAGAAAAGGAGAAGTAAAGTAAGCAGCACTGAGCCATCTGCAGCTGAAGCTAACTGATAACGTTAAGAAAAGAGAAGTGACATAAACAATAGGCTATTTTCTGCACCCAAAACTGGTCAAGACCGGTAAAAAAGGGAAGTTCTACTAGAGGCATTTAGACATTACTCATCTATCAATGAAGTCAACTGTCTAGGCATCAATGAGGTAATGCCTAGAGTTTGGTTAAAAACCAGAACCGCTATTATAGCATTTTCAGAAGTGCAAGACGCTCTAAGAAGTTGCGTGCCCTACAATGTAAAACGTAGTGAAGATAACTGAGCGATGCTCTTTTGAGTCCAGATAGGAGCGTGGCAGATTGGCTTCGGAGTTAATCTTACTTCTCAAATAATGCTGGAGGTTCATCTGATAGAATAACTTTGCATCGATGGATCGAACTTTTAAAAGCAAAGACTTATTTCTTCAGATGACAAAGGAAGAAGAATTTTTACATTTTCTTATTTCTTTTCTTTTACCCAGTATTTTAAGACAAACTCGGCAGCCCTGATCAAGCTGTTGAGGTTGTCTTTTCAAATTAAATTAATTTTTACCTTTTGGCTTTTTACAGTAAATTTGGTTTTTGATTTTTCTACATTTATCCAATTTCTCTAACTTCTTGACTTTTTCCTATTTAGGTTTTTTGATACCGATTAAGTTTTAATTTTTATCCGAATTCTCCGGTTTTGTAACTTTTTCCGATTAATACCCGGTAAGTGATAATCCTAGTTTTCTAAATTATACAATTGTCTATTTTTACTAGGTTAGACCTTTTTCTATATTTAGTTGTAATTACTATTTTTACATTTTCACTTATTGGACTCTTTTTCTCGTTTTACAAATTCTTTAGGAATTTAAGTCTTTTCAGACAACTTTGTAGTTTAAAGAAGTTTTCCATTTTTATTCTTATTCGTCCGATTTTATCCGATTAAGTGAATTTTTACGAATTTATCCTATTGGATTCTTTTTCCAATTTTTCAATTCTTTATGAATTTGAACCTTTTTCAAAAGACTTTTTGAAGTCATTAGTTTTATTTCCATTTATCCGATTTTTCTCGGTTATTGGATTTTCTACGGATTCAGTCTATTCGACTTGTTAATTTAGATTGATTTTTGGATTCTATTTTTATAGTTTTACTTTTCCGATTTAACCGGATTTACAACACTTTCTAATTTTTGATCTTTTTACCAATTCGTGATTTTTCCTTTTACAGAAGTTAGAGAAATAATTATTTTGATTTGAGAACTTTTCCAATTTTGATTTTCTTTCAATTTTTGATTGAAGAAAAGAGACTTTCAACACCATTTTATTTTTATGTTTTTCTTCCCATTGAGGACATCAAGCGAGGCAACAATTAGGGACATTTTCACAAGGCTGAACTGTGGGTTGAGAGATTACAACAGGGATTGCGTTGAAGTAAGGAAAATTGAGGACAGTTTAGGTTTAATAATCAGGATATTGATTTATGGTTTTAGAAGTTCAGTTTAATGATTTTATTAGGGATTAATTGATTGATGATTTATGTATATGCTTTGCTTTGCTAAAATTGCCTACAATAAATTTATAAAAAGTAAATTCTAAATTCTCCTTGAGTTATTTCCCTGTGTGGTATATTATGTTGGTGAATGTAAAACGTTAGGTTTATTGTGTGCATAACATCAAAGGTCCTGAAAGTATTTTGGCCTTTATCCACCTACCATTTTATGTCCCGAAAGCCTGTTTTTCCTGGCTTTTAAATTATTACCTGTCATGTAACAAGTGCACTAATCCATGTGGAACAGCTACCAAAAACCAACTGGACTGGTATTATTACTGACCACAGAGTGGGTTTCTCCTGGCAGTTCTGGTACCAGGGTTAGCGGGACAGAGGTTGGAATTAAAGGTAGTTAGAAGACAGCTGAACTTATTTTGGAACACTCGCCTGAGTAGTACCTCTTCGGGTTAGTTCGTGAGGGTAAGACCCCAGTTCAGACACGAGAGGTCAGGACCCTATTTAAACGGAGAGCTGAATCACGGTAGTACCGGAGGATTAACACCCTTTATAGCTCTGTGCACGGCCCTGGTAATAATACAATAAGCCAACTATTAATTAATAACATTCGTGACCATTTGCCAGTGTTCACAGTCTATGACATCACATGCAGAAATACAGTGACTTGCAAAAGTATTCATACCCCTTGAACTTTTCCACATTTTGTCACGTTATGACCACAAACAAATAGATTTTATTGGAATTTTATGTGAAAGACCAACACAAAGTGGCATAAAATTGTGAAGGAGAAAGAAAATGATACATGATTTTAATATTATTTTACAAATAAAAAACTGAAAAGTGTGGTGTGCAAAAGTATTCAGCCCCGTTTTCTCTGAGCAAAACTCAGTTTTTGTTTTTTATTTGTAAAACAATATTAACCCTTTCATGCATAGTGGTCACTACAGTGGACAGCTATTCTACAGCTGTTCTCTTGTATATTCATGGATTTTGTTGTTCTTTTCGGGTTTTTTTTTTTTTTTTTAACACATATCTTTATTAAAGTTTTAAGACACTACATATCTTTTCTGACATGAATTGATAACATTATGTAGATCTCTCCTGATCATAAACCCCCAGAATTACAAGCCCTCCCCATAGTTTTCACACAATTTATCAGTAAATACATGTTTCTGTGAAATCAAAAATTAAGTGTGGTGTCCAGCTGAGTGGACATTTTTGCAACTTCATGAAAAATAGGTTCATAATATATATATATATATATTTTTTTTTTTTCATTATTATTTAAAAAAAAATATATATATATATATTTATTTATTTAATTATTTTGATTTTATTTATTTATTTTTATTTATTTTTCAGAAGAAAATTTTCACTCATGTTGTTTTTTTCATGCCTAAAGAGGAATAAAAGCACTCAGGAAAAAAATTTGATTAAGGTTCTCATAATTTGTGCATGAAAGGGTTAAAATCATGTATCCTGTTTTTTCTACTTCACAAATGTATGCCACTTTGTGTTGGTCTTTCACATAAAATTCTAATAAAATATATTTATGTTTGTGGTCGTAGCATGAAAAAATGTGAAAAAGTTCAAGGGGTATGAATGCTTTTGCAAGCCACTGGAAGTTAATCAAACAGAATATAGATGAGTAAAATCAGAGGGATCCATAAACAAACTTAAACATGAATTATTGGAGTAAAACTGGGATATAATTCACAGAAAAAAATATCTTAACCTCACATATGACAAGTTCCTAAGAATATTTACCTCATTATATGATAAACATTGTCCAGTTAAGAAATATAACAGAAAACGATCATATGCTCATTGTCCACGGATAACAAAAGGGCAACAAAATGCATGTAAGAAAAGAATAAACTTTACAGTGATAAGACAGAGAACTGAAGAGGCAGAACATAAAGATAAAAAAATACAAAACTAAGTGAACTAATATTATGAGGGTATCAATCAATCAATCAATTAATCAATGCCGTTAAAGGGTGATTATGGTAAATACTTCTGTCTCGTGTTTCAGGTCCACTTTAGAATTAGAATAAAACAAGGCAATAAAGTAGAACATAGAACAACAGAACATGACAAAATGTTTGAATCAGTTCCATTGATGTCCTGAACTTTCTGATACATGAAGTGGTTCTTCGTTACCACACATTCATCAGCAGTTCAACACATTTTCAATTAAATCAAAGCCATTCTGCAGGTCAGGGTCAGACCAGTGTAAAAATGTGAAACCAGTTTGATATGAAGGAAAACACTGGACCGGACCAGTACCAGATTGGACCACTAGATGAAGCACTGGTGTCTGACACTCAGTCTGTCATGTGTCCTTTGTTGGTGGTGAACTTCCTCCTCAACTGGAATGTGATCTCCTTCATGTTGTCGGCCTCAGTTTGGGACTAAACCACTACCAGTTCATCAGTCATTCTGTCTCATCCATATGATGTTCACCATGTTGTTTATGACTGATGAAAAACTACATGGATTCAGGACTCTGACACCTTCAACCAATGGTGTTCTTCAGGTTATGCAACAGTTAATTTTCTCTCTCTCTCTCTCTCACACACACACACACACACACACACACACACACACAGTTGGGGGTTAAAAAAAGAGTAGAACATTTTGGGGTATGAACTTAAACTGCACAGAACAACTATGGAAAGGACAATGAACAGGTGTGAACCCCAACCAGCAACAGAATCACAACAAGTGACTGATTAAACGTCCACAAAGTCAATAGAAGTAGTGTCCCCATTGAAAGCAGCTCTTGTAAATATTCTTGTAAATCAGTAAATATATTTCAAGTTGGATTCTTTATGTTCTTACACTTTTCTTAAATATTTCAAAGTAATAATAATACCAATAATATGGCAGTGATAATAATAATAGGCAAATTATAATAATAGCAATATTGTTTGTGATAGTTATAATAATAATGATGATTGATGATGATAAACATACTACTAATAATAATCAAATACAATATATACCCTTATTCTTCAAAATAAAGAAGTACTATCCCCAATGAAACCACGTCCTTGTTGACCTCCACTAGTTGGACTTTACACGTTGCGGCAGGTTGAGGTTCTGTAACGTCACTGTTGTGTGAAGGTGGTGCATTAGAACACACTTCTTTACTCTGAGGACAACAAAACACAGCTTTCAGTCTGGTGTTTGTCTTCACATCTGGACTCTATGGAGCCAGATCTGGAGGTTTTTAAGTTTGATGTTCTTGTCAAAAGAAGTTGGTGCTGCTGGTTCAGACACTGCGTTTCTTCTTGTCATCTGATGCTGAGGTACTTTTTCATCCAGATGCTGATGATTCACATCTGTCCTGATGATAGGAGAAAGCAGAGTATGGCAAGAATCTTTTTTCACATCTGTAACACTCAAACTGTTTCGGTGTTTTTCTGCCTTGTGGATGCGTAGGTGTGTTTTAAGGATACACATTTGAGTGAAAGTCTTCCCACAATGGTCACACTCATATGGTCTTTCACCATTGTGGATGCGTAGGTGTCTCTTGAGGTGATTCATTGTGATGAAAGTCTTCCCACACTGGTCACACTCATATGGTCTTTCACCGTTGTGGATGCGTAGGTGTATCTTAAGACTGTATATCCAGTTGAAAGCCTTCCCACACCGTTCACACTCATATGGTCTTTCTCCGGTGTGGATGCGTAGGTGTGTTTTAAGGATACGCAGTAAGGTGAAAGTCTTCCCACACTGGCCACAGTGATATGGTCTTTCTCCAGAGTGGATGGCTCTATGTCTTCGAAGGTCATGTAATGTGATGTAAGCCTTGTCACACTGGTCACAGCCATATGGTCTTTCACCTTTGTGGATTTGAAGGTGCCTCTTAAGACTGCGTATGCGGTTGAAAGTCTTCCCACACTGTTCACAATCATATGGTCTCTCTCCGCTGTGGATGAGTAAGTGTGTTTTAAGGGTAGACATTTGGGTGAAAGTCTTCCCACACTGGTCACAGTAATATGGTCTTTTTCCGCTGTGGATGCGTAGGTGTCTCGCAACGTGATTCAATCTGGTGAAAGTCATCCCACACTGGTCACAGTCATATGGTTTTTCTCCACTGTGGATGTGTTGGTGTGCCTGAAGGGAACTTATTTGGGTGAAAGTCTTCCCACACTGGTCACAGCTAAATGGTCTTTCTCCTCTGTGGATGCGTAAGTGTCTCTTAAGGCCATTCACTTGGGTGAAAGTCTTCCCACACTGGTCACAGCCATATGGTCTTTCTCCTCTGTGGATGCGTTGGTGTGCCTGAAGGGAACTCATGTAGGTGAAAGTCTTCCCACACTGGTCACAGCCATATGGTCTTTCTCCACTGTGGATGCGTTGGTGTGCCTGAAGGGAACTCATGTAGGTGAAAGTCTTCCCACACTGGTCACAGTCATATGGTCTTTCTCCACTGTGGATGCGTAGGTGTATCTTAAGGCTACTCATAGTGGTGAAAGTCTTCCCACACTGGTCACAGGTGGGTCTTCTATCCATGTTTGCTGGAATCAGGTGATCTTTGCCAGACACAACTTTTAGGTTTCTCTTAAAATCCACTTTTGGCTTCTTTCTACATCAAAACACAAAGAAAAAGAAGACGTGGACACTGAAATGCAATGGAATGTAACAGAACAAACACATCTCTTCAGGACCAGATTAAGCAGATAGACTAAATTAGCTAGTTAGGTAATTAACAGGACATTTTTAAGACAACCAATATTTAATGGTGATGGTTTTATCATTATTATTATTATTATTATCATAAATAATAATAATTCTTATTCTTATTGGTAGTAGTAGTAGTCGTATTTTATAGTTTTGGAAGAAATTTTAAGGGCCTGAATATGTGAGAAAACTCAATACTCTTATTCTACAAGTGAAAACTGATGCAGATTCAATAATGTACTAATGTGTTTACGAAAAAGTTTCTTGTTTCATGACAAAACCTCAGAACTCGTTGCACCACTATGATCATACGAGGTCACATAAGGTCACCAACTCTAATGAATTGGATCTTCAGCTTGTTAAGACTTTTCTGACCAAATTTGAGATGAATATGTTCTTGTGTACACATCAAAACACCAAAACATTTACTGGTACTAACAGGTGGAACAAGGAGTCAGATTCAATATTGTCATGTCATTATGTTCAGGGTGTGACTCTGATCATACATGTGAAGCCATGATGAGGTAAATGTGGAAATAATATCACATTTTTTATTTATATGAATATTTATATAAATACCAAATATCTTACTATTTTCTCTTCAGATTTTCATTTTCACACATTTACAGTTTTTCTACCTGTCTTTTTCTCTGCAATTGCTTGTTGTTGCTGTTAACTGTGAAATTTCCCCACGGTGGGAGAAATAAAATCTTATCTTATCTTATCTTATCTTATCTTATCTTATCTTATCTTATCTTATCTTAAGTTTGGTGCTGATTGGATAAAAAATTGTTGAGTTATAACAGTTTGGCTTTTCTTGCAGCTGCACCCTGAACTACAGAACCACAACAACAGAAAGGCACACAAGAAAAAAAACACACACACAAGAAAAAGAAAATCACACAAACAAGAAAAAGGTTCTTCTGGAAAAGGTAGGTACCTGCTGTGACCAGGATCTGGATGCTGATTGGATTGTCTTTGACAGGTGGGAAAACTGGAAGTTTATATTTATCCTCGTCAGACCCAGCTATGGGCTTTCTGTCCACATTTGTGGACAAGAGTTTAACAACTTTATACAAAAAGAAAAGAAAACTGTCCACCACAAAGGACATTCCATAAAAAATTTAAAAACTGCATCTGAAAAAAACTGTTTCATCATGATGTTTCCAATATAGGCACTTATTTAATAAAACATTTAAAAAGCTTCTACTTTGCTGACATTTCCTGGGTCTTAGGAGGTTAAAGCTGTGAATGACTTCCATCACTAATTTTTCTTCAAATTTATAAAACCTGAGTGATAACCTCCTTATCACTAATCCATAAGTCTTTCCGTGCTAACGCACCTAAATCACTTCCGTGCATTGTGGGAAGTGCAGCTCCAGCCGTGCCTTTCCTGCCAGGCTGCTGCGGCCATAAGGCAGCTGAACTTCCACTTCCCACAATGCATGACACAATTCTGAAAATGCCCCAGTTACCTCCCAGCTCTGTTTGGAAACCAATGGTTTGTTTTTGTTGGAGTACACTTGGAAATTTTTCACTTCTTTGTCTATTGTCAGAATAAAACACATTCAGCTTGGAGTTCACCTGTGCCGTTTACTACACAACGCAGATTTCATCTGTTACATATGTGTGTGCTGATGTCATATCAGTCGCCTCTATACATGCACCAAGTTTCAAGTAAATTGAAACAAAATTGATGTTTTATAGGCATTTGAAATTTTGCCCATTATAAGCAAACTAGTGCACTGACCTGTGGGAATCCACAGGTTCTAGAAGCAGTAGAGTTGATCAAATGGGGAGCTGAGCTAAGTTTACTGGTGTAACACAGAAAATAGGAAAAAAATAATGGCCCTCATTTTGTTTTGTATTGAAATCAAAAGTAACGGAAAAGAATGCATTCATAATGATGTTAAATAATTGTTTGAAAGGGCTTTACAGTAATGTCACTGTGTGACTTCATCACATTCACATGATTTGACTAAGTTTACTGATGAAACACAGATTAGGAGGAAATAGAATGGACTCATTTAGGTTTGTATTGACATGGACGTGGACCAGAGACTTTTCCACAGGACTGAACATGGAGGAGGCGAACGTTAACGGACTGGGTCTGACCGGGGACCGGCAGAGTGGAACTGGGCCACAGTAAGAACCAGACCTGGTTCTCCTCAGTTTTCTGTTGATCTGGAATCTGGAATCTGGAATCCAGATCCAGCCCCCCCTCCCTGCTGGATCTGGATTATTATTGATTATTGTGTCAGGTCATGGATATGGAAGACCAAGGCTGCCAAAATTAAATTAATAAATACATCATTTAAAAAGACCTTAAATGTGTCATTAACCCTTTCATGCATAGTGGTCACTCCAGTGGACAGTTATTCTCCAGCTGTTCTCTTGTATATTCATGGATTTTATTGTTTTAGTTCCACCTCAGCCGACACAGTGGATCATCCCATACACAGACATTCATATGATTACTGTAACTTTGCTGTTCTTGATAAATCTGATCTGCAGTAACATGCTTGAGTGTAAATCAATTAATTTTTATTGTTAATAGACTGTAATTAACCATTTTTCTCAAACAAAAAGTTTTTTTTTTTCATATTATCACCATAAAGTGAGTGATAACTAAAATCGCAGTATGTTAAAATGTGACAAAACACCAGATTAGCAGCATTAAAAAAAATGTTCATACTTTTCACACAGTGTATCAGTAAATACATGTTTCTTTGCATCAAAAATTAAATGCATGATTTCCAGCTGAGTGGATATTTTTGCAACTCCATGAAAAATAGGTTAATAGAAAAATTTCAATCACATTGTTTTTTTCATGCCTAAAGAGGAATAAAAACACTCTGGAAAAATATCTTGATTAGGGTCAAAAAGCAGCATTCAAAATCTCTCTGACGGGACATTTTAGAGACAATTTGACCCACATTTTCACTTTTAAATTAATTTTTACTTTACTTAGACCACAAGGGATTATCCAAAAAAGGAGCTACTTTATATCGAAATAAATGTTGGAATGGCGATCAATTAAAATTTGCTCTCTGATGGGACATTACTGTGCTTTGACCCATTAAGGTTCTCATAATTCATGCATGAAAGGGTTAATGTAATACTTTAATACAGCAGCCCAATCTAATGTGACACAGCACACTGAGGTAAAGTTAGCAGCAGGTTGGATATTTGATGGACATTCAAAAGCCATCGCCTTAGGGACTATCAATAAATGACTGCGCTAAATGTTTTTCTTCAATAGTTTCTCAGTCATGTGACCCAGAGACTCCAAACCAGTCTCAAATTATTAGAATAAACAGGACCTTTAGGAAACACCACTTAATATTTCTCTCCAGTCTATATTAACTTTTTTTATGAATAATATTCATAAAAAAATATTAACTGGTTTGGAGTCACTGGGTCACATGACTGAGAAACTATTGAAAAAATTGCTATTTTTCATAAAAGTATGAATAATATTAAAAAAAAATATGAATATAGACTGAAGAGAAATATTAAGTGGTGTTTCCTAAAGGTCCTCTTTATTCTAATAATTTGAGACTGGCTTGGAGTCTCTGGGTCACATGACTGAGAAGCTATTGAAGAAAAACGTTTAGAGCAGTCATTTATTGCTAGTCCCTAAGGTGAACTAACTTCACCTCAGTACACAGCACAGATCTATGGATTTATCTACAGGTCTTAGCTTTAGCCACCTTAGCTTCTGGAGCTGCTCCTGAACACATATGTGAACTGTTTGGTCTAAATGGGACTAACTGGAGCCAGAGCCATACAAAAAAAAATAAAAGTCTCCCGTGGCATTAGACTAATTCTACATTTGTATAATATAGAACAGAACAGGACAAATGTCCTCCCACCTCAAATGAAAGAGGAGGGAGAGAAAGGGTGAGCTTCACAACAGCACGAGACGGAGAGGAGTTCATAACACTGTTAAGTTTCATTTTCACCCCACCCCCACCCCAGTAGGTCAGAAACCGGCCGACGAACCCCCCCCCCCCCCCCCCCCACACACACACACACACACACACACACACACACACACACACACACCCGACCGAACCGTGCGCCCCCTTCCCGTTATAACTATTCTAATTCGTACTTTAACCGAAGCCCCAGTTCCACCGTAAACTCTGTGTATGTGTTCAGGTGTCACTCTTAAACTTACCTGGATCTGCAGGTTCAAACATGGACACCTCTGTTCTGCAAATACACTCACTTTTCGCTGCTTGGAGCTTCTCTCCAGTTTGCTGCTGTTGCTGTTGTCGGGGAGTCAGTGCGCCTGCGCAGAGTGAGGTCTTTTTTTTTTTTTTTTTTTTTTAACCTTATTTAACCCTTTCATGCACACTGGTCACTAGTGATGTTTCAGATGTGCTGAGGCTTCGAAGCGTGTGTCCAGTAATGGAGGGGGCGTTTCCGCGAAGCGCGTGTCGAGGTTTGCTTCATTTAGGGGAGGAGCCGCAAATGATGACGTCCGAAGCGTCGCTGCCCGGCTGTACCACGTGACTGCTTCACGCAGTGGTTCAGAGGTGGTTCTATGTGATTCAGGTTTGACAGCAGAATAAACCCCTCAGCTCTGTTCAACATGTGGGTTTGTGACTGAGAGATATGTGACTCACAACAGAGTTTGTGTGTATATTTATTTATTTATTTATATATAGTTTGGATACCAGAGTTTGGATAGCGTTTATATAGTTTGGAGATAGTTTAAAGACTTTAGAGCACATATGTCAAACATGCGACCCGTGGACCAAAACTGGCCCTCCAAAGGTTCCAATCCGGCCCGCAGCATGATTTTATGGAGTGCAAAAAATTACACTAAAGATATTAACAGTCAAGGGTGTTCAACTCATTTTAGACCGATGTGATCTAAAGTAAAATAATAGTCTAAAAACCCTTACAATAAAACATGAACAACCTGAAAATTAAGTACAATTTTAACAATATTCTGTCTGTTACTAAATGTTAAATGATTTTGGATTTGTAGATCTGATTTGTAAGTTGTGTTAATAAGTTGACACGTAATATTGTAGACATTCTTATTTTAGTTACACTTTCCAAACTTCAACATTTCAACAGTATTATGTTTGTGTAACATTGTGTGTAATGCACATGTACAAGCGTTAAGTTGAGGCATAATACTGTTAAAATTTAGCTTATTTTTCCTAAGAAATTACGATTTTTTTTTCGGTTATTCACATCTTTTTTGTGAAAAGATAGTTTGTAAATCTAAAGATTTTCATAATTTAATGATTTTATTGCACTAAAATAAAGAGAAAAACTTGGGGTGTTCATTATTTACAGGTTTTTATGCTGTTATTTTAATGGTTTGGCCCACTTGAGATTGAATTGGAAGAGGAGGATTTCCCCTGTGTGGGAACATTTGGATTTGATAACTCCTAATAAGGTCAACTAAATCTAACATTATTTCAGACACATAAGGTTTGTTTATCTGGAGTACTGGGAGAGACAAAAATTACTGTATCCAAATTTATATAATCTTGTTCTTGTGTATTTGTGCATCTTCTGTACCGTGTGAAAGGCTGTTTTCAAAGGCCGGAGAGGTTGTGTCAAAAAAAAAAAAAAAAGAAATCACTTCAAACCAAAATCTGTTGAGAAACTGATATTTGTGAATAAAAATAAATTAAATCTCCCCTGTCCTGTACATCATTGTCCAAGTTACACAAACATGTTCAGTGTCCTCTTCCTAGTTCCATAAGTATTTTCACTGTCTTCTGCCTGTTTAAGTCCATGACATTTTCCTAAAGTAGCAAAAAAAAACATTATACAACACGGGTGTCAAACATGCGGCCAAATCTGGCCTGCCAAAGGTTCCATTCCGGCCCTTGGGATGAAAGTGCAAAAATGAACCTGAACAGTCAAAGTTGTCCAGATCCTTTTGGTTCAGGTTCCACATACAGACCAATGTGATCTCCAGTCAAAATGACAACACAATAACCCATAAATAATGACGACTACAAATTTTCTTTGTGAAAAATTATGTGGAAAAAAATTTAAGTAAAAAAAATAACATTACACTCTGAAAATATTTACATTTACAAAATTATTCTTTCACAATAAAATGCAAATAAATACATAAATAAAAATAGGACCAATGGCCCTGTAGCGTACCGGCCAAATTCAAAGCTTTGGGAAATGTATCCAGATGCCATTTATTCTCACCCAGTTCTGTGTATTTATTCTGTTCCAGAAATAGCCCATGTTTTGGTCATATTCCAATCAGATGTGTAAAAAATTCAAATTCCAACTTGATATCATTGATACTGATTTATTGGATCAATCCACTTCCTATCTGTTATAATGGGAACATTTTTCAAAGTCGCACCAAATCCAGAATCAGATCTGGATCCAAATAATTTCCATCCCTTGTGCTGACATCATCATACAGAAGCTGTATACCAAGTTTGAAGTCAATCAGAACTGGAGTTTGGGAGAAGAAGACGATTGAAATGTTTTCCCCATAAGAGCCCATGTTAAATTTTGCATAAGTTCCAGATCCAGAAGAAGATCCTGATCAGCATGTGGACATTATATTTTGGTCATCTCCCCATCAGGGCTGGACTGGAGAAATTTACACTGGATATCATTTATATTTACTGAGTTATTGCGTCCATCCACTTCCTATCTCTTATAATGGGGACATTTTTCAAAGTGGCACCAAATCCAGAATCAGATCCGGATCCAAATAATTTCACTAACTTTTGTTGACATCATCATAAAGAAGCTGTATACCAAGTTTGAAGTCAATCAGAACTGTAGTTTCAGAGAAGAAGACAATTGAAATTTTTGTAACGGACGACAGACGATGATGACGGACGCTGCATGACGACAACAGTTTACGGCCTGTTGGCCGGTAAGCTAAAAACAAAGATGAACAACCCGAAATGTGCAATTTGAACAATATTCTGCCTGTTACTAAATGTTTTGTGCATTTGTGGATCCACTGTGATCTGTAGTTGTGTTAATGTTAACAGATGGAATATTGTAGAAATTGTTCAAATTTTAGTTCCAAACTCCAAAATTTTAACAATATTCTACCTGTTACCAAATGTTTATGGAACATTGTGTGTAATGTACATGTATAAATAATAAGTCCAGGCATAATATTGTTAAAATTGCACTAATTTTTCTATGAAATTTCAGTTTTTTCAGGTTATTCACATCATTTTTGTAAAATGTAAATATTTTCATAATTTAATTGTTTTTTTTTTTGTTTTTTTTTGTACTAAAAAAAAAGAAAAACTTGGATTTGTTGTTATTTATAGGTTATTAAGTCATTATTTTACACATCTGGCCCGCTTGAGATCAAATCGGGCTAAATATGGAACTGAACTAAAATGAGTTTGACAGCTCTGTTATACAACCTCCACCATATGATACTACCAATTGGGGGAAATTTACACACACAGAATACATTCAAAATATTTTATTATACACATATGTGATAATTTATGTCGAGAAATTATGTGGTCATACATTTTTTGTTATTCATAGTCATTCCACAGAGCCATAACAGACCCAAAAATTCAATGCATCACACATTCTGTGGTTCAGATCCAGCTGCCTGTGATTCTACACATGGCCAGTAGGTGGTTTCATGTGCACACGAAGCCTCGAAAAATGAACCCTTCCTCGAACCAATGGACTCTATGCACAGCCCCTCTACTTCCTGAACTTACCGCTGTTTTCTTGGATATTCATGGCTTTTTTTTTTTTGCTTTTTTTTTTATATTATCTCCATGAAGTGAGTAATAACTAGTATTAGAGTATGTTAAAATGCGAGAAAACATCAGATTAGCTGCATGAAAAATGTTTTTATTTCATAGTTTTCACACAGTTTACCACTTTCTGATGATGTGTCTTAAATACATGTTTTTTTTGCTTCAAAAATTAAACGCATGGCGTCCAGCGGAGTGGACATTTTCTAACTCCATGAAAAATAGGTTCATAAAAAAATTCTATCGCGTTGTTTTTCTTGTGCCTAAAGAGGAATAAAAACACTCAGGAAAAAAAAAAATCTTGACTAAGGTCCTCATAATTCATGCATGAAAGGGTTAAATATCAATTTACAAACATTGTCAAACACTTAACATATAACACAATACATACAATACACGAGAATACAAATATGAAATTAGAATATAATCATAAAGTCAGTATATATACAGGATATATTTTCAATAATTTATATACAAAAATAAATCAATATAAATAAGTAAATAAATAAATGCATAAATAATTTCTCATCTAAAATTTCATTAAATGTCAGATGATACATTAAATATCTTATCAAAGCTATCAATAAATGTCCTATTTTTTTATTATTAACAAGGGCTAATTATTTATAAAGTGAGTTAAATTCAATTAAAAAATGAGGAAAGTTGGTTTGGAGAATGAAAATTTTTGCTTTAATCAAATGTTTTCCCAATAAAATGAAAAAATGACCTAATACTGCAGACATTTGTTCTTATTTTCATAATAACATGAAACAGTATGACATGTTAACATGGGTGAAGATATAAGAACACAAGTTAGACCAAAACTGCTTTGTGATGTTACATTTAAAAAACAAATGGTTTAAAGTTTCATCAGCATGTTCATAAAAAACACAGGAGTTATCCACATCTTTGAATTGTGAAATGAAAGAGTTGACAAGATATATCTTGTGAAGAATTCTGAAATGAGTTTCTTTTACTTTGTTATGGATCCAGTATTTGTGAGGTAAAAGCCATGATTTTTCCCAGTTTTTGTCCTTGAAATGATGCTGCGTTCCAGGCCATTTTTCAAGCCCGTAAGTCAAGAATTCAAACCATCGACTCACAACTTTGCAACATTCCAGGAAAGTCATGTCAAACTGCCTGAGCGCAAGGAATTGTGGGAGTTAGATGTAGACAAACAGCATGGTGGACCGTACGTTATGCTCATTTACAATCATTTCTGTAACCAGAGGGGTTTGTTTTTTGCTTATCTGAGGGAAACAGTAATTTATCTATGTTATTTGTATATTTGATTGATTGACTGATTGATTGATTGATTGATCGATTGATGGTTTTATTTCGAATATGAATGTCAAAACAGAAGAAAATAAATAAACAAAACACTTAATCATAAGACATATAATACATATTCGAAAAGGAGTGAGAGGAAGTACAACTTATAAACTCCCCCCCCTTCTCCTTATAGAATTAATAACAATAATAACCTTCCTAGTCTAAGCATATCTATACTATATACTATAATATGACGATACTTACTATTAAATAATTTGGTTTCTGGCTTTATATTATTATGAACAAATATAATATGATTTACATAAACACATAATACAATAACACATATATGTAAATACATATTCATACACAGATCTATACACACATGTATACATATACACTTACATATATACACACACACACATATATACACACACCTATACTTATATACTGTATACCACATACTTGTACATCTTTATAACACCCAGTGATCCCCAACCCCTCCCTCATCCCTGTACCTCTGAAACATTGTGTCTTTCTACGTCCTTTTAAATTCTTTCATCCTTGGACGTTGCTTAACTCTATATTAAATCTGTTCCACAGTCTCACCCCACTGACTGAAACACAAAAACCCTTCCTAGTGTAGCGTCATGACGGTGCAGTCAGTGAACAGAGAACAGACTAGAGCCATTAATTAAATCATCTCTCTCTCTGTGTCAAACCAAATTCCTGAACAGCCATGCTGATTGGTTCGTATCAGGTCAATGCAGGGACATCCTCTGCAAGTGACATTTATGAAGACAGATGGTCCTAAGGAATGGACCTAACTTAATCTAAATGGACAAAGCTAAGCCTTTGTCATCTGTTCTTCATCACAGCCATCTTCCCTGTCGTGGTAATTTAAGAAACCCAGGAAACTGAGTGTTTACACTTAGCCAACCTTGTACTTCCACAGCTGTGTCTCATTAGGTTTAGGTAAACCTAAGGACAAACACTGAATAACAAAATCACTGTGTGCCATGTTAATAGTGTTACAGTAACGTGTTAATGTTGATTCAGCATGTCTCATGACTCAGCAATAAAGAAGATGTACCAGGCCATGACAACAGTGTAGAAGTAAGTTTTCCACCACATTTCCTCCCTTTTGATTATTCAACCGAATCAATCATGCAAAAACATAAAATTTACATAAGAGTATTAATAAAACATTAAACCATAAGGATTACACATCGCTATCTTCGTACAACATCAAATCATCATCATCAAGACCATCTAAGTCATCAAAATCATAATCATCAAACACATCATGCTGTACCATACTAAAAGTACCAATCACATTGTTAATCATAGAACGTAGTATAGGAATAATGCAACAGGATAATACAAGGAGTAATACAAACACACCAAGAATCACAGCAGCAATTTTCACCAACAGCCTTCCACCCCCCCAGACAGCAGCCAGCCCCAAAAATCCCAGCCTGTTGTACTGTATGCAGTGTTCTCCTCATGTAGGACTCGTCTAAGGTGATCTAGCTGATTGTGGACGTCTGACATGTTAGCAGTAACATCAGGTACATAGGTACAACACTGGTCACCAATAAGATGACAGACACCTCCCTTTTCGGCCAACAGGAGATCTAAGGCTGCCCTATTCTGTAATGCGACCGTGCAGAGAGCTTTCATGTCACTTGTAAGAGCATCAAACCCTTGTTCAACAGACGCAGCGAGATTCTCTAATTCCACAGAAAGTTCTTCTATGTACCAGGCTAAACGAGCAGGGCCGTACATGGGAATAATAATGATTGGAAATTTATGGCCACCTGAAATCTGATCCCGTTTTACACGGGTGTGAGGCGGTGACATTAATGGACTGATGGTCAATTTGGAGATAGCTGGAACCAAATAAGAGAGGTGACATGTACCTGCCCATCGTGCTGGGAGATACAGATAAGAATGTTGCCCACACCATATGTGTAGGACAGCCATACCCACAATCAGAAGGGGTTAGAGCTACGGTGGCATTATATGTGGTAGTAACATTAGTTTTAGCATCATAATGTGTCAGTGGGGATGGTGGACCCAGTAATGCAGTGAGGTTGTAGAGGACTATAAATGGAGAAGGGGAGAGTGTCCCTGTTGTTGGAAAAGTACATTTATCAGTCCTGTTTTCACAATTTGAATATTACACCCAGATGTGTGTCCCAGATTATAACGTGTGTGTTCTGTGACTGGGGAATGGAAGCACAACTGTGGAATGAAAAAAGGATTAGAGAGATTTCTGAGCCGAAAAACAACATTTTTCTGTACCATAGTAGTATTAGTGTCTCTAGAGAAATTTCTTGGGTTTCTGAAGGTCATGTTGGGTCTCCACCCCAGCCAGGGGTACGTCCATGTGACAGACGGCCAATCTCCCACTGTCCACTTTATCATTGTCAACAGTGTGTGGTTGATCGGGAGAGGATAAGGAGCAAACAGAGTATCTTCGTGTGAGCTGTGTGGCATCAAACTGCACACATAGCACACAGATTAGTGACATGTCGTGTCAGGTCACGTGTCACTCGCCACCACGTGTTATCACTATACTTGTGGTGATCAATGATGTGGCGGTCACATCCGTGACGTCTCCGAGGTTCTTCTGTCCCTTGCTGTCCTCCGACAGACCAGGGCGCAACAGGAGTGTGATGCGTTGGTGAAGGATCAGATACCTGACAGAACGTGCCCACGTACCACATGTACAGGCACATGAAGGTGATACAGATGGCAGCTGACCTTTTGAGCACCTCCATCGTCGTCGAATCAGTGTATGTGTGGGGCAGGGGGTCTTCAGTCACTCGCCAGCGACCAGGCAAAGGATAAGTGTATATGAGACGTCACTGGGGTCGTTACCACCGCTAGGTTTCAACCAGTGAGTCTTGTGAGTGTGGGTGCGTGATGCAGGGTGTCCAGCTCCGGTGTCCGGTCTACGTTGTCGATCGATGATCCGGCCCGTCCTCAGCAGCAGTCGGCACTTCTCCCAGAAACCGCTTACAGTGGGTCGCGTGAATCCACGTAGCACGTTCAGCAACCTTGACCGCTGTGTGCGTCGTCAGGAGCACCTGGAAAGGCCCTCGCCACCTGCGCTGTTTCCAGTGCTTTCGTCTGAAGTCCCGGATCCAATTCCCCGGCTGTAACGGGTGAAGCGGCTGGAGACAGTTCCACGAAGTCCATCATAAGATGGTCAACCGGGAGGTTTGGTTGGTCATGACCTGCTGAGCGACAAGGGAAAGACTTTGTCGTGTTATGGGCGGCACAGATAAGACATTTCTTGCAAAATTTCTCTGCAACCACTGTAAACCCCTTTGTAAACCAGTGTTGTGCAATAGCATCTAACATTCCTCCCTTAGACAAATAATCTACGCCATGTGTCAGCTTTGTAAACCAAGGGAAGAAATGTTTGGGCAGACAAGGTCGTCCATCAGCTGCCCCAGGTGAAACAAAAGACACAAGCCTGTGAAGAAGGACAACAAAGGAGAAGGTCATCAACATACTGTGAAGGAGCAACACCTGGTGGGAGGTCAAGGTGGGAAAGCGAGTCGACCAACATAGAATTGTAAATGGTTGGGGTGTAGCAAAATCCCTGTGGCATGTGTGTCCATGTGTACATTTTGTTTTTGAACTGAAACGCGAACCAATACTGGCTATCTGCATGCACGGGAACAGATGTGGACACGTTTGAGAGGTCAATGACAGAGAAGTGAGACGCAGTAGGTGGGATTTGAGATAAAATCGTGTGTGGATTTGGGACCGTGGGTACGCGTGGAACCACAGCTTTGTTCACCACCTGTAGGTCTTGAATAAACCGCCATGTGTCTGGGTCAGGAGGGGCTTTTTTCACAGGAAAAATAGGGGTCCTGACCGGTGGATCCGGACAGGGGACTATAATTCCCACATTCAAATAAGCTTCAAACACGGACTGTTTCTGACATGGCCTGTAATCAGATCGTGGGGTGATGATGACCGGTGGGCAGTTCCGGACGAGACCCACATCATGTGGACCAGTAGCCCAGACATCGGGTGGGATATCAGCCAGTTCAGGTGGCACGGAGACGGGTGAGAGGCCTGTGGGAGATGTAGACATACAGGTGAGCGCTTCATCATTTAACAACTGTACAGTTTTCTGACAGTCAAACACTGATCTCATGCTCTGTCTGTATACCCCCAGTCGGGGAGAGAACATGATGGCAGGGTCAGAGGTGGGACACAAATCTGACACCTGGAAGGCCTTTTTCACAAACGGGCCCACGTCTTTCCAATCTGCATGGCATGGTTTGGAAAGAGCAACATGTGTGGTGCAGCACCAAGCCTGTAAAAAGAATGTTGGTTATCAGTCAGTGACACAGACAAAGCACAGAAATGTGAATCCCAAAACATGTAACCTGTTGTGAGCTTATCAGAAGTTGTGCAGAAAAACTTTTCCTCATATGTGGGGTCAGGGCCTCCAGGACTGAAATGAGAAGCACACGATAAATCATTTGGGGGTGAGACATAAGCGCCAGGCTGAAGTCTGCTGTCACTTAGCTCGACCCATTTTTCTGTAATTTGGGGGGAACAGACTTTCCACTGGTATACAGAATCTGGTGAGCCAGCAGCATACCTAACCATTGTGTGTGCGTACACACAATGTGAGTGGAAATCCGTGTCCGTGACTGTGTTTCATTGAGTTATCGTTAACCCCTCTGGACCCGATTCAAGGTTTATCCCCAGTTTGCACATCAGATCCCGGCCGCATAAATTAATGGGACAGATGTGTGAGAGTAAGAAACTATGTTGGAAAGAACATTCCTGTGAAACACATGTCAACGGAACAGTAAAGCACTCTGTCCTGTTTACCACCAGCCGACACAGAAATAATAGTTTTTCCGCTCAACATTGGTGTAGGTGTTAAGTCTGCATGTCTGATCACAGAGTATGTAGCTGCACTATCTACTGAAACGGTAACTTAAAACTGTTTATAGTAAGATCAACCACAGGGAGTTTCTGATAGGAGTCAGTACACAGCTGAGCGTGTGTGTGTGCTGGCATGTGCAAAGCAGGGGGCCGGGGGGGCTTGAGCCCCTGCCGCTTTGATCCTCTGCCTACAAGTGTCCTTTTTACTGTTTTTTTTTTTTTTGTGCAAAAAACTGCATGACTAAAATTTTCGTGACTAAAATTTTGATCAATGATAATAAATGTTTAGAGTGGTTTAATTTGGCTGTCACTGGACCTGGTCATGGTGCCCTTTCATCTCTGTCAGGCCACGCCCCTTCCTCCTGTGCAACCTTGGTTGCAACACACACACACACACACACACACACACACGCACATGTCATGTGGTCTGGAGAATGAATGAGGAGGAGGGAAGTGCTGCGATTCCAGGTACATGAGAGTCCACCCGCTATCTGCCCAAAACATTCACTTGTCTCTTTTGGTCCTGGTCCTATTCTTCAACAACTATAGTTTTGGGGCCAAAAACCCATCGTAAGTGAGTAAATAATTCAATATCATCGTCACGTCATGGAATGAGCTCCCAGACTAGCACACTCTAACAGCTGGGTGCCCACCTGAGTCTGAGTCCTGCTGAAGCACTCACACAGATTTGCTTCTGTTTTATTTCCATAAACTGTTGAGTTTTAGCCGCAAAATTGTAACACATGGTAATAGTCCTCACTTGCTGAAACAGTCACTTTTTCTTCAGTTTTCTCTGTTTTTGCATAATACCTTTAAGTTTACTCTGAGCTTTAATGAACATCTACATGATCAGTAAATTAAATATAGGGTAAAGGAAGTGATTTACACTGAAAAATGCAAAACACAGAGGTTTTTATTATAATAAATGTTGATAAATCACATGAGAAACGTTAAAAAGAGAGAAAAAAATCACTTAGAAGCTGCCATAAAAGTACCACTGGGTCTTAATGGGTTAAAATGTGCTGAAGTAATTAAATTCTGCTAAACCCATGTAAAATTGCATAAAAAGAAAACACATCCATGTCTTCTTCTCATCCAATACCTAAATCCGGCCCTTTTGGTGTACAAGAGTCATAAAACTTATGTAAAATCCCCCGACTCTTTCATCAGTGCCAACACTTTGACATTTCTGCTTTTGTTTCAGAAACTGCTGGATCCATTATCGTAATATCTGTGTTCGCCTCAAACATCTTGAGTGAATCTTATTTGAAATAACCACAAACCTCCACAAATATTCCCATCAACCTGCTCAATATAAAATGATACAGCTAGAAATACGACAATATAAACTTTATTATTATCATGTAATGTTAAATGGTTTGGCTTGGGTTAACACTTCCTCTACATGGTTATTTCTTAACTGTGGAAAACCTAAATATCATCATAAATATGTCCTAGAATGAAAAGAAACTAAATAATCAATGTGTCACTGTAAAAGTAGGTGTAAAACCGAATGTAAAATGAAAGTATTTCTTGTTATTAACATTTACTGTGTAGCGTCATGACGGTGCAGTGAGTGAACAGAGTCAGAAACAGAACTATACATTATTGCATCCTCCTCTTTTTGTCACAAACCACATTCCAGAAAAGCCGTGTTGATTGGCTGGTATCAGGTCAGTGCAGGGACATCGTCTGCAAGCGGACGTTTATGAAGACAGATGGTCCTAAGGAATGAACCTAACCTAAATGGACAAAACTAAGCCCGTTGTCGTCTGTTCTTCATCAGAGCTGTCTTCCCTGTCGAGGTAAATTAAGGACTCATGGCTTGAGTGTTTACACTTAGTCGACTTTGTACTTTCACATCTGTGTCTCATTAGGTTTGCTCATCCAGAGGTGGAGGTAAACCCAGAAATTATTGGTTTGGGTTGATTTAAGTTTAAGCTTAGTTATAAATCTATAATTAAATTAATCAATAAATCAACGCTCCTTTAATCAATACATTGGTTATCCATTTCCGTTACAACTGTCATGCTTTTATACATAATTTAACATCTGTTTTCAAGAATTTGTCTTGGACTTACACTGCAAAAATCCAAATCTTACCAAGTGTATTATTCTCATTTACTAGTCAAAATATCTCATCACACTTAAAATAAGACAGAATCACCTACAGAGGAACTTGTAAGGGAGATAAAAGAACTTATTTTTAGACAATAGATCTAGAAAATCTCATTTCAAGAAATCTTACCAAGATAATTTTCACTTCTTCCATTGGCAGATTTTTTTTGATGAATTGAGCAAAAAAAATATCTTGAATTAAGCAAAAAAAAAATCTGCCAATGGAACAAGTGAAAATGATCTTACTAAGATTTCTTGAAATAAGATTTTCCAGAACTATTGATCTATTGCAGGGTATTAACACACAAAAACTTCTACACATTACATCTTTATTTCCACTTCTATAGAAACTGAACATCAAAAGAAACTTTTCACATATTCTATGTGATGCCATTTCACACCATTTTATTAAATATGAAAACAAATTCTTTCTTGTTCTTAAAAAAAAAACATTAAATTAACAAACAAAATACAACAAACAACAAAACAGTGGATGAGTATCCAGAGGATAATGTAAAATATGACAAAGGGTAGTTCAACAATGTTCACATTCAGCAACAAGCAACATTATTAATCCACAGCAAGTCAAAGATCTCAATCTCATTGAACATCTGAAGTGAATCCAGAGTATGTGCAGAAGGTGCACAGCCTGTGTTAGGGCTCAGGGAGGACACACCCAGTACTGAGGACACTGATCTGGACCATTTGGTCAATCTTTGACTTGCTGTGGATTAATAATGTTGCTTGTTGCTAAATGTGAACTTTGTAATTGGTAGTTATTCATTTTCATGTGCCCTTTTGGAAGTTTGAGCCCCTGCCCCTTTATAGCTCTGTGCACGGCCCTGGTAATAATACAACTGGAAGCACTCGGAGAACGCAGACCTCCGCCAAGGCTGATCAGTGGCCCTCCCTGTGGGCCCCCCCACCCCCGATCACCACCAAAATTTAAGAATTTCTTCCTTATACCATTTCCAACAAACCCTGAAAATTTCATCCAAATCTGTCCATAACTTTTTGAGTTATGTTGCACACTAACGGACAGACAAACAAACAAACAAACAAACAGACAAACAAACAAACCCTGGCAAAAACATAACCTCCTTGGCGGAGGTAATAAGCCGACTATTAATTAATGACATTCGTGACCATTTGCCAGTGTTCACAGTCTATGACATCACATGCAGAAATACAGTGACTTGCAAAAGTATTCATACCCCTTGAACTTTTCCACATTTTGTCACGTTACGACCACAAACAAATAGATTTTATTGGAATTTTATGTGAAAGACCAACACAAAGTGGCATAAAATTGTGAAGGACAAAGAAAATGATACATGATTTTAATATTATTTTACAAATAAAAAACTGAAAAGTGTGGTGTGCAAAAGTATTCAGCCCCGTTTTCTCTGAGCAAAACTCAGTTTTTCAGTTTTTTATTTGTAAAACAATATTAACCCTTTCATGCATAGTGGTCACTACAGTGGACAGCTATTCTACAGCTGTTCTCTTGTATATTCATGGATTTTGTTGTTCTTTTCGTTGTGTTTTTTTTTACACGTATCTTTATTAAAGTTTTAAGACACTACATATCTTTTCTGACATGAATTGATAACATTATGTAGATCTCTCCTGATCATAAACCCCCAGAATTACAAGCCCTCCCCATAGTTTTCACACAATTTATCAGTAAATACATGTTTCTGTGCATCAAAAATTAAATGTGTGCTGTCCAGCTGAGTGGACATTTTTGCAACTTCATGAAAAATAGGTTCATAATTTTTTTTTTCATTATTATTTTTTAAAATGTATTTATTTATTTATTTTCCAATTATTTTTATTTTATTTATTTATTTTTATTTATTTTTCAGAAGAAAATTTTCACTCATGTTGTTTTTTTCATGCCTAAAGAGGAATAAAAGCACTCAGGAAAAGAATTTGATTAAGGTTCTCATAATTTGTGCATGAAAGGGTTAAAATCATGTATCCTGTTTTTTCTACTTCACAAATGTATGCCACTTTGTGTTGGTCTTTCCCATAAAATTCTAATAAAATATATTTATCGTTGTGGTCGTAGCATGAAAAAATGTGAAAAAGTTCAAGGGGTATGAATGCTTTTGCAAGCCACTGGAAGTTAATCAAACAGAATATAGATGAGTAAAATCAGAGGGATCCATAAACAAACTTAAACATGAATTATTGGAGTAAAACTGGGATATAATTCACAGAAAAAAATATCTTAACCTCACATATGACAAGTTCCTAAGAATATTTACCTCATTATATGATAAACATTGTCCAGTTAAGAAATATAACAGAAAACGATCATATGCTCATTGTCCACGGATAACAAAAGGGCAACAAAATGCATGTAAGAAAAGAATAAACTTTACAGTGATAAGACAGAGAACTGAAGAGGCAGAACATAAAGATAAAAAAATACAAAAATAAGTGAACTAATATTGTGAGGGTATCAATCAATCAATCAATTAATCAATGCCATTAAAGGGTGATTATGGTAAATACTTCTGTCTCGTGTTTCAGGTCCACTTTAGAATTAGAATAAAACAAGGCAATAAAGTAGAACATAGAACAACAGAACATGACAAAATGTTTGAATCGGTTCCATTGATGTCCTGAACTTTCTGATACATGAAGTGGTTCTTCGTTACCACACATTCATCAGCAGTTCAACACATTTTCAATTAAATCAAAGCCATTCTGCAGGTCAGGGTCAGACCAGTGTAAAAATGTGAAACCAGTTTGATATGAAGGAAAACACTGGACCGGACCAGTACCAGATTGGACCACTAGATGAAGCACTGGTGTCTGACACTCAGTCTGTCATGTGTCCTTTGTTGGTGGTGAACTTCCTCCTCAACTGGAATGTGATCTCCTTCATGTTGTCGGCCTCAGTTTGGGACTAAACCACTACCAGTTCATCAGTCATTCTGTCTCATCCATATGATGTTCACCATGTTGTTTATGACTGATGAAAAACTACATGGATTCAGGACTCTGACACCTTCAACCAATGGTGTTCTTCAGGTTATGCAACAGTTAATTTTCTCTCTTGCTCTCTCACACTCACACTCACTCACACACACACACACACACACACACACAGTTGGGGGTTAAAAAAAAAGAGTAGAACATTTTGGGGTATGAACTTAAACTGCACAGAACAACTATGGAAAGGACAATGAACAGGTGTGAACCCCAACCAGCAACAGAATCACAACAAGTGACTGATTAAACGTCCACAAAGTCAATAGAAGTAGTGTCCCCATTGAAAGCAGCTCTTGTAAATATTCTTGTAAATCAGTAAATATATTTCAAGTTGGATTCTTTATGTTCTTGCACTTTTCTTAAATATTTCAAAGTAATAATAATAATAATAATATGGCAGTGATAATAATAATAGGCAAATTATAATAATAGCAATATTGTTTGTGATAGTTATAATAATAATGATGATTGATGATGATAAACATACTACTAATAATAATCAAATACAATATATACCGTTATTCTTCAAAATAAAGAAGTACTATCCCCAATGAAACCACGTCCTTGTTGACCTCCACTAGTTGGACTTTACACGTTGTGGCAGGTTAAGATTCTGTAACGTCACTGTTGTGTGAAGGTGGTGCATTAGAACACACTTCTTTACTCTGAGGACAACAAAACACAGCTTTCAGTCTGGTGTTTGTCTTCACATCTGGACTCTATGGAGCCAGATCTGGAGGTTTTTAAGTTTGATGTTCTTGTCAAAAGAAGTTGGTGCTGCTGGTTCAGACACTGCGTTTCTTCTTGTCATCTGATGCTGAGGTACTTTTTCATCCAGATGTTGATGATTCACATCTGTCCTGATGATAGGAGAAAGCAGAGTATGGCAAGAATCTTTTTTCACATCTGTAACACTCAAACTGTTTTGGTATTTTTCTGTGTTGTGGATGCATAGGTGTGTTTTAAGGATACACATTTGAGTGAAAGTCTTCCCACAATGGTCACACTCATATGGTCTTTCACCATTGTGGATGCGTAGGTGTGTCTTGAGGTGATTCATTGTGATGAAAGTCTTCCCACACTGGTCACACTCATATGGTCTTTCACCGTTGTGGATGCGTAGGTGTGTCTTGAAGTGATTCATTGTGATGAAAGTCTTCCCACACTGGTCACACTCATATGGTCTTTCACCGTTGTGGATGCGTAGGTGTGTCTTGAGGTGATTCATTGTGATGAAAGTCTTCCCACACTGGTCACACTCATATGGTCTTTCACCGTTGTGGATGCGTAGGTGTCTCTTGAGGTCACTCATCTGGGTGAAAGCCTTCCCACACCATTCACACTCATATGGTCTTTCTCCGGTGTGGATGCGTAGGTGTGTTGTAAGGTTACGCATTACGGTGAAAGTCTTCCCACACTGGCCACAGAGATATGGTCTTTCTCCAGAGTGGATGGCTCTATGTCTTCGAAGGTCATGTAATGTGATGTAAGCCTTGTCACACTGGTCACAGCCATATGGTCTTTCACCTTTGTGGATTTGAAGGTGCATCTTAAGATTGCGTATGCAGTTGAAAGTCTTCCCACACTGTTCACAATCATATGGTCTCTCTCCACTGTGGATGAGTAGGTGTCTTTTAAGGGTAGACATTTGGGTGAAAGTCTTCCCACACTGGTCACAGTCATATGGTCTTTTTCCGCTGTGGATGCGTAGGTGTCTCGCAACGTGATTCAATCTGGTGAAAGTCATCCCACACTGGTCACAGTCATACGGTTTTTCTCCACTGTGGACGAGTAGGTGTCTCCTAAGGTTACTCATGTCGGTGAAAGTCTTCCCACACTGGTCACAGCTAAATGGTCTTTCCCCTCTGTGGATGCGTAAGTGTGTCTTAAGGCCATTCATTTGGGTGAAAGTCTTCCCACACTGGTCACAGTCATATGGTCTTTCTCCACTGTGGATGCGTTGGTGTGCCTGAAGGGAACTCATGTAGGTGAAAGTCTTCCCACACTGGTCACAGCCATATGGTCTTTCTCCACTGTGGATGCGTTGGTGTGCCTGAAGGGAACTTATTCGGGTGAAAGTCTTCCCACACTGGTCACAGCCATATGGTCTTTCTCCACTGTGGATGCGTTGGTGTGCCTGAAGGGAACTCATGTAGGTGAAAGTCCTCCCACACTGGTCACAGCCATATGGTCTTTCTCCACTGTGGATGCGTTGGTGTGCCTGAAGGGAACTCATGTAGGTGAAAGTCTTCCCACACTGGTCACAGTCATATGGTCTTTCTCCACTGTGGATGCGTTGGTGTGCCTGAAGGGAACTTATTCGGGTGAAAGTCTTCCCACACTGGTCACAGTCATATGGTCTTTCTCCACTGTGGATGCGTAGGTGTATCTTAAGGCTACTCATAGTGGTGAAAGTCTTCCCACACTGGTCACAGGTGGGTCTTCTATCCATGTTTGCTGGAATCAGGTGATCTTTGCCAGACACAACTTTTAGGTTTCTCTTAAAATCCACTTTTGGCTTCTTTCTACATCAAAACACAAAGAAAAAGAAGACGTGGACACTGAAATGCAATGGAATGTAACAGAACAAACACATCTCTTCAGGACCAGATTAAGCAGATAGACTAAATTAGCTAGTTAGGTAATTAACAGGACATTTTTAAGACAACCAATATTTAATGGTGATGGTTTTACCATTATTATTATTATTATTATCATAAATAATAATAATTCTTATTCTTATTGGTAGTAGTTGTAGTCGTATTTTATAGTTTTGGAAGAAATTTTAAGGGCCTGAATATGTGAGAAAACTCAATACTCTTATTCTACAAGTGAAAACTGATGCAGATTCAATAATGTACTAATGTGTTTACGAAAAAGTTTCTTGTTTCATGACAAAACCTCAGAACTTGTTGCACCACTATGATCATACGAGGTCACATAAGGTCACCAACTCTAATGAATTGGATCTTCAGCTTGTTAAGACTTTTCTGACCAAATTTGAGATGAATATGTTCTTGTGTACACATCAAAACACCAAAACATTTACTGGTACTAACAGGTGGAACAAGGAGTCAGATTCAATATTGTCATGTCATTATGTTCAGGGTGTGACTCTGATCATACATGTGAAGCCATGATGAGGTAAATGTGGAAATAATATCACATTTTTTATTTATATGAATATTTATATAAATACCAAATATCTTACTATTTTCTCTTCAGATTTTCATTTTCACACATTTACAGTTTTTCTACCTGTCTTTTTCTCTGCAATTGCTTGTTGTTGCTGTTAACTGTGAAATTTCCCCACGGTGGGAGAAATAAAATCTTATCTTATCTTATCTTATCTTATCTTATCTTATCTTATCTTATCTTATCTTATCTTAAGTTTGGTGCTGATTGGATAAAAAATTGTTGAGTTATAACAGTTTGGCTTTTCTTGCAGCTGCACCCTGAACTACAGAACCACAACAACAGAAAGGCACACAAGAAAAAAAACACACACACAAGAAAAAGAAAATCACACAAACAAGAAAAAGGTTCTTCTGGAAAAGGTAGGTACCTGCTGTGACCAGGATCTGGATGCTGATTGGATTGTCTTTGACAGGTGGGAAAACTGGAAGTTTATATTTATCCTCCTCAGACCCAGCTATGGGCTTTCTGTCCACATTTGTGGACAAGAGTTTAACAACTTTATACAAAAAGAAAAGAAAACTGTCCACCACAAAGGACATTCCATAAAAAATTTAAAAACTGCATCTGAAAAAAACTGTTTCATCATGATGTTTCCAATATAGGCACTTATTTAATAAAACATTTAAAAAGCTTCTACTTTGCTGACATTTCCTGGGTCTTAGGAGGTTAAAGCTGTGAATGACTTCCATCACTAATTTTTCTTCAAATTTATAAAACCTGAGTGATAACCTCCTTATCACTAATCCATAAGTCTTTCCGTGCTAACGCACCTAAATCACTTCCGTGCATTGTGGGAAGTGCAGCTCCAGCCGTGCCTTTCCTGCCAGGCTGCTGCGGCCATAATGCAGCTGAACTTCCACTTCCCACAATGCATGACACAATTCTGAAAATGCCCCAGTTACCTCCCAGCTCTGTTTGGAAACCAATGGTTTGTTTGTGTTGGAGTGCACTTCCAAATTTTTCACTTCTTTGTCTATTGTCAGAATAAAACACATTCAGCTTGGAGTTCATCTGTGCCGTTTACTACACAACGCAGATTTCATCTGTTACATATGTGTGTGCTGATGTCATATCAGTCGCCTCTATACATGCACCAAGTTTCAAGTAAATTGAAACAAAATTGATGTTTCATAGGCATTTGAAATTTTGCCCATTATAAGCAAACTAGTGCACTGACCTGTGGGAATCCACAGGTTCTAGAAGCAGTAGAGTTGATCAAATGGGGAGCTGAGCTAAATTTACTGATGTAACACAGAAAATAGGAAAAAAATAATGGCCCTCATTTTGTTTTGTATTGAAATCAAAAGTAACGGAAAAGAATGCATTCATAATGATGTTAAATAATTGTTTGAAAGGGCTTTACAGTAATGTCACTGTGTGACTTCATCACATTCACATGATTTGACTAAGTTTACTGATGAAACACAGATTAGGAGGAAATAGAATGGACTCATTTAGGTTTGTATTGACATGGACGTGGACCAGAGACTTTTCCACAGGACTGAACATGGAGGAGGCAAACGTTAACGGACTGGGTCTGACCGGGGACCGGCAGAGTGGAACTGGGCCACAGTAAGAACCAGACCTGGTTCTCCTCAGTTTTCTGTTGATCTGGATCTGGATCCAGATCCAGATCCAGACCCCCTCCCTGCTGGATCTGGATTATTATTGATTATTGTGTCAGGTCATGTATATGGAAGACCAAGGCTGCCAAAATTAAATTAATAAATACATCATTTAAAAAGACCTTAAATGTGTCATTAACCCTTTCATGCATAGTGGTCACTCCAGTGGACAGTTATTCTCCAGCTGTTCTCTTGTATATTCATGGATTTTATTGTTTTAGTTCCACCTCAGCCGACACAGTGGATCATCCCATACACAGACATTCATATGATTACTGTAACTTTGCTGTTCTTGATAAATCTGATCTGCAGTAACATGCTTGAGTGTAAATCAATTAATTTTTATTGTTAATAGACTGTAATTAACCATTTTTCTCAAACAAAAAGGTTTTTTTTTTTCATATTATCACCATAAAGTGAGTGATAACTAAAATCGCAGTATGTTAAAATGTGACAAAACACCAGATTAGCAGCATTAAAAAAAATGTTCATACTTTTCACACAGTGTATCAGTAAATACATGTTTCTTTGCATCAAAAATTAAATGCATGATTTCCAGCTGAGTGGATATTTTTGCAACTCCATGAGAAATAGGTTAATAGAAAAATTTCAATCACATTGTTTTTTTCATGCCTTAAGAGGAATAAAAACACTCTGGAAAAATATCTTGATTAGGGTCAAAAAGCAGCATTCAAAATCTCTCTGACGGGACATTTTAGAGACAATTTGACCCACATTTTAACTTTTAAATTAATTTTTACTTTACTTAGACCACAAGGGATTATCCAAAGAAAGGAGCTACTTTATATTGAAATAAATGTTGGAATGGCGATCAATTAAAATTTGCTCTCTGATGGGACATTACTGTGCTTTGACCCATTAAGGTTCTAATAATTCATGCATGAAAGGGTTAATGTAATACTTTAATACAGCAGCCCAATCTAATGTGACACAGCACACTGAGGTAAAGTTAGCAGCAGGTTGGATATTTGATGGACATTCAAAAGCCATCGCCTTAGGGACTATCAATAAATGACTGCGCTAAATGTTTTTCTTCAATAGTTTCTCAGTCATGTGACCCAGACACTCCAAACCAGTCTCAAATTATTAGAATAAAAAGGACCTTTAGGAAACACCATTTAATATTTCTCTCCAGTCTATATTAACTTTTTTTATGAATAATATTCATAAAAAAATATTAACTGGTTTGGAGTCACTGGGTCACATGACTGAGAAACTATTGAAAAAATTGCTATTTTTCATAAAAGTATGAATAATATTAAAAAAAATATGAATATAGACTGAAGAGAAATATTAAGTGGTGTTTCCTAAAGGTCCTCTTTATTCTAATAATTTGAGACTGGCTTGGAGTCTCTGGGTCACATGACTGAGAAGCTATTGAAGAAAAACGTTTAGAGCAGTCATTTATTGCTAGTCCCTAAGGTGAACTAACTTCACCTCAGTACACAGCACAGATCTATGGATTTATCTACAGGTCTTAGCTTTAGCCACCTTAGCTTCTGGAGCTGCTCCTGAACACATGTGTGAACTGTTTGGTCTAAATGGGACTAACTGGAGCCAGAGCCATACAAAAAAAATAAAAGTCTCCCGTGGCATTAGACTAATTCTACATTTGTATAATATAGAACAGAACAGGACAAATGTCCTCCCACCTCAAATGAAAGAGGAGGGAGAGAAAGGGTGAGCTTCACAACAGCACGAGACGGAGAGGAGTTCATAACACTGTTAAGTTTCATTTTCACCCCACCCCCACCCCCACCCTAGTAGGTCAGAAACCGGCCGACGAACCCCCCCCCGCCCACACACACACACACACACACACACACACACACACACACACACACACACACACACACACACACACACACACACACACACACACACACACACACCCGACCGAACCGTGCGCCCCCTTCCCGTTATAACTATTCTAATTCGTACTTTAACCGAAGCCCCAGTTCCACCGTAAACTCTGTGTATGTGTTCAGGTGTCACTCTTAAACTTACCTGGATCTGCAGGTTCAAACATGGACACCTCTGTTCTGCAAATACACTCACTTTTCGCTGCTTGGAGCTTCTCTCCAGTTTGCTGCTGTTGCTGTTGTCGGGGAGTCAGTGCGCCTGCGCAGAGTGAGGTCTTTTTTTTTTTTTTTTTTTTTTTTTTTACTTTCTTTAACCCTTTCATGCATACTGGTCACTAGTGATGTTTCAGATGTGCTGAGGCTTCGAAGCGTGTGTCGAGTAATGGAGGGGGCGTTTCCGCGAAGCGCGTGTCGAGGTTTGCTTCATTTAGGGGAGGAGCCGCAAATGATGACGTCCGAAGCGTCGCTGCCCGGCTGTACCACGTGACTGCTTCACGCAGTGGTTCAGAGGTGGTTCTATGTGGTTCAGGTTTGACAGCAGAATAAACCCCTCAGCTCTGTTCAACATGTGGGTTTGTGACTGAGAGATATGTGACTCACAACAGAGTTTATATATATATATATATATATATATATATATATATATATATATATATATATATATATATATATATATATATAAAAACTCTGTTGTGAGTTCTGTTGTGAGATATATATATATATATATATATATATATATACACATACATATATACACATACATACATACATATATATATATATATATATATACATATACATATATATATATACACATATATATACATACATACATACATATATATATATATATATATATATATATATATATATATATCACATATATATATATATATATATATATATATACATATATATATATATATATATATATATATATATACATATATATATATATATATATATATATATATATATATATATATATATATATATATATATGTGTGTGTGTGTGTGTGTGTGTGTGTGTGTATATATACAATTTTGATACCAGAGTTTGGATAGCGTTTATATAGTTTGGAGATAGTTTAAAGGGTTTAGAGCACATGTGTCAAACATGCGACCCGTGGACCAAAACTGGCCCTCCAAAGGTTCCAATCCGGCCTGCAGCATGATTTTATGGAGTGCAAAAAATTACACTAAAGATATTAACAGTCAAGGGTGTTCAACTCATTTTAGACTCATGTGATCTAAAGTAAAATAATAGTCTAAAAACCCTTACAATAAAACATGAACAACCTGAAAATTAAGTACAATTTTAACAATATTCTGTCTGTTACTAAATGTTACATGATTTTGGATTTGTAGATCCCATTTGTAAGTTGTGTTAATAAGTTGACACGTAATATTGTAGACATTCTTATTTTAGTTACACTTTCCAAACTTCAACATTTCAACAGTATTATGTTTGTGTAACATTGTGTGTAATGCACATGTACAAGCGTTAAGTTGAGGCATAATACTGTTAAAATTTAGCTTATTTTTCCTAAGAAATTACGATTTTTTTTTTCGGTTATTCACATCTTTTTGGTGAAAAGATAGTTTGTAAATCTAAAGATTTTCATAATTTAATGATTTTATTGCACTAAAATAAAGAGAAAAACTTGGGGTGTTCATTATTTACAAGTTTTTATGCTGTTATTTTAATGGTTTGGCCCACTTGAGATTGAATTGGAAGAGGAGGATTTCCCCTGTGTGGGAACATTTGGATTTGATAACTCCTAATAAGGTCAACTAAATCTAACATTATTTCAGACACATAAGGTTTGTTTATCTGGAGTACTGGGAGAGACAAAAATTACTGTATCCAAATTTATATAATCTTGTTCTTGTGTATTTGTGCATCTTCTGTACCGTGTGAAAGGGTGTTTTCAAAGGCCGGAGAGGTTGTGTCAAAAAAAAAAAAAAAAAGAAATCACTTCAAACCAAAATCTGTTGAGAAACTGATATTTCTGGATAAAAATAAATCAAATCTCCCCTGTCCTGTACATCATTGTCCAAGTTACACAAACATGTTCAGTGTCCTCTTCCTAGTTCCACAAGTACTTTCATTGTCTTCTGCCTGTTTAAGTCCATGACATTTTCCTAAAGTGGCAAAAAAAACCCATTATACAACTTGGGTGTCAAACATGCGGCCAAATCTGGCCCGCCAAAGGTTCCATTCCGGCCCTTGGGATGAAAGTGCAAAAATGAACCTGAACAGTCAAAGTTGTCCAAATCCTTTTGGTTCAGGTTCCACATACAGACCAATGTGATCTACAGTCAAAATGACAACACAATAACCCATAAATAATGACGACTACAAATTTTCTTTGTGAAAAATTATGTGGAAAAAAAATTAAGTAAAAAAAATAACATTACACTCTGAAAATATTTACATTTACAAAATTATTCTTTCACAATAAAATGCAAATAAATACATAAATAAAAGTAGGACCAATGGCCCTGTAGCTTACCGGCCAAATTCAAAGCTTTGGGAAATGTATCCAGATGCCATTTATTCTCACCCAGTTCTGTGTATTTATTCTGTTACAGAAATAGCCCATGTTTTGGTCATATTCCAATCAGATGTGTAAAAAATTCAAATTCCAACTTGATATCATTGATACTGATTTATTGGATCAATCCACTTCCTATCTGTTATAATGGGAACATTTTTCAAAGTCGCACCAAATCCAGAATCACATCCGGATCCAAATCATTTCACTAACTTTTGTTGACATCATCATAAAGAAGCTGTATACCAAGTTTGAAGTCAATCAGAATTGTAGTTTCAGAGAAGAAGACGATTGAAATTTTTGTAACGGACGACAGACGATGATGACGGACGCTGGATGACGACAACAGTTTACGGCCTGTTGGCCGGTAAGCTAAAAACAAAGATGAACAACCCGAAATGTGCAATTTGAACAATATTCTGCCTGTTACTAAATGTTTTGTGCATTTATGGATCCACTGTGATCTGTAGTTGTGTTAATGTTAACAGATGGAATATTGTAGAAATTGTTTAAATTTTAGTTCCAAACTCCAAGATTTTAACAATATTCTGCCTGTTACCAAATGTTTATGGAACATTGTGTGTAATGTACATGTATAAATAATAAGTCCAGACATAATATTGTTAAAATTGCACTAGTTTTTCTATGAAATTTCTGTTTTTTCAGGTTATTCACATCATTTTTGTAAAAATGTAAATATTTTCATAATTTTATATATATGTATATATATATATATATATATATATATATATATATATATATATATATATATATATATTTTTGTACTAAAACAAAAAGAAAAACTTGGATTTGTTGTTATTTATAGGTTATTAACTCATTATTTTACTCATCTGGCCCGCTTGAGATCAAATCGGGCTAAATATGGAACTGAACTAAAATGAGTTTGACAGCTCTGTTATACAACCTCCACCATATGATACTACCAATTGGGGGAAATTTACACACACAGAATACATTCAAAATATTTTATTATACACATATGTGATAATTTATGTCGAGAATTATGTGGTCATACATTTTTTGTTATTCATAGTCATTCCACAGAGCCATAACAGACCCAAAAATTCAATGCATCACACATTCTGTGGTTCAGATCCAGCTGTCTGTGATTCTACACATGGACAGTAGGTGGTTTCGTGTGCACACGAAGCCTCGAAAAATGAACCCTTCCTCGAACCAGTGGACTCTATGCACAGCCCCTCTACTTCCTGAACTTACCGCTGTTTTCTTGGATATTCATGGCTTTTTTTTTTTGCTTTTTTTTTTATATTATCTCCATGAAGTGAGTAATAACTAGTATTAGAGTATGTTAAAATGCGAGAAAACATCAGATTAGCTGCATGAAAAATGTTTTTATTTCATAGTTTTCACACAGTTTACCACTTTCTGATGATGTGTCTTAAATACATGTTTTTTTTGCTTCAAAAATTAAACGCATGGCGTCCAGCGGAGTGGACATTTTCTAACTCCATGAAAAATAGGTTCATAAAAAAATTCTATCGCGTTGTTTTTCTTGTGCCTAAAGAGGAATAAAAACACTCAGGAAAAAAAAAAATCTTGACTAAGGTCCTCATAATTCATGCATGAAAGGGTTAAATATCAATTTACAAACATTGTCAAACACTTAACATATAACACAATACATACAATACATGAGAATACAAATACGAAATTAGAATATAATCATAAAGTCAGTATATATACAGGATATATTTTCAATAATTTCTATACAAAAATAAATAAATAAATAAATATAAATAAGTAAATAAATAAATGCATGAATAATTTCTCATCTAAAATTTCCTTAAATGTCAGATGATACATTAAATATCTTATCAAAGCTATCAATAAATGTCCTATTTTTTTTATTATTAACAAGGGCTAATTATTTATAAAGTGAGTTAAATTCAATTAAAAAATGAGGAAAGTTGGTTTGGAGAATGAACATTTTTGCTTGAATCAAATGTTTTCCCAATAAAATGAAAAAATGACCTAATACTGCAGACATTTGTTCTTATTTTCATAATAACATGAAACAGTATGACATGTTAACATGGGTGAAGATATAAGAACACAAGTTAGACCAAAACTGCTTTGTGACGTTACATTTAAAAAACAAATGGTTTAAAGTTTCATCAGCATGTTCATAAAAACCACAGGAGTTATCCACATCTTTGAATTTTGAAATGAAAGAGTTGACAAGATATATCTTGTGAGGAATTCTGAAATGAGTTTCTTTTACTTTGTTATGGATCCAGTATTTGTGAGGTAAAAGCCATGATTTTTCCCAGTTTTTGTCCTTGAAATGATGTTGCGTTCCAGGCCATTTTTAAGCCTGTAAGTCAAGAATTCAAACCATCGACTCACAACTTTGCAACATTCCAGGAAAGTCATGTCAAACTGCCTGAGCGCAAGGAATTGTGGGAGTTAGATGTAGACAAACAGCATGGTGGACCGTACGTTATGCTCATTTACAATCATTTCTATCGCCAAAGGGGTTTGTTTTTTGTTTATCTGAGGGAAACAGTAATTTATCTATGTTATTTGTATATTTGATTGATTGATTGATTGATTGATCGATCGATCGATTGATGGTTTTATTTCGAATATGAATGTCAAAACAGAAGAAAATAAATAAACAAAACACTTAATCATAAGACATATAATACATATTCGAAAAGGAGTGAGAGGAAGTACAACTTATAAACTCCCACCCCTTCTCCTTATAGAATTAATAACAATAATAACCTTCCTAGTCTAAGCATATCTATACTATATACTATAATATGACGATACTTACTATTAAATAATTTGGTTTCTGGCTTTATATTATTATGAACAAATATAATATGATTTACATAAACACATAATACAATAACACATATATGTAAATACATATTCATACACAGATCTATACACACACGTATACATATACACTTACATATATATACACACACACACACACACATATATACACACACCTATACATATATACTGTATACTACATACTTGTACATCTTTATAACACCCAGTGATCCCCAACCCCTCCCTCATCGCTGTACCTCTGAAACATTGTGTCTTTCTACGTCCTTTTAAATTCTTTCATCCTTGGACGTTGCTTAACTCTATATTAAATCTGTTCCACAGTCTCACCCCACTGACTGAAACACAAAAACCCTTCCTAGTGTAGCGTCATGACGGTGCAGTCAGTGAACAGAGAACAGACTAGAGCCATTAATTAAATCTTATCTCTCTCTGTGTCAAACCAAATTCCTGAACAGCCATGCTGATTGGTTCGTATCAGGTCAATGCAGGGACATCCTCTGCAAGTGACATTTATGAAGACAGATGGTCCTAAGGAATGGACCTAACTTAATCTAAATGGACAAAGCTAAGCCTTTGTCATCTGTTCTTCATCACAGCCATCTTCCCTGTCGTGGTAATTTAAGGAACCCAGGAAACTGAGTGTTTACACTTAGCCAACCTTGTACTTCCACAGCTGTGTCTCATTAGGTTTAGGTAAACCTAAGGACAAACACTGAATAACAAAATCACTGTGTGTCATGTTAATAGTGTTACAGTAACGTGTTAATGTTGATTGTATTCAGCATGTCTCATGACTCAGCAATAAAGAAGATGTACCAGGCCATGACAACAGTGTAGAAGTAAGTTTTCCACCACATTTCCTCCCTTTTGATTATTCAACCGAATCAATCATGCAAAAACATAAAATTTACATAAGAGTATTAATAAAACATTAAACCATAAGGATTACACATCGCTATCTTCGTATAACATCAAATCATCATCATCTAGACCAGGGGTCTCAAACATGCGGCCCGGGGGCCAAATGCGGCCCGCCAAAGGTTCCAAACTGGCCCCTGGGATGAATATGTAAAGTGCAAAAATTCCACAGTCCAGGCTGTGGAACTCATTTTAGTTCAGTTTCCACATACAGACCAATATGATCTACAGTCAAATAATAACAGCAGAAGAACCCACAAAAAGTAACTCCATATTTTCTTCTCGGTTTGATGTGAAAAAAATATTACATTATATCCATAAATAATGACAACTTCAAGTTTTTTTCTTTGTTTTAGTGCAGAAAATAACATTAAATCATGAAAATATTAATATTTACAAACTATCCTGAAACAATAAAATGTGAAAAACCTGAACAAATATGAACAACCTGAAATGTCGATAGAAAATTAAGCACAATTTTAACAATTTTCTGCCTGTTACTAAGTGTTTAGTGTCTTTGTAGATTCAATCCATAACGCACATGTAGAAATGATAAGCTGAGGCAGAATATTGTTAAAATTGCACTTATTTTTCTAAAGAAATTTCATTTTTTTCAGGTTATTCACATCTTTCTTTTTGATAGTTTATAATAGTAAGTATTTTCATAATTTAATGGTGTTTTTTGCACTAAAACAAAGACAAAAATTTGGAGTTATCATTATTTATAGGTTTTTCTGTTATTATTTTACTGGTCTGGCCCACTGGAGATCAAAATCAGAATGCGGCCCCTGGAAGAATTGAGTTTGAGACCCCTGATCTAGACCATCTAAGTCATCAAAATCATAATCATCAAACACATCATGCTGTACCATACTAAAAGTACCAATCACATTGTTAATCATAGAACGTAGTATAGGAATAATGCAACAGGATAATACAAGGAGTAATACAAACAAACCAAGAATCACAGCAGCAATTTTCACCAACAGCCTTCCGCCCCCCCAGACAGCAGCCAGCCCCAAAAATCCCAGCCTGTTGTACTGTATGCAGTGTTCTCCTCATGTAGGACTCGTCTAAGGTGATCTAGCTGATTGTGGACGTCTGACATGTTAGCAGTAACATCAGGTACATAGGTACAACACTGGTCACCAATAAGATGACAGACACCTCCCTTTTCGGCCAACAGGAGATCTAAGGCTGCCCTATTCTGTAATGCGACCGTGCGGAGAGCTTTCATCTCACTTGTAAGAGCATCAAACCCTTGTTCAACAGACGCAGCGAGATTCTCTAATTCCACAGAAAGTTCTTCTATGTACCAGGCTAAACGAGCAGGGCCGTACATGGGAATAATACTGATTGCAAATTTATGGCCACCTGAAATCTGACCCCGTTTTACACAATCAGAAGGGGTTAGAGCTACGGTGGCATTATATGTGGTAGTAACATTAGTTTTAGCATCATAATGTGTCAGTGGGGATGGTGGACCTAGTAATGCAGTGAGGTTGTACAGGACTATAAATGGAGAAGGGGAGAGTGTCCCTGTTGTTGGAAAAGTACATTTATCAGTCCTGTTTTCACAATTTGAATATTACACCCAGATGTGTGTCCCAGATTATAACGTGTGTGTTCTGTGACTGGGGAATGGAAGCACAACTGTGGAATGAAAAAAGGATTAGAGAGATTTCTGAGCCGAAAAACAACATTTTTCTGTACCATAGTAGTATTAGTGTCTCTAGAGATATTTCTTGGGTTTCTGAAGGTCATGTTGGGTCTCCACCCCAGCCAGGGGTACGTCCATGTGACAGACGGCCAATCTCCCACTGTCCACTTTATCATTGTCAACAGTGTGTGGTTGATCGGGAGAGGATAAGGAGCAAACAGAGTATCTTCGTGTGAGCTGTGTGGCATCAAACTGCACACATAGCACACAGATTAGTGACACGTCGTGTCAGGTCACGTGTCACTCGCCACCACGTGTTATCACTATACTCGTGGTGATCAATGATGTGGAGGTCACGGTCCGTGACGTCTCCGAGGTTCTTCTGTCCCTTGCTGTCCTCCGACAGACCAGGGCGCAACAGGAGTGTGATGCGTTGGTGAAGGATCAGATACCTGACAGAACGTGCCCACGTACCACATGTACAGGCACATGAAGGTGATGCAGATGGCAGCTGACCTTTTGAACACCTCCATCGTCGTCGAATCAGTGTATGTGTGGGGCAGGGGGTCTTCAGTCACTGGCCAGCGACCAGGCAAAGGATAAGTGTATATGAGACGTCACTGGGGTCGTTACCACCGCTAGGTTTCAACCAGTGAGTCTTGTGAGTGTGGGTGCGTGATGCAGGGTGTCCAGCTCCGGTGTCCAGTCTACGTTGTCGATCGATGATCCGGCCCGTCCTCGGCAGCAGTCGGCAGTTCTCCCAGAAACCGCTTACAGTGGGTCACGTGAATCCACGTAGCACGTTCAGCAACCTTGACCGCTGTGTGCGTCGTCAGGAGCACCTGGAAAGGCCCTCGCCACCTGCGCTGTTTCCAGTGCTTTCGTCTGAAGTCCCGGATCCAATCCCCCGGCTGTAACGGGTGAAGCGGCTGGAGACAGTTCCATGAAGTCCATCATAAGATGGTCAACCGGGAGGTTTGGTTGGTCATGACCTGCTGAGCGACAAGGGAAAGACTTTGCCGTGTTATGGGCGGCACAGATAAGACATTTCTTGCAAAATTTCTCTGCAACCACTGTAAACCCCTTTGTAAACCAGTGTTGTGCAATAGCATCTAACATTCCTCCCTTAGACAAATAATCTACGCCATGTGTCAGCTTTGCAAACCAAGGGAAGAAATGTTTGGGCAGACAAGGTCGTCCATCAGCTGCCCCAGGTGAAACAAAAGACACAAGCCTGTGAAGAAGGACAACAAAGGAGAAGGTCATCAACATACTGTGAAGGAGCAACACCTGGTGGGAGGTCAAGGTGGGACAGCGAGTCGACCAACATAGAATTGTAAATGTTTGGGGTGTAGCAAAATCCCTGTGGCATGTGTGTCCATGTGTACATTTTGTTTTTGAACTGAAACGCGAACCAATACTGGCTATCTGCATGCACGGGAACAGATGTGGACACGTTTGAGAGGTCAATGACAGAGAAGTGAGACGCAGTAGGCGGGATTTGAGATAAAATCGTGTGTGGATTTGGGACCGTGGGTACGCGTGGAACCACGGCTTTGTTCACCACCTGTAGGTCTTGAATAAACCGCCATGTGTCTGGGTCAGGAGGGGTTCGCGCTTTTTTCACAGGAAAAATAGGGGTCCTGACCGGTGGATCTGGACAGGGGACTATAATTCCCACATTCAAATAAGCTTCAAACACGGACTGTTTCTGACATGGCCTGTAATCAGATCGTGGGGTGATGATGACCGGTGGGCAGTTTCGGACGAGACCCACATCATGTGGACCAGTAGCCCAGACATCGGGTGGGATATCAGCCAGTTCAGGTGGCACGGAGACGGGTGAGAGGCCTGTGGGAGATGTAGACATACAGGTGAGCGCTTCATCATTTAACAACTGTACAGTTTTCTGACAGTCAAACACTGATCTCATGCTCTGTCTGTATACCCCCAGTCGGGGAGAGAACATGATGGCAGGGTCAGAGGTGGGACACAAATCTGACACCTGCAAGGCCTTTTTCACAAACGGGCCCACGTCTTTCCAATCTGCATGGCATGGTTTGGAAAGAGCAACATGTGTGGTGCAGCACCAAGCCTGTAAAAAGAATGTTGGTTATCAGTCAGTGACACAGACAAAGCACAGAAATGTGAATCCCAAAACATGTAACCTGTTGTGAGCTTATCAAGAGCTGTGTGGAAAAACTTTTCCTCATATGTGGGGTCAGGGCCTCCAGGACTGAAATGAGAAGCACACGATAAATCATTTGGGGGTGAGACATAAGCGCCAGGCTGAAGTCTGCTGTCACTTAGCTCGACCCATTTTTCTGTAATTTGGGGGGAACAGACTTTCCACTGGTATACAGAATCTGGTGAGCCAGCAGCATACCTAACCATTGTGTGTGCGTACACACAATGTGAGTGGAAATCCGTGTCCGTGACTGTGTTTCATTGAGTTATAGTTAACCCCTCTGGACCCGATTCAAGGTTTATCCCCAATTTGCACATCAGATCCCGGCCGCATAAATTAATGGGACAGATGTGTGAGAGTAAGAAACTATGTTGGAAAGAACATTCCTGTGAAACACATGTCAACGGAACAGTAAAGCACTCTGTCCTGTTTACCACCAGCCGACACAGAAATAATAGTTTTTCCGCTCAACATTGGTGTAGGTGTTAAGTCTGCATGTCTGATCACAGAGTATGTAGCTGCACTATCTACTGAAACGGTAACTTAAAACTGTTTATAGTAAGATCAACCACAGGGAGTTTCTGATAGGAGTCAGTACACAGCTGAGCGTGTGTGTGTGCTGGCATGTGCAAAGCAGGGGGCCGGGGGGGCTTGAGCCCCTGCCGCTTTGATCCTCTGCCTACAAGTGTCCTTTTTACTGTTTTTTTTTTTGTTTTTTTTTTGCGCAAAAAACTGCATGACTAAAATTTTCGTGACTAAAATTTTGATCAATGATAATAAATGTTCAGAGTGGTTTAATTTGGCTGTCACTGGACCTGGTCATGGTGCCCTTTCATCTCTGTCAGGCCACGCCCCTTCCTCCTGTGCAACCTTACTTGCAACACACACACACACACACACGCGCACATGTCATGCGGTCTGGAGAATGAATGAGGAGGAGGGAAGAGCCGCGATTCCAGGTACATGAGAGTCAACCCGCTATCTGCCCAAAACATTCACTTGTCTCTTTTGGTCCTGGTCCTATTCTTCAACAACTATAGTTTTGGGGCCAAAAACCGATGGTAAGTGAGTAAATAATTCAATATCATCGTCACGTCATGGAATGAGCTCCCAGACTAGCACACTCTAACAGCTGGGTGCCCACCTGAGTCTGAGTCCTGCTGAAGCACTCACACAGATCTGCTTCTGTTTTATTTCCATAAACTGTTGAGTTTTAGCCGCAAAATTCTAACACATGGTAATAGTCCTCACTTGCTGAAAAAGTCACATTTTCTTCCGTTTTCTCTGTTTTTGCATAATACCTTTAAGTTTACTCTGAGCTTTAATGAACATCTACATGATCAGTAAATTAAATAGAGGGTAAAGGAAGTCATTTACACTGAAAAATGCAAAACACAGAGGTTTTTATTATAATAAATGGTGATAAATCACATGAGAAACGTTAAAAAGAGAGAAAAAAATCATTTAGAAGCTGCCATAAAAGTACCACTGGGTCTTAATGGGTTAAAATGTGCTGAAGTAATTAAATTCTGCTAAACCGATATAAAATTGCATAAAAAGAAAACACATCCAAGTCTTCTTCTCATCCAATTCCTAAATCCGGCCCTTTTGGTGTACAAGAGTCATAAAACTTATGGAAAATCCCCCGACTCTTTCATCAGTGCCAACACTTTGACATTTCTGGTTTTGTTTCAGAAACTGCTGGATCCATTATCGTAATATCCGTGTTCACCTAAAACATCTTGAGTGAATCTTATTTGAAATAACCACAAACCTCCACAAATATTCCCATCAACCTGGTCAATATTAAATGATACAGCTAGAAATACTACAATATAAACTTTATTATTATCATGTAATGTTAAATGGTTTGGCTTGGGTTAACACTTCCTCTACATGGTTATTTCTTAACTGTGGAAAACCTAAATATCATCATAAATATGTCCTAGAATGAAAAGAAACTAAATATTCAATGTTTCACTGTAAAAGTAGGTGTAAAACCAGATGTAAAATGAAGGTATTTCTAGTTATTAACATTCATTGTCATGCTTTTATACATAATTTAACATCTGTTTTGAAGAATTTGTCTTGGACTTACACTGCAAAAATCCAAATCTTACCAAGTGTATTATTCTTATTTACTAGTCAAAATATCTCATCACACTTAAAATAAGACAGAATCACCTACAGAGGAACTTGTAAGGGAGATAAAAGAACTTATTTTTAAACAATAGATCTAGAAAAACCTATTTCAAGAAATCGTACCGAGATAATTTTCACTTGTTCCATTGGCAGATTTTTTTGGTGAATTGAGCAAAAAAAGTCTTGAATTAACACACATCATTCTTGTGTACATTACAGAAGGGTTAACTCATTCTGTGATTTAACATGCTTAAGGTTCTCACACACGTCTGTATCACTGCAAACTTAACCACATCACCATATGCCTGCCCTGACAGCCTAACTGAGATTCAACCTAAGCACTGTTATTAAGGGGAGGGGGTAAAACAAACAAACCAAACAAAAAAGGAAAGAAAACTAGTCCACCCCAGGGGCAGTTCCCAGATCTTTTCTGCCCGTTACCAGCTCACCTGCCAGGCGGACTAGACAAAGAAAAAAACCAAACCAACTAATAACACAAAAACAATGGCAAGACAAACAGCTGACAGAACCCCCATGCCTCTGTAAAAAGCACAAATACAAATCTTAAACACTTTATTAAATCCATTAAAATACACAACCGTTTGCAGATTCTGTTACAAAGTTTAAAATACCAGGTTTGTCCAAATGGTTCCCTTCCAGTATTTGCCGCCTCAGCAGGGAAACAAGTCTGAAACAAAAACAGTTCATGTCACACACTTCCGAACAACAGACACATTTAAAAACAGGGCCTCAGCTGACCAGTGTTCCTTCGGTTCCCTGCACACCAGCATGGACTGAGGTGTGCACTCGCCTCACTCCTCCGGTCGGAACCACCAGCCACACACCTGTTCCTTCCTGCAGACAAATTTATACCCTCCTCCCTAATCCCTGCACCCCCCCTTCTTTACTTAGCGCCCCCTGCCACAGTTGTCTCTTGTCGTCCTTAACTCAAATTTACCAAAGGATCAGAAGGAGAGGCAGTCGAACCCACAAAGGATGACACTGCTTTATTATTTCAGGGATAATGTCTTTAATTTTGTTCACACTTATTGTTTACACTTTGTTATTGTTGTTCACATTGTTCTGATGTGGATTTGAGTCAAGGAGCTGAGCTCCTGTTTGTAAAGTAGTTCAGGTGTACAAACACCAGGTAGGGTAGTTCAAACACTGTGCCAATGTCACTGATAATATTTTCACCAATGACACTGATAACAAGAAAAGCACTCAGAGAGTGCAGGCCTCCGCCAAGGCAGATCAGTGGGCCCCTGTGCCCCCCTCCCCCCCGATCGCCACCAAAATTTAATCATTTCTTCCTTATGCCAGTATCAACATTTCCTGAAAATTTCATGAAAATCTGTCCATAACTTTTTGAGTTATCTTGCTAACAAACAAACAAACAAACAAACAAACAAACAAACACGCACGCACGCACGCACACACACAAAGCAAAGCGATCACAATACCTCCTGGCGGAGGTAATAATACAATAAGCCAACTATTAATTAATGACATTCGTGACCATTTGCCAGTGTTCACAGTCTATGACATCACATGCAGAAATACAGTGGCTTGCAAAAGTATTCATACCCCTTGAACTTTTCCACATTTTGTCACGTTACGACCACAAACAAATAGATTTGACTGGAATTTTATGTGAAAGACCAACACAAAGTGGCATAAAATTGTGAAGGAGAAAGAAAATGATACATGAATTTAATATTATGTTACAAATAAAAAACTGAAAAGTGCGGTGTGCAAAAGTATTTCAGCCCCATTTTCTCTGAGGGAAACTCAGTTTTTCAGTTTTTTATTTGTAAAACAATTTTAAAATCATGTATCTTTTTTTTTCTACTTCACAACTGTATGCCACTTTGTGTTGGTCTTTCACATAAAATTCTAATAAAATATATTTATGTTTGTGGTCGTAGCATGAAAAAATGTGAAAAAGTTCAAGAGGTATGAATACTTTTGCAAGCCACTGGAAGTTAAACAAACAGAATATAGATGAGTAAAATCAGAGGGATCCATAAACAAACTTAAACATGAATTATTGGAGTAAAACTGGGATATAATTCACAGAAAAAAATATCTTAACCTCACATATGACAAGTTCCTAAGAATATTTACCTCATTATATGATAAACATTGTCCAGTTAAGAAATATAACAGAAAACGATCATATGCTCATTGTCCACAGATAACAAAAGGGCAACAAAATGCATGTAAGAAAAAAATAAACTTTACAGTGATAAGACAGAGAACTGAAGAGGCAGAACATAAAGATAAAAAAAATACAAAAATAAGTGAACTAATATTATGAGGGTATCAATCAATCAATCAATCAATTAATCAATGCCATTAAAGGGTGATTATGGTAAATACTTCTGTCTCGTGTTTCAGGTCCACTTTAGAATTAGAATAAAACAAGGCAATAAAGTAGAACATAGAACAACAGAACATGACAAAATGTTTGAATCGGTTCCATTGATGTCCTGAACTTTCTGATACATGAAGTGGTTCTTCGTTACCACACATTCATCAGCAGTTCAACACATTTTCAATTAAATCAAAGCCATTCTGCAGGTCAGGGTCAGACCAGTGTAAAAATGTGAAACCAGTTTGATATGAAGGAAAACACTGGACCGGACCAGTACCAGATTGGACCACTAGATGAAGCACTGGTGTCTGACACTCAGTCTGTCATGTGTCCTTTGTTGGTGGTGAACTTCCTCCTCAACTGGAATGTGATCTCCTTCATGTTGTCGGCCTCAGTTTGGGACTAAACCACTACCAGTTCATCAGTCATTCTGTCTCATCCATATGATGTTCACCATGTTGTTTATGACTGATGAAAAACTACATGGATTCAGGACTCTGACACCTTCAACCAATGGTGTTCTTCAGGTTATGCAACAGTTAATTTTCTCTCTCTCTCTCTCTCACTCACACTCACACTCACACACAGTTGGGGGTTAAAAAAAAAAGAGTAGAACATTTTGGGGTATGAACTTAAACTGCACAGAACAACTATGGAAAGGACAATGAACAGGTGTGAACCCCAACCAGCAACAGAATCACAACAAGTGACTGATTAAACGTCCACAAAGTCAATAGAAGTAGTGTCCCCATTGAAAGCAGCTCTTGTAAATATTCTTGTAAATCAGTAAATATATTTCAAGTTGGATTCTTTATGTTCTTGCACTTTTCTTAAATATTTCAAAGTAATAATAATAATAATAATAATATGGCAGTGATAATAATAATAGGCAAATTATAATAATAGCAATATTGTTTGTGATAGTTATAATAATAATGATGATTGATGATGATAAACATACTACTAATAATATTCAAATACAATATATACCCTTATTCTTCAAAATAAAGAAGTACTATCCCCAATGAAACCACGTCCTTGTTGACCTCCACTAATTGGACTTTACACGTTGCGGCAGGTTAAGGTTCTGTAACGTCACTGTTGTGTGAAGGTGGTGCATTAGAACACACTTCTTTACTCTGAGGACAACAAAACACAGCTTTCAGTCTGGTGTTTGTCTTCACATGTGGACTCTATGGAGCCAGATCTGGAGGTTTTTAAGTTTGATGTCCTTGTCAAAAGAAGTTGGTGCTGCTGGTTCAGACACTGCGTTTCTTCTTGTCATCTGATGCTGAGGTACTTTTTCATCCAGATGTTGATGATTCACATCTGTCCTGATGATAGGAGAAAGCAGAGTATGGCAAGAATCTTTTTTCACATCTGTAACACTCAAACTGTTTCGGTGTTTTTCTGTGTTGTGGATGCATAGGTGTGTTTTAAGGTTACACATTTGAGTGAAAGTCTTCCCACAATGGTCACACTCATATGGTCTTTCACCGTTGTGGATGCGTAGGTGTCTCTCTAGGTGATTCATTGTGATGAAAGTCTTCCCACACTGGTCACACTCATATGGTCTTTCATATGGTCTTTTACCATTGTGGATGCGTAGGTGTCTCTTGAGGTAACTCATCTGGGTGAACGTCTTCCCACACTGATCACACTCATATGGTCTTCCACCATAGTGGATGCGTAGGTGTGTTTTAAGGCTACACATTTGAGTGAAAGTCTTCCCACAATGGTCACACTCATATGGTCTTTCACCATTGTGGATGCATAGGTGTCTCTTGAGGTGATTCATTGTGATGAAAGTCTTCCCACACTGGTCACACTCATATGGTCTTTCACCGTTGTGGATGCGTAGGTGTGTCTTGAGGTGATTCATTGTGATGAAAGTCTTCCCACACTGGTCACACTCATATGGTCTTTCATATGGTCTTTTACCATTGTGGATGCGTAGGTGTCTCTTGAGGTAACTCATCTGGGTGAACGTCTTCCCACACTGATCACACTCATATGGTCTTCCACCATTGTGGATGCGTAGGTGTATCTTAAGACTGTATATCCGGTTGAAAGCCTTCCCACACCGTTCACACTCATATGGTCGTTCTCCGGTGTGGATGCGTAGGTGTGTTTTAAGGTTACGCATTACGGTGAAAGTCTTCCCACACTGGCCACAGAGATATGGTCTTTCTCCAGAGTGGATGGCTCTATGTCTTCGAAGGTCATGTAATGTGATGTAAGCCTTGTCACACTGGTCACAGCCATATGGTCTTTCACCTTTGTGGATTTGAAGGTGCATCTTAAGATTGCGTATGCAGTTGAAAGTCTTCCCACACTGTTCACAATCATATGGTCTCTCTCCACTGTGGATGAGTAGGTGTCTTTTAAGGGTAGACATTTGGGTGAAAGTCTTCCCACACTGGTCACAGTAATATGGTCTTTTTCCGCTGTGGATGCGTAGGTGTCTCGCAACGTGATTCAATCTGGTGAAAGTCATCCCACACTGGTCACAGTCATATGGTTTTTCTCCACTGTGGACGAGTAGGTGTCTCCGAAGGTAACGCATGTCGGTGAAAGTCTTCCCACACTGGTCACAGTCATATGGTCTTTCTCCACTGTGGATGCGTAGGTGTATCTTAAGGCTACTCATAGTGGTGAAAGTCTTCCCACACTGGTCACAGTCATATGGTCTTTCTCCACTGTGGATGCGTAGGTGTATCTTAAGGCTACTCATAGTGGTGAAAGTCTTCCCACACTGGTCACAGTCATATGGTCTTTCTCCACTGTGGATGCGTAGGTGTATCTTAAGGCTACTCATAGTGGTGAAAGTCTTCCCACACTGGTCACAGGTGGGTCTTCTATCCATGTTTGCTGGAATCAGGTGATCTTTGCCAGACACAACTTTTAGGTTTCTCTTAAAATCCACTTTTGGCTTCTTTCTACATCAAAACACAAAGAAAAAGAAGACATGGACACTGAAATGCAATGGAATGTAACAGAACAAACACATCTCTTCAGGACCAGATTAAGCAGATAGACTAAATTAGCTAGTTAGGTAATTAACAGGACATTTTTAAGACAACCAATATTTAATGGTGATGGTTTTACCATTATTATTATTATTATTATCATAAATAATAATAATTCTTATTCTTATTGGTAGTAGTTGTAGTCGTATTTTATAGTTTTGGAAGAAATTTTAAGGGCCTGAATATGTGAGAAAACTCAATACTCTTATTCTACAAGTGAAAACTGATGCAGATTCAATAATGTACTAATGTGTTTACGAAAAAGTTTCTTGTTTCATGACAAAACCTCAGAACTTGTTGCACCACTATGATCATACGAGGTCACATAAGGTCACCAACTCTAATGGATTGGATCTTCAGCTTGTTAAGACTTTTCTGACCAAATTTGAGATGAATATGTTCTTGTGTACACATCAAAACACCAAAACATTTACTGGTACTAACAGGTGGAACAAGGAGTCAGATTCAATATTGTCATGTCATTATGTTCAGGGTGTGACTCTGATCATACATGTGAAGCCATGATGAGGTAAATGTGGAAATAATATCACATTTTTTATTTATATGAATATTTATATAAATACCAAATATCTTACTATTTTCTCTTCAGATTTTCATTTTCACACATTTACAGTTTTTCTACCTGTCTTTTTCTCTGCAATTGCTTGTTGTTGCTGTTAACTGTGAAATTTCCCCACGGTGGGAGAAATAAAATCTTATCTTATCTTATCTTATCTTATCTTAAGTTTGGTGCTGATTGGATAAAAAATTGTTGAGTTATAACAGTTTGGCTTTTCTTGCAGCTGCACCCTGAACTACAGAACCACAACGACAGAAAGGCACACAAGAAAAAAAACACACACACAAGAAAAAGAAAATCACACAAACAAGAAAAAGGTTCTTCTGGAAAAGGTAGGTACCTGCTGTGACCAGGATCTGGATGCTGATTGGATTGTCTTTGACAGGTGGGAAAACTGGAAGTTTATATTTATCCTCCTCAGACCCAGCTATGGGCTTTCTGTCCACATTTGTGGACAAGAGTTTAACAACTTTATACAAAAAGAAAAGAAAACTGTCCACCACAAAGGACATTCCATAAAAAATTTAAAAACTGCATCTGAAAAAAACTGTTTCATCATGATGTTTCCAATATAGGCACTTATTTAATAAAACATTTAAAAAGCTTCTACTTTGCTGACATTTCCTGGGTCTTAGGAGGTTAAAGCTGTGAATGACTTCCATCACTAATTTTTCTTCAAATTTATAAAACCTGAGTGATAACCTCCTTATCACTAATCCATAAGTCTTTCCGTGCTAACGCACCTAAATCACTTCCGTGCATTGTGGGAAGTGCAGCTCCAGCCGTGCCTTTCCTGCCAGGCTGCTGCGGCCATAATGCAGCTGAACTTCCACTTCCCACAATGCATGACACAATTCTGAAAATGCCCCAGTTACCTCCCAGCTCTGTTTGGAAACCAATGGTTTGTTTTTGTTGGAGTACACTTGGAAATTTTTCACTTCTTTGTCTATTGTCAGAATAAAACACATTCAGCTTGGAGTTCACCTGTGCCGTTTACTACACAACGCAGATTTCATCTGTTACATATGTGTGTGCTGATGTCATATCAGTCGCCTCTATACATGCACCAAGTTTCAAGTAAATTGAAACAAAATTGATGTTTCATAGGCATTTGAAATTTTGCCTATTATAAGCAAACTAGTGCACTGACCTGTGGGAATCCACAGGTTCTAGAAGCAGTAGAGTTGATCAAATGGGGAGCTGAGCTAAATTTACTGATGTAACACAGAAAATAGGAAAAAAATAATGGCCCTCATTTTGTTTTGTATTGAAATCAAAAGTAACGGAAAAGAATGCATTCATAATGATGTTAAATAATTGTTTGAAAGGGCTTTACAGTAATGTCACTGTGTGACTTCATCACATTCACATGATTTGACTAAGTTTACTGATGAAACACAGATTAGGAGGAAATAGAATGGACTCATTTAGGTTTGTATTGACATGGACGTGGACCAGAGACTTTTCCACAGGACTGAACATGGAGGAGGCAAACGTTAACGGACTGGGTCTGACCGGGGACCGGCAGAGTGGAACTGGGCCACAGTAAGAACCAGACCTGGTTCTCCTCAGTTTTCTGTTGATCTGGATCTGGATCCAGATCCAGATCCAGACCCCCTCCCTGCTGGATCTGGATTATTATTGATTATTGTGTCAGGTCATGTATTTGGAAGACCAAGGCTGCCAAAATTAAATTAATAAATACATCATTTAAAAAGACCTTAAATGTGTCATTAACCCTTTCATGCATAGTGGTCACTCCAGTGGACAGTTATTCTCCAGCTGTTCTCTTGTATATTCATGGATTTTATTGTTTTAGTTCCACCTCAGCCGACACAGTGGATCATCCCATACACAGACATTCATATGATTACTGTAACTTTGCTGTTCTTGATAAATCTGATCTGCAGTAACATGCTTGAGTGTAAATCAATTAATTTTTATTGTTAATAGACTGTAATTAACCATTTTTCTCCAACAAAAAGTTTTTTTTTTTATATTATCACCATAAAGTGAGTGATAACTAAAATCGCAGTATGTTAAAATGTGACAAAACACCAGATTAGCAGCATTAAAAAAAATGTTCATACTTTTCACACAGTGTATCAGTAAATACATGTTTCTTTGCATCAAAAATTAAATGCATGATTTCCAGCTGAGTGGATATTTTTGCAACTCCATGAGAAATAGGTTAATAGAAAAATTTCAATCACATTGTTTTTTTCATGCCTTAAGAGGAATAAAAACACTCTGGAAAAATATCTTGATTAGGGTCAAAAAGCAGCATTCAAAATCTCTCTGACGGGACATTTTAGAGACAATTTGACCCACATTTTAACTTTTAAATTAATTTTTACTTTACTTAGACCACAAGGGATTATCCAAAGAAAGGAGCTACTTTATATTGAAATAAATGTTGGAATGGCGATCAATTAAAATTTGCTCTCTGATGGGACATTACTGTGCTTTGACCCATTAAGGTTCTAATAATTCATGCATGAAAGGGTTAATGTAATACTTTAATACAGCAGCCCAATCTAATGTGACACAGCACACTGAGGTAAAGTTAGCAGCAGGTTGGATATTTGATGGACATTCAAAAGCCATCGCCTTAGGGACTATCAATAAATGACTGCGCTAAATGTTTTTCTTCAATAGTTTCTCAGTCATGTGACCCAGAGACTCCAAACCAGTCTCAAATTATTATAATAAACAGGACCTTTAGGAAACACCACTTAATATTTCTCTCCAGTCTATATTAACTTTTTTTATGAATAATATTCATAAAAAAATATTAACTGGTTTGGAGTCACTGGGTCACATGACTGAGAAACTATTGAAAAAATTGCTATTTTTCATAAAAGTATGAATAATATTAAAAAAAAATATGAATATAGACTGAAGAGAAATATTAAGTGGTGTTTCCTAAAGGTCCTCTTTATTCTAATAATTTGAGACTGGCTTGGAGTCTCTGGGTCACATGACTGAGAAGCTATTGAAGAAAAACGTTTAGAGCAGTCATTTATTGCTAGTCCCTAAGGTGAACTAACTTCACCTCAGTACACAGCACAGATCTATGGATTTATCTACAGGTCTTAGCTTTAGCCACCTTAGCTTCTGGAGCTGCTCCTGAACACATATGTGAACTGTTTGGTCTAAATGGGACTAACTGGAGCCAGAGCCATACAAAAAAAAATAAAAGTCTCCCGTGGCATTAGACTAATTCTACATTTGTATAATATAGAACAGAACAGGACAAATGTCCTCCCACCTCAAATGAAAGAGGAGGGAGAGAAAGGGTGAGCTTCACAACAGCACGAGACGGAGAGGAGTTCATAACACTGTTAAGTTTCATTTTCACCCCACCCCCACCCCCACCCCAGTAGGTCAGAAACCGGCCGACGAACCCCCCCCCGCCCACACACACACACACACACACACACACACACACACACACACACACACACACACACACACACACACACACACACACACACACACGACCGAACCGTGCGCCCCCTTCCCGTTATAACTATTCTAATTCGTACTTTAACCGAAGCCCCAGTTCCACCGTAAACTCTGTGTATGTGTTCAGGTGTCACTCTTAAACTTACCTGGATCTGCAGGTTCAAACATGGACACCTCTGTTCTGCAAATACACTCACTTTTCGCTGCTTGGAGCTTCTCTCCAGTTTGCTGCTGTTGTCGGGGAGTCAGTGCGCCTGCGCAGAGTGAGGTCTTTTTTTTTTTTTTTTTTTTTTTTTTTTTACTTTCTTTAACCCTTTCATGCACACTGGTCACTAGTGATGTTTCAGATGTGCTGAGGCTTCGAAGCGTGTGTCCAGTAATGGAGGGGGCGTTTCCGCGAAGCGCGTGTCGAGGTTTGCTTCATTTAGGGGAGGAGCCGCAAATGATGACGTCCGAAGCCTCGCTGCCCGGCTGTACCACGTGACTGCTTCACGCAGTGGTTCAGAGGTGGTTCTATGTGGTTCAGGTTTGACAGCAGAATAAACCCCTCAGCTCTGTTCAACATGTGGGTTTGTGACTGAGAGATATGTGACTCACAACAGAGTTTATATATATATATATATATATATATATATATATATATATATATATATATATATATATATATATAAAACTCTGTTGTGAGTTCTGTTGTGAGATATATATATATATATATATATATATATATATATATATATATATATATATATATATATATATATACACATACATATATACACATACATACATACATATATATATATATATATATACATATACATATATATACACATATATATACATACATATATATATATATATATATATATATATATATATATATATATATATATATATATATATATATATATATATATATATGTGTGTGTGTGTGTGTATATATACAATTTTGATACCAGAGTTTGGATAGCGTTTATATAGTTTGGAGATAGTTTAAAGGGTTTAGAGCACATGTGTCAAACATGCGACCCGTGGACCAAAACTGGCCCTCCAAAGGTTCCAATCCGGCCTGCAGCATGATTTTATGGAGTGCAAAAAATTACACTAAAGATATTAACAGTCAAGGGTGTTCAACTCATTTTAGACTCATGTGATCTAAAGTAAAATAATAGTCTAAAAACCCTTACAATAAAACATGAACAACCTGAAAATTAAGTACAATTTTAACAATATTCTGTCTGTTACTAAATGTTAAATGATTTTGGATTTGTAGATCCCATTTGTAAGTTGTGTTAATAAGTTGACACGTAATATTGTAGACATTCTTATTTTAGTTACACTTTCCAAACTTCAACATTTCAACAGTATTATGTTTGTGTAACATTGTGTGTAATGCACATGTACAAGCGATAAGTTGAGGCATAATACTGTTAAAATTTAGCTTATTTTTCCTAAGAAATTACTATTTTTTTTTTTCGGTTATTCACATCTTTTTTGTGAAAAGATAGTTTGTAAATCTCAAGATTTTCATAATTTAATGATTTTATTGCACTACAATGAAGAGAAAAACTTGGGGTTGTCATTATTTACAGGTTTTTATGCTGTTATTTTAATGGTTTGGCCCACTTGAGATTGAATTGGAAGAAGAGGATTTCCCCTGTGTAGGAACATTTGGATTTGATAACTCCTAATAAGGTCAACTAAATCTAACATTATTTCAGACATATAAGGTTTGTTTATCTGGAGTACTGGGAGAGACAAAAATTACTGTATCCAAATTTATATAATCTTGTTCTTGTGTATTTGTGCATCTTCTGTACCGTGTGAAAGGGTGTTTTCAAAGGCCGGAGAGGTTGTGTCAAAAAAAAAAAAAAAAAAGAAATCACTTCAAACCAAAATCTGTTGAGAAACTGATATTTCTGGATAAAAATAAATCAAATCTCCCCTGTCCTGTACATCATTGTCCAAGTTACACAAACATGTTCAGTGTCCTCTTCCTAGTTCCACAAGTACTTTCATTGTCTTCTGCCTGTTTAAGTCCATGACATTTTCCTAAAGTGGCAAAAAAAACCCATTATACAACTTGGGTGTCAAACATGCGGCCAAATCTGGCCTGCCAAAGGTTCCATTCCGGCCCTTGGGATGAAAGTGCAAAAATGAACCTGAACAGTCAAAGTTGTCCAGATCCTTTTGGTTCAGGTTCCACATACAGACCAATGTGATCTCCAGTCAAAATGACAACACAATAACCCATAAATAATGACGACTACAAATTTTCTTTGTGAAAAATTATGTGGAAAAAAAATTAAGTAAAAAAAATAACATTACACTCTGAAAATATTTACATTTACAAAATTATTCTTTCACAATAAAATGCAAATAAATACATAAATAAAAATAGGACCAATGGCCCTGTAGCTTACCGGCCAAATTCAAAGCTTTGGGAAATGTATCCAGATGCCATTTATTCTCACCCAGTTCTGTGTATTTATTCTGTTCCAGAAATAGCCCATGTTTTGGTCATATTCCAATCAGATGTGTAAAAAATTCAAATTCCAACTTGATATCATTGATACTGATTTATTGGATCAATCCACTTCCTATCTGTTATAATGGGAACATTTTTCAAAGTCGCACCAAATCCAGAATCAGATCCGGATCCAAATCATTTCACTAACTTTTGTTGACATCATCATAAAGAAGCTGTATACCAAGTTTGAAGTCAATCAGAATTGTAGTTTCAGAGAAGACGACAATTGAAATTTTTGTAACGGACGACAGACGATGACGACTGACGCTGCATGACGACAACAGTTTACGGCCTGTTGGCCGGTAAGCTAAAAACAAAGATGAACAACCCGAAATGTGCAATTTGAACAATATTCTGCCTGTTACTAAATGTTTTGTGCATTTATGGATCCACTGTGATCTGTAGTTGTGTTAATGTTAACAGATGGAATATTGTAGAAATTGTTTAAATTTTAGTTCCAAACTCCAAGATTTTAACAATATTCTGCCTGTTACCAAATGTTTATGGAACATTGTGTGTAATGTACATGTATAAATAATAAGTCCAGACATAATATTGTTAAAATTGCACTAGTTTTTCTATGAAATTTCTGTTTTTTCAGGTTATTCACATCATTTTTGTAAAAATGTAAATATTTTCATAATTTTATATATATGTACATATATATATATATATATATATATATATATATATATATATATATATATATATATATATGTATATATATTTTTTTTTTGTACTAAAACAAAAAGAAAAACTTGGATTTGTCATTATTTATAGGTTATTAAGTCATTATTTTACTCATCTGGCCCGCTTGAGATCAAATCGGGCTAAATATGGAACTGAACTAAAATGAGTTTGACAGCTCTGTTATACAACCTCCACCATATGATACTACCAATTGGGGGAAATTTACACACACAGAATACATTCAAAATATTTTATTATACACATATGTGATAATTTATGTCGAGAAATTATGTGGTCATACATTTTTTGTTATTCATAGTCATTCCACAGAGCCATAACAGACCCAAAAATTCAATGCATCACACATTCTGTGGTTCAGATCCAGCTGTCTGTGATTCTACACATGGACAGTAGGTGGTTTCGTGTGCACACGAAGCCTTGAAAAATGAACCCTTCCTCGAACCAATGGACTCTATGCACAGCCCCTCTACTTCCTGAACTTACCGCTGTTTTCTTGGATATTCATGGCTTTTTTTTTTTGCTTTTTTTTTTATATTATCTCCATGAAGTGAGTAATAACTAGTATTAGAGTATGTTAAAATGCGAGAAAACATCAGATTAGCTGCATGAAAAATGTTTTTATTTCATAGTTTTCACACAGTTTACCACTTTCTGATGATGTGTCTTAAATACATGTTTTTTTTGCTTCAAAAATTAAACGCATGGCGTCCAGCGGAGTGGACATTTTCTAACTCCATGAAAAATAGGTTCATAAAAAAATTCTATCGCGTTGTTTTTCTTGTGCCTAAAGAGGAATAAAAACACTCAGGAAAAAAAAAAATCTTGACTAAGGTCCTCATAAGGTCCTTTCATGCATGAAAGGGTTAAATATCAATTTACAAACATTGTCAAACACTTAACATATAACACAATACATACAATACATGAGAATACAAATACGAAATTAGAATATAATCATAAAGTCAGTATATATACAGGATATATTTTCAATAATTTCTATACAAAAATAAATAAATAAATAAATATAAATAAGTAAATAAATAAATGCATAAATAATTTCTCATCTAAAATTTCCTTAAATGTCAGATGATACATTAAATATCTTATCAAAGCTATCAATAAATGTCCTATTTTTTTTATTATTAACAAGGGCTAATTATTTATAAAGTGAGTTAAATTCAATTAAAAAAATGAGGAAAGTTGGTTTGGAGAATGAAAATTTTTGCTTGAATCAAATGTTTTCCCAATAAAATGAAAAAATGACCTAATACTGCAGACATTTGTTCTTATTTTCATAATAACATGAAACAGTATGACATGTTAACATGGGTGAAGATATAAGAACACAAGTTAGACCAAAACTGCTTTGTGATGTTACATTTAAAAAACAAATGGTTTAAAGTTTCATCAGCATGTTCATAAAAACCACAGGAGTTATCCACATCTTTGAATTTTGAAATGAAAGAGTTGACAAGATATATCTTGTGAAGAATTCTGAAATGAGTTTCTTTTACTTTGTTATGGATCCAGTATTTGTGAGGTAAAAGCCATGATTTTTCCCAGTTTTTGTCCTTGAAATGATGCTGCGTTCCAGGCCATTTTTAAGCCTGTAAGTCAAGAATTCAAACCATCGACTCACAACTTTGCAACATTCCAGGAAAGTCATGTCAAACTGCCTGAGCGCAAGGAATTGTGGGAGTTAGATGTAGACAAACAGCATGGTGGACCGTACGTTATGCTCATTTACAATCATTTCTATCGCCAAAGGGGTTTGTTTTTTGTTTATCTGAGGGAAACAGTAATTTATTTATGTTATTTGTATATTTGATTGATTGATTGATTGATTGATTGATCGATCGATCGATTGATGGTTTTATTTCGAATATGAATGTCAAAACAGAAGAAAATAAATAAACAAAACACTTAATCATAAGACATATAATACATATTCGAAAAGGAGTGAGAGGAAGTACAACTTATAAACTCCCACCCCTTCTCCTTATAGAATTAATAACAATAATAACCTTCCTAGTCTAAGCATATCTATACTATATACTATAATATGACGATACTTACTATTAAATAATTTGGTTTCTGGCTTTATATTATTATGAACAAATATAATATGATTTACATAAACACATAATACAATAACACATATATGTAAATACATATTCATACACAGATCTATACACACACGTATACATATACACTTACATATATATACACACACACACACACACAAACACACACACACACACACACACACACACACACATATATACACACACCTATACTTATATACTGTATACTACATACTTGTACATCTTTATAACACCCAGTGATCCCCAACCCCTCCCTCATCCCTGTACCTCTGAAACATTGTGTCTTTCTACGTCCTTTTAAATTCTTTCATCCTTGGACGTTGCTTAACTCTATATTAAATCTGTTCCACAGTCTCACCCCACTGACTGAAACACAAAAACCCTTCCTAGTGTAGCGTCATGACGGTGCAGTCAGTGAACAGAGAACAGACTAGAGCCATTAATTAAATCATCTCTCTCTCTGTGTCAAACCAAATTCCTGAACAGCCATGCTGATTGGTTCGTATCAGGTCAGTGCAGGGACATCCTCTGCAAGTGACATTTATGAAGACAGATGGTCCTAAGGAATGGACCTAACTTAATCTAAATGGACAAAGCTAAGCCTTTGTCATCTGTTCTTCATTACAGCCATCTTCCCTGTCGTGGTAATTTAAGGAACCCAGGAAACTGAGTGTTTACACTTAGCCAACCTTGTACTTCCACAGCTGTGTCTCATTAGGTTTAGGTAAACCTAAGGACAAACACTGAATAACAAAATCACTGTGTGTCATGTTAATAGTGTTACAGTAACGTGTTAATGTTGATTGTATTCAGCATGTCTCATGACTCAGCGATAAAGAAGATGTACCAGGCCATGACAACAGTGTAGAAGTAAGTTTTCCACCACATTTCCTCCCTTTTGATTATTCAAACGAATCAATCATGCAAAAACATAAAATTTACATAAGAGTATTAATAAAACATTAAACCATAAGGATTACACATCGCTATCTTCGTACAACATCAAATCATCATCATCAAGACCATCTAAGTCATCAAAATCATAATCATCAAACACATCATGCTGTACCATACTAAAAGTACCAATCACATTGTTAATCATAGAACGTAGTATAGGAATAATGCAACAGGATAATACAAGGAGTAACACAAACACACCAAGAATCACAGCAGCAATTTTCACCAACAGCCTTCCACCCCCCCAGACAGCAGCCAGCCCCAAAAATCCCAGCCTGTTGTACTGTATTCAGTGTTCTCCTCATGTAGGACTCGTCTAAGGTCATCTAGCTGATTGTGGACGTCTGACATGTTAGCAGTAACATCAGGTACATAGGTACAACACTGGTCACCGATAAGATGACAGACACCTCCCTTTTCGGCCAACAGGAGATCTAAGGCTGCCCTATTCTGTAATGCGACCGTGCGGAGAGCTTTCATCTCACTTGTAAGAGCATCAAACCCTCGTTCAACAGACGCAGCGAGATTCTCTAATTCCACAGAAAGTTCTTCTATGTACCAGGCTAAACGAGCAGGGCCGTACATGGGAATAATACTGATTGCAAATTTATGGCCACCTGAAATCTGACCCCGTTTTACACAATCAGAAGGGGTTAGAGCTACGGTGGCATTATATGTGGTAGTAACATTAGTTTTAGCATCATAATGTGTCAGTGGGGATGGTGGACCTAGTAATGCAGTGAGGTTGTACAGGACTATAAATGGAGAAGGGGAGAGTGTCCCTGTTGTTGGAAAAGTACATTTATCAGTCCTGTTTTCACAATTTGAATATTACACCCAGATGTGTGTCCCAGATTATAACGTGTGTGTTCTGTGACTGGGGAATGGAAGCACAACTGTGGAATGAAAAAAGGATTAGAGAGATTTCTGAGCCGAAAAACAACATTTTTCTGTACCATAGTAGTATTAGTGTCTCTAGAGAAATTTCTTGGGTTTCTGAAGGTCATGTTGGGTCTCCACCCCAGCCAGGGGTACGTCCATGTGACAGACGGCCAATCTCCCACTGTCCACTTTATCATTGTCAACAGTGTGTGATTGATCGGGAGAGGATAAGGAGCAAACAGAGTATCTTCGTGTGAGCTGTGTGGCATCAAACTGCACACATAGCACACAGATTAGTGACACGTCGTGTCAGGTCACGTGTCACTCGCCACCACGTGTTATCACTATACTCGTGGTGATCAATGATGTGGAGGTCACGTCCGTGACGTCTCCGAGGTTCTTCTGTCCCTTGCTGTCCTCCGACAGACCAGGGCGCAACAGGAGTGTGATGCGTTGGTGAAGGATCAGATACCTGACAGAACGTGCCCACGTACCACATGTACAGGCACATGAAGGTGATGCAGATGGCAGCTGACCTTTTGAGCACCTCCATCGTCGTCGAATCAGTGTATGTGTGGGGCAGGGGGTCTTCAGTCACTCGCCAGCGACCAGGCAAAGGATAAGTGTATATGAGACGTCACTGGGGTCGTTACCACCGCTAGGTTTCAACCAGTGAGTCTTGTGAGTGTGGGTGCGTGATGCAGGGTGTCCAGCTCCGATGTCCAGTCTACGTTGTCGATCGATGATCCGGCCCGTCCTCAGCAGCAGTCGGCAGTTCTCCCAGAAACCGCTTACAGTGGGACGCATGAATCCACGTAGCACGTTCAGCAACCTTGACCGCTGTGTGCGTCGTCAGGAGCACCTGGAAAGGCCCTCGCCACCTGCGCTGTTTCCAGTGCTTTCGTCTGAAGTCCCGGATCCAATCCCCCGGCTGTAACGGGTGAAGCGGCTGGAGACAGTTCCATGAAGTCCATCATAAGATGGTCAACTGGGAGGTTTGGTTGGTCATGACCTGCTGAGCGACAAGGGAAAGACTTTGCCGTGTTATGGGCGGCACAGATAAGACATTTCTTGCAAAATTTCTCTGCAACCACTGTAAACCCCTTTGTAAACCAGTGTTGTGCAATAGCATCTAACATTCCTCCCTTAGACAAATAATCTACGCCATGTGTCAGCTTTGCAAACCAAGGGAAGAAATGTTTGGGCAGACAAGGTCGTCCATCAGCTGCCCCAGGTGAAACTAAAGACACAAGCCTGTGAAGAAGGACAACAAAGGAGAAGGTCATCAACATACTGTGAAGGAGCAACACCTGGTGGGAGGTCAAGGAGGGACAGCGAGTCGGCCAAAATAGAATTGTAAATGTTTGGGGTATCGCAATACCCCTGTGGCATGTGTGTCCATGTGTACATTTTGTTTTTGAACTGAAACGCGAACCAGTACTGGCTATCTGCATGCATGGGAGTAGATGTGAACGCATTCGAGAGGTCAATGACAGAGAAGTGAGACGCAGTAGGCGGGATTTGAGATAAAATCGTGTGTGGATTTGGGACCATGGGTACGCGTGGAACCACAGCTTTGTTCACCACCTGTAGGTCTTGAATAAACCGCCATGTGTCTGGGTCAGGAGGGGCTTTTTTCACAGGAAAAATAGGGGTCCTGACCGGTGGATCTGGACAGGGGACTATAATTCCCACATTCAAATAAGCTTCAAACACGGGAGTTATGCCATCGATCGCTTCCTGCTTCAGCGGATACTGTTTCTGACATGGTCTGTAATCAGATCGCGGGGTGATGATGACCGGTAGGCAGTTCTGGACGAGACCCACATCATGTGGACCAGTAGCCCAGACATCAGGTGGGATATCAGCCAGTTCAGGTGGCACGGAGACGGGTGAGAGGCCTGTGGGAGATGTAGACATACAGGTGAGCACTTCATCATTTAACAACTGTACAGTTTTCTGACAGTCAAACACTGATCTCATGCTCTGTCTGTATACCCCCAGTCGGGGAGAGAACATGATGGCAGGGTCAGAGGTGGGACACAAATCTGACACCTGGAAGGCCTTTTTCACAAACGGGCCCACGTCTTTCCAATCTGCATGGCATGGTTTGGAAAGAGCAACATGTGTGGTGCAGCACCAAGCCTGTAAAAAGTCCGGACTGTCTGTTAAAAGTGACCTCTGCCCTGCATATGAAATCTTTGACTGTTTCATCAGGCCTCTGTTTCAGGTTTCTCAATGCAGACAGAAAGCCTCGACCGAGGAGAAGTTAGCAGTGGGTTGGATATTCGACGGACATTCAAAAGCCATCGCCTTAGGGACTATCAATAAATTACTGCTCTAAATGTTTTTCTTCAATAGCTTCTCAGTCATGTGACCCAGAGACTCCAAACCAGTCTCAAATTATTAGAATAAAGAGGACCTTTAGGAAACACCACTTAATATTTCTTTCCAGTGAATATTAATATTCTGTTGGGTTTCTGTAAATATGCTTAGAGTCTGGTTTTGACCAACTCTATATATAAAGTGTCATGAGATAACTTTTTTTGTGATCTGGCGCTATATAAATAAAATTTGATTGATTGAGTGATTTAATTGGTTTTCCCCTGTAAGTCGCTTTGGAAAAAAGCGTCTGCCAAATGCATAAACATAATATATTTTATGAATATTATTCATATCTTTTATGTAAAAATGTCCTAAAAATATTAATATAGACTGGAGAGAAATATTAAGTGGTGTTTCATAAAGTTCCTTTTTATTATAATAATTTGAGACTGATTTGGAGTCTCTGGGTCACATGACTGAGAATCTATTGGAAAAAACAGAAATTTTTTCATAAAAAATATGAATAATAATCATAAAAAATACAGGGTCCGGCCGGGCCCAGCCCGAAGGAGCGACGTGGGCCCGCCCTCCGGTGGACTCACCACCCACCAAGGGAATCGTAGGGGCCGGGTGCATTGTGGATTGGGTGGCAGTCAACGGCAGGGAGCCCGACAACCCGATCCCTGGACGCAGAGTCTAGCTCTTGGGACATGGAATGTCAGTTCGCTGGGAGGGAAGGAGCCGGAGCTTGTGAGGGAGGTTGAGAGATACCGTCTAGATATAGTCGGGCTCACCTCCACATACAGCTTGGGCTCTGGAACCCAACCCCTTGAAAGAGGCTGGACTCTCCACTTCTCTGGCGTTGCCCACGGTGAGAGGCGGCCGGCTGGTGTGGGCTTGCTCAAAGCCCCTCAGCTCAGCCGTCATGTGTTGGAGTTCACCCCGGTGAACGAGAGGGTCGCGTCCCTGCGCCTTCGGGTCGGGGACAGGTGCCTCACTGTTGTCTCGGCCTACAGGCCGAACAGCAGTGCAGAGTACCCGGCCTTCTTGGAGTCCCTGGGAGGGCTGCTGGATGGTGCTCCGACTGGGGACTCCATTGTTCTCCTGGGCGACTTCAATGCCCACGCGGGCAACGACAGTGAGACCTGGAGGGGGGTGATGGGGAGGAACGGCCTCCCTGATCTGAACCCGAGTGGTGTTCTGTTATTGAACTTCTGTGCTAGTCACAGTTTGTCCATAACAAACACCATGTTCGAACACAGGGATGTCCATAAGTGCACTTGGCACCAGGACACCCTAGGCCGGAGGTCGATGATCGACTTCATTGTCGTATCATCAGACCTCCGACCACGTGTTTTGGACACTCGGGTGAAGAAAGGGGCAGAGCTGTCAACCGATCACCAACTGGTGGTGAGTTGGATCCGCTGGCGAAGGAGGAAACCGGACCGACTTGGCAGGCCCAAACGTGTTGTGAGGGTCTGTTGGGAATGTCTGGCTGAGCCCGATGTCAGTGCGGTCTTCCACTCCCACCTCCAGGAGATCTTCTCCCAGATCCTGGGGGAGGCTGGGGACATTGAGTCCGAGTGGACCATGTTCTCCACCTCCATTGTCGAAGCGGGGGTCGCAAGGTCTCTGGTGCCTGTTGTGGCGGCAATCCCCGAACCCGGTGGTGGACTCCGGAAGTAAGGGGTGCCGTCAAGCTGAAGGAGTCTTATCAGGCCTTGTTGGCCCGTGGGACTCCCGAGGCAGCTGATGGGTACCGGAAGGCCAAGTGCGCCGCAGCCCGAGCGGTTGTGGAGGCAAAAACTCGGGTCTGGATGGAGTTTGGGGAGGACATGGAGGAGGACTATCGGTCGGCCTTGAGGAAATTCTGGCAAACCATCCGGCGCCTCAGGAAAGGAAAGCAGTGCACCACCAACGCTGTTTACAGTGGAAGTGGGGAGCTGCTGACCTCGACTGGGGATGTTGTCGGACGGTGGAAGGAATACTTCGAGGATCTCCTCAATCCCACTGTCACGTCTTGGGTGATGGACTCGTCCATCACCCAAGCTGAAGTCACCGAGGTGGTTGAACAGCTCCTCGGTGGCAGGGCACCGGGGGTGGATGAGATTCGCCCTGAGTACCTTAAGTCTCTGGATGTGCAGGGACTGTCTTGGCTGACACGTCTCTGTAACATCGCATGGCAGTCGGGGACAGTACCTCTGGATTGGCAGACCGGGGTGGTGGTCCCCCTTTTTAAGAAGGGGGACTGGAGGATGTGCTCCAACTATAGGGGGATCACACTCCTCAGCCTCCCGGGGAAAGTCTATTCCAGGGTACTGAAGAGGAGGATCCGACCGATAGTCGAACCTCGGATCCAGGAGGAACAATGCGGTTTTCGTCCCGGTCGCGGAACACTGGACCAGCTCTATACTCTCCATCAGGTGCTCGAGGGTTCATGGGAGTTCGCCCAACCAGTCCACATGTGTTTTGTGGATCTGGAGAAGGCGTTCGACCGTGTCCCTCGTGGTATCCTGTGGGGGGTGCTTCGGGAGTATGGGGTCCGGGGCCCTTTGCTAAGGGCAGTCTGGTCCTTCTTTGACTGAAGCAGGAGCCTGGTTCGCATTGCCCGCAGTAAGTCAGACCTGTTCCAGGTGCACGTTGGTCTCCGGCAGGGCTGCCCTTTGTCACCGGTTCTGTTCATAATTTTTATTGACAGAATTTCTAGGCGCAGCCAGGGGCCGGAGGGGGTCCGGTTTGGGGACCACAGGATTTCATCTCTGCTTTTCGCAGATGATGTTGTCCTGTTGGCCTCATCGAACCTGGACCTTCAGCGTGCACTGGGCCGGTTTGCAGCCGAGTGTGAAGCGAGCGGGATGAGGATCAGCACCTCCAAATCCGAGGCCACGGTTCTCGACCGGAAAAAGGTGGTCTGCCCTCTCTGGGTAGGTGGGGAGTCTTTTCCCCAAGTGGAGGAGTTTAAGTATCTCGGGGTCTTGTTCATGAGTGAAGGAAGGATGGAGCGTGAGATTGACAGATGGATCGGTGCAGCGTCTGCAGTGATGCAGTCGCTGTACCGATCAGTTGTGGTGAAGAAGGAGCTGAGCCAAGAGGCGAAGCTCTCAATTTACCGGTCAATCTACGTTCCTACCCTCACCTATGGTCATGAGCTTTGGGTCATGACCGAAAGGACAAGATCCCGGATACAAGCGGTCGAAATGAGTTTCCTCCGCAGGGTGGCTGGGTGCACCCTTAGGGATAGGGTGAGGAGCTCAGTCACCAGGGAGGAGCTTGGAGTAGAGCCGCTGCTCCTCTGCGTCAAGAGGGGCCAGCTGAGGTGGCTCGGGCATCTGTTTCGAATGCCTCCTGGACGCCTCCCTGGGGAGGTATTCCGGGCATGTCCCACCGGGAGGAGACCTTGGGGAAGACCCAGGACACGCTGGAGAGACTATGTCTCTGGGCTGGCCTGGGAACGCCTCGGGGTCCCCCCGGAAGAGCTGGAAGAGGAGTCTGGGGAGAGGGAAGTCTGGGCATCCCTGCTTAGACTGTTACCCCTGCGACCCGGCCCCGGATAAAGCGGAAGATAATGGATGGATGGGTTGATTTAAGTTTAAGATTTAATAGTTAGATGCGGGCATCTTCAACTATGAATCTGTAATTAAATTAATCTATAAACCAAAGCTCCTTTCTTAAATAATTTGGCTTCCTATTGCTACACTAGTCATGCATATTAAGTGAATTTTAAAGTTAATTTCCCCCCTAAAATCATAACCTTCCTCATGAATACGGAATAATTTCTGTATATTTGTTGGTAAAAGATTATTTTTAGCTTTGTACATTATTTGAGCTATTTGATAGTCCACAATGTCCGTGAACTTGAGTAATTTTGACAGTAAGAATAATGAGTTTGTGTGTTCCTGGTAGCCAACGTTGGGAATGATCCTCGTTGCTCATTTTTGAATAATAGTTGGTTATTTGGATACGTATTTGGTATTAATTTATTCTTGCACTCCATGGACTGAAAACTAGATAACGCTACGGCAGCTGCTGATTATGCAGAACATTTGCAGATAAATAATGTCAGAGCAATATCTTGTTTTAATAAATAATTTGCATAAACACCATTGCTACGTGACGTCAGAACTCAGAACTGGGAGTACACCAATCTAGTACAAGTTCACGGGTGGGAAGTCACAGGTTTGACTGACATTCCAGTGCATTTTCACCGCTAGAAGGTTGGAAAAACTAGAGTTATGGGTTGCCTGGAATGCAACACAAGAGCGCCAACAAACTTTTCCTCGTGGTGAAAACCTCTTTTTATCTTGAAAAATTTGTCTTATATGTTTATTGTTATATTTCTTGTCTTGTACATTGATACAATTCAAAAGCAACACAGACGTGCCCTCTGGTCTAATTTCCTGACAGAAGGATAAGTGACTTCTCATTAAATTAAGTAATGGAGGGGACTGTTTTTATCACTGAGTTGTGTTCTTTGAAAGGTATAAGAAAATTATAAAGAGATATGAAACTGTCATAGGACAGGACAAGACAAGACCATGTTCATCCAAAACAGACAAGATATTATCAATACTTCTCTCAAACCATTTGGGATAGAACAGAGACCTATTGCTAATAGTCATACACTTGGTGACTGCTAATGGAATTTAGACAGTGAAATCGGAAGTTTGTCGGGTGAGTAGTTACAGTTAAAAACGGAAGCAAGTCCACCAATTTTTTTTGAAAATATGATTGGGGATGAAGACCCACAATGAACTTTGATGTGTCAAACATCTTTTTAACCAATTGATTTTAACCCTTTCATGCATAGTGGTCACTACAGTGGACAGCTATTCTACAGCTGTTCTCTTGTATATTCATGGGTTTTATCAGCCAACACAGTGGACACTTATTCATCATCCCATACAGTCCAATTCAAACTTTCTGTATCTATGCTGTTCTTGATGAACCTGATCTGCAGTGACATGTTTTAGTGTAAATCAACAAACAAAACAGGGTCTTTTTTTTGCATATTATCTCCATGAAGTGAATAATAACTAGCATTAGAATATGTTAAAATGTGGGAAAACATCTGATTAGCAGCATTCAAAATGTTTTTATTGCATAGTTTCATATCACTTTCTAATATTATTAAGTATTATTAAATACATGTTTCTTTGCTTCAAAAATTAAATGCATGGGGTCCAGCTGAGTGGACAGTTTTGTAACTGCTTTTAAAAAAAAAAAAAAAACTTGATTGCATTGTTTTTTTCATGCCTAAAGAGGAATAAAAACACTCACAAAAATATCTTGACTGAGTTTCTCAGAATTGCATGAAAGGGTTAAAAGTATTAATAATATCAACCAAATGAAGCACTTCAAGACCACCTTCCGCTCTGCTAATAAATAGAACTTCATCTGTAAGTTTGTGTGTTTTCTTTCTCCAGACAAAATCCAGAAATAGTTTGTTAATTCCATTAGCAGTGGCGACAATCACAAAGAGAGAAAGAGATAGATAGACAAAACTAGAAGCACTCGGAGAGCGCAGACTTCCACCAAGGCTGATCAGTGCCGCCCCCCCCCCCCCCCGTGGGCCCCCCCACGCAAAGGAGGTTATGTTTTTGCCAGGGTTTGTTTGTTTGTTTGTTTGTCTGTCTGTTTGTCTGTCCGTTAGTGTGCAACATAACTCAAAAAGTTATGGACAGATTTTGATGAAATTTTCTGGTCTCCCCCCCCCCCCCCCCCCCCCCCGATCACCAATCACCACCAAAATTTAATCATTTCTTCCTTATCCCATTTCCAACAAACCCTGAAAATTTCATCAAAATCTGTCCATAACTTTTTGAGTTATGTTGCACACTAATGGACAGACAAACAGACAGACAAACAAACAAACCCTGGCAAAAACATTCCCTCCTTGGCGGAGGTCATGAGATATGCCTACAGCTTTGGACAAAAGGTCCCTGCCATATAACATAAAGTCTGTCTGAAGCCAAAGGTTAAAGATACCTGTAGTTTTTTTGAATTCTTCTAGAAAAGTTAAGTTGTTGCCTTGCTATTAAATTTTTTTTAATGTGAATGCCCAAATACTTGACTATGTTTTTTTCAGGGATATTATCTATGATAGTATCATCATAATTGTGTATGGGCAATAATTCACATTTAGATACACTGAGTTTCAGACCCGATGCTGATGAAAACTGTTTAACTAAATCAGTAACTTTAATCCCCTGTTCTTTATCGCTCAGAAATAGGGTTGTATGAAAGTGGATAAAATGAACAAAAATGAATAAAAACCTACAAAATAATGATGTGGAAAAAATAAGCTAAACATTTACATAAAATTAAGTAAAACAATAAAATAAGCAACAAAATTAACAATAACAGCTAAACTAATGAATAAAATCAACAAGAATTAATAATAAACCTACAAAGTAATAAATAACATGAACAAAACTAGAAAAGCACTCGGAGAGCGTAGACCTCCGCCAAGGCAGTTCGATCCCCACCACCACCACCACCATAATTTAATCATTCGTTTCTTGTGCCAGCATGAACATTTCCTGAAAATCCATCCATAACTTTTTGAGTTATCCTGCTAACAGACAGACAGACAGACCCTGATGAAAACATAACCTCCGCTGTTCCACTTGGCAGAGGTAATAAGCCAAAAACTCGACTAAATTCATGTACACTCCTGATCTCAGTCCCTGATGACTCCATCTTTGTTTTACCCACTTTCTCCCACACCTTGACATTCATGTCTGCTGACCTCACTAGGAACAAAACAGCACCATCTAGTGGATTTAAAAGGTAGCATATTATTGTTGTCTAGTGCAGTGTTTCCCAACCTTTTTTGAGCCACGGCACATATTTTACTTTAGAAAAATCACAAGGCACACCACCAAACAAAAATGTTACAAAAAGTGTATTTACTGAAATATTATACAAATCTAGTCTCAATGTACTTACTGGGTGTGAAACCTGGACCTGTTCAGTTGAACACAAAGCTCATATTACTGCAGGAATTGAAGAAAGACACACACAAATACTCCTCAACAGCTCTGAGTCTCTCTCTTTTTTCGGGGGTGGGGGGGGCAGGGCACATCGGGGCACAATTGTCACGGAGTGTTTGGAACAAGAAAGCTGAGAGCGGTTCGTCAGCGACCCCTCAGAGGAACCTCCGGATTGAAGTCCGATGTGTAATAGTATGGGAGGGTTATCCCCCCTGCCCCAGCCTGATATCTGGGGTTTGGGGGTTACTCGCTAATCCGTGCGTCACTAGTGAGGGGGGGCTTTATCTGCAGAACGCACCGCATCGGGGCTGGTTCACTTTCACTTTTATTTTTATTTTTGCAAAGGCTAACAGGAGACTGTTGTGGTTGAGTGGATCGTTAGTGCGTCCACTCGTATGTATCTATATCCCGCTGTTCTTCCAGTACCAGTCAGGTCAAACTGGATCATCTTCCACGGCACACCTGATGATTTTTTACGGCACACTAATGTGCCGCGGCACACTGGTTGGGAAACACTGTTCTAAACCACAGGTGTCAAACATGTGGCCCGGGTGCCAAAACCAGGTTCCAATCCGGCCTGGGGGATGAATTTACAAAGTGCAAGTTAGGGCATCGAACTCAAAAATAATATGATTATAACCTATAAATAATGACAACACCAGTTTTTTTCTGTTTGATTTAGTGCAAAAAGGGGCCGAAGATGATCCTTTTTAACATTGTATTTCTCAGGCTCTGTACAGACCAACCCCATGTGGTTTGGAGAATATTGCCTTTATAAGCCTTTGGAAAGTGAGCTTCAGCTATGGGTCCACAAATGGACGTTATGCATGAAAGGGTTAAACAACCATGTTAAAAACATATCATGGAAAAGATGCAAGTAAGTCTGAATATGCGCCAAAATCAAAGATAAAGGAAAGATCCAAGTCTGTATATTATTTTGTAAAACAGGAAAAGGCTTTTGCAGTGCAGTAAATGTCCACCAGATGGACACGTTGAGGCAGATTGAAGTTCTTATTGGGTAAGTCTCCATCTATGCAGTGACTTCATCTCAGATTGAAGTTATAGCAACAGTTTCTGTTTGTAAAATCATTTGTTTTGTTTTGCATTTTGAAAAGCCATTGTTGAGTCATAATGTCATGTTATTTCCTGTTCAATGCATACATTCTGTCAGATATTCCTAATTTATGTTATTTGTTACTGTTTTTGTTTTTTTTTCATTGATAGAAGTACGGCTTTACTTTATCAATCGTTCAAAAGTCAAACATTTTGTGTTTTGCCAGATTTTTGACTCACATTTGTAGATAAGAATCCCTGTGACTTCACATGTCTCTTTTTCTGACTTGTTAACTGTTTGGCCACTTTGGTCCAAGAGTTATTAGTGCCAGTGGTGAAAGAGTTAACACTGTGAACTGCATCACCGCCGCCTCTCCACCATCTCTCCTTTGTCATGTGATCAGCGTGGCCTTGTTCAGTCTCCTCCCTCTACAACCCCCCACCCCCGCCCCCCCTCTCGGTCACAGTCTGACCGGGGCTTAGATCCCACACACACAGACTCAGGTCTGGACGCGCTCACACAGTCTGATCACAGTCAGTCTCCAGTGGAACATGGAAGTGCACAGCCTCCACAAAACCATCCACTCCAGCCGCCTCGGAGAGGACAAGCAGCAGATGCTCAACTTGAACAGACGTCTGGAAACCTATCTGAACCGGCTCAAACTCTTGGAGGATGAAAATGCACTGCTCACAAAGGAGATCCAAGTTCTGCGACAAAATGATCATGGAGCCTGGACCCACAGGAAGGGACTGGAGGAAGAGCTCCAGCATGTCCGACAGGAAGTGGACACAGTGTGGAAGGACAGGGTCTATATGGAGTTGGAGGTGGGCAGGCTCAAAGACGTCCTCCAAGCTCTGGATCTCCAAATCCAGAAGGAGGCTCAGGCAAAGATGAAGGCCAAAACCCAGGTGGAGCAAAGAAGGAAGGAGCTGGAGGAGGAGCAGAGAGCCCAGATGTGGTTCGGGCAGAAGGTCCATCAACTGGAACAGGAGATGAAGTTCCTCATCCAAACCCATCAGGAGGATGTAGCCCACTTCAAAGCTGTTCTGGTCCAGTCCAGAGCCACACTGACCCCCAGACCTGCTCAAAGGGCTCATCAAATACCAAACCTTCTCCTGCTGGAGCAGGAATACTCCCAGAGCACCACCAGGGCACAGCAGGAGGCTGTGGAGGCCTACCAGGGCCAGCTGGTCCACATGGAGGAGTCACTGAACCAGGCCAGGAACCGCTTAATCCAAGTGGGACAAGAGAAGAAAAAGAGTCAGATGAAGCTCCAAACCCTGGAGAAAGAAGTGGCCTCTGCCCAGGACATGAGGACACACCTGCAGAAGAACGTCGAGGGGCTGAGACGCCAACACCAACGGGAGACGGAGCAGTTCCAGGTCAGAGCTCACACTTATGACAACATAAACCTGTAGAGCAGGATTCTGAAAGAAAAAGCCTCAAACTAATACTGTAAAACTGTCAGTGATTGTCTTTATACGATGTCAAAAAAAAAAGGAAAAGTGACACATGAAAACTTCAAACTACCCCCCCCCCCCATCCCATAATAGGGAAATATTTTAAATGTATTTAAAACACAATCCTACAAGAAAACCACTCGTAGAGTGCAGACCTCTGCCAAGACAGATCTGCCCCCCCGATCACCACCAAAATTTAATCATTTCTTCCTTGTGCCAATATCAACATTTCCTGAAAATGTCATGAAAATCCATCCGTAACTTTTTGAGTTACCTTGCTAACAAACAAACAAACAAACAAACAAACAAACACACATGCACACAGAGCAAAGCGATCACAATACCTCCTGATGGAGGTAAAAAGAATGAAAGGAAGAGTGGATCCTTATTTATTTAATAACATCAGTATGAGTCAATACTGTACATATATATATATATATATATATATATATATAGATATAGATATAGATATAGATAAATAGATATATATATAGATAGATATATATATATAGATATAGATATAGATATCCAATTACACAAATCAGTATTTCCTACTCTATATTTTTAAGAGGCGTGTTACACTCATGTTTGTAAAAGATGTTTGGAGCTGAAAGAAGATAGGAACGCAGTTGAACTTATGATGAAAATGGAAACAGTGATGTAACAAGTTGAAAACACCTGGAGTCTCTTATTTTCGTGTATTTTTTAATCATTCACATTAACAAACCTAATGAGTAACTCTGAGTTTTTATTCAACAAGATTAAAAGAATGTAAAAGATATAATAGACTGTCACTGAAAAGGGATTTACACTTTGAAACTAAGTACATTTGAATAAAGCTGCAGCAGGAACTGATGGAAGGAAAAAGAAAACAAAATCCAGTCAAATCTGAAAATATGGACTTTCTTTTGAAGATTTCTCCTCTCAGTCCAAAATAAAAGACAACCTGATGATGATTCAAGGTGTTTATGGAAAAGTGAAGCCACAATGAAAACATAATGGAAGACCAGATGCAGAGGTCTGGAGTCTCTCAGACCACGTGGGTCGGACTAAACCAGTGGTTCTCAGTCTGTTTAACTTCAAATTGAATTGAACTGAAACTCCTCTAAAAGACCGGCTCACTTGAATCTTGTTTCAGACACACATTTATTTTCCAACAGTCCACAGACCATCACAAACACTGGCACACAGGTTTAGTTTGACTGTTTACTGTATGTTCAAAGGGTCTGTTCCTGTTCTGCTTCTTTTGGCAGAAGCACTTGGAGGGTCTGGAGGAAGAGAAAGTAGAGCTGGATCAGCTGATCGATGACATCATCCTGGAGAAAAGAGAGCTGGTGCAGAAGAAGACAACTATGAGCCTGGAAGTACTGACCTACAGGTACAGGAAGTACTAACCTACAGGTACAGGAAGTACTAACCTACAGGTACAGGAAGTACTAACCTACAGGCACAGGAAGTACTGACCTACAGGCACAGGAAGTACTAACCTACAGGCACAGGAAGTACTGACCTACAGGCACAGGAAGTACTAACCTACAGGCACAGGAAGTACTGACCTACAGGTACAGGAAGTACAAACCTACAGGTACAGGAAGTACTAACCTACAGGTACAGGAAGTACTAACCTACAGGCACAGGAAGTACTGACCTACAGGTACAGGAAGTACTAACCTACAGGCACAGGAAGTACTGACCTACAGGTACAGGAAGTACAAACCTACAGGTACAGGAAGTACTGACCTACAGGTACAGGAAGTACAAACCTACAGGTACAGGAAGTACTAACCTACAGGTACAGGAAGTACTAACCTACAGGTACAGGAAGTACTGACCTACAGGTACAGGAAGTACTGACCTACAGGTACAGGAAGTACTGACCTACAGGTACAGGAAGTACAAACCTACAGGTACAGGAAGTACTAACCTACAGGTACAGGAAGTACTGACCTACAGGTACAGGAAGTACAAACCTACAGGTACAGGAAGTACTGACCTACAGGTACAGGCCGGTCCGACAGGAATAACACTAATAAGGGGAATAACACTGATAACAGAAATAACACCGATAACAGGAATAACACCAGTAAGAGGAATAACACGATAACAGGAATAAACCCCTCAACATGAAATGAAAGGAAAAGGCTTCGGTTTATGGTCCATAGTTCTAGTTTAGTGTTTTCTGTTCACAGATAAACATCGTCGTCAGGTTCTTGTTTGAATATCCAGCCTCAGTAAAACCATCCGCCCTGCTCTCATCATGTCAACTCTGATTTAGATGATTCTTCCACCTTTAGAACCTGAACAGACAGAACCTTTCTTAGTCTCGGTCTGAGCAGCTGCAGCTGTCTGGACCAAAGGTCGTCTCACTGAAACCACAGCCTCTTTTTTTCTGTCCATTATGGAATATCGTGTCTCTGCGTATGGGCTCCTCCTCCAAATATTGACCCTCCCCCTCAGTGAGCAGAAACCATGTTCAGACCTGTGGGAGTCTACAATGACAGGGACGGAGGACACAGTAAGAGGACACCCTTCAAAATCATTATCTTCAGAACCAGCTGCATTTAACTCTTCATACATTGTATTTGAATACAACATATTACCTACATTTAACATCGTGTTCAAAAGAGCTTCTCAGGAAATCCAAACCCAAGCTCTAGCTAATTATGAATGTGTTGGAATGACTGGTGTGATCTACATGTGTGAAAGGAGACAGAGGTATTAGTGCAGCTTGGGCTGTTCAGAATGTCTGCTGTCATTGTGGGGGGTGGGGACAGGGATGGGGATGGGTGGGGGTGGGGGGGTCGTGCAGTGCAGATGGCTTCTCAATTGCAGGGCCTTTCCTTCATTACCATAACAACAGACTTCAGTCTCCTCAACAGAAACAAAAGTCTGCCCTCCGTCCTTCTACCATCCACTGCTGAGTTTATATTCACACATTTACGTCTTCTGTCAGACACATTTATTTACACAGTCCAGTTCATACACAGGAAATTCACAGTGTTTTAGAAACATGGAAAAGAGACAAGTTAAAAACACACAATTCAAACATTATCAATAAAACATAAAGAATAATCCATTAAAATAAAATAAAAGAGAAGAGTGCAGATCAAACCCTGTCAGTGGTTCTATGCTCAGGTGAACAGAAGCGTTTTCAGCCTGGACTTCAACACTGTCACAGTCCAGGTCTGTGGGACTGTTCCACACCTGAACTCATGGAACTGAAACGCAGCTGCACCGTGTTTAATGACGGGACGTATGGGACATTATTCAGAATTACCATTCACACACACATATGGAATGCATTCACGCACAAATGTGAAAACACACACACACTCATATGAATTGCACACACACACACATGAAAATGCAAATGCACACACATGCATCTGAAATGCACTCACACATACATGTGAAAACACACACACACACATATGAAATGCATTCACACATACAGTCATCCTCAAAATTATTCATGCCCCTGCCATTTTTTGTAACTTTTTGTTTTTGTGATGAAATGAATGAGTTTTGTCAAGTTTGTTTGTGACTTATATGTGATACACAAGTGAGGAAATAAGAACTAATGATACTTGGAGAAATACTTTATTTCAGGAGTATTTTATTAGAGGATTTCTAAAAAACGCCATGTTCAAAATTATTCATACCCTAGGTTTACTAAGTCCAAAGTCTTTTCTTAATAGTCAATAGAGTAGCCTTTGTTCTTGATAATGGTTCCTGTAAGTGTCCACAGGTTCTCTTCTGTCTCCTGTGGGGTTTTGGTCCACTCTTCCAGGACCAAAGCCTCCAGCTGGGTCCGGTTGGATGGTCTCCTACCCATCACTCTGGTCTTTAGCTCCCTCCACAGATCCTCTAAATGATTTGGGTTATGACTTTGACTGGGTCATGTCCTTGAACCACTGCTGCACTACCTTGGTGGTATGCTTGGGGTCAGTGTCCTGCTGGGACGTCCAGTCAGGACCAGTCTAGAGTTTCTCAGCACTTTCACGCTGTCATCCAGGACGTTGATATAATTATGTTAAATTCATGATGCCTTGTAACTTCATGAGGTTTCCAGTGCCACTAGCAGAGAATCATCCTAGCATTATAGGTTATAACCATAGCATTATGTTGCCACCAAAATAACCGAGGTATGAAGGTATCACAGACAACCATCCAGCCAGTATTGCACAAAGGAGTTCTCCATGGATGCAGACACAGGAAGACGGCATGACTCAGGATGAAACATCAGGAGGCTCATCTGGCATTTCCTAGAGCTCTTCTTAACCAAGATCCAAGCTTTTGGTCATCAATCCAGTGATTTGATGAAACAAAGATGGAGTTGTTTGGCCACATGGATGTTGACTGCATCTGAAGGAAGCAAGGAGAAGAACGCAAGCTGAACACAGCCCCAACCATCCAGCATGGTGGTGGCAACATAATGCTATGGGGTTGCTTTTCTGCTAGTGGCACCGAGAACCTCATCAAGATACAGGGCATCATGAAAAAGGAGGATTATATCAACATCCTGGATGACAATGTGGAAGTGTCTGCTGAGAAACTCTAGACTGGTCCTGACTGGACGTCCCAGCAGGACACTGACCCCAAGCATACCACCAAGGTAGTGCAGTAGTGGTTCAAGGACATGACCCAGTCAAAGCTCTGACCTAAATCATATAGAGAATCTGTGGAGGGAGCCAAAGACCAGAGTGATGGGTAGGAAACCATCCAACCGGACCCAGCTAGAGGCTTTGGTCCTGGAAGAGTGGACCAAAACCCCACAGGAGACAGAAGAGAACCTGTGGACACTTACAGGAACCATTATCAAGAACAAAGGCTATTCTACTGACTATTAAGAAAAGACATTGGACTTAATAAACCTAGGGTATGAATAATTTTGAACGTGGCATTTTTTGGAAATCCTCTAATAATATACTCCTGAAATAAAGTATTTCTCCAAGTATCATTTGTTCTTATTTCCTCACTTGTGTATCACATATAAGTCACAAACAAACTTGACAAAACTCATTCATTTCATCACAAAAACAAAAAGTTACAAAAAAATGGCAGGGGTATGAATAATTTTGAGGACGACTGTACATGTGAAAATGCACATACACACATAAAATGGATTCACACACATATGAAAATGCACACAAACACATATGAAATGCATATTTTTCACTTGAACAGTAAGTCAGAGAAGAGGAAACCAGACCCCCCCCCCCAGTTTTATATTGTTTACTGGTATGTTTCCTGTTTTATTCGGCTATCAGCAGATTAAACAGTTGCAGGCCCGGCTCGTATTGATGTCAGCAAACGATTTATCTGAAGCAGCAACATTGCTCCATAATCTGTTAGCTTCTGCGCAGACACTGACAGCTCTGACAAATAGGTCTACAGACGGCCAGCAACTGACTACTTGGACACAGTGGGTCGGACCCGTAGACAACCACCTAACAAGGCTTTTTCCCTCACATCAAGCTGGCACCGGCTCCAGAGCTCTCCGGGGATCTCCTTCTACCTTCATCTGCAGATCTGCCTGGACGTTGCTAGGCAGTTGTCTACGAGTCCGACCGACGGTGTCGTAGAAGTCGGTTGCTGGTCTTCAGTGTCCCATCACGGAATATTCAGAACGTTGTAAAATGGTGCAGTGCTGTGTCCCATGTCGCAACAACAGAAAAGATGTACATAAAACACTCTAATTTCCACTTTCCTCTGACAAAAAGAAGAGAAGATGGCTGAAGTTGGATCTCAGATGATGAATACAGCTTAGTGTAGGCTAGCATCAGTAGTTAACATGAGCTACTAGTACTAGCGCTAAATGTTAGCTTATATAATGTTACGTGTCTATATGTAACTTTAAAGCAAATTTATGTGTGTCGGTTATGTTGTCAACTAACCACATGGTACTTATTCTAATATAGCTAATTAAATGCTAACGCTACCCAGGTACAGTAATGTTAGCTTTATTGCCAATGCCAACACCCTTATGTCCACTAGCTACTTGCTTTCACTTCAACCTCATAGCTCCTCTGTTTCATTGACCACTGAACTTTCCCCATCAGACTTCCACCTGGCGTTAAACTAACTCTTATAAATGACTTAGTTATAAGAGCTAGTTTAAGTGATTAGCATTAGTGAGATCAAGTGGCTAGCAAACTTAAGGGTGTTAGCAATAAAGCTACGTTTGCATTTAATTAGCTATATTAGAATAAGTACCATATGGTTAGTTGACAACATAACCAACAACACACACACACACACACACACACACACACAATTTTGCTTTAAAGTTACATATAAACAGGTAAAATGTTTTCATCTGATGTCTTATTATGACTCCTAATTTCTAACAGTACAGGTCAGTTTTCCCGAATACGTTGCAGGAATGCTGTTTCAGCACTACGGACAGTGCACGATCCCAAACACATAAAGGCACAGTCACATCCTAAAAGGCTTAATGAAAACTAGGTTAACGTACTTTAATGTCTGAACAGAACATCAGTCATCACCAAATTACACATGGACATCTCTAATGCTGGGATAGGCTCCGCCCCTGCGACTCTCTGGAGGATTAAGCGGTTCAGAAAATGAATGAAATAATGAAATAATGAATGAACAGTACTGTCAGACTAAAGTATGTTCAGTTTTTTTTAGAGGTGAAAGTGGACAGGACTACAGATGTCCACATGAACTTTGGTGCAGACTGATCAGTGTTCTGGACATTAAACTACGCTCAGCTGTTTTTTTTTTAAATGTTAATCTCTTTAGAATGTCCTTCTTTTTCTGCTGCTGTCGGACTGAAACAGCCAAAACAACCACTTGATCTTCCTCTTCTTTATCTTGAAGCTGTCGACGTTTCAGTCTGTGGACATTGTTTCCATCTTGAATGCGATGATCAGGACATGGGACTTTTAGTCCACGTCCACTGTTTATATACCGATCTAAATATTCTGAAAGAAGCATAAGATCTTCCTACCATCAACTTAAAAGTGCCATGAGTTGCATATAAGGGTGACCTACGGCCACCTTAGGACAAAGTAATTCATGAAGTGGCCGTAGGTCTGATGTAGGAAGGTCCAAAGACATCCGTACAAAGACTGTGACAACTGTACGGTGTTTGTACGACACAAAATCACATCATTTTCTCACGGAGGCGTCAAGATGCTCTTGTGTTTTGAACAGCAGCGGTACTAACTTCACAAGATGGATGCAAGGAAATACTGCTCACTCCACAAAGGTCTATGAGCTCCAGAACTCGTACAAACTGGGAGATTCATATGAACCCATTGTTTGTAAGAAGCTTCATGACTGAGGCTAAACTCTACTTGGACAAACTGACCCAATGTGTTGGCAGAGACGTTCAGTCATTCTGCTGCAGGTTAATGGAGTCAACATTTAGAATCAGTTTAATCATGATGATGGATTAATTCACACGTTAATTTTGACAGCCCAAGTATGAATGTGTGAATGTGTGACTTGACAGAATGGGAGAGGGGTGGAGTGTGTGTGTTTTTTACCTCCACTAGGAGGTATTGTGATCGCTTTGCTTTTTGTGTGTGCATGCGTGTTTGTTTGATTGTTAGCAAGATAACTCAGAAAGTTATGGATGGATTTTCATGAAATTTTCAGGAAATGTTGATACTGGCACAAGGAAGAAATGATTAAATTTCGGTGGTGATCGGGAGGGGGGGGGGGGGTTGGTCCAATCAGAAGGAGGAGTGGACTCACATCATGAACACAAATGAAGGAAAAAATGAACAAAATGCACAAAAATGATAAAAAATACAAAAATTAAATGAACACAAATGAAGAAAATAATAAACAAAATGCACAAAAAAGAAGAAAATATAAATATTGAACAAAATTAAGACAAAAGAATACAAAAACACAATGAAAAAAATTAAGAAAATAATGAAGAAAATGAAGAAAAATGAAGAAAATATAAAAACAAAATGAACGAAGATGAAGAAAATATTGAACAAAATGAACAAAAATGAATTTAAAACTAAATGAAGAAAAATGAAGAAAATAATGAACAAAATGAAAAATGAAGAAAATATAAAAATAAGATGTCAAAAAATGAAGAAAATATAAAAACAAAATGTCAAAAAAATGAAGAAAATATAAAAACAAAACGACCAAAAATGAAGAAAATAATGAACAAAATGCACAAATCTGAAGAAAATAGAACTACTGAACAAAATTAAGAAAAATGAATATAAAAACGCAATGAAGAAAAATTAAGAAAATAATGAAGAAAATGAAGAAAAATTAAGAAAATATAAAAACAAAATGAAGAAAAATGAATATAAAAACACAATGAAGAAAAATGAAGAAAATAATGAACAAAATGAAGAAAAATGAAGAAAATATAAAAACAAGATGTCAAAAAATGAAGAAAATATAAAAACAAAATGTCAAAAAAATGAAGAAAATATAAAAACAAAACGACCAAAACTGAAGAAAATAATGAACAAAATGCACAAATCTGAAGAAAATAGAACTACTGAACAAAATTAAGAAAAATGAATATAAAAACGCAATGAAGAAAAATTAAGAAAATAATGAAGAAAATGAAGAAAAATTAAGAAAATATAAAAACAAAATGAAGAAAAATGAATATAAAAACACAATGAAGAAAAATGAAGAAAATAATGAACAAAATGAAGAAAAATGAAGAAAATATAAAAACAAGATGTCAAAAAATGAAGAAAATATAAAAACAAAATGTCAAAAAAATGAAGAAATATAAAAACAAAACGACCAAAAATGAAGAAAATAATGAACAAAATGCACAAATCTGAAGAAAATAGAACTACTGAACAAAATTAAGAAAAATGAATATAAAAACGCAATGAAGAAAAATTAAGAAAATAATGAAGAAAATGAAGAAAAATTAAGAAAATATAAAAACAAAATGAAGAAAAATGAATATAAAAACACAATGAAGAAAAATGAAGAAAATAATGAACAAAATGAAGAAAAATGAAGAAAATATAAAAACAAGATGTCAAAAAATGAAGAAAATATAAAAACAAAATGTCAAAAAAATGAAGAAAATATAAAAACAAAACGACCAAAACTGAAGAAAATAATGAACAAAATGCACAAATATGAAGAAAATAGAACTACTGAACAAAATTAAGAAAAATGAATATAAAAACACAATGAAGAAAAATTAAGAAAATAATGAAGAAAATGAAGAAAAATTAAGAAAATATAAAAACAAAATGAACTAAAATGAATTTAAAACAAAATGAAGAAAAAAGAAGAAAAAAAATGAAGAAAATAATGAACAAAATGAAGGGGGGGGGGCAGATCTCTCTTGGCGGAGGTGTGCGCTCTCTGAGTGCTTTTCTTGTTTATCCTGTTGTTCCTGCTTTTTACTTTTTACATTTTTCGCATTGTATATTTCCCTTTTTTTTTTTTTTACTTGAGAAGTACCGTCTACAAGCGCACCAGAATTTTCTTGTGTGTGCTCCGTGTATACAATGACAATTAAAGGAATCTTGAATCTTGAGACCAGTCCAACTTCAGTATGTTTGTTTTTCTCATCTTCTGTTTTTCCAGAGCTTTACTGGACGGTGAAAACCTCAGAGGAGACGCCTCTTTGGCAAAACCACCAAGAAACATTTACATCAAAGGTAATTAAAAGGAACACCATTAAATCACCGCCACACTGTCACAGACTGATGCAGGGTTTTCAGTGTCAGTAAAGTGCGTCCAGTCCTTTCAGTGTGGAGGATGTTTGATCCAGCTCCTAACCTGACTAGTGCAGAGGGAGGGTCTTTGAAAAAGGGGCGGAGCTCAGTCATTGGATCCTGTAATGCAAGTAACCAATGTCAGTTCCCAAAGGACTGGTTACCATATGGCTTTGCTTTCTGGTAACTTAGAAAATGGAAAAAGGAAATGACGATCAATACCTTCACATTAGTGTTGAATGTCGGCTCGACACATGTGTTTTAAAATGCTTTGGGGGGGGGGGGGGGGCTAATGATCATAAAGGCTCTGGAACAGACGTCAGCACTCTGGGATGTAAGGGCTGTTGAGGATGAACGGCATTTCCTGTTTTATGGTCCTTTATGTCATGGTGTCACACTGTAAAAAAGAAAAAAAAAAATCTGTAATTTAACAGAATTTTCACTGTTAATTTGACAGATTTTTCTTGTATTTTTAAGATACAGGAAAATATCAATGAAATGACAAAAATAGACTGTGATTTTACATGTCAAATGTAAAATAACACAAAAAACTGTAACTGTGAATAACCATAAAATTTCAATTTTTTTTTTTTTTTTTTTCACAGAAAAATACATTTAAAATATATTTGCAAATGTATCATAATTTCACAAACATTTATTTTCTATTTATGAGATTAAACTGTTAATTTAAAGTTTAATACTGTAAAAAATAATAATAATAAAACGAGATAAAATTACTGACAATTAACCGTAGAAGAAGTATTTGTCCTGTCAGTTTAACCAGACTTGTTTGTTAATTGACAAATATCTTGTGTAATTACAGGAGGTTTCACAACAAAAATGTTGAATAAATGTATTTTTGTGAATGTAGAACATGTATAAGCACTGATAAACTGTCCAAATACAGTTTTTATCAGTGGATTGGACAACTGAGTCTCATTGGAAATTATTTATATGCGGGAAAAAAAGGTGAAAAAAATTTACCCAAAATTTGAAAAAATACATACGCCTTAGCTTTATGTCAGAGTGATGTATAACAATTGACTCTCTATATATGCCAAGTTCTTAGTAAATTCAAACAAAAGTGTTTTTATGGATATTTGAAATTCCTCCCATTAAAAGTAAATGGTTAAAAACAGATTTCAAAAATTCATAAAAATTTGGAACTTTCACCTACTTTTCCCAAAATGTAATCACATCTGTTCTGGCTCACTGGTAATCTATCAACCCAATTTGGTTTGAATTCAGCCAGTAGTTTTGCTGCTAAAGTGTTAAAAATCAAACAAACAAAGAAACAAACCGAAGTAAAAACAATAGCCCTAGCCTCCCCTTTTCGGGGGTGGGGGGTGGGGGGGTTGAAGAAAGTGAAAACAATATTTAAGTGGTTTGATTTTGTCAGATGGACTTTTTTTAATCAGTTTACACCAGTAAACTGATTAAAAAACAGTAAACAGTCGATACAGATGATGCAGGTGGATCTCAAAGCCATCAAAACTGTCAACATCGGAATTTTGACTGTAATAAGTTTAAAAAATCACGGCCATGATTAACCTCCTAAGACCCAGGAAATGTCAGCAAAGTACCAGCTTTTTTGTTTTTTTTATTAAATAAGTGTCTATATTGGAAACATCACAATGCAACAGTTTTTTCAGATGCAGTTTTTAAAATTTTTATGGAATGTTCTTTGTGGTGGACAGTTTTCTTTTCTATTTTTTTTTTTTTTTTGTATAAAGTTGTGAAACTGTTGTCCACACATGTGGACAGAAAACCCATAGCTGGGTCTGAGGAGGGTAATGATATTCTAAAAGCACCAGTGCATGTAGATATTACCACAGTGGCTTCAGTTGGTCATTCTATATTCATGAGATCTCTCTCCTTCTCCTCTACAGATGCAGTACTCAGTCCTCTGGTGCTTCAAAACAATTACCGGACCCAGCAGTCAACTAGCCACGCCCCCTTCCCATCTGTCCATGGTATAACAGGGAAGTCAAAACCAGTAGCAACAACAGCAACACCAACCTGGAGCCAAAACCCTAGATCCCACAATGAAGCCTTAGAGGTGTTCAGGAAGTCTGCAGAAAAACATCTGGATTGTGAACCAACCAAACCTAAACAGATAGGACCGTGGGCATCTACCGACACAAAAGGACTACAGGATGGAGCCGCTGAAAACTTCAGACCTCAGGAAGTTCATGACAAAGTCACTTCTGCTGAAGCTCTGTCTCCTCCCAATGAACACAGTCTTGTTGAAGTAGTGACTCTGGAGAAAGATGATGCAGAAGAGTGGACTGATGTTGGTGAAAGTCCTGAGGAAGACAATGTTTTAAAGGGAAATGTTAGAAATCAAGTTGAGTCTGGTCAAAGCAGTGAGACCTTCTTGAATGATGAGGCCGTTCTTACACCATATAACATCAGAAGATCTGAAGAATCAGCCACTTTCACTCAGGAATCTGTGTCTTTTGAAACGCCGACAGAAAAAGCAGAAATGGAGAGGACACAAGGGCCAGCTGATGCATGGGCAGAGAACCAACATGTTAGACATGAAAAGGCTGCGCATGGACAAAAGGAAGTCGGCCATTTTGGAACTGAAGCAGTATTTGAACCAAACACGTGCAGGTCCAGTTGCCCAACTTCTGAATGTGAGTCTGAAGAACATGAGTTTAATGGAGTGACAGACGGTAGCAGGGATGGAAACGTTTCATGTGAAGAAACAGCTGTGACAAGACAAGAAAGAAACTTTACTACAGTGGAACAAAATGAGACAGAGTTGGAGGATCGATTATACCCTGATGGAGAAGAGCTGGATTCCTGGGGCAGCGGTGGAGTGAAGACAGATGATAGTGTAGACCCAGAGGAGGATGGACCAGCCTTCAGTGTAGACCAGGACAAAACCAGGACCTCCTCAGTGTTGGAGACGGAGGGAGAGGATGGTGGACATCATGTGTTTTCAGATGAAGAACACATGCAGCATTTTGACAAAAATGAGGATGATGATCAAGAAGAGTCTCAAAATGTGTCGGTGTCGTGGAAGACGGAGCTGGAGAGTGACAACACCCTGGCCGACACCAGACCTCTGATCAGATACAAGAGCGATGAGACTGAAGCCAACACTCATGCACTGTACATGGACGAAAGTGAGTCGAGTGACAACGAGCAAGATGACCGCAAAGTTGGAGAGATGGGCCCCGGAATGTGGAGCGAAGACAAAACCAGCAGGAGATTCGGAACTATGGAAGATCTGTGTGAAGAAGCTGAAGGGGAAGCACTGGATGAGGACTATGATCTGGAATACATTCACTTTGAAGACAGGGATGAAGGCTGTGGTGTGGACCTGAGGGAGAATACGAGAATGACGACGGAAAGGGAAAATACTGAAGGAGGGATGAGGACGGTCAGTCAGATACAGACAGGAGATGAAAACTATGAGGGAGAATGGGACCAGTTACACAGTTACAGAGTGGACTTCACACAACAACAGGCCAAAACCAGTGGTCCAGTTGTCCAGCAGGGACGGTCTGTTGGACAAATGAGTGAACCACAGGAGGCTGAGGTGTCAGTGATGCAACAGCACACCTCTGCAGGGGTCGATCACACCAATAAGAACATGTCTTTGTCTCAAACAAATGAGGTCCGACATAAACAAGAAGAAAAAAGAGACGATACAGAAAAAGTGGACGGAGTGGAAAAAAATAATACATCCATGATCAAACATTTGGATCTAACAGAAGACTCAGACTTTAAGAACACAAGCCATAAAAATCAAGAACTTGCATATTCTTCCTTCAGTACAGATCAACCACAGGCTAATCTCTGTTTCAGTGAACTAGCAGTAGAAGTACCTGAACCAGGCACATATGAGAAGGTCCAACATGAACTCCAAGAAGAGGAGCATGATAAACAACTAAGACATTCTGAGTTGATAAAAGACACAAGTTCCACACAAGTTCCAGAGACAGAAGATGAGGAAAACCTGCAAGCTGTTCCTGTTTCTGGGATGGAGGAGGTTCCTGTGGTCCCTGATAACATTGGAGACTTTTCTGAAGGTCCAGTAACAGATGAAGGGGAACCTCTGCAGAACCCTATGGAGGTTTTTGAACTGGAGGATCTCGGTGGTTCTGTGGCTGAATCAGCTCATACATGTCGTTCCGATGATGGTAACGCAGACCATGATCCACTGACATCATACGAGGAGCCCATGGAGATGTACCCTCAGGATTTTTATGAAAAAGAAGAAATGGTTCTGGGTTCAATTCAATCATTAAATAGAAAAGGCAAAAGTAATGACCATGATTCCTTCAGCACTGGGGCCAATAATGTCTTGTGGGTGTGTCCCATGGACAAAGGCGCCACCTACCAACCAGAGGATTCCTGGAACGAACTAAGTGAAGAATTCAGTCAGAATCTAGGGTTTGAGAACCTAGACAGTGAAGATTCAGAAAGACCGACAGCAGGAGACAGAACATCTAGGACAGGTGTGGAGTCCGAACCAGAGCAGGTGTTGAGTAGAAATGTGGTTCACGTGGTCCATTCTGAGGAGTCTGAAGAGGAAACCATGTTAATGGAGGAGGAAGCGACAAACAAAGACATGATAAGGAAGGGAGACGGAACAAAGGATGTCATTTGAAAGTCAAAGCCTTCATTGATCTGTGACAAACGGAAATCAATGAGAGCAGAAGGATAGAAGAGGAGAGAGAGAAGAAGGATAGAAGAGGAGAGAGAGAAGAAAGATAGAAGAGGAGAGAGAGAAGAAGGATAGAAGAGGAGAGAGAGAAGAAGGATAGAAGAGGAGCAGAGAGAAGAAGGATAGAAGAGGAGAGAGAGAAGAAAGATAGAAGAGGAGAGAGAGAAGAAAGATAGAAGAGGAGAGAGAGAAGAAAGATAGAAGAGGAGAAAGAGAAGAAGGATAGAAGAGGAGCAGAGAGAAGAAGGATAGAAGAGGAGAGAGAGAAGAAGGATAGAAGAGGAGAGAGAGAAGAAAGATAGAAGAGGAGAGAGAGAAGAAAGATAGAAGAGGAGAGAGAGAAGAAGGATAGAAGAGGAGAGAGAGAAGAAAGATAGAAGAGGAGAGAGAGAAGAAAGATAGAAGAGGAGAGAGAGAAGAAGGATAGAAGAGGAGCAGAGAGAAGAAGGATAGAAGAGGAGCAGAGAGCAGAAGGATAGAAGAGGAGAGAGAGAAGAAAGATAGAAGAGGAGAGAGAGAAGAAAGAAGAGGAGAGAGAGAAGAAGGATAGAAGAGGAGAGAGAGAAGAAAGATAGAAGAGGAGAGAGAGCAGAAGGATAGAAGAGGAGAGAGAGAAGAAAGATAGAAGAGGAGAGAGAGAAGGATAGAAGAGGAGAGAGAGAAGGATAGAAGAGGAGAGAGAGAAGAAGGATAGAAGAGGAGAGAGAGAAGCTGTGGTTTATGTTGGACCAGAATGTGGTGGATTTGTCTTTGCATGTTTTACACATTTGTAGACACAATGAATTGTAGCTTCCATATATATATATATATATATATATATATATATATATATATATATATATATATATATATATATATATATATATACATAGTATTGTAAGTATATGGACCAGAGGTTGCGTTAACTGAAAATATTCTGTCATTGACAGATTTTTTTTAAAGATGATGGAAAATTTTGAAGACCATCCGTCCTTTTGACAGATTAAAATACTGACGGTAACTGAAGAATAACTATAGAATAAATACAGTGTTTTTCTGAACTGCTCTAAAACGTCACATATTTCTCTGCTGGTGAAGCTGGTCTCCCATTAAACTCATGGGCTCCAGTACTGGTCAGATTCAGGGTCAGTTCTGTTCACTGAAGCAGATGTTGTGGCTACAGAAGCGAGGACCTTCCTTTCCAGTAGATCCACGTCGAAAACAACAGTCCTGACACTTTGCGTAGCACGTTCCAGCAACAAGACGTGAACTGACGGCTGGCAGGTCACGTCAACAGGTGAGGTCCGATCAGAGGACGGAGTCAGATGACGTTGTGAAGTCCAACCCATTGTTCGGGGTGGAGTCACCCAAGAAGATAACTGTCAAACCACACCCGGAATTTGGAGCTTTTTGTGATTTGAGTTCCTGCGTGAACCAGCGCTGGCTTTTATATTTCACATGTGACCAGAATAAACTCTTAAACTCAGACCAAGTGCATCCTGAACTCGTCTTTGGAGCTTCCAGTCAACCAACACGAATTAACTTTACAGTAATCGACCAAAGAAATGTTTCACACAAGACTGTGAACAGAACCTGGACCAGGATCTGGACCTGGTCTGTCTGTCTGTAAGGCATCAAACAGTCCATACCAGTATCCTACCTGTATATATCCATGCATTTATAGAAGCCTACAGCGCCACCGTTCTCCTCTACACTGAATACAACACTGGTACTTCTGTCAAATGACTCCCTGTTAGTTCACCTGTAGTACCCCCCCACACCCCCCCCCGTCCAGTTGGTGCCAGTGTGCATATAATCAGTCATTGTCAACTGTTGTCTCATTGTTTAGCTGACGTTAGCCAAAATTAGATGCTACTGTGTTAGCGCAAAAATGTCAGACAGCTGAGTCTCCTTAGTTATTTTCAAAAGTCCAGTAAATGTGACGGCTTTGAAAAACACGGTGAAAAAACAGGGACTGATGGGAGGGGCAAGCAAGTAACACACTGGTTCTAATGGGGTTCGGCCTGGTATACATACGCATTTTCAACATTTTTATTGTATTATTCAACAGCATTTGATTGTGTGTCAATTTACACCAAGATCTGCGGTTCACATAACCCTGACTCTAACCCTCAGTGCGTAGTATTGGACGCGGTGTGAACATACACACAGAAAGCTTATAATGCGTACAGATAACACACTAATTAAAAGCGGTGTGTATATTTATGCCAGTCTTGATATCACGTTAGTTTATCAGCAAACAACAACTACAGCTGCTGCATCATTGAGATGTTTTTGAACATTAAATACTTCGAAATACTACAATAAATACTACTAAATATGTCTCATTATTATTAAAAACAGAAAAATTTGAAATGGCAGATAATAATGTGTTACGACATAATATTTACGACCCTGTTTGTCGAAATGACGGACATAAAAATGTTTAGCGCAACTTCTGATGTGTACGTATTGAACGCTTGAATTTGCTTGACTTGCTTTGACTTGTTTGTTTTTCATTTGCAACATGAAAGTTTCATTTTGGAATGGTAGATTTTCTGTCCTAAATAAATAACAGAATAAAAATAAACTGTGTCTCTAAACTCCTTTTGTGTGCACACCCACATGGAGTGGATTTACACATAAGTGACATTAGAAAAAAGAACAGTGACTGGAACCCAGTTCAGTGTTTCTTTATGGTCTTTACTGGTCCCTGTGTCACTGCCATGGTTTACTGCAGCACCTGGAGCCAACACAGGAACCAGCAGAAGGATTAGGAGTGACCATGGACTTGATTTAAAAAAGTCACACTCTGTATATCACAGGTGTCAAACATGCGGCCCGGGGGCCAAAACCGGCCCGCCAAAGGTTCCGATCTGGCCCGCGAGATGAATTTACAAAGTGTGAAATGCAAAAATTGCTCTGAAGATGTTAACAGTCAAGGGCATCAAACTCAAAAATAACAGCATAATAACCTAGAAATAATGACTCCAAATTTTCTTCTTGATTTAATGTGAAAAAAATAATATAACATTATGCCTCTAAATAATGACAACACCAATTTTTTCTCTTTGACTTATTGCAAAGAACATTAAATTCTAATATCCTTTAACAATAAAATGTCAATAATCTGAACAAAGATGAACAACCTGGAATATCTAAAGAAAAATAAGAGCAATTTTAACAATATTCTGCCTGTTTTGTGTCTTGGTAGATCTGATCTGTAATGCACATGTATTAATCATTAGTTGAGGCATAATATTGATAAAATTGTACTTGTTTTTCTTCAGAAATTTCAGTTTTTTCCATTTATTCCCATCTTTTTTGTTTTGGATAGAAATAGTTTCATCATGTAATGTTAGTTTTTGCACTAAAAAATCTGGAGTTGTCATTATTTATAGGCTATTCTGCTATTATTTTACTGGTCCGGCCCACTGGAGATCAAACTGGGCTGAATGTGGCCCCTGAAAGAAAATGAGTTTGACATCCTTGCTGTATATATAATAATAATAATAATAATAATAATAATAATAATAATAATAATAATAATAATAATAATAAACTTTATTTGTATAGCACCTTTCATACAGAAATTGTAGCCCAAAGTGCTTCACATTGAATGAAAAAATACAATATTAAAATACATTGAGATTTGATTAGAAATACAATAAAATAAAAATAAATATAAAAACAGCGCACATTAAAATATTTGATTATGCATAGAATTTTTGAAGTGCAAGAAATAAGATGAAATTTGAAATACTATAAAATAAAAAATAAAAACAGAAATACAATAAAATAAAATAAAAATAAAAACCACACATTCCTGGTTCCTGAATTGTGACCCCATTTTTATCTCCTTTCAAAGGCTAATGAGAATAAAAATGTTTTTAATTTGGTTTTAAATATATTCAGTGAACTGGCTTCTCTAATGTCTTTTTGAATTGTATTCCAGAACTTTGGTGCATAGTTAGTAAAGGCTGCGTCCCCCATTTTCTTTGTAATATTTCTGGGAGTCGCTAGTAACCCTGCGTTTGATGACCTCAGTGTTCTAGTTTGTACATAATTGATCAGTGAGTTTGCAATGTAACTTGGTCCGGTTCCATTTAGAGCTTTATACGTGAGGAGTAGTATCTTAAAATCAATTCTGTAGGTTACCGGTAGCCAGTGCAGGGAAACCAACACTGGAGTAATGTGCTCTCTCTTCTTGGTTTTGGTTAATAACCTAGATGCAGAGTTGTGAATCAGCTGAAGTCTGTCTGTGCTGCTTTTTGGGAGACCTGTAAGGAGTGCATTACAGTAGTCCAGTCTGCTGGAGATAAAAGCATGGACCAGTTTTTCAGCATCCTTTCCATTTATAACCGGCATTACTTTGGCTATGTTTCTGAGGTGGAAGAATGACGTTTTAGTGACTTTCTTTATGTGGGACTTAAAGTTTAAGTCTGAGTCTATAATGACTCCCAGACTTGTCACTTCTGGTTTGATCCAGGAAGTGAGTTTGCCCATCCTACTCATCAGCATTTCCCTTTTTGCTTTTGGGCCAACAAGCAGGATTTCAGTTTTTTCCTCATTCAGTTATATAAAAAAACAAACAAAAAAAAAAAAAACAAGTGCAAATGATGTTAGTTTATACTTTTTATTCACATTAAAGCCGTTACAAAAGGGAGTTCTGTGGTGGAGATTATTACAGATTATTATTATAATTATTGGTTTACACTAATTACCAATAACTAGGACAAATACTCATAACGGTTAATACTACGCCTACTAATACTACTAATACTAGTACTACCAGTGGATATACTACTACTACTACTACTACATACATACCTTCTATATCATATCATATCATATCATATCATATCATATCATCTGTCTTTTCTCAGTTCATTGTGAAACAGATGTTTGACAGTGGTTTCAGTCTGAAGGGAACTGATGTGACAGACGTGTAAACATCCATTTGTCCTGTCGTCTGTCTGCCTCCATCGTTCATGAACAGGAAACGGGGTGGTGGTGGTGGTGGTGTGTGTGTGTGTGTGTGTGTGTGGGGGGGGTGTTGGCCACTGCTCTGAACGTATGACTGGACCTCCTGACACAGTGTATTGTTTGTGTCCTGTTGAGTGTCTGCGTCTGTCTGAGACATGAGCTCTGACCAGCTGATGCACCAGCTGATGCTCATCTAGTCTGGACTTCACAGGGTTAGGTTTAGGGTTAAGAGGAGAATTAGCAATAGTAAGTCTATAAGTTTATTCCTAATAAAGTACTGGTACTGACCAGAGCATCATGGGTAATGTCATGTCCGTCCACCAGCAAAAGTTTTCACATGCACGTGCTATTCCAAATCCAATATTTATGAAAATAGAGCTTCCACTGTCAAAGAATATCAGTAGTCTGTGCACAAATGGATTAGCATTATTTACACACACTTCTATGACTTTATGACAACTGTTTTTTATTTTTGACAAAAATGCCCACTCATTTGACCCCCCAAGGAAATTTTAGCCATTATATATTTATATATAATTTGGTGCACGTCTACATGGGGTGAATGGGTGTATGAGTGTTTATGTTGTTTTGATTCATGTTCGTTATGTACAGGGTGGGGAAGCAAAATTTACAATGAACATTTAGTTGTTTTTTCTCAGCAGGCACTACGTCAATTGTTTTGAAACCAAACATATACTGATGTCATAATCATACCTAACACTATTATCCATACCTTTTCACAAACTTTTGCCCATATGAGTAATCAGGAAAGCAAACGTCAAAGAGTGTGTGATTTGCTGAATGCACTCGTCACACCAAAGGAGATTTCAAAAATAGTTGGAGTGTCCATAAAGACTGTTTATAATGGAAAGAAGAGAATGACTATGAGCAAAACTATTACCAGAAAGTCTGGAAGATACTATTAAAGAAGAATGGGAGAAGTTGTCACCCGAGTATTTGAGGAACACTTGCGCAAGTTTCAGGAAGCGTGTGAAGGCAGTTATTGAGAAAGAAGGAGGACACATAGAATAAAAACATTTTCTATTATGGACATTTTCTTGTGGCAAATAAATTCTCCTGACTTTCAATAAACTAATTAGTCATACACTGTCTTTCAATCCCTGCCCCAAAATATTGTAAATTTGGCTTCCCCACCCTGTATATTATTATTTACTTTGTGTATCTTGCAATATAAAACTTAAATACCAATAAAAATATTGTGGAAAAAAAAGGTTTTATTTCCTCTAAATCCTTCAGTGGTGGACCAGGTTGGTTTCCTGTAAAGTAACTGTTCTTTGCAGGTCAGATCTTCAGCTCCGACACCATTCCAGCATCAGCCCATGTCCTGTAGTTACAGTCAGACGCCATCTGGTGGCAAAAACATGTTAACGCACCAGAAAAAGGCAGAGGCAAAAATGACAAAGACAAACATTTTATAGGTCAACTCATCTATTTAATATATAAAACATACGCAAAAAGGGGAGGTTAAGAGGGGACCAATGGATACTTTGGTACAATAACAAACACTTTTTTTTGTAAAAGCAGTATAGAATTTGTAATAACATATCAGTGCATACTTTAAATATGAAAATATACACAAGTTGTATATCATTCTCCAAAAAAAACAACAATAAAATTATCTTTACAACAAAAAAGCAGACTAGCCAAACACAATATATTACCTATAATTCTTATTTTTTTTCTTGAATTTCCATTTTTTTCCTTAAATCTATTTGTGTGATGTACTGTGGCTTTGTGTTGATATTACATTGGATTTTCTAGAATATGACTCTGTTTTTTGAACGCCCATGCATTGACATCATTGTGTCCCACTGTCCTCTAACCCCACGGTTCACCCCACCACGTGTGGACGTTTGGACATTGGACTCATATTTGACTCCGTCCACGGCCACGCTCATCACTAATGCCACTAAGCTTGTGTCGGTTCATGGTGTAAAACTCGTGCAATATTAGTAACACCCTTTCTGAAGCAAAAATACAAAAGTCTCCCAAATAGAATAAAAATGAAGATCTATAGATTCTTTTTTTTTATATAACAAAATCAAATTCCAAATAAAACCAGATGACTAACCTACACAAAATGAACACAGACTTCTATCTCATCGTGACGGTACCATCGCTGCGGTTCGATGATTTCAATCAGAACAGAATGAACAGACCGTCACCAGAACAAAAGAACACTGGAACGTCAGTCGGACTTCTGAACATCATCATACATGTTCTGGAGTGGCGGGCTGGAACACTGTTTTTCATTCCTTTTCAGGGCGATTGTCTTTGTTTGGTGATTGCCCTTGTTTTGGCTTCAGCTCCACTAATGTGTGTCCGCTTCCGAACCACTGTTTTCCACAATAAACCTGGACCTGAGGCTTTGGTTCTGCTGTCGGTTCTGTTCTGAGCTCAGTGACAACAGTCGAACAGTCAAAGGGTTTCCATGCGGACGGAACAGCTCTGTCCTCTGAGTGGATCAGTAATGGAGGGGGTGTGTGTGGGGGGGGGTGATGTGGGGGAGCGGTGATGTGGAAGGTAGTGTGGGGGGGGTGATGTGGGAGGTAGTGGGTGAGTAGAATTGGGGGGGTAGTCGGGGTGATCTGGGAGGTAGGGGGGATGGTGATGCGGGAGGTAGTGGGGGGGTGATGTGGGAGGTAGTGGGTGAGTAGGACAGGGGAGGAGGGTAGTGGGTGTGTGTGAACAATAGTGTGGAGGGGTGATGTGGGAGGTAGCATGGGGGGGTGATGTGGGAGATAGTGTGGGGAGGTGATGTGGGAGGTAGTGTGGGGGGGGGGGGGGGGGGAGTGATGTTGGAGGTAGTCATTAACAGCTGTGGTTGACTGACAGGTCAAACCTCTAAAGCAGGGGGGTCAAACTCATTTCTTCCAGGGGCCACGTTCAGCCCAGTTGGGTCTGTAGTGGGCTGAACCAGTAAAGTAACAGCATCATAACCTGTAAATAATGACAACTTTTCCCTCTTTGTTTTAGTGCAATAAAAACATTAAATTATGAAAATATTTACAAACTATCCTTTACCAAAAAAAACAAACAAAACAAACGTGAATAACCTGAAAAAACAGAAATTTGTAAGAAAAATGAGTGCAGTTTTAACAAAATTATGTTTCAACTTATCATTTATACATGTGCATTAAACACAATGTTCCACAAACATTTGGTAAAAGGGCAGAATATTGTTAAAAATGTGGAGTTTGGAACTAAAATTAGAACAGTTTGTCATTCGTCAGGTCATTGTTCTTCTTGGTAGTTGTCAACTGGACAAGTTTTACTTCACAAGAAAAAAACTAGTCCAGAACGTGGAAAACTGGAGTTGTCACTGTTTACAGGTTATTATGTTATTTTATTTATTTTATTTTAGATCATATTGGTCTGTTTGTGGAACCTGATCTAAAATGAGATGGACATCCTTGACTGTTCATGTCTTCAGTGTTCTTTCTAGACCTAATAAATTCATCTCATGGGCCAGATTGGACCTCTTGTTGGGCCGGTTTAGGCCCCCGGGCCTCATGTTTGACACCCCCGCTCTACAGCTTTGACCAGACGGTGCTTTAACCAAAAACACACACACACACACACACACACACACACACACAGATCTGCAGTCGTTCTGCTGTTTCTTCTGCTAACCCTGAGTCCACACTGGGCTTCATCAAGTGCAAACGTTCCGTCCTTCATAGTTTTTCCTCCAGTGCCTGTTATTATTATTTTATTATCATTATTTCAGACCTTTGCGTTGTCTAACTCTGCAGGGACAAAGGACGGCTCTTTTAAACAGGAACACGTGGCTTTTAATCGAAGAACACCTGTAGTTCAGACCCTCCTTGGCTGCGGTGTGAGTTTTTCTGTGTTCGGTGTAGAGACGCACAGATATGTGTTAGAGACGACACCATCTGCACTTTCAGTTCAGTTCCATTTGGTTACATTCTAACTTATTAATAAATATTCATAAAAGCATCTTTGACTTTGTAACGGTAATCCACCCCACACTGATGTCATGACATTTCAAAAGAAGTGTTTTTGTCACTGAATTGACTCTTTTTATGTAATTAATCTCCTTATTGATCAGTGACCAGACATCAAAATAAATTGTTTATCATAGCAGTTAAATGCTGTGAAACATCAATTAAACGTGACCACTACAGTCTATTCTAATGATACAATATCAAATAAATATGTGGATGTACCCCGCCTTCGCCCGTAAGTAGCTGGGATAGGCTCCAAGTGACCCCCGTGACCCTAGTGAGGATAAAGCAGGTTCAGAAAATGAATGAACGAACGAATGAATAAATATGTGGATGACTGACGCATTAAAAGGCCTTTTAGTTTTTGTTGCTTTTTCACAGCTCTCATTTTTTTTCCTAAATAGCTGTACCCATCACACACACAAAAAAGGATCTGATTGGTTTATATCAAGAAATAAATTACCCCCCCCCCCAAAAAAAAAAAAAAAAGAAATTACTAATACTTTGTATAAAGGTACATATATTCACAATGTTCTAATTATAATAATAATAATGGTTTGGATTTATATAGCGCCTTTCTAGACACCCAAAGCGTTTTACATTATTGACCCATTATTCATTCGCTCTCACATTCTCCCTCTGGTGGTGGTAAACTACATCTGTGTCCACAGCTGTCCTGGGGCAGACTGACAGAAGCGTGGCTGCCAATCTGTGCCTACGGCCCCTCCGACCACCACCAAACATTCATACACCAGTGTGAGTGGCACTGGAGGCATGGTGAAGTGTCTTGCCCAAGGACACAACGGACTGACTAGGACAGAGCGGGATTCGAACCGCCAACCCTTCGGTTATTGAACGACCAGCTCTACCACCTGAGCCACAGCCGCCCCCAGTTATTCATTAGTGTAAATATCAGTGACATAGTGACTCTTTTGTCATTAAATGTCTTATTCTGCATGAGTGTATTCAACAACAGCCTTTAACCAACAGCCCCCCCCCCCCCCCCATCCAAACCATGACTCCTGGAGAATTCACACTATATCAGGGCTGTCAAACTCATTTTAGTTCAGTTCCATATTTAGCCCCATTTGATCTGCAGTGGGCCAGAACCATCAAAATAATGACTTAATAACCTATAAATAATGACAAATCCAAGTTTTCTTTTTGTTTTAGTACAAAAAAACCCAAAACAATTAAATTAGGAAAATATTTACATTTTACAAAAAGATGTGAATAACCTGAAAAAACAAAAATTTTATTTGAAAAATTAGGGCAATTGTAACAATATTCTGCCTCGACTTATTATTTATGCATGTACATTTACACACAATGTTACATAAACATTTAGTAACAGGAAGAATATTGTTAAAATTGCACATTTCAGGTTGTTCATCTTTGTAATTATGTATTTATTTGCATTTTATTGTGAAAGAATTGTTTTGTAAATGTAAATATTTTCAGTGTAATGTTATTTTTTTCAGTTAAATTTTTTCGACATAATTTTTAACACAGAAAATTAGTCGTTGTCATTATTTATGGGTTATTGTGTTGTTATTTTGACTGTAGATCACATTGGTCTGTATGTGGAACCTGAACCAAAAGGATTTGGACAACCTGGACTGTTCAGGTTCATTTTTGCACTTTCATCCCGCGGGGCCAGAATGGACCCTTTGGCGGGCCGGATTTGGCCCCCGGGCCACATGTTTGACACCTGTGGACTGTATGTTAATGAAATTATTTCATTAATCAGCTCATTCGTGTACACCTTCCATATTTACTAACAGTCATTAGGATGTTTTTTGGGGGAAAAACTGGTCTTGTAGTCCACAGGTGTCAAACATGCGGCCTGGGGGTCAAATCCGGCCCGCCAAAGGGTCCAATCTGGTCCCTGGGATCAATGTGTGAAATGCTGAAATTACACTGAAGATATTAACAATTAAGGATGTTCAAATCATATAGGGTCAATTGAATCTAAAGTGGGTCAGAGCAGTAAAATGCTATCATAATAACCTAAAAATGACGAAAAAGGCAAATTTTTCTCTTTGTTTTAGTGTAAAAAATTTATATTAAACAAAAATGTTTACATTTACACACTAGCCTTTTACAAAAAATGTGAACAACCGAAAATTTCTTAAGAGAAGTATGTGGAGTTTTACCAATACTCTGCCTGTTACTAAATGTTGTGTGTATTTGTAGATCCACTGTGATCTGTAAGTTGTGATGCATATGTATAAATGATAAACTAAGGTGTAATATTGTTCAAATTGCACTCATTTTTCTGAAGAATTTTCCGGTTGATCAGATTTGTTCAAGTTGTGTTCAAGTACTGTTCGTACATGTAAACATTTTCATTATGGAATTTAACTTTTTTCAATCAAAAACATTGAAAAAACCTTTGGAGTTGACATTATTTATAAGTTCTTATCCTGTTATTTGTATTATTTTACTGGTCTGGCCCAATTTAGATTATATTCGGCTGTATGTGGCCCCTAAACTAAAATGAGTTTGACAGCCCTGTTGTAGTTGTAGAATATGTTCAGGCAGAACTAAGGCATTAACGTGTGTGTGTGTGTGTGTAACTGTTGCTGATGCTCCTGTTTTGCCCGTGGTCGGTTTAATCCACACACATACAGTCCAACCCTCCTGGACCTGAGGCTGCTTCATGGTGGGCTCTGTGAACTGGGGGGGTTTTAAACGGGGGTTAAAGTAAAGTGCGCTCCTCCACTGCAGTTCCGTCCTCCCTTTGTGCCTCTAGAACACCCTCTGTTCGCTCATCTACATTTTATATACATGAATAAATAAGAGTGGAAACAGCTGATCCACTGACAGTCCAGTCGTCTGTCAGGATGATCCACATCTACAGTTTGAACCGTCCGGTCCCTGTTGCTGCTTCAGGACCACAGTTCCCTGGGCTCTGGCCACAAGATGAGGAGATCTAGATACATATGTGTGTATGTGTGTGTAAACATAGACACACACACACACACATTTTAACGTAAGCTATTTAAATTCATTCCAAATGATTCAGAAAAATAATTTCAGCTTTGTGCATCAAACGTGTTGAAGGACGACGCTGAGAACGAACAGTTACCGAAGAACTGGAGTGAAAGAGCAAGAGGTGGAGGTAACACATCTGAATACACACACACACACCCACACACACACACACAAACATACACATGTACACACATAAACACAAGCACACACAAGCACACACAAACACACACATACACATGTACACACTAACACACACACACTAACACACTATTCTCAGCGTCTGGGTTTGACTAAATGTGGGCAAACATACAGTATGTGTACGTGTGTGTGTGTGTATATGTGTGTGTGTGTGTGTATGTGTGTGTATATGTGTGTGTGAGCTGCTGCAGCTCATCCCTGATTCAAATAAAACAGTCTTTGACCTCAGTTCCATTAAACATCCCTGGTTCTACACTTCGCAGTCTGCAGATATAGGTTCAATCTAAACCTCGAGCGTTCGGCCGCTGGGAAAGGAGGTAAGGGTTCAGAGTTCAGAGTTTAGAGTCTCCACAACAACACAAACAAATCCAACTCAACAGTCCAGACAAACAGTCACACTTTAAATAGAGAAAAACAGCCAAAAAAACAACAACCGATAGCAACACAAGCATGGGTGGATCCACGTCTACTGGACCAGGACCAGGACCAGGACCAGGACCAAGCACCCACAGAGAGGAGACGCAAAACAACACCTGCTCTTAACCAAACGCAAGGCATGCTGGGAAACCGAGGCTGGTATAGTCATTCTGCTCATCTGAGAACACGTCAAATAGTCCAAGTGGGCAAAGTCAGATATGTACCACCACTGAGTGTGTGTGTGTGTGAAAGTGTGCGAGTGTGTGTGAGAGTGTGTGAGTGTGTTACTGAAGGGACATATTAAAAACCAACCTATTCACATGAATTTAACTTATTGTCACCTTCCTAAAATAATTGCCAGTCATTTCTTTTTTGCCTAAATCATTAAATACTTTATTTCTGGTTCAGTTTTTTTTTTTAACGTTTCCTGAAAAATCTGAAAAAAAGACTCAGGCAGTTCTTTTAGGAAGGTGACGTTACACAAAATGATTGAATTTGTGATTTGTCGTATTTGGTGTGTTTTTGTGTGTCCACACATGTAATATGAAAACAGGTGTGTTGTAACACATTTATGTTGTGTCTGCGTGTTTTACTGACCAGAAGTAAATGATGTTACAGTCAAATACAAAAACACGGGGCATGTCTTCATTAGCATGTTTGAATGTTTTTTGGAGAGGGTATTCTTCTTTATCGTGTCTACTGTCTGGTAAATTCATCAGATTTTAGATGAGAGTCTGTTTACATCCACATCAATACTCTGATCATTATCTGATTATTACTGATCATGTAAACAGGATCATGTGATCGACTTTATCTGATTACAGCAGTAATCTGATTAGGAGAAATCACATTAACACACCTACATTTCTCCCCAATCCTCCGATGTCTTCCTGCATGTAAACGGGTTCATCTGATTTATTTAGTTTTTTTTTTTTAACATCTGTAGAAAATAAAATCTATATGAACAGAAGTTACACAGCGACGGTGTGAGCTGAAGGAAAAAGGTAAACAAACAATGAAATGAAGGATAGCAGCAACATGTGACCTATTCTGTAGTCTTATTAGCTCCTCCCACATTAGGACAGCTAACGGTGACACCATAGGTGTTGCCATAGTAATAAGACAAGACCGGATGTTTTGAAAATGAAAGGAAGTGTACATCTGTCGTCATAATGTACATACATACTCTGAAAGAAATTAAATAATGGACGTAAACATGTAAACCAGGGTTTTTCCATTATCGCATTTCTGAAGTGACTGTAAACGTGCAGTTGTCGGATTTTGATGGTCGTGTAAACGGGCTCAAAATGTGGTTGTTTGAAGAACAACAATAAAAATAAGGAGAAGGAAGTTTGTGTCATGAATTTCTGATGTTGACGCCCAGTGTGTGTGAGTCTTGTGACAGTTTTCCGTGGCTTTAGATCTTCCAGATCGAACATATGGAGTCTAAGGTTTACAGCGAAATAAAGTCTGAAAAAAAACAGGTCTACATGGAGAAAAGTCTGCAGATATTAGATATTAGAGATACAACCTTCCATCGAACATTTAAATGACCCAACATTTACCTCTGTTCAATAAAACAAAGTGTGTGTTTGTGTATGTGTGTGTGTGTGTGTGTGTGTGTGCATGAGCAGGACAGGAGTTGGGGGTTTGAGGGCTGGTGGGGGCGTGCACATATCCATACGTCCATGTCTCCACCCTCTCCACCCTCCACCCGTCATCTCCTCATGTGACCCAGGCGTCCAGTCTCATTCTCTTGACACTGGTCCCATCCTGGTCCTGGGGCTCAGCAGAGGGGGGCCTCAGGAGGACCACGGTAGGCTGCGGGGCCAAGGCACCAGCCTGGGGGTGAAAGTCTGGGGCCCGCCTCCGCCTTGGGCGCCGTCGTCCCGGTCGCTGCCGTCGTACGAGCTGCCGTTGCTGCTGAGGCTGTGGAGGGGTGAGCGGCCCTGGCCCCCCCCCTCCAGGTGCAGGGTCCCGGGGTAGGACATGGACACCAGACCCTGTCCCTGAGCTGGTCCCTGGCCTCCGCCTCCACCGCTGCTGGAGCTGGGGGTGGAGCTGGGGGTGCTGCGGTCCCGGTTTGGAGAGATGGGTTCAGACTTGATGTTGATATTGGGGTTGGTGTTGACGGTCAGCGCGGCCTGAGGAACCGGACCCACCGGCCTGAAGACAAAGACCAGCAGAACCACATGAGCATGGACGGACCACATGAACATGGACGGACCACATGAACATGGACAGACCACATGGATAGACCACACAAACATGGACGGACCACATGAACATCAAGGTCCAGGCAGACGGCCATCCTCCAGGAGTCTGGGTCTGCTCCAGGTTTCTGCTGTTAAAGGGAAGTTTTTCCTTCCACTGTCACCAGTCACAAGTGTTTGCTCCTGGAGGATTCTGTTGGGTTTCTGTAAATTGGCTTAGAGTCTGGTTTTGACCAACTCTATATATAAAGTGTCATGAGATAACTTTTTTGTTGTGATCTGGCGCTATATAAATAAAATTTGATTGATTGAGTGATTTGATTACCGTAGTTTTCCCCTGTAAGTCGCTTTGGAAAAAAGCGTCTGCCAAATGCATAAACATAAACATAAACATGGACAGACCACATGAACATGGACAGTCAAGACGGACTCATGTTCTCAGAGACTGAAGGAAAAGGACGAGTTAGCATGAGACTAACCTGTAATTATACAGGTCCAGATATCATATGACAGCACAAATTACACAGAGCCCATCCAACAGGTGGTTGTACCTTCACCTCAACTGTTCCTATTTTTAATATAATCAACCTATAGACGACCGAGTCATAAACAAGACAGACAATAGCACATGGTGACAGAGGACACTATATATACATTGTATGTACACTGTATATAAACTATATACACACTATATATATATATATACACTGTATGTAAGCTGTATATACACTATATATACATAGTATATAAATTATATACACACTATATATACACTATAAACATTATATACACACATTAGGGCATTAGTGACTTCAGATTTTTTCAGATAGACTTATTTGTCAATAAAATCAAAGTCCAGTTGACTCGTCGTATGATGACATCATCACATCATCACATTGACAGCAGAGGAACAACAGACACACAGTTGATCAACAATGAACAACTTGTACAAACGTTCACTGGAACATGAACAATGTTCAGTAAAGAGCAGAATAAAAAAGACAAAAGCATCAACAGTCCTTCTCAGACACTGAACCAAACTAAACACAGACTAACACCTGGAATTATCTGTTAAATGTAAGTGAACAACATAAAGGTGGAAAAGGTTCAGACACACAGCATGTTAGAGAAAAGAGCGCATTCATGAACTAACTGAGCAGAATAATCCAAACCACTGTGTGTCCACAGTGTTCTTCAGTGTTGGTGGTGCTCGGTCTTGTTCTTGTCCTACTGATGCACCAGTCGGGTTTGGTTTTTTTTCAGTCTGCTTTTGTGGAATTATTTAGCCCACCCCAAAAATAAAGGGACATTTTTTGAACCCGCACCAACCCGACCCGGGTCTGCTGATCCACACATCACTACCTTGTGCTCCATGTTTTCATGTAGAAAAATGAGAGTATAGATATGAGCTGAATGAAGGCTGGAGCTGATGATGGAAGAGAGAGAAGAACACACGACCTGTCGACTCCAACAAAAGAACGACATGTGACACAGACGTCAACACAACGACAAACTGGCTTTTCTGTTAATGTCCTAACACACTGTATATACACTATTTATACACACTATACATACACTACATAGTGTATATATAGTGTATGTATAGTGTATATATAGTGTACATACAGAGAACGTATAGTGTGTATATACACTGTACATACACTATATATACACTAAACATAATCCATGCATCTCAGACCTAACTCCTGGTTCTCAAATGCTGCTTCATGCAGTACTGGTGGTACTTGTGCGCCCTCATGTGGTATGAAGAAGAAACTACAAAATATCATATTAAAAATTAAATACATTTATGTGTAGTATTATAAAGGAAATGGACCATGAGGTTAACAAGATTTAAAACAAGTTTAGTGACATATTTGTTTGTTTTATTCCCATTATGAAACCGCCCTAGTCCTGCTGCAGTCAAACCGTGGTACGTCAGTGTAGAACCTGAGAACAGTCCGCAGGAAATACTAGTGTCATCAGGAAGAACTGAGCATATGTCAGGACTGGTTGTCCACTCAGTGTCTCATCTTCACCTGTTTGTGTATTCAACACAGTGTTTACTGCACAAATACAAGGAAACCAGAGCACTTCATTATGTCTGGAGCTTGTCTTCATCTTTTTCAACCTGCTCATATGGACGTTTATTCAGGAGTTTCAGTCCATTTCACTGGATTTCTCCTTCGCTTCAATTAAGTTTCAAGTATAGGTTTAAGAACTGCTTGATTTTTGTACCATTAATAAGTAAAGGCACTGAAGAATCGGAGTTTCCATAGTTTTTAAACACTTAGAGCTATAATCATTTCAACTTCATGATGACCCCTCCCTCACTCATCCGGGTGAAACGTTCCCAGGAGTCCAGAGAATGAACTGTGCTAACTCCTCTGGATGACTGCAGATTCAGACTGTCCCCAAACAGGTCAACTGTTCAGCCTCCTCCACCTCTGCTGGCTGGAGGCGGAGCCTGTCACCAAGGCTGGCTGGAGGCGGAGCCTGCCACGATGGCTGGCTGGAGGTGGAGCCTGCCACCACGGCTGGCTGGAGGCGGAGCCTGTCACAACGGCTGGCTGGAGGTGGAGCCTGTCACCAAGGCTGGCTGGAGGTGGAGCTGGCTGTTTCTCAATATGTGTTCTTGTCTGTTCTTCTGTTGTCGTGAAACATCATCAGTCGTGGCCCAAGTTCTGTTCCATTTCAAAGTTCACATAAACCACAACACATGGACTACCCACATGTTGTTCTGGTCTGCTAGTTTAAACCCAGGATGCACTGGTGGTGACTGGTGTAGACTTGGCTGGGAAAACATCCCAAGATGCACTCATGTTACTCTGGAATGGAACGGCAGCTTCAGTGAAACTGAATTCCGAAATGTTTAATTAATTAGATGACTGTAACGAGATAATGTGATATAATGTTAGAACGCGAGCGGGAGGCAGAAAAGTGAGAATACACCTGTATTATATCATATGGGATTCAATGAAATGTATGACCGTTTAGAAAAATATACAAAATGTATGAATGACATGTAAATACTAGTACAAATGTACTGAAATCAAATCAGTGACGCTGTGTTGATATGAGTAAATATGTTATGGAGCTGATGGAGTAAATACAGCAGAGACAGGGTCAAAGGTCACCAGGATCAGCTGTTCATTTACAGACTGGAGTTAACAGGAAGTCCCACCTCTGGGACTGCTTTGACCAAGAGCGGACTCTGCAACTTGATATTGAAGAACGGCCAATGTCACTGAGGCTGTCTGGAGGCGGGGCCTGTCACTGAGGCTCCTCCTGGACACTGGCTGTGACTCGCTCCTTTGCCGGTGTCGACAGATGTTATTTGGAGTGCGCTCTGGTCGTCTCCCTCTCCTCGGCTTAACGCAGTAGATGTGAAATTGAAAAACCCAGTCACTGCGATCTGCCCTTTGGGGACGTTCAAATGTGTCATAGCACGTATCTCTACTGTTCCCTGAGTTCTGGTCAGACATCAGCGGTCCGTGTGTTTCCTTCCTCTCTGACTCGTGTTTCCATTGACCACATGCGTTCCTGCGTCACATCCCATAACTCACTTCATTAGGCTGTGATGCTGCTGTCAGACGACTGCTGGATGACAGGACCACAGGGATGCTGTTGCTATGGCGATGTGAAAACAGCCAAGTCAGCAGGTGAGTGACTGATGCCAGCAGAACAGCCCTGAACACTGAGGCCTGGATCTGATGCGGAGGATTCTGCCTCCGACCACGGACAAGCATACGTTCACTTTTAGTTCAAACACTGATCATTCTATTGTGACAGTCAGCTGATCATTCCAAACCACTCCTCACATGTCAGATTGAACGACACTGCAGTTCTTAGCCATATTTGTACAAACGTCATTGAGGAGCTGATGTTACACAACGTCCTCCCCACTGTTTTCTATTTAATGTTTACAAACTAAATAAAAATGCAATATTCATATGTACTAATGTTTTAATGTTAAGTTTGGCTGATTTGTGCGATAAGTGGTCATCTACTGACTTAATTACAAAGTTAATGACTATTTCCATTAGCTGTATCCATGACAACAGTGACTATGTACTGATTTCTATGTAGAAGACTCAGGATGGATTCTTTGAAAAGATGAAGATGAGGGTGATCTGAATTTTTTTCAAATTTTTCAAACGATCAGTTTTTCAGAACGATTGTACAGATCACGTCATTATATAAAAACTAAATAACAGCTCTGTCAAAACCAACACTGATGAGCCTATCAAATGTCTTCACACAGTCAACAGATGAACAATGTTTCTGTTCATGACCTGCTGGTTCAGCTGATCATGTACGAAGTTACAGAAAAACAGACGCTTTGAAGGAGCAACGTTACATATCGATGAAATTACTGTGGTTATAAAACTAATTCGGTGCTACAGTCATGGTAATTAAGGTGAAACATTGCAACTATTCTAGCCTTTTAGTCGAATAACAAAACCAACTTTCCTCCCACTGTGTACGCCTCCTGACAAAACAAACCCAACGTGTTGGATTTGGTTCTAACTCCATTCATCAGAAAACTTCAAAATAGGACCAGGGCTCCTGTAGTCCAACGGCATATTTAAAGACATTAATTAACATTCATTTGACCTTTTCAGGGTCACTCAAGGTCAAAGGTCATGGCACCAAATGAAAGCCCATATGTGCCTTCCTATCTATTATCCATAAAAATTATATCAATATCTTCAACTGTTTTACAGTTACAGCACTGTGAAACTATGTCCTATTATAAACAAATGGAGATTTGGAACCATTTTAAAAATTCAAGAAAATTGAAAAATCTATATTCCCAATTCTTTGAACAAATTGGTAGACCCTTACCCCAAAGACACCTCTGCTATGAATTTAACTTGATTCTGGCTGACGTTTTTGGAGAAGAAGTTCCTTGAAAATTGTTTACAGACGGAGGAGAACAACCTGATACCTAATCAGTTCATCGAACCTTCAGGCCGTTGGACTAAAACCAAAAATGACTTTAAACTATTTGTGGCTAGAACATGACAAACACTGAAATAATTTCACACATCTACAGGTAGAACATCTATAGGTTTTTTTTCCATTTAATGGCTGTGGAATGTATAAAGGGTCTGCATGTGACGTCACCGCTAGCGAAAGTCACCACGGTTCCGTCCACTGAGTGGCAGAAAGAGGGAGATGAATGACAGCATTGGCTTCCATACTGTCTAATCTGAAGAACAATATTTAATAAAAAATGGGGAAGAGCTGTTGTGAGACTCATTGTATGAACAGGTTCTTCAAGCAGTGGGAGCTATCATTTTACAGACACCGAAAGACAAAGAAAAGAGAAGGAGATGGATCCACAAATCCAGGAAACCAAACCTAGATCTGTGGATCCTGTTCGGTGTCAGCTAACATTCATTTATGCTATATTTTTGGGTAAAAATCAGACCTTAAATGACCTGTTGTTTTGGCTAACGTTCCTTCTTAGTGCAGCTCTTGGTTTCATGATCAGATCTTTCCTGGTTTTTGTCTTCATTTTGTGATTCTGAACCTTGTGCTCCTACATGATTAGTAAACTAACTGAAACTGAGGACAACCTAGTTTTACAAATACGGGGAACTGGAGAATAAAGCTACGATGGAGTATTAGGACCACATGAGAAAATAAAAACACTGGTCACTACGAGAATAAAGTCATAAAATATTGATATAAAACCTGTAATTTTATGAGAATAAAGTCGAATACAAAAAGAATCACAATGTTATGAGAATAAAGTCGTAGTTTGTAAAAAAACTCATAATTCAGCAAAAATGTCATTTCGTTTATGAGATTAAAGTCGTCATATTCCGACAATAAAGCCATAATATTAGCAGAATAATGTCGTAATTTAAAAACAGGTGGTATAAATCTCCTAATTTCCCAGAATCCAGTGGTGCCCTGCTGGTCCACAGCAGTAGTATCTGTGTTGGATAAAGGACTGGATCTGAACTAGACTCAGTAAATCTCCTCAGTCCCAGTAGATCATGCATATATTCACTGGGGTCAGTCCACGCTCTACTGGAAATGCACTTTGGATCAGCTGGTTCTGGGCCCTAGTTTTGGACCCTGGTTGTCAGTGATGATGAAACCATGTATATTTGTTTCAGGTCCAAATAGCGCTGATCCCCTCCACCCTGGATCAGGTCAGGATCCTCCATTTGTGTCCACATGTCAGTGTTCATGGACCACTTGTTCTTTGGTAGCTCGTACAGATCCATGTCCAGTCCAATTGTCCTTCATTTAACTTTATATTTCACATTTTCCCGCTCTGGCTGTGTTTACTGCTATACTCCGTCATGTGAGCAGGTTGGTTTTTGACACTCGTATGTGCAGAGAAGGACAAGCCTCATGATGGACTACAGAGTAGAGCATGGGATGCATCAAACCAAATGAACAGGACTCATTATTGACAAACACTAACATGTACAGTTGTGTTTGATGACAGTTCGGTCCATTTCACCCGATGTGAAAACACACTCATTAGCGCTCACTGATCCTCTGCTGAGCTACAATCCAATCAATGAATTCATGCGTTAATGCTAATATTAGCTACTGTAGCTATTAAAGCTAGTGTAAGTCAATCCTCATGACAGTCTGTGTTTCGTTCAATCCACTAAAAGCTCTGAATGTCGGAGTCAGCAGAAGACCGAGCTGTCAATCAAAGCTGCCGCGGCCTGACACCCATAGCATTCACCCACCATCACTCCAACCTCTGACAGTCTTCATATCACTGAAACATGTGAGCTCTACTAAAGAACATGTGGTGAAGCAGACGTTGGACTGTTGTGTAAAAGGATGATCCGTCTCTGACCAGGCTGAACTGATCTGTGTGGTCCAGATCTAGAACTAGATCTGGAGGAAAGGTCTCACCAAACACTGCACCTGCGTTCATTAACAAACCATGGAAGGTGTTCAACTTTTAAAAGTGAAAAACAAATGTGTCTCAGCTGTGACAGGTGTGTTCTTCATCTTTAATATGGACATAAAAGCTACTCTTTACTCTATTTAACTACCCCCCTGAAGGTTTTGTTTGTGGTTCGGTTTGTTACCTCCGCCAAGGAGGTTCTGTTTTTGCCGGCGTTGGTTTGTCTGTCTGTCTGTCTGTCCGTGTGCAAGATAACTCAAAAAGTTATGGACGGATTTGGATGAAAATTTCAGCAAAAGTTGATACTGGCACAAGGAACAAATGATTAAATTTTGGTGGTGATCAGGGGTGGGGTGAGGTGGGGGGGGGGGGGCACTGATCTGCCTTGGCAGAGGTCAGCAGTAAAACTATTGGTGGAATTCAGACCTAACTGGGTTTATAGATTACCACTGACCCAGAACAGATGTGATGACATTTTGGGAAAAGTAGGTCAAATTTAAATTTTTTCTACATTAATTTTTAAAATCTTTTTTTTCCGATTTACATAGAATGGATGAAATTTGTCTATGCTGTCTATGTCTATGCTGACATCAGCACACGCATGTGAGGGGCGGGGTTTGTTGTGCCCGGCATCACTTGTTTATACTTGTCATCCCATACTTGTACTAAACAGAAGAACACTTGTACTGAGAGGTTTTTCAAAGGCACACTTTCATATTTCACTTCTTTAAATACTAGAAAAGCACTCGGAGAATGCAGACCTCCGCTAAGGCAGATCAGTGCTCACCACCAAAATTTAATCATTTGTTCCTTGTGCCAGAATCAACATTTCCTGAAAATTTCATCCAAATCCGTCCATAACTTTTTGAGTTACCTTGCACACAGTCAGACAGACGGACAGACAGACCAATGCCGGCAAAAACATAACCTCCTTGGTGGAGGTAATAAAAGGTGAATGTGGGGCCAGTATAAAAAAAATAAACCTGTGTTCTGGTCCACATGGGCGGGGCCTCCTTCAGACTCAGGTCCTCTACCAGAGGCCTGATGGTTCTGTTCAGGATCTTCTCTGTTCCTAGGACTGTTCTCTGTTGGACTCAGATCCCTGATGTTATTCCTGGTATCTGCTGGTTCCATCCTCTCAGTTTGGGGGTCAGTGGCCCTAGTGCCCCCCCCCCCCCCCCCCCCATCACTACTGATACCACTGTTGACTTCACACCCACATTTCTCTCTCTCCTCTTTCAGTTCTTGGTATTTCTCCATCTTCTCCTGTTCTTTCTTTCTGTTGTTGCTCCATCTATCTCTACCATTGTCTTCTGATGTTTCTCCACCTCCACTGTCAGGATGAGTGGACATCACCATCTGCTCAGTCTGGATCTGGAAGTCCCACAGGATCTGGGCCTGTTTGTTCTCTGTCACCCTTGGGGGTGTCACCCACCCTGGGACCTCCAGTTCATACTGGGTACAGATGGTCCTGTATACTATGTCCTCTACCTGGTTATGCAGCACCATGTAGGCCTTACCTGGACCTGGGGTCTAGTCTGGTGTGGCAGACTTACACCTGGGGTCTAGTCTGCTGTGGTAGACCCTGGCCTCTATTGCTCTGGTGTTCAGGGCCTGTTCTGGTCCTGTTCTGGTCCATCAGTAGTCCCTCTGTTCTGTTTTCCAGTCCTTTTCCATCCACTGGTTTGTTTTCTCCATATCAGTCACTTCCTCAGTTTGCTGGTGGTCCATGCCATGCAGGGGCGTGTCCTTCCATGATAGCCCCTCTGGCTCCTCCTCCTTACTGGGCTTTTGTTGTCTGAGGCATTCACTTATCAGTTGTTCATTGGGTCCCATCTTCTTGACATATTCCTGGAGGTTTCCTGTTTCCTCCTGGACAGTAGTTCTGACTCTTACTAGCCCCCCCCCCCCCTTCTCTTTGTGGTCATCCTCAGGATGCTGGACTTGGGGTGAAACCCTCCATCTATGGTAAGGAACCTTCTTGTCTTGATATCAGTTCTTGTATCTGTTCCAGTGGATATCCAGGATATAATTCCAGTATCGGTATCTGATCACTGGGTGGGCATAGGTGTTAATGGCTTGGATCTTATTTTTGCCGTTCAGCTGACTGTTCAGGACCTGCCTTACCCTCTGGAGGTATTTGGCTGTGACCTCTGACCTCTGAGCTGCCTCCTCAGGATTACCATTTACCTGTTGGATCCCCAGGTATCTGTAACTGTCCTGCATGTCTGTAATGTTCCCTTCAGGTAGTTCAACCCCTTCAGTTGTGATCACCTTGCCTCTTCTAGATACCATCCGCCCACATTTATCTAGTCCAATGACATCCCCATGTCTCTGCTGTAGATCCCACTGAGGTGGGTCAGGGAGTCAATGTCCCGCTCATTCTTGGCGTACAGCTGGATGTCATCCATGTAGAGGAGGTGGCTGATGGTTGGTCCACTTCAGAACCAGTACATAAAGCCAGTCTTTGTGATGATCTGACTGAGGGGGTTTAGGCCTCATATTTCATTTTTAAAAAAAAAGTAAAACATTGCATGTATATAGGGCCAGTATGTACACACACACACACACACACAACACACATATAATATATATATATATATACACACACACACACACACACATACATATATATACATATATACACATACATATATATACACATATATACATATACATATATACACACACACACACACATATTATAACATATACATATATATATATATATATATATATATATATATATATATATATATATATATATATAAAGCTAACATGTTAAAGCTAACATGACTGTTGCAGTGTGACTGTCAGCTGACAGTGTTAAATGACAGTTAAATGGCTGAAAAGTACAACTTGAATGCACAGCTGTGATGGTTTAGTGTTGATGTGAGTTGGTAGTGAAGCGCTTCTGCTGTCACACTGGAACATCTTTATCTTTGTGACAAAGAGCTTCAGATCTAAGCTGTAGGTGGAATGAAAACTCCTCCAACCACACACCAAGACATATTCTCAAAACAGGAGAAAAGCATGAACACAATGAACACACCAAAGCAACAACAGGCATCACCGCCAACAAACAAACACGCAATTCAAAAGGACCAATCCAATACCTTCTCTTCTGTTATGGGTTTGGGTTAGTTTGTCATGTCAGCTCTAGTCTAGAACCAGCCAACGGTGCATAACTTTAAATATGATCAAAAACACGACCAAGCTGAGAAACACTAGATGCCGTCATGTTATTCACCTCCAGTTAGCAGCGAGATTGGAGATAGAGTTAACCACGTCTGCATTGGGTTTGTCTGCACCCCACATGCTGTGGAGAAAACAAAGAACAGGCTGTTACACACTCATCCATCTACAGCTCAGATGAGATGAACACAAACACAACTAGTTCACCTGTCAACAACCTGTAAACACTAAGAAAAGGAGAGAAAATAACACTGACTCTGCAGAGGTTTCATTAGGAGGCGTTCAACAACTAGTGTCTGTGGATAAAACCACAGGTCTGTGGATAAAACCACTGTGTCTGTGGATAAAACCACTGTGTCTGTGGATAAAACCACTGAGACTGGGATAAAACCACTGTGTCTGTGGATAAAACCACTGAGACTGGGGATAAATGGATGATCTGTTCCCTGAACCCAAACCAAAACCCAAACCCCAACCTTAAACCCAAACCAAAACCTAATCTCAATCCAAACCCAAACACAAAAATTAGAAAATACAGCTTTGAAGTCTTTTTGTGGATTTAAAAGACAATCAGTAAACCTGAAACTCCTCTAAGTTTGTCACGTATTCCCATATTTTGGCCACTTTAGGTGTTTGATAAAGAAAGAAGCCCTGGTCATCATTGTTTTAATGTGATAGCCTTCATTTCCTTCAGTCATATAATTATTTAAAACTCTCCCCCTGTAATACGCTGTAGACCCCCCAAGTTACTCCAACATGAGTCAAATGTATATTTGTTCTGGTCCAGAAATGGCTTCAACATTTTGGTGACTGAAACATTTGTGATTTGTAAAGACTGAGGCTAATATGAACCTCTTTGAAGATGTTTAATACATATGTCTAATATATATGTTATTAATATATATAAGTCACATATATATGTTGATTAATATACGTATAGTTTAATATATGTCTAATATATATGTTTAATATAATGTATATGTCTAATATATATGTCTAAATATACGTATATGTAATATATGTCCACTTCTAATATGTCTGTGGGATTTTCACGGTTTTCATTTGTCTTGAAAATGCTTTACACGTTTGCCCAATAGTAGCTGAGATAGGCTCCGCCCCTGCGACCCCCTGGAGGATGAAGCAGTTCAGAGAGATGATGCTGCTGCTGAAGGTGTGGTGTCCTCAGTGTGTTCATACCCTACGTTAGAGCTGAACACAGACGGAGGCACATGAACACATCAGTGAAAATCACCTGTTTTAGTCCAGATTTAAACACAAATGGAACTTCAGTCCACTTTAGTGTCTTTGTGTGGAACATACCTCGCTTTGGTACCAGGAGCTAAATCAGGTTGGGACTCCAGCGGGAGTTAGAGCTGAGCAGGTGTGTGTGTGTGTGGGGGGGGGGGGGGGGGGAAATCTAGGTCACCATGGAGATGACTGGACTGCTGCTGGTGATGCTGTGTCTTTGGTTCAATAAAGGACTTACATATACATCAGACATGCTTTAACTGGTAGATACCGGTGAATCAGATGTATATGCACAGAGGTCAAAGGTCAGAGGCCATTATTGTAAGGATATGGATGAATTTGCTGGAAGTTTGTGATGCCTTTTGACAATAAAGACAAAGTCCTTACACTAAGTTACTGATGGATGCCAGGCTCAGCTGCTGCTGCTGCGGCTGCTGCTGCGGCTGCTGCTGTTGTTGTTGTTGCTGTTGTTGGGGGATGGCCGGTTGCTGTTGCCAGGCAGCCATGTTACCAGGCACCAGCCCCGGTGGTGTGAACGTCTGGAGTGCTGTGAGATCTGCACTGGTCAGCTGGTACTCTGAGAAGAACAGACAGAATGGGAGGGGGAGGGGAGTGTTTAGCATCAGACCACTTTGTGGAGCATCAATATTAATCAGATCTAATCCATATTAATGGAGACCTTTGAAGTCGAACTGTTCCACAAGCTCTCACACAATGAACAAAGTGAATATGCAGATGGGTCCGTGGTATCACAGGAGGAGCTTCTTCTGTCTCTGAGGTTTACACATTAGTTTGACTGAACACACACATGTTCGACTTATTTTGGATTCTTTTCCCTGAAAAACTAAATTTCATCAAGATATGCTAACTGTTCTGTTTGATCAGTTGTAGTTTCGCTATTAGATAAACCAAAATAATAAAGACCATCTCATTTGGAAATGTGTGAAGCACGAAAATATGTTAACAAAGCTCCAACTAGTTAAACTAGTTAGACTAGGTTAACTAGTTGGAGGAATCAGAGGCATGAACTGACCAAGCAGAAACAAAAACACATAAACTGACCAAAAGAGACAAAAACACAGTTCATTAATGATGTTTTTTGTGCGTCAACAACATTTTCTTATAAAGTACTGTAACCACTTGATACGTACAAAACATTAAAGCTGCGGGAGACTTTCGTCACCAATTTTTCATCCAATCTGTTCAACCTCAGTCATATCCTCAGTATCATGAATCTGTTAGCCTGTTGGTCATTACTCACCTGAATCTCTTCCCTCATGGTGAACAGTTTCTTAGTGCCATCCATCAGAAACAAACTATGTGTTTACAAACGGAGCCAAGAGGGCACTCGGGCATCTGAGGAATTTTGTCATGACGTGCATTGTGGGAAGCGGAGGTTCGTGCAGCCACCTGGCAGCGGCAGTGAAACCATATGATATCATATGGATGAAACAAACACAACGTGGAAATGGCTGAAACATGCAAACGGCTGGAGGGAAGCGGAGCTCCAGCTGTTTCCACGTTTCAGCCATTTCCACGTTGTGTTTGTTGCAGCTGCCACTGCCAGGTGGAGCTCTGCTTCTGTGTATCAGCCATTAATGCGTTTCAGCCATTTCCGCGTCATGTTTGTTTCATCCATATAACATATGGTTTCACTGCCACTGCTGCTGTCAGGTGGCTGTGCGAACCTCCGCTTCCCACAATGCACGTTGTGTCAAAATTCCTCAGACGCCCGAGTTCCCTCTTGGCTCTGTTTGTAAACACATAGTTTGTTTCTGGTGGATGGCACTAAGAATCTGTTCACCATGAGGGAAGAGATTCAGGTGAGTAATGACCAACAGGCTAACAGATTCATGATACTGAGGATATGACTGAGGTTGGACAGACTGGATGAAAAATTAGTGACGAAAGTCTCCCGCAGCTTTAACATATCAATTATTTCTAAAGGTAACATACTATAATATAAATATTATATGGCATTTACTTTTTTTTCTATAGTCACATTCTTACACTAAAATAAAAAAAACCAAAAAAACAAACAAACATCTGCACTGACTGGAGCAGTTTGCAGTGTTAACACTAACTGATGGTTAAAAACAAAAAGCAGACAGTGAAGAACTAAACCGATTTGTTCATTTTGAATCTGACGGAGCCTTGGTCAAATGTATTATTGATTTTTATTGATTTATTTTCTATGAAGTATATTCAGGTCTATGGGATGACAGTGACATCTTAATGTAACTAAACTCAGGCTCCGTTCAGACCTCAGGTAAATGTGTCCATATATGATCTGTATCTGATCTGTTAGAGGCAGTTTGAACAGCACTAATCTGGCCCAGACCACTTTCGTATGTGCTCCTAAATCTGACCCAGACCACTTTCATATGTGGTAAATCTGATAAGGATCTGATATTTTTCAATGTGACTTCAGTCTGAACGTCCAGGTCACATTTATCTGACCTTTACATCATTGAAGCACGACAAATGTAACATTTCTGCGTCCCCGGAGTGTTCCTTCCATAAACACAGTGTGTGTCTGCGTGGTCTCGTATTCCATCAGGACCTCTTTAGTGGATGTGGGTCACTTCAGGGTCACATTCAGTTCAGACTCAAAACTGATAGAAGTCACATTTAATGTGGAATATGAACCAACACACAAAAACATCAGATTTACCCAAAAATCTGAATAGTGCATTCAGACCTGCTGTGGGCGGAGCCTCAGTCTGTTTGTGCTCATTCAATCCTCCTTCTACCCACAGCGTCTGTGCTGCCTTCAAGGTCTTACCAGTGTTGTAGGCCGTCTGCATTCCGGAGAAGGGCGCTAAAAGACTGGGCGTTGCCACGGAGACCACTGGTGTGGTGAGTGACGGTGCCACCTGGGAGCCACCGAGCCGCTGGGCGTTCTGGGACGAAAGCACATGATGCAAAATGATGAATGTCGGCGGGTAAATAATCAGTGATTATTGGCCTCCAGCCCATGAACAAACAGTTCGTCATAGATGAATACGAGAAAGTTTGGGGTCATTTTTCAAATGACATCATGGTACAGACAGATTACACGTGAGAGGTTTTGGGTGCTCCTCAGATTTAAGATCATGCTTTTTTTCTTGAATTTGTGGATCCAGCTCAGCGTCTTGAGTAAACCTGGTCTGGTTCCACATGAACTGAGGCTTTTTCCCTTTTAAGGGTCGAATGTAGGAGTTCATGCACATGACTTCATCCACCTTCAACAGCAAAGATGATAATGAATCAGAATGATTAACATGTGTTTTCCACTTCCACCAGAGTGGATCATACCAAGAGAACAACAGTGACTCCTATTATTATTAATTATTATATATTACTAGTACACTATACACTAGATTAGACCTGGGCAGTGTACGGCCCGTGGGCCACATGTGGTCCGATACCTGGCCCTGACTGGCCGGCATGAGGTCATTTGCAAATTCACAGTCAATGCAAATCCATATGGAAGGTTAATGTGGAGCTGCTTTGGCACATTTTCAAAAATGTTTTGTGAATATTCCTTAAATAGTTGTATTCTGTGCTCCACATTTTCATTGTATTGATTCATTTACTGTTTTTATACAGATATATGTGGAGCTGAGCTGCAGGTGGACTGGTCCTACCCTTAACATCTGTCAAAGTCTCTTGTGGCCCCTTAAGGAAATGCTCTTTCATCCCTCTGAAGAAGAAGAATCTTTGTTTTGTCAGTAGGTTCACACACGTAGACATGCGCCACACTGAAGTTTGTTCTCTACCGTTAACACATCACTAGATCATGCATACATGCATCACACACTGCATACCAGGAGCAGTGGGCTATCCATATCAGGTGCCCAGGGGTTAAGTGCCTTGCTCAAGGGCACATCGGTCAACAACTCTCCGTCAGTCCAGGGAATTGAACCGGCGACCCACTGGTCACAAGCTGACTCTCCATCCAAAGGCCATGGCTGCCCTCTGCTGAGGCTCCCCGTGGCTTTGTAAAATTAATTAATTTAAATTGATTAATGTATTTTATTTTAGTTGGTTAGTTTTTTAAATGTAATGAACATTCGGGTGATATTAGGTATTACAGATATTATCTCCTGCTGTCGCTGTCCAGACGGGTGGTGCTGAAAAGCTTTGGAGTGTGTCTGGAAGAGGTGAAAAGAGGTCGTCCAGAACATGTTGAATACGTCTACATACGTCAATATACGTTGGAGATAAGTTCAGTAAAAGTTACACACAGGTTCAAAGCACGTTACTCAGGTTAGAAATACGTTTTGGATTCGCTAGATATTATTCTCGTGTATTTCAAAGTAACGTGTGTGAATGTGTGTCACAATCACTAAACTTACCTACAACTTACGGCCTATATATGAGACACGCTCACATACGACGAAAAATTTTGTGCACGCACAAAATTTCTTGACAACCTCGCCTTACAATGACCTATACCAGCGTACTTCAGCATGCTCTTAACTTATACAAAACGTACCCACAACTTATTTGACATACGCCAGTGTATTTGCCAAATCTGTCATACGTCGGCGTACGCTGCCTAAATCGTCAAGGTGTGACAGGGCCCTAAAGCTACAATGTCCAAATGTTGGAGGAGTCCCATCCAACCTGGAGACGGTCTGTGTTGGAGTTCATAGAGACTCCTCCAACGACCTCAGCACTGATGTTACTGAAGGGTCGGGTTGGACTGACGGACGGGTTGGACTGACAGTGTCACATTCATGCTTGGTCAAACACTCAGTTCTGACACCAAATCCATCATTCTAGAAGTCTGTTGGCGTCACTCACCAACTCCAGCTCTTCCTCCGTCTGTATGTGTGAAAAAGGTGGAAACAGGACTGTTACTAACCAGTCCAGAAGGAACGGAACATTGAAAAGAACTTCACAGACTGAGTATTTCCACCTAACGTGTGTTCAAAGGGACACTGACAGTGATGCTGCGCCATATTCTATGTCCACACTAATGCAGTTTGGTTTTATTCTTAGACCTTGTGTCACATTTCTACTTTCTGACTCTACTACTGATGGTTCTGCACACTCTGCTGCAGTTTGGAAGCTCTAGGCTTGAGTTTGAATCTGGACAGACACACACTATTGAGGTTTGAAATGATAACACACACACACACACACACACAAATAAACATGGGTCTCATCTGTAAACCAGTCAGTACCTTCTACATGCGTCTCCCCCTACCTCCCCACTCTCCCCCAGCCTCTCTCTATCTCTATTGCTCTCTCTTTTCTCCTCCTTTACTCTCTCTCTTTAACCCCAACTGGTTAAGGCAGACGGCCACATTGAGGAGTCTGGGTCTGCTCGAGGTTTCTGCTGTTAAAGGTAGTTTTACCTTCCACAGTCACCAGTCACTAGTGTTTACTCCTGGAGGATTCTGTTGGGTTTCTGTAAATTGGCTTAGAGTCTGGTTTTGACCAACTCTATATGTAAGTGCCATGAGATAACTTTTGGCACTAGATAAATAAAATTTGATTTGATTTCATTTATTTGTTCTTATCTATCTCTCCTTTATGTGAAGCACTTTGCAACATGTTGTATTAAAAAGTGCTATATAAATAAAGCTTTACTTACTTACTTACTGACTCAGTTTACATTGGGAAACAAGACTTCCAGTTGCAGGTTTGATGGGTCGAGTTGCCGCTAAAGCCGTTGCTGAGACTTCAGAATAAGAAAAGAGGCTTGGCTGGGCCATGAAACACCGCCAGTGGACTACTGAAGACTGGAAGAAGGTGTTATGGACTGATCAAACCTGCAACTGTTCAGTCTTCTGTTCACAGCAGAAACTCACACTGTCTTACTACGACCACTATCTTCTCTGTGCTTTCAGCTGTTGTCCTGTCAGTCTCCTCTCACTCCAGCTGTTGACTGTCATAAACTTGTCTTCTGGTTCTGTTGTGTCTTTGGTTCTTCCAAACCTCCTCCTGTCTGCATTTCCAGTCCAGTTTCTGAGTGCCTTTGGATGCTGAAGGAAACTGGACTTCCTGACACCTGGACTTTCTTGGACATTTCTCTGTAGGACAGACCTACAGTTTTCACTCTTCTGATGCTCTGTCTCTCTTCTATCGTTAATTGCCTTTTCCTCTTTTCCATTTTTATAGTAACACACTACTTTCTGCAGTCCAGTACTGTTCAAATAATGCTCCAACAGTATGGTACCAAAGTGTGTTCCAACACTCCTTTTCTGCAGACACAGGGGGTTGAAGGAATTCACAAACGTTGGGACACCTGGAGGAACTGGTAGCACCAACTTTCCAGGCTTGATCAACCTCCACGGCTGCAGAACTGCTTTCAGTTGTTAACCCATTTCTTGTTCACCTTTTTGTATAATTCTGAAATGTACGTTATTTTTCAGTTTTGTTTAACCTTACCTTTTGTTTTGTTTTTTTACCTCTGGCAGTTCACCGCTTACCTTTGTACCATTTCAAGCTGTTCATTGGACTGGAACTGCTGGAATTTCAATAGAAAACTGGAAAAATTGGGGTGTTCTAAAACTTTTGACCGGTAGTGTACTTCTTCCTACTCCTTTTCGACCATGCAAAATTCAGACATGTATGTGCTTGAAGATAGATTCTGTTCATTTAAATGTTATTTTGTTTTTATCTTAATTTGCTATGTTTTGTTTTATTTTGTTTCTTTGCATGTTTTAAATAAATAAATAAATAAATGTTTATGCATTTAAATTACAAGTCGATAAAATCAGTTTGACTGAAACTGGGTGGGTGGATGATGGGTGGGCGGGCTTACATGTGTTCTGTGGGTGGATGGGTGGGTGTACATGTATTCTGTGGGTGGGTGGATGATGGGTAGGTGAGTGTACATGTATTCTGTGGGTGGGTGGGTTGATGATGGGTGGGTGGGTGCACATGTATTCTGTGGGTGGGTGGATGATGGGTGGGTGGGTGCACATGTATTCTGTGGGTGGGTGGGTGGATGATGGGTGGGTGGGTGCACATGTATTCTGTGGGTGGGTGGATGATGGTGGGTGGGTGCACATGTATTCTGTGGGTGGGTGGATGATAGGTGGGTGGGTGCACATGTATTCTGTGGGTGGGTGGGTGGATGATGGGTGGGTGGGTGCTCTTCTTACCAGCTGCAGGAGGCTCTTGCTCTGTGAGGTGATGACCCTCAGGTCTGGTTTACGGCTGTTGACCATCTGAGGGCTGGGAGGAGGCGGAGACTTAGCTGGGACTACTTTCCCCATGCTGTTGCCGTTGGAGACAGACAGGAGGCCTGGGGAGGCCCTGGCACTGATGTAGCCATTAGCTAGAGAAAAAGTGAAAAAGAGAGAGAGGAAAAAGAGAAAAAGAGAGGGAGGTTTAGGTGAAGGGAGAGTTCTGCCTGTTTGTGTGTTCACCGTCAGCCAAAAAAGGCAGATTTTCCCAATGATGTTTTAACATACGAGTTTGTGTTTTATGTGTTGGGATGTTTTTCTCCTGTTTTTCACCTGTTTTTCTCCTGTTTTTCACCTGTTTTGATCCTGTCTTTCTCCTGTTTTTCACCTGTCTCTCTCCTGTTTTTCCCCTTTCTCCAGTTTTTTTTTTTTACCTGTTTTTCTCCTGTTTTGATCCTGTATTTCACCTGTTTTTCACCTGTCTCTGTTTTTCTCCTGTTTCTCCTGTGTTTCTGCTGTTTTTCTCCTGTGTTTCTCCTGTTTTTCACCTGCTTTTCTCCTCTTTTTCTCTGGAGTATCTACCTGTGATGTGGTGATGGCACCTGCCTGATGTCTGGAACTCCTCCACATTAAAACCATGTCAACACTCTGTGCTTTTCTTCAACCAACACGATCCTGACAGGCAGTTTCTGGTAGAATTTTCTTCCATTTCATAGTGTTTTTAATACAAATTAACATGTTAGCAGTACTCCAATCTTGTTAGCAGAGAGAATATCAGACAAATGGAAAAAAATAAAGCTTTAAGACTCAATGAGACTCGTTCGGTTTCCTCCTTTCTCTTGATTGTTTTTCCAAATGGGCCACATTCCACATCCAAGTCCTCTGTTTCTTACTGACATCCAGCAGACCTTCATCTGGATCAGGAACTAGATCCAAACCCTGTCAGACCTTAATCTGGATCCAAACCCTACCACTCTCTGTGTATTTTGTGGGACCTGCACTGAGCATGTGTAGAACACTGTCTGTTGACAGTTGTGTTCCTGTTTGTGGGTAAAGGTTACAGGACCAGACAAACACATGCACACATATGTAACAGATACAGATACTGAAACAGATACAGATACTCGCTGACATCATGCTTTTACTCCCTTACACTGAACTTCATTCAACTCTTACTCAAACTACAGAAGTACTTCGGACCTTTCAAAGCAGCCTTTGAAGGTTTATCTGTGTGTTCTTCTTGGTCAAATGCATCCACACTTGGACTGTGAACATTTCAGTTCTTCTCTTACTTCACTTATCAGTCCTCTACGATTATTCGGACCTTCATTTCACATTCATTTTAAACTAACACAGGAAACATATACTGCATTACAAACAAAACATGACCTGTTTCATTGGACCACCTTCAGCTTTGATCACATTAAATGTTTTCCCGTCCACAGTTGCATTCATTTTTTGTCTAGATTTTGTATAAATGACAGAACAGTTGGATCAAATCCTTTCCAATACGTCCCACAGATTCTCAGATGGGTTCAGGTCTGGACCATGTTTCCTGTTCCTTGAACTATCTTTCATCATTTGAGCCTGATGTTCCCATGATACCAGGTCAGAACCAGAACCCACTGATGGAGGAAAAACCTGCTTATCTACGGGTGTCCCATAAATCTCCATACACAGGAAAAATAAACGTTTCTTGACATAAACCATTTTTATTTAATAATATGCTCTATATGACTGCCATTTTGTCGGGAACACATTTCAATGCGTGTCATCCACTGATGAAGAACTATAAAGAAGAAATATAAAGAAATACATGTTAGAACCATATATGTATGGAATGTATTATGTCTCCTATGTATGGAGACTTATGGGACACCCTGTACATCATAATACTGGAAGGTCTCAGAGCGTGTGCATGTATCTGTGTGGTTCTGAGAGATTGAGACATATTTAACTGGCCAGCTTGGTTCCTGCAGTTGACGAATAGTTCTGTCTCTACATTAAATATTAGGCCTGTATAATAGAGGAATAGAATCCAGGAGTTGGACGTTGAAAGTATGTAAAGTTTACCTTTCATTTCATGCTAATGTTAGTTATGGACCGTACCCCCACATAAACAAAAACAAAAAAAAACAACTAGAAAAGCACTCAGACAGCGCAGACCTCCGCCAAGGCAGATTAGTGCCCCCCACCCCCGATCACCACCAAAATTTAATCATTTGTTCCTTGTGCCACCATCAACATTTCCTGAAATTTTCATCCAAATCTGCCCATAAGTTTTTGAGTTATCTTGTACAAGGACCGACAGACAGACAAACCAATGCTGGCAAAAACATAACCTCCTTGGCGGAGGTAAAAAATTACCCCCCCCCCCCCCCGTGTGTGTTTTTGACGAATGCACCCAGTGCACACGCACGTAAACACACACCACACACCACCACACACACACACACAGTGTCCTACAGTTTGTTCACTGTCCTAAAATAAATAATTTGGTTCATTTTGTTGTCAGTGTTTTCTTAAGTTGTTTAAAAGAATACCAGTTTGTCCCTTCTTAATGCTGCACTTCATGTGGAATTTTTTTGGTGTTATTTTTCTGCAGAATGTGAACTGACAGAATGGGGATTAGATTTTTGTGTTTTGTTCAAAACTACCTTTCAGTGAAAAGTGCAACACTAATGTTTAAAATCATTTAGTAATATTTTACTTATTTCATTTTCTATTTGATTTATAGCGTAGAATTATATTAATCCTGTTTTCTATTCTATTGAAAAATGTTCAAAAATTCATAATAAATGCATTAAAGACATTTTGAGGGGTTTTCCTTCTTCCCGTACCGAACCGAAAAAAAAAAATGAACTGTGGCTTTCAAAACCAAAAATGTACCAAACCGAAAATTTTGTGTACTGTTACAGGCCTATTAAATATCTCGGCAAGTTGATAGGACCATATTTTGGGAGTCATTGCCCTCTGCAGATGTTTGTTTCATCTTCAACAGGTGGACTTCATTCATGGTTGGATATAGTTTGGATTCATGTCATTCATATAAAAGCTTTAGAGTGGACTTCAGTTGAGTGTGTGTTGTTATCAGCGGTAGTTGAGTGTGTGTTTGTTCCAGCTGTCTGCGTTCAGATGTGACCCTTCAGTGAGGCCAGGATTCTCCTGTTACAGTCGTCTGGTGGGAATGGGAGGAATGATGGTGACGCAACGGGAACATTCACAGGAGCCTGAGTCAGTGGACAACAGCTGAGAATGACAGATCCAAGAGAGGAGGATGGAGGGAGGAGGAGAAGAGGAGAGGAGGAGGAAAGGAAGGAAGAGGAAAGAGAAGGAGGAGGAGGGAAGAGAAGAAGAAGAAAAAGAAGGAGGAAGAGAAGAAGAAAAAGAAGGAGGAGGAGGAGAAGAGGAATAAGAAAGAAGAAGGAGGAGGAGGGGAAGGAGGAAGAGGAGGAGGAAGAGAAGAAGAAGAAAAAGAAGGAGGAAGAGAAGAGGAGGCAAGAAAAGGGAAGGGGAAGGAGAAGGAGGAGGAGAAGGAGGAAGAGAGAAGAAGAAGAAAAAGGAGGAGGAGCATCAGAGGACGAGGCAAGAAAGGAAGAGGCAGAAGGAAGAGGAGGAGGAGGAGAGAAGAAGAAGAAGGAGGAGCAGGAGAAGAGGAGGCAAGAAAAGGGAAGAGGGAGGAGAAGAAGAAGGAGGAAGAGAAAAAGAAGAAAGAGAAGAAGGAGAAGACGAAGAAGAAAGAGAAGAACTGCCCATCTACCTGCACTAAAAAGCTGGTGGGGTGTGTGTGTATGTGTGTGTATATGTGTGTGTGTTACGTGACCAACAGCTGACGTGTGGACGTTCAGGTGGTGGAGGAACTCTGTTGTGTGGACATGGAAGTGCTGATGGTGCAGACCCTTTAATTTACTGAAGGACTTCAGGTTGTGTTTGTTTGGCCGTTTCCATCCTGCCGCCGGTCGATCAGACCACAGCACCAGGACGCCTGCACCACATGACCTTTAAACCCCAGACCACACCCCCAGACGCCTGCACCACATGACCTTAAACCCCAGACCACACCCCCAGACGCCTGCACCACATGACCTTTAAACCCCAGACCACCCCCAGACGCCTGCACCACATGACCTTTAAACCCCAGACCACACCCCCAGACGCCTGCACCACATGACCTTTAAACCCCAGACCACACCCCCAGACGCCTGCACCACATGACCTTTAAACCCCAGACCACACCCCAGACGCCTGCACCACATGACCTTTAAAACCCCAGACCACACCACAGACGCCTGCACCACTGACCTTTAAACCCCAGACCACACCCACAGACGCCTGCAACATGACCTTTAAACCCCAGACCACACCCCCAGACGCCTGCACCACATGACCTTTAAACCCCAGACCACCCCACAGACGCCTGCCACATGACCTTTAAACCCCAGACCACACCCACAGACGCCTGCACCACTGACCTTTAAACACCAGACCACACCCCCAGACGCCTGCCACCTGAGGGCTGGGGTTCCAAAGGTCCATCCATACATGAGCTTTGTGGACCAGGACTACAGCAACGTAAGGGGTGTGTACAAGACTGTGCCCCGCCCCACCCACCTGGACAGTCCCACCACTCTGTGTGTTCCTGTATCCAACATACAGGCAGCTCCTCAAACAAGTAAAAGTAAAGTAAAATTACTAAAGTTTGGAATGAAGAGACAGGTGTGCTCCAGGACTTTAATGTTACAAACTGGGAGGAGTTTAAGGCGGAGCTTTGCCAGAGGACTGTTCTGGATGTAGAGCAGGGGTGTCAAACTCATTTTAGTTCAGTTCCATATTTAGCCCAATATGGTTTCAAGAGGGCCGGACCAGTAAAATAATAACAGTGAAAAAACTAAAATTAAATTAAATTAAATTAGTACATCTACAAAAATCTGAATAGAGGGTCTGCACGTGACGTCACCGCTAGCAGAAGTCACCGCGGTTCCGTCCACTGAGTGGCAGAAAGAGGGAGATGAGTGACAGCGTTGGCTTCCATACTGTCTAAACTGAAGAACAATATTTAATGAAAAATGGGGAAGAGCTGTTGTGAGACTCATTGTATGAACAGGTTCTTAAAGCAGTGGGAGCTATTGTTTTACAGACACCGAAAGACAAAGAAAAGAGAAGGAGATGGATCCACAAATCCAGGAAACCCAACCTAGATCTGTGGATCCTGTTTGGTGTCAGCTAACATTCATTTATGCTATATTTTTGGGTAAAAATCAGACTTAAATGACCTATTGTTTTGGCTAACGTTCCTTCTCAGTGCAGCTCTTGGTTTCATGATCAGATCTTTCATGGTTTTGTCTTCATTTTGTGATTCTGAACCTTGTGCTCCTACATGATTAGTAAACTAACTGAAACTGAGACCAACCTAGTTTTACAAATACGGGGAACTGGAGAATAAAACTACGACGGAGTATTAGGACCACAGAAGAAAAGAAAAACACTGGTCACTATGAGTATAAAGTCAAAAATATCGATATAAAACCTGTAATTTTATGAGAATAAAGTCGAATACAAAAGAATCACAATGTTATGAGAATAAAGTCGTAATTATAAAAAAAATCATAATTTAACTAAAATGTTCGTTTATGAGATTAAAGTCGTCATATTCCAACAATAAAGCCATAATATTAGCAGAATAATGTGTAATTTAAAAAACAGGTGGTATAAATCTCCTAATTTCCCAGAATCCAGTGGTGCCCTGCTGGTCCACAGCAGTAGTATCTGTGTTGGATAAAGGACTGGATCTGAACTAGACTCAGTAAATCCTCAGTCCCAGTAGATCATGCATATATTCACTGGGGTCAGTCCACGCTCTACTGGAAATTACCTTTGGATCAGCTGGTTCTGGTCCTAGTTTGGACCTGGTTGTCAGTCCTGATGAAACCATGTATATTGTTTCAGGTCCAAATAGCGCTGACCCCCCCCCTGGATCAGGTCAGGATCCTCCATTTGTGTCCACATGTCAGTGTTCATGGACCACTTGTTCTTTGGTAACTCGTACAGATCCATGTCCAGTCCAATTGTCCTTCATTTAACTTCATATTTCACATTTCCCGCTCTGGCTGTGTTACTATACTCCATCATGTTGAGCAGGTTGGTTTTTGCCACTTAGTCTGACTGAGAGGTGCGTGGCCTGGGGGGGGGGGGTGATGTAGGGCATACCCTCTATAACGTGAACGACTGGAAAATCTTAAGAAAACAACTGCAATTTTAACAATATTCTGCCTCAGATTACCATTTTTTTCTTTTAGAAATGTGCATTCATCTTACACTACAATTACAAATAAACAAAACTTTTAATAACAGACAGAATATTGGTAAAATTGCATTTACTTATCTTAAGACAATTTGGGTTATTCACATTTTTTTGTAAAATAATAGTTTGTTAATATAAACATTTTCATGTAATTTTACTTTTTTTATGCTAAAACAAAGAGACATTTTGCTGTTTTCATTATTGATAGGCTTAATATGATAGTATTTTACTGGTCTGACCCACTTGATATCTAATTGGTCTGGTGTGGAATCTGAATTTAAATCATGTTAGATCCTTGATTGTTAATATCTTTAATGTAATTTTTGCATTTCACAAATCATCCTATGGGCCAGCTTGGACCCTTTGGCGGGCCGGATTTGGCCCCGGGCCGCATGTTTGACACTGTGATGTAGAGCAGGGGTGTCAAACTCATTTTAGTTCAGGGGCCACATTCAACCTAATATGAAATAAAGGGCTGGACCAGTAAAATAATGTAAATAATAGGATAAGAACTTAGAAATAATATCAACTCCAAAGTTTTCTCTATGTTTCTGAGTGAAAAAGTAAAATTCCGTAATGAAAATGTTACATCTACGAACCGTATTTGAACGTAACATGAACAAATATGAACCTGAAAATTCTTAAGAAAAATAAGTGTAATTTAACAATATTACATCTTAGTTTATCATTTTACATGTGCATCACAACTTACAGATCACAGTAGATCTACAAATACAAAACATTTGGTAATAAGCAGAATATTGTTAAAATACCACATACTTCGCTTAAGACATTTCAGGTTGTTCATATTTTTGTGAAAAGCCAGTCTAAATGTAAACATTTTTGTGTAATTATTTTTGACAGTAAAACAAAAAGAAAAAATAGCTTTTTTTCATTATTTATAGGTATTATGATAGTATTTTACTGGTCTGACCCACTTTATATGAACATGCTTGACTTATATCTTCAGTGTAATTCTGACATTCCACAAATTCATCCCAGGGGCCGGATTGGACCCTTTGGCGGGCCCATGTTTGACACCTGTGATGAGAGGAACATGCATCAGGGTCAGTATCTACAACAGCATGTGTACTGACAGTGTTGACAGTGTTGTCCCCACCACGGGCTGCAAAACATATGACAACCAGAACCATGGATGAAGTGTGTGTACGTTCCATTCCTCTGTATCTGCCTCTGGTGACGCAGACGGCTACAAAAAGGCCAGATCTGACCTACGTAGGCAGCACAGACTGAAGGTGGATGGATACGCCAACAGCTCAGATCCTGGAGCATGGAAGGGCCTACAACACATCACCAGTTCCAGCAGAGGAGCAGCAGGGTCCCAGACACTAACACCACCCTGGCAGATGAGCTGAGGGAGGTTACGCTCGCTTCGACCCCCTCAACACCTGCAGAGGCGTTCCAGATCCCAAACCAGCTGTTCAGACACTAACCCTGGAGTCTGTAGACTAGATCAGAACTAAATATTGAAGACACTGAAGATAGACACATTTTTCACCTTTTCATTTCGTTGTATTTTAAAACATCTTATTTGTTGAAGAGCTGTTGAGCTGTGACCATCAGCGCGCACACACACCACACACACACTCACACACACACACACTCACACACACACACACACACACACACACACACACACACACACACATATGAGTACATTTAAAGTGTGACTTTGTGTAGATTGGTGTATGTGACTTACGGACTGGACTGGGGCTGGATCCATTTGAACTTCCTAGATCTCCTAATAGGGCACCTACAGCAGCAGAAGAAACAGCCAACACAAACACCATTAGAGCGTTCAGTGACAGCTGTGCACCACTGCGGTGCAACTGTGTTATTAAAGATACTGTCACTGCTGCTGATCCTCATTTTATAGTCGGGTTAGTGGTTTGGTTCTGCTCATCCAGTCGTCTCTAGGAGTTGGAATGACCTTTTTTTAAAAAAACAAAAAACCTTTTACATTTTATAAATATGTACCTGATGTTCACCAATTAATTAAATGTACTTAAATGTACTTTCAAATTTGACTGTAAGTCAAAGTGTAAGTGAAATATTGGAATACCATTAATTGTTCTTGGAATCAGTGGTATTAGAAACAATGAAAAACCCAGTGTATGTGGAAGCTTTTACAAGGTTTAAATGACTTTTCATCATCTTGTTGCCCTTATGGGTTAGGGTTAGGGTTACCTTACACCAGGCTGAGGTGTGTTGTGACTTCATAAATCCCATTCATGACTCTGGTACCTGATGACTGGAGGAGCAGATAAAGATACAAGGATAGTGGCGTTTTACAGTAACCACTGAGTTTTTAAAGCCTTTTGAAATGATACTTAGGTCTTAATGGATTAACATGACGACCGTTTCAGCAGGATCTTTCAAAAATGGACAGGTATTCACTAACTGTACTTGATTT